>NC_134601.1:122206707-122818331 GCF_037038515.1 Microtus pennsylvanicus | reverse complement strand
TCTGTTAGTAACCATAGGGGAAGCCACTGTATTTCTAGGGTACAGTTGACCAGTTCAGAACAAGAAAAGATTTTGCAAGTAAAAACTCATATGCAACCCTGCATTTTGTAACCAATGGCAACCTTTCGTTGGGTAGTGAAAAACAAAATTCCTTCAATTGCTAGGAAGCAATACTTCCCCCCTGATTAAGATAAAATCTTTTGAATGCTGGCCAGGAGAGCAGGTAGGGACCATGGCGTTCCTCAGCAAAGTGGCATGAGTGCTCTCTTGAAAACCCTACTACACACAGTGCAGAGACTCTCTACCCAAGGGAGAGGAGGCCAAGATGGTAGGGGAAACATTTGCCCTTGTCTAGAGCCATTTTACACTGTCGCTATTGTGTGGGTGTGGGGGAGAGGTGGGAAGGAGGAGCTACCTCTGCTCGTGTAGAAGGCAAGGCTACTCCTAAAAGTGTCCTGTCCAACCTAGCCCCTACAAAAATTATTAAACTCCACGTGTTACCAGGGTCCAGAGGAAGACATCTGTATCCTACCTCCAGTCCTAAATATAAAGCCATTTGAAACATCTCCTCAACTGGTGCAAACCAGAATAGTCTGGTAAAACAATAGCCAAACTTCCTCTGTCTCGCAGCATAGAAACCACCAAATAAATGTAAGCATAATGTATTCAAGTAAATAGACTTTTCAAACAATCTCCTTAAATATGCTTCACTGTGATTTCTGCCGTTCTAGAGATTATAACATGTCCAGCCAAATCACCGAAACAGAAGTCAGAACAGAATTTGGTAGCAGCTTCAGTATCAATTGGCTAAACTTACTAAAATTACAAGTGAGGAAAAAACATTAAAAGATGTTTTTTTTTTTTAAAAAAAGAAACTATCTCACTTGCTTACTGTTCTACGGTTTGAGGGAAATGAACAAAATGCATGCTGAAACCTTGCCGGACAATTCCAAGTCCAGCCACCTAAGCTTCAGTACTCCTCAGCAGGGTCTCTTTTGACCCGAAGAGGAAATAAAGCTTGGGGTCTTTCCTAGTAGGAAACTGAATGTTATTCAAATGAAAAGCTCAAGATCCTTGGGGAATGTAAATACAGAAAGTCCGGAGCCCTGCTAGCTCGGTTTGCACAGAGAGCTTTGGTGGAAAAGCTGGGGAAAATGACTGGACGACAATTGTTGTCAGCACTCAACTGCGTAACACTGGTCTTTGCTTTCCTTATCTGCACGACAAAGGAGCTAGGTTGTGACCTCTAAGGTCACTTTTAAGGAAAGAAACAATGGCTCTAAAATAGTTGAGCACAAGCTGGTGTGAAAATTTTCACTAAAGCCACCAATTATCTCTAGTAAGCTCTGCCAATTTAGAAACGAAGTGACAGCTCGTAAAACCCTGGGTTAGCCCTTTAATCTGTCAGAAGAAAGAATATTTACCATTCTATGCTGCTACAGCAGCGCTAGAGATAATGAAGGCCTTTTTTTTTCTTCAGCAGAACAAATGAAATCAGGATGTTTATATCAGAGAAATGATGATTCTCCAGTGTCCGGATCTACTTACGATTCTGTGATGAGGGCACTCAGGTATTTAATATGACTGAGTTTGGGTGTTGTTTTTCCCTGAAGACTCTTCCCTCCCACCAGACTGGACTAACTTCTATCTTAACATCAGTCTAAATGTTAGTTTTGAATTTTCCAAGCAAATCTGTAGGTAAAGGAGATTTCCAGGAAGCAGAGAATAGCAAGTACCACTGCCTGGGACACTCCTTAAAACCAAAAACAGGAGAAAACACCAGACAAGAGCACAAAAACAGGGGCAAGCAGCAATACTACCTGGTTTTCTTTTTCTCCCTGCGCCACACGCCACACCCTCCCGCCCATTTACAGGAAGTCTCTGGCAGGAAGTCATGCCACAGAGCATGCAGGTGCCATGCAGGAAAGGACGCACCCATGTTAAGCCCGGAAGGAACCAAGGAAGTAGAGTTCTGCTTGTTTCTCTACCAATTTTATTCCCCTGTCTGCACCACCAACCTAGAGCAGCCGGCTAAGTAGAGTACTCTTGGCAGCTCCATGCGACTAGTTGAGCTGTTTCTGCCTCCTGAGGTCTGGGATTAAAGGCGTGAGCCACCACTTCTTAATGGTTTATTTTCATTTTTATAATAGAGGAATACGACAGTTAATATGCTGACAGACATAGTTTTGTAAGACAGGATACCACAGTGGCCAATCAAGCATTAGCTGCAGAAATGATTTTTCTGAGACAGGGTCTCACTGTATTGCTTTGACTGGCCTAGAACTCACTCTCTAAACCAGGCTGGTCAAACTCAGAGGTTCTCCTGCCTCTGTCTCCTGAGTGCTGGAATTAAGGTTATGGGCTTTTATGACCCACATAAGTGCTTTTTTAACTGGGAAGTATTTCTAAGTATATGCCCTTGAAAATGAGAACTTGGAAACTGGAAGGAGAATAAGAGAAGTCCTCCTCCATTTTAGATCTTGTGGGCTAGGTCTGTTTCCTTTGCCTACATTGTAAAGTTTTGAAAAGATAACAACAAGCTACCTCTCCTCTTGCACAAGATGTATCATCTTGAATTCTTACAGTGTGGCTGCGGCCCACATTAATGGTATAGGAAGTTTTGTGTTTGCTTGCTTTTTAGTTCATAATGGAAATGTAACCTGCTTGCAAAGCTCATACCTATGCATCCTAAAGTATGAGCATCATCTGCCTTGGAGGGAAAGGCTTCACTCAAGCCCACTAGGATCTGAAAGCTTGGTTTGTAGACATCCGAGCATCTTAGAAGTGATGTTAGAGCCCTTTCAGACTCTCCGTTAATGCTTGTTCAGCAATGATAAATAGCATTGATTGGAACCAGGGGCAGATTAATAACAGAAGACATTTCCCAAAAGAGATTGCTCTCAGCTATTAGAGTATAAAAAGTTCTTTCCCTTCCCTAAGTGGAGCCACAGGGATACCTGCTCAAGGGAAAGTGCTCCATCTTTAAGAGTGGTTGAGAGAAGGGTCTACACCCGGCGTTTTGTCAACCGGATCCAGCTTGCCATTCTTTGTGTGGTCCCTTTAGATGTTACACTAAGAAAACAAAAATATGAGAAAAGCAAAAGACCCTTGTTCACATGTTAAGGGTTTCATGGGATGAGCGTTGGAGTCTTGTGTGAGCCATTGCATCCATCTTGTGTGAATGTTTCCGAATCCCGATCTACCTGAAGGTTATAATGAAACCAATACTATTTATCAGTTGCTTGTGAGAAAGTCCTGGGAACTTCCTGTTTCACGTGGCCTGTGATAAAGATTGCAAAATGTAATATAATTTTCTTTGTCTCTAATATTTTAAGCTATTTATGAACGCGTTAGGTCTCCCCTGCAGATGCCGATGCAGACAGAAGACAGTGGAGAGGAGACTGTGTATCTGTCTGGTTTGGCTCCTCCATGGAAGGCTTGGGGAGAAACTGTGACACCTCCGTGGACTAAAACAATGTGTTTTAACAGAAGGACTTACAAGGATGCATTGTCTGAGATAGGAGACAAGACATGACCAGCAGAACGAAGGGACTGCTGTGGGTAGTTGGGATATGAGGCCAGAAGACTTTCAGCCTCTCCTACTACTGAATCTAGTGTCTATACAGAACAAATACCCGGCCAGTTGGCGGTGGTACAGGGCTGTAAGTAACCTCAGCACTTGGATGGTGGAGGCAGGAGGATCACGAATTCAAGGTCATCCTCAGATGCGTAACCCATTTGAGGCCCTGTCTCAAAACACCCCCACCTCTTAAAAAAAAAGAATTAGTATCTGGTCACCCAGTTGCCATTGGTGTCAAAGTTCTGATCACAACATGTGCAGTTTACTGGAGGTAGAACACTGTGGTCACGACCACAAGTCCTAAAATAGATGCTCTCTTTGGGCCTGCAGGGCCCCTCCCTTGAATAGTGCAGGGTTTGCATGCGTGCACTCTAAGTTGCGTGCAATGGCTGGAGGCGTTCTCTTCCCCTAGGTTAATTCAAGAAAACAGAAGGATGTCTTAGCCAGACACAAGTTGCCCTCACTTGGTCCCTTCCTTCTCTGTGCTCTGGCAGCGGCCGATTGCTTTCTTCCGTCTCTCAATCTGTCGGGAGAATGGTTGAGGCATAGAGTCCCTCACATAGGATGCAAAAGCAGCCACCTCCATTGCTGTCTGCCTGGGTGAGCTTTTTATTCACTACATCTGAGTGTGAAAGCCGTGGCTTTTAGCAGGGTGCGTGGAATGAGTTCTTTTTTTACGCAAGTGTGAATAAAGTTCAAATGAATGTGAGGCTGATATTTTCGCCTCCGTCTTGTCTTCTGGACTGTGAGCATGTTGCCCTTCTCCCTTGTCATATTATTAATTCATGAAAGCACTTCCCCAAGAGGACTTCTTTATTATAAAAGCCATTTATTGTATAGGGAATTTGGACATTATAGAAAAGCTCAGCTACCGAGAAATTGCTCATGCTTTCCTGATGGCGTTTCTTCTTTCATTTTTGAGACAGACTCTCATGTACCCTCGGCTGGCCTCAAGCGTGACAGGCAACTGAGGATGACTTTCGATTTCTGATCCTCCTGCTCCTGCCTCCCAAGGGCTGGGGGCCCTTGTCTACATCTTTCCTTAAACGCACGTTTCTCTTTTGACAAACCTAGGTCATCTTGTTTTTTTCATGTTGTATGAAATTTTACTCATATATTTCCATTCTCCTGCAACATGGCTATTAGTAATTATGCTAATTGTAGGAACATGTTGTATGAGTGTTTACTTTTGGAGGCTGTTTAAGAGGCAGACAGCTTTTCTCCAATGAATCTTTCTCTGTAGTTTTGTAGTTTTGGTTTGTTTGCTTGTTTGATTTTCACTGTATGTATGAATCCCAACCAAGTCTACATCCTTGAATTAAAACTGTGAAGGTTAATGGATTGTCTGATTGGCTACACCGATTCGTGGCCATATCAGGCTTTCTTTATTTTTGTTAGTAAAGGATTGTTAGAATTTAGGACTGATAGTGACCTTGCTGTGGTCATAAATGACAACAAAATGCTCCGTCTGTGGGATCTGAAGATGGAAGAGGACAACTTGTCAAATGTGGGCTTGGTGGTATTTTCTGGAAAGAAATGAGGACTGTTTTTTTCACAGTGACATGAGTACAGAAGTCCAAAATTTCTCCATGTTCCCCCAACTCACACACCTATTGAAGTCACAGTCCGGGACAATGTGACCCAGTAAGTTTTGAGGCTTCCGTGGGAAGAAGGTAGAAGCATGTGTGCACTTCATTCCTATTCAAAGAAAAGTGTGCTGTAGTTGAACTCGGAGGTCATCTGGCCCAAAAGGTTCTCTGCAGGCTCTGCTCTCTGCAACTTCTGTCCATTGTCTGTTTTTCCACTGGTGATAAGAATAGCCCGTCCCTTCCCCAGGGATAGTTGGGGCTCAATTCCTGTTTATCCAAAGCTTGGAAGCCAGGCCGTGGGAGGGCAAGTGCAAAGGATCGAAAGGGAAGTGCAGCCTTGGCTTGGGTGCACACATCTCTCACAGATGGCAATCTAATGAGGCTTTGGGTTGCTCATGAACTAAGCCCCGGGGTTAATAGCCTTCATCCTCACAGAGCTTCTGCACGGGTTGTGCAAGGGACTTCTGATGTGGTGACAAGGGTAAAAGAACGCCTGTGGGCTGATAACAAACAATTACACAGGCCTGAAAGGAACACCGATGTTTTAAAACACTTGGCGGAAACCGAAGCTGCAAAGCGTTTTATCAGGCCAGGCCATCGCCTAGAGGGGCCAGCTGAAGCTCCATCGAACACATCCTTTTACAAGCTCTGAGCTTTCAATGGCCTTTGGAAAACCAGTCAAGCTGTGGCTGGCTTTTCAGAAGCTGCCCGCCGCTCAGTTTACAACAGTACAAATTGGCAGTGCCATAAGAAAGAAACTGAAATCCAATCCATGGCCAGGATTGAAAGCTCCAGAAGCTCAGATGTCAGCAGCACTGGAGTATGGCTTCTCCTCTAATTATGTCCTGTCAAATGAGGGCTGAAAATGCCAGCCCTAGAAGTGAGACTTAGGCCACACCAGCCACCAATGGCACTGGGCTGGGGCCCAGTTGAAATGATGAAGAATGAATTTGAAAACCCCTTCAGTTGATTTCAAGACTTCCTGGGACTGCGGCGTTTAAACCACAATGTTCTTCTTTTGGGGCAAAGGTGGGAGCCAATCATGAGTGAGGTTTCATAGCATGCACTGTCTATATTTGGCTATAATCTTGCTTCATTCAAGTACATTTATGGTATACGCACTTGAAAAGCGAGACTTCCGCGTTTTTATCTCTCTTTATTACAAAGGAGCCTTATCTTTATGCGTTTGGAACTGCCTGCGAACTTACAGTATGGAAACAGTGAAGAGAGTCAGTGTTGAAAATTCACTTAAGGAAACAAAACCAGACTTCAATTGTAGCTTCTGGCTTTACACTATTTACATTTAAGAAGTACATAAAACAGAAGTCAGTTCGTCCTGTGTAATTCTAACCAGAAACAGATCTATGAAACTGTGGGACGTTGAAGGCCACAGAATGTGGCGGACATTAGTGCACTTTACCCATGATGTTTGATTTGGAGATCGATTTTCCGAGCACCAAAGAAATAAATGCATCCACTCCCCTATCTTCTTTGTAGGTTTTGAGGCGGCATCTTTATTCTGCAGCTTGAGCTAGCTTGGAATTACCTATAGAGCCCAGGATGGCCTGAGATTGCAAACTATCCTATATTGTCTCTGCCTCCTGAATGCTGGGACAAGAGTCATGAGCCCGAGCCCAGGCCCAAGCCTGGCTTTGAAGTGTTGCCAGGGGAAGATGATTGAATCTTGTAGGGAGCACACAACTGTGATGAGCCTCACCGACATTTTAAGTGAACACCATTTGCCCAGCGTCGCCCACTTTATTCCCACCGCAACCTCAGGAAAGAGAGTCTAGTCTTTAAATCTGCAGGAGGAAGGGCTCCTGGGGGCCCCAAGTCTCCCCTAAGGACTTATACAAAGAGAGCCATGGATGCGAGGAAACATTTTCTTTAGTGGGAGAGTCATTGGAACAGTGCACGTGGCACTGCAAACAGACTCCCACACCCTCTCCTCTATGTAAACCCTCACCCATGCTCCTGGAAACAGATAGAACCCATTGAGTTAGAAGACAAAGATAGATGGGTGACTAGCTGGGAAGAGAAAGGAAATTAAGTGAAATGGAAAGGACAGAAGAGGGTAATGGGAGATGAATATGATCAAAATAATTACGTATGAAAGTGTCATAATGAAATCGATATATATGGGTGTGTGTGCATATATATATATAATTATAGTTATATAAATATATAATTTTAAAAAGAAACTGAGGCAGAGAGATAATGTAACTTGCTCAAGATACTCCAATTCGTAAAGAGCAAAGCTAAGAAAACACCTGGAGCTGAGGCATGGCAAAGGCCCTAGACTGTGACATTTTGTTCTACTCTGCTGAAATAGTTCCTTATGTTTTCTACCTTCTGGGTACCCAAGTGGCTGAGATACCAACATCCACCCATTCTCAGGGCCCCAAGGGGAAAAAGAGAAATATTAGTTTGTCTAAGACCCGAGGCTTGTTCCTAGGGACTTCAGAAGATCATATCCAGAAAAGTCTCTCAGATAGGAGCTTGGGAACCCCACGTGGGCCACTCACTCAGGGTTTCAAGTTCTCCCAGTCTTAGGATGCCCTTTAGAAGTCATCTCAATGGGATGGATAGCAAGCTAAGTGTCTGGAGCAGAGATCCCCAAAATATAGTCCTCTGTGTTTTCAAAAGTAGAGAAACCCTAAGAAGAGGAGTACAAGGCCGCCTAGCCTCTAGGAACGACAATGGGCCCTCATCACTCAGTATCACAGTGAGGTACGTGGCTGAGTTATTAGCTCTCTCTACAGCATATTTGGAGTCAGTTTTAGCTGCCACATCTGGGGTGGGGTGGTCAGGATTATACTAGTTTTGAATGAGTTGACGCTAGGGTTGCCACTAAACATCCTATAAAGAACAGCATAGCCCCCAATGCAAAGAAGGATGTGGCCCCCGATACTACTGCTCCCTTCCCAGTGTGAAACCCTGTGTTTTTCATTTGGGGCATTGTAGCTACCACTCACAGGAAGCTCCGTCTGGGGCTTCTTCAAAGAGTCATTGTGCAAGCAGGAAGTCAGCAGCCCGTGACACTAAAAGGGGGATCAGAAAGCAGACAGAACCACACACATAGCTTTTAGCCGACTATATTTTTCTTCTTGACAGAGAGAGGTCAGTGTTTGTGTCTGTTGATAGGCATCAGAATGAGGCAGAGGCTGCTTTGGTGTATTAGATTAAAACATGATCTCTAAGGTATCCCTCTGTGAATGTTATTTTATGTGAAAAAAGACAGTCTTTATAGAATATAAAGACCTCCCCAGGGTTTCATACAGCCCAGGATCGTCTTAGACTACTGATTCTCCTACCTTTACTTCCTGAACGTGGGGATTACAAGCATGTATGAATACAATCAGTTTATGCTGGGGATCCAACCCATGGCTTCACACGTGCTAGAAAGCCCTTTACCAAAGGAGCTATAATCCCAGCTGTGAAGTTAAAGATCTGAAGACAATTTTTTTCTGCAACATTGACAAGGGCCTAAAATACATCACTATGTCCTTGAGAGAAGGAAGAAGGGGGAGATCCGGTGTGTGCACACCAGAGAAGGCAATGTGACAGCAGAAGTAGAAGGTACCGTGATGAGGCCACAAGCTAAAGAGTGCGGGCTCCGGAATCAGGGCGAAAGCATGTTCTCTTAGAACTTCCTGGGGACACACAGCCCTACCCACACTGTTCTTTGGGCCGAGAGATACTGATCTCGAAATTCTGGTCCCCAGAACTGTGAGGGAATAGAAGTTTCATTGTGTAGAAATCGTCAGCCAGCGCTTATTTGTTCCCGCAGCCCCAGGAGACTCATTTACCTGGATACCCTACAGTCCCAAATTCACCCACTGCTGTTAAAGAGCAAAACTCTTGACTGCAAACAAGCCCAGAGAAAGGCAATGGAAAATTCCTTTGCTCTGGCCTAATATGTGGCACCTGCCACCTTTCTGCCCCTCCTTGTCAATAGTGGCCACTGACTGCCTATCCAGCTACTCATATGGCGTCTCCATCCTATGACGCAAAGCTACAGAGTCTCCTATGGCCTATGGCGTTTGATCTGCCGCTCTGGTATGCAGGTGTGCGGGCCCACGTGCACCCATCCTATATTACACTGTGTGGTAGTTCTCTTTTCCTCATTTGCTTATTTAGTCTTGAGGCAGGATGTCATATAGCCTAAAGGAACTCTGGACTCATTATGTAGCTGAGAATGATCTTGAATGTCTGTTCTGCATGCCACCACTGTCTAGGTGCTGGGATTATGGGTGTGCACCACTCTCTCTGGTTTTATGTGGTGCTGAGGGTGGAACTCAGGCCTTTGTACATGCTAGGCCAGCATGACATTAATTGAGCCCCAGTCTTAGCCCTGGCTGTGTACTGCTAAAATTTTATGTAGTTATTTATTTGATTTGGGGAGATAGGGTTTCTCAGTGTAGTCTTGGCTGTCTCGGAACTCACTCTGTAGACCAGGCTGCCTGCCTTTGCCTCCTGAGTCCTGGGATTAAACCACCCAGTTTAACGTTTTCTAAAGCACTTATATGTATGTATCATGGTGCTCATGTGGAGGCTGGAGGATAACCCCAAGCGTCAGGTGAGACTCTTGTTCATCACTGTATTCCAGACTAACTGGCCTGTGAACTCCCAGAGAGTCTCTTGTCCCTTCCTTCTGTAACTATGGAGAAGCACTGGAATTACAGATACGAGGTACTGAGCCTGGCTTCTTGCGAGCCTTCCAAGGATCAGAATGCAGGTCCCCATGCTTGCATGGCAAGCCCTTTACCCACAGAGCCACCTCTTCTGTCACTTGAAGCAACAGAAGTCCTTTCCTGTGCCTCATGCACGGTTGACTACACCAGCAGGACTGAGTGTCCGAAAGACACTGAGCACAAAGAACTGAAGAGAGACATCCATGAGAAGAGCATGCGCCGCATCACAGTGGCAAGCTCTATCTTTTGAGCTGCTCTTTCCTGGTGCTAGGACTGATAGAAGGCAGCGTGGACACTGACAGAGTCTATGAAAGCAAATATTTGAAGAGGAAACTTTGCTTAGTGGTGAGGCCCGGCTGAGCTGCCAACGGCAGGCAGTGAGAAGTATGAGAATTATGTCAGCTGAGGGCCGGCAGGGGCATCTGAAGAAGCCTCATCTCATGCCAAGCGACAGCTCCATTCCAGCCCAGGAACAAAGAGAGCAGCCCCTCCTGCTCTCCCAGCTGCCAGCTCCCTTCAAAAGTGAATTCCTGCATGCCAGCTGCTCCCCACTGGAGTGCCGCTGAATTCTAGAAATCCCAAGCAGCTTTGGGAAAGCAACCAGAGGAGTAGAAGGTATTTTAAGGAGTGTAGTAGTGTCACCGTTCTGAGGAAAGAGGAATGCCAGCGCTTGTCTTTCCACAATGTGGACATGACAACAGCCATCATTCATGTGAGCAACATTCCTTACGGGTTATCCTATCCCTCCCTTTCTTCTGTTGTTCTGTGCAGTGCATTTTACTCTTCCCCAAAGGCAACTTGTTTCTGTAAGACATCTTCTGTCCTTTCTTACAGAGTTTGAGGTGTCACTCAAGGAATCTAGGCTCCTTCAGACTGAACTCACCCTTCATTGACTCTCCCTAAAATCCTCACTCTCCTTTGTTCCCTTCTTCCCATCAAGGGAAAGAGTTGGCCACATCCATATGACACCGAATAGTCTGACTGAATCAGTAAATGGGAAATGTTTATCATCAGGTTTTGTGCTTGGTTCCAGGAAGTCAGTAACAATAGGGTAATCTAGTATCTCTCTTTCTTTCTATTTATTTTTCCATTATTTTTATGCTGGGTAAATATTGTTTTATGAAAACAGCAACATTCCTGCTACTTGATATTTTTGTCTTTTTTTTTGTGTGTGTGTGTACCACTGAGTTACCCCCCACCCCAGCCCCTCCTTGGCCATTTGAGAGCTTGTTGAATGCTTTGTTCTAGACCTGGCTTTGAGACCAAATTCATGTTTGTCTCTAGAGCTGGAGAACCATGAAATGGGAATTGCTCCTAGGGTTTTCATATTGCTTCTCTTCTGTTCAACTTCCAAGAGTTATTTCAATACATTTGTTCCTAGATCTGTCACAACTTTCTGCTCATGTGCGTCTTACTCTAAAGACCACGTGGGGTTGATGAATAAATGAACATGCAGTCTAGCGAAGGTTTCCTTTTTTACAAAACCAAATTTCTTTCTCTCTTGGTTTCCTTTCTTTCTTTCTTTTGCTTTCTCTCTTTCTTTTCTTTTTTTTTCTTTTTGGTACTTAGTCTCATGTATCCAGGCTGGCCTAGAACTCACTAGGAGAGCAATGATATTGAACTTCTGATCTCCCTTCCTCTACCACCCCAATAATGGCATTAAAGGCATGTGTCAGCAAGCCCAGCTTGTGTGCTGTTGGGGGAAAGAACCTGGGGCTTTGTGCTTGCTAGGCAAGTGCTCCACCAACTGAGCTGCAACCCAGACCGAGGTTCCCTTATCTTTGAGTTC
Source organism: Microtus pennsylvanicus (assembly GCF_037038515.1). NCBI lineage: Eukaryota > Metazoa > Chordata > Mammalia > Rodentia > Cricetidae > Microtus > Microtus pennsylvanicus. The sequence continues at coordinate 122,806,679 of NC_134601.1, read as the reverse complement.
AGTGAACCTGCCACTGGAAGCTCCCTTCAGAGGCCTCCACAGTACTGGAGGATTGGTTTCCTTCTCCAGTATGTTTATGGCATCGTCCTTCTTACTGTGGTTGCACTAGCGCAATCAAGTCTTCATTTGAGAAATGGTAAGCAAATTACTACAAATGCATTTTGTGTAGATAGATTCATAACTTTTTGTGGTTAATGTCATATTTAATGATGTATAATTCATACTTGTTTTATGTATACAATTCTATGAGTTCAGAGAACCAAACATAGTCTGTAAGCGCCAGTGCAATTAAGACACTGATGATTTATATTGCCCCATAAACTTATACTTGCCTTTTTTGAAGTCACTCCCCTCCCACCAACTCCCAGTTCCTGGCAAGCACCAAGTTGTTTTCTTTCCCTTGGACTTTACTTATCTTTTCTTTTTCTGCATCTCAAAATATACAGGCCAGGCTATCCTCCCATCTTCACTACTAACTCCTAAAGCTGTATTTGCAAGCCTATGCCACCATAGCCAGTGCTACAGAATATCAGACAAATGGAATATGTGCCTTTTGCCTTCTGCAATTTTTACTCTGTATTGCTTTGTTTTTGCTTTTGTCACAGGGTCTCATATAGGCCAAGCTGGCTTCAAATTCCTTTTGTAGCTAAGGATGTCTTTGAACTTCTGATCATCCTGTCTCTACCTCCGGAGGCCTGAGATTATAGGTATGTACCGCTTCCATGGCTGATGAAGTGCGTGGAATCAAACGCAGTTCCTCACTCATGCTAGGCAGTCAGTCGCTCTATCATCTGAGCTACATACCTTTGTAAGACCGAGTAGTGTTTCCTTGCATGGTTGTACCAAGGTTTGTTTATATATTCAACTCTTGACAGAGCATTTGGATTATTTCTAGTTTGGAGCAATTATGAACAATGCTCCCAATAAAATTTCTTGTGTGCTATTTCCATTCCTTTGAATACCTTACAACTGAAAAGTTGTATTTTATTTTATGAAAAACTTAAAAGAGATTGTACAGAGTTGGCAAGATGGTTCGTCAGGTAAAAATACCTGTTGCACAAGCCTTGCAATCCAAGTTAAATTCCAGGAGTCCAAATTAAAAAAAAAATCCAGATTTGGTAACATTGTGTGTGAAATCCCAGTATCCCTGAGGTGAAATGGAAGGCAGAAACAGGAGAATCACCAAAAAGCTTGCAGGCCAGCTATCCTGGAGCGTGCCACAGAAATAGGGAACTGTATACACACACACACACACACACACACACACACACACACAAAATGATGGTTACAAAATTAAAAACAAATTATATAGTATGCATCCCAAAGAATATAAGATGCAGTTGCACCAGGGATAGTGCATGCTTGTAATCCCATTAGTCAGAAGGCAGAGGAAAAATTATTGTAATAAACTCTAGACCAGCCTGATCTACATAGGAAGTTCCAGGTCAGCCTGGATTACAGAGTGAGATCTTGTCTCAAAACAAAGAAAGAACCAAACAACAAAAACTAGTCCTTCCTTAGAGTTTAGCATGCTGGTACATGCCTGTAATCCCAGCATTCTGGAGGTAGAGGCAGGAGAATCAGAAGTTTAAGGTCATTCTTGGTGAGTACAGGCTACATGAGACTATCTCAAAGAAGTAAACATGTCCCCCAAAAGGAACCCTATTATTCTGGTACAAGTGAACCATGGGTAAGACCGAAAGCTTGAACATTCGAAGACCAGCAGCAATAGGGCACATCTGTGAATGGGCAGGATGTGAAGCCTATGTCCAAGTCTGCACAAAATAGTGAGGTGTCGCACAACTAGACAAAAAGAAAAGAACCACTGATGGGTGGTGGCGGTGCAACCTTTAATTCCAGCACTCAGGGAGGCAGAGAGAGGCAGACGGATCTCTGTGAGTTCAAGGCCAGCCTGGTCTACAGAGCGAGTTCTCAGACAGCCAGAGCTGTTACATAAGAAACCCTGTCTCGGAAACCTAAAAACCAAAAACCATAAAAAGAAAAAAAGAAAAGGAAAAGAAACACACCAAATACAGAAATGGAGGGGAATTTTTACTTCCAGCCTGTTCCCTCATCCATCTCATGCTCTGCTGTGGTCTTAAGCTCAGTTTCTTTTGTTTAATTGTTTTGTTCTGAGACAGAGTCTCATGGATCCCAGGCTGACCTCAAACTTTTCAAACTTGCTATGTAACTCTGGATGACTTTGACTTTTTAATCTTTCTGCAGGTGTTTTAAACTCTTTTTATGGGAAAAAATTCTATTAGAAATTATTAGTCACACATTGGGATGTGCTTGCCATGTGGTATGTGTGGCAATTCTTTCTTCTACCTTTCCAGAGGTCCATGGGCTGAACCCAGCTCCGTGGTTTGTGCAGCAGGCTAAGCCATCTCTCCATTACTCAGTAGCTATCTTTTTGAAAGAGCCTTTCAAGCTAAGCATAATGGCTCACTCTTGGAATCCTAGCATTCAGGAGGCCGAAGCAAGAAGATCACGACGTTTGAGGCCAGCCTGGAAGCACTGTGAGTTCCTGGGTTACAGAGACCCTGTCTTTAAAAACAAAACAAAAGGGAATATTGTGGCTCAGGTCTGCACTCCCAACACTTAGGGCCAGGAGGAAGGAGGGTCAGAAGCTCTGTTCCTTGGGTAAATTCTCATCACTTTCTCCAAAAACAGAAAAAGAAAATATTTTTTAAAATTAAAAATTAGTGGCTTTTAGGTGCGATTTTTGCAAACCTTCATTGACTTATTTGTGTGTGTGTACATGTGTCTTTATGGCATATGTATATGTGGTATGTGGGCGTGCTTATGTATGTACAGAGAGCAGGAAGGGATGTCCGGTGTTCTGCTCTGTCACTCTCCCCTTACTTTGTGGATGCAGGGTCTCTCACTGACCGTGAATGTAGGCTGCGGCTGTTGCTGGAGTTACAGGCTCACATAGCCATGCCTGGCTTTTTCCATTGGTTCTAGGGATTTAAGCTCTGATATTATGCTTGGCCAGCAAGCACCCTTACCAACTGAGCCTTTTCCCCAGCCCACATGTGATACGAGCATTATGGTGCATTTGAAAGTCAGAGGCTGGAGAAGTAATTCTGTTGTTAGAGTGCTTGCCTAACATGCAGGAGAATCTGGGTTCAAGTCCCCAGCACGGTAGCACACGCCTGTAGTCCTAGCATTAAAGAGAGAGGCAGGAGGACCAGAAGTTCAATGCCATCTTCAGCAACAGAGTGCGTTGAAGGCTAGTCTTGGTAAAGTGAGACCCTCTATCAAAACAATAACAAATCAGCAAAAGTATCAATCAGCTCTTAACTGCCATTTTTAATAATGTTCTCTCCATGAAGAATTAGACTGGCGGCTGTGAGGCTGCAATGGGTTCTGGAACATTTTTCTCAGATCTTGTTTTTTTGCGGGGAGTGGGTTCAAGACAGGGTTTTTTTCTGGGTAGCTTTGGAGCCTGTCCTGGAACTCACTCTGTAGACCAGGCTGGCCTCAAACTCACAGAGATTCGCCTACCTTTTCCTCCCTAGTGCTGGGATTAAAGGCATGTGCCACCACCACCCGGCTCAGGTCCTGCTCTTCTAGGATGTCATTGGGACAATTCTTATTAGAGACACATGGACTCTTTTTGAACTTACAATAATCATTTTACTGGACAAAAGTAGAACTTAGTCTGCTTATTTCCATCTAAATCAATGAACAACGCTGGAGTGTCAACCGCTGCTTTTATAGAAAAGGAAACAAACCAGCAAGAACACGCTCAGCCCTAGAAAGCCTCCAGAGCAGATATTTGGACTGTGTGCTAACCGCCAACAAGGTGACCTGGAGCTGCTCCTGAATCTGACACACTGCTGTGGCATCACGTGAATACAAGCAGCACGCTATAAGTGTTATCTCCCATCAGGAGCCAACTGGGACTGACCTGATTTCTCATGGTAACTGATCAAAAGTTATTGTTCAAACTTGTCGGTGCTTCTCTCTTGACACAGTTGCTTTAACAGCATGTGAATTTAATCCTGTGGTAGGTTTCTAATACACATACACCCCCCTCACAAACACACGTACCCTTGTATATGCACACACACACATGTGTGTATGTATTTTGTATAGTCACACGTATCCTACACTGACTTTGAACTCACTGGGTAGCTAAAGACAACATTGAATTTCTGATCCAGCTGCTTCTACAGATGCTTGGATTATAGACAGCTACCATACTAGGTTTATGAGATGCTGAAGATGGAGCCCGGGCATTCATGCATGTTAGACAAGCGAAAGCAATATCCCCGGCATGAATATTTCCAATAATTATGTAGTGTTATCAAACATTCTAAAGCAACTCAAGCATTTTGGGTTCTGGTAAATATAGGTGACCCCAAACAGTTACTCGATGAATCAGGAAACAAAATACCTGTGTCCTCTTACTTGTCCAAACTGAACTGTGCCTCCTTAGGCTTATGTGAGACTAGATAGTGAAGGAAACAAATTTGTAAGAAGACTAAAACCAAAATGGTCAACCTCTCTCTAAATATAGTTCACCCCAAAGCAGAGCAAGCAAATAAACAGCAGTCTGCACCATATGTGCCTCCCACATAAAGGGGACCTGAAACCAGAGACCATGGAATCCTCTGAGGCAAGCAGAAAACTATGTTCTCTATTCTAAAACATTTAAGTCATGCATAATTGACAATGAAATATTAGAAAAGACGTGGGCTGTCAACAAGTGAAATCTCTTTAAAACTACCATCCAAGAAAAAACTATTGATAGCAATACTATTGTGAATCTACCTATGTACGTGATAGATGTGTATGTAAGTTGGGATCAAAGCTGGCTGTGGTGGTACATACCTGTAATCCTAGCACTCGGGAAACGGAGGCAGGTAGATTATATCCATGAATTTGGGATCAGCCTGGGTGACATTATGAGTTTCCTCTCAGAGAGTGAGCCCCTGTCTCAATAATAGACAAATAAAATGATTACATTGTAGGTGCTATCCTGCAATACTGAAATCTGCTCTTTTAATTCTGCATTACATGTCATTTTGCTTTGGTTTGGGGTTGAAGTGTTCTTTCTGGCATTTTTTTGAGGCACTGTCTGTTGGAGACAGAATTTCTCATCGGCCCCAGACCTCTCAAGAGTCTCAGCGATGCGCTTATCTCTGCTTCCTAGTGCTGGGATTACAGGTGCATACCATCACACTCAGCTTTCAAAAACATATTTTCCTTAATTAATTGATAATTTAGTTTGTTCATACTCATCCCCAAATCTTAGCCATTCTTTTCCAGTGTGGGTCCTCAGGGCTGAGCTCTTAAATCCTCATGATTGCAAGGCAAGTACTTTCCTGACTCCTCACTGTCCTAGCTCTGCTGCTCTCGCCTCCTCCCCAATCTAAATTCCTAACACTTGCGATATTGTTTCTCACCCCATCCCGTTCTGTTGGACAGTTAGGTTATTTCCAGTACTTGATTACCTTAGAAGTACAGATTAACTTAAACCTCCACAGTCTCGAAGAGAGGGGGTACAGAGTAGAGGCAGAAGGGACATTGATAGTGGTTGACCTTCCAGGAAGAGTCAGAGAAGGGCATTCTTTCAGCTAAGACCAGATGAGAAGAAGTTTATTCTTCTGATGGAAGTTAGGGAAGTCCATAAAAATCCCTACAGAGAGGGACTTTTCAGGTGTTCACAGAAGGCACATTTGCAGTGCTACAGGATAGAGGAGGGGTTGCAAGGTCTCCAGAGTAGACGGTTCTTGGGAGCTGTAAACCCCCCAGATCCTGAATTTCTGGTAAATAACTTGCAATGCTTGCAGCTGCTCTGAGCACGAGACCCTCATGAGTTCCTGATGGTGGGGGAGTGGTTTCTGCTGGGTTTGGCTGGGGCGTGGCTATCAGTTAAGGATCTCTATATAAGTGGCTCTGGTACACAATAAAGGGGACATTCCTGCACAAGAATGACCAGTGTTTCTGTCTGTGTGTCTTTGTGTGTTTCAATCTCCAGCTTGCTGGTTCATGAACTGTATGGTGGCGCATAGAGCACAGACGGGGCGTGGCGCGCCACAGACAGTTAACTCCACAGTAGAAAAGAGTCGACCAGTAACTGAAATGCTCGGTACATTTTCTACAGTCTGAACTTTGATCTACTGTGGATGAAGAACTAGACATCAACTTTAAGTCAAGGAAGTGAGCAGTCACTCACCCAGGGGACTGGGTGTGGTGGGAAATAGAGCAAGGGATGACTCACAAGATCAGCAGACAGAGCAGGGCCCTGGGGTAGGAGGGAGGAGTCCCCAGCAGAGTGGAGCAAGGCAGGCGCTCATTGCTCTAGGTCACAGGCACCACAGACTGTGAACACAGGATCTTCTTCCCTAATGGCCCCATATCACGGTTATTCCATTAAATATTACACAACTCATATCCTTTCACTGTAGAAAAAAAATGTGAAGTGCACACATATTAAGAAAAAGTAGGTCGGCCATGGAAGCTAATGCCTAAACTTAGAGCACACAGGGAGCCGAGGGGGGAAGATTGCTGAAAGAGAAGACCAGACTGAACTATATAGTGAGTTTAAGGCTAGCCTGGGCTAAACAGTGAGACCCCTGTCTCAAAACCAAGAGAAGAAAAAGCAAGAGGAGGATGTAATCTAAAGTCATCCACCACCTCCAAACCTCTTAATAACAATTTGTGCAACAATGCATTTTTTCTACCCAGTTTGATGGTTTTCATTCCAATTTCTGTTCGTTTTGGGGGCAATGTCTCATGCAGCATGCATTCTCAAGCCCAGCTTTACGTAATTTTGAAACCATGATGGAATGATTTATATGCACTATTTTGTTTGCTTCCTGTCTCCACCCAGTGATAAATAATGATGTCATAATTCTTCTTATGCCACGTTATACAACTATTGCAAAGAGTCAAAATACGCTAAGGCAGTAAGCAGCTCAGCCTCTCTTGTGCTTGCCCAACACCCAGGGATCAATCCCAAGAACAGAACGCATTGAGAGTGATGGACCGTATGTATAATGCCAGCACTAGGGAGGTGGTGGAGGACCTGGAGTTCAAAGTGTTAAATCAAGACGCCGCCTGTGATGGTTAATATTAATTGCCAGTCTGACACCTGGAAGTTAGGCTTCTGAACACCCCTGTGAGAGGCTGTCTAGATTAGGATTAATCTCTCAGAACATCTCTAACGGATTACCTTGAATAACTTAATCAATGTAAAAAGACTTAGCTGTAGGCAGGGCTGTTGCCTGGGCAGGGACCATGAACTGTATATAATGGAGCAATGAAGGGGAGCAGCATGCATTCATGACTCTGCTTTTGGGTTACAAATGTAATAGGACCAGTTGATTCAGGTTCCTATTACTTGCTATGATGGATTGTAGTCTGGAATTGTGAACCCAATAAACCCTTCTTCCCTTAGGTTGCTTGTGTTAACTTATGTGATTATAGCAACAGAAAAGAAACAACAACACTGCCCCTGTAGAAGGGACCAGCGATGTCTTATATCCTACTAGTATCTGCTTTAAGGTGCTATGATCCTAGCCTGATGCAAGTCCGAGGTAAGGAATTGCCAGGAAGACAACTTTCTGAGTTCTGACCTTATATCCTAACTAGTATGTTCATGAAAGTGCTGAACTCAGAGTCCTCTCCTCCCCTCCCCTGCCCTCTCCTGTCTTCTTCTCCCCTCCCCTCCTTTTCTTTTCCCTCTCCTCTCCTTTCCTCTCCTCTCAGAGACCTCTCATTTAAACCATGTTTAAAAGCAAAGCATTAACTCTGTTGTTGGATCTCCTAGCCCAGCTTCAAATGGTAGGCTACAAGAGTAAAGGACGTTTCATCTGAAATCTGTCTTAGTGCATCTCTCTCTATCAAATCTAGAAAGAATCTTTATCATTTAAGCCTAAGATCATCCTGTGTACATACAGAGTTCAAGACAAGCCTGGGGTACCTAAAACTCTGGCTTAAAATAGCAATCATGAAAAATAATGACCAAGGGCTAGAGAGGCATCTCAGTGTTAAGAGAACTTCCTGTTCTTCCCCAGGACCTGAGTTAGATTCCCAGCACCCACAATATGGCTCACAACCATCTGCAACAGTGCTACAGGGGACTGGATTCCCTCTTTAGACACACAGGTTGTACACAGACACAAATGCAAAAACACTCACACTTAAAATAAAAACTAAAATAACCATTGTCATAATTATCATAAAAATATAAGCATTTAATCAAATAGTAGTGGCTATTAGTGGACCTACATGATCTTATCCAGTACTCGGTTTCCCCTTTGATTATTGAATTTTTGCTTCTTACAAGGTTAATCTTCCTTTGAGATGACCTAATTGAATCTAAAAACAAAGTAATATTCATTTATTCACTCATGCACTTATTTATTTATTGTGTGTGTTGTTCACCTCCACAGTATGCTTTCAAAGGACAGAGAACAACTTGACTCGGTTCCCTCCTACCATGTGGGTCCTGGGGACTGAACACACATCCTCAGGCCTGATTACCCAACTGGCTGCTCCAGCCTCCTAGATCTTTAAGGGCCTGTGCAATCAGCAAGAAGAAGAAAAATAGGAAGTGTGTGTGGGGGGGGGCTGACTCTCAAAGTAAATCCAGAGCATTCTTACATATTTTTTGAAAACTGTTTGAAGGGTTCAGAGAAACTCTGTTTTTGTTTTTTGGTTTTTTTTTTTTTTCTTGTTTTGGGTTTTTTTTTTCAATTGTAAGAGCTAAGTGTTGTGTCCAATTGTTTTATTTGATTCAACTTCAGGACCTTTTTGTAAAGTGTTGTGGGACAGATTTGGCAAGTTCAAAGCAGCAACTCTGTTCCTGATGTTCAGGTCAACTCAAGAAAACACTGCTTCTAGGTTTTTGTTTATTTGTTTTCAGAAATGTGAGAATTGGAGAATGGTGAGAAATAATCTTTTAAACACATGATATTCATATTAGTGCACAAAAAAGTCAAGCAAAGATCATTCTCTCTTGTGTCTCTCTAGCCATATTAACCTGAAAAAAGAATCTATCTTTAGAATTCAGTCATCGCTATTTCCCCTTTCCTCCAGCTCTGACGTACTGTGGAATGCCAGAGGGTCAGGCAGCAAAGGTGTAGGTACAGGATCACAGGGACGGACAGCATCCACTGCATGGAGCAAAGCTTTAGCAGTTCATCCCAGCCCAGCCTCTTGATAGTAAGAATAGAAAGAGGCTTTCTAGAGCTGGGGTAGTTCGATGGTGATGGTCAGATGCCTGCCTAGCGTGCTAGAGGCCCCGAGTTCCGTCCTCAGTGTTCTGGATCAGTTTCAGGGTCAAGAAAAGAGACCACCACTCCAACAGAAGCATCTGGACGAGGCCAACGTTGCTCTTGATCAAGAGGGTGTGCTCAGAGGAGTGACACAGAAACAGGAACTCACTGCACTTGGATTTTATGCGAAAGCGGGTGGTGCCTGTCATTTCTTCATTGGCTGGGGTCTGACCTCGCAGTCTTGTTTGATTGGCTAATCTGAAAAGAATTCGTGTACAGGAAATGAAAGAGGGAGGGGAAAAGGGGCTGTTGATCCAAGGGAAAGGGGTCACTGCTCCGGGCCACCAAATTCCTGGAATGTAACTGGGAGCTTTTGTGTGAACCAAGGTTTGACTGGATGTGGAGGGAGTTAAAACATTTGCATAAAAGTCTCATAATGTACAGAAGGTAAAAATATTTGAATTCTGTCTTAAAACACAAGTTTTATAGGATTTGATAGAAAAGGCTCATATTTAAGATTTCTTTTTTTTTTTTTTTTTTTTTTTTTTTTTGGTTTTTCGAGACAGGGTTTCTCTGTGGCTTTGGAGCCTGTCCTGGAACTAGCTCTGTAGACCAGGCTGGTCTCGAACTCACAGAGATCCGCCTGCCTCTGCCTCCCGAGATTTCTTACAACAGCACCACCCAAAATAAAATAAAAATGCATTTGTTGTGCCCTTGTTAAAGCTAAGTGAGATGTTATTAGAAGCCTAAGCTGGTTGTACAGAGATTCAATGAGCTCAGAAGAGAAAATGCTATAAATGGAAGGACCCAGTCTCCTGCTGTTTTGGAAGGCAACACAGCAAGGATGTGCAGGTAATGCAAAGTAGTCATAGCATTGATGGGTATCTACAATGTTCCAGACCTCTCATTGGGTACTGGGGACACAGCACCCCATCAAATTAGCAGAGGAGGAAAGCTGGGGGTTTCAGTAAAAAGCTCAAATGGTAGACAGAGAAGTCATTGTGCCGGGCAGTGGTGGCACACGCATTTAATCCCAGCACTTGGGAGGCAGAGGCAGGTGGATCTCTGTGAGTTCGAGACCAGCCTGGTCTACAGAGGGAGTAGAGGGACAGGCTCCAAAGCTACATAGAGAAACTCCTGTCTTGAAAAAACAACAACAACAAAGGTCATCTTACCACTGTGTGATTTGCAGGCTTCAAATGGATTAATAGCTCAGTTGGTAGAGTGTTTGCTTGGCATGTGTGAATCCCTGGGTTTGATCATTAGAATGCAATTGCACCGAATGTGGTGGTATATCCTTATGCCCAGCACTTGGTAACAGCAAGAGGATTAGAAGTTTGTGGTTGTAATTTGTTACATATAGAGCTTGAAGCCAGTCTGAGAGACCTGAGACCTATCTCTAAATAAACAAATAAATAAATGAGATACACGAGGCCTATAATACCAGTACTTGGGTGACTGAGAATAGTGAATTTCATACCAGCCTGGGTTACACAGGGAAACTGTCTCAAAAGAAAACCAGAAAAACAAACAAACAAATTAAGAAGGAATCAGATTGTGAATAGACATTGTTCCAAAAAAGCTTTTTAAGTAGCTAATACCCACATGGAAAGTTGCTCAATATAATTAGTCATTAGGGAAACACAAATCAAAACCACACCCATAAGAGTGGCTCTCATTTAAACAAAGCACAAAGCCAGTATTGGTGAGGACAGAGACAAACCACAATTCCCACCTGCTGTTTGCTATTGTTTTGTGTTAGTTACTTTTTTGTTTTGAGGCAAGGTCTTGCTGTGTAGTTGAGTTGGCCTTAACCTCACTGTTTAGTCCAGACTAGACTGGAACTCAATGGGCTTCCTCTTATCTCAGTCTCCCAAGGGCTAGGCATGAGCCTTTGTACCCAGCTTTCACACTGTTGCGAAGAATACAAAATGGTAGAGCCGCTTTCTCCAGCTGTTTGCCTGTAACCTAGCTCAGCAATTCCTCTTGGAGCTACACCAAGAGAAATGAAGACCGCATCTGCACAGAAACATTTGTACAAATGTCCACATTGATATTTGTGAGCACCAGGAAGATAATTGTAGGGGAAAGGGGTTTATTTTGGCTGGCAATTCAAGGATATAGTCTGTCATGGTACAGAGGTCAAGGTGGTAGGAACAGAAAGCAGCTGGTCACATTGCATTTATAATCAGAAAGCAGTGTGATGAGTCCACTGCCCAGCTTCCTTTCTTTCTTTAGACAACCCAAGATCCTTTGCCCAGGGACACTCATCTCCCAAGGATTCTAGATTCTGCTGAATTGACAATTAACATCATCACAAAGAAGAAACAATGTCCACCAGCAGCAGGTGAGCTGGTAAAGAAACTGTTGTAGATGATAGAGTGAAGCAATGTGTAGTTTTAAAACTGAAGGGCTAATTAGGTTATTGTACAAGTTAACCTTGAAAGCGTTAAGCTAAATGAAAGGAGCCTGCCACAGAAGACCACAAATTGTATGAGTTTCTTTATGACCAGAATGGTCAAAAAGTACCTTAGAGTTTGCTGGGGACTGAGGAGACAGGAACTATTAATAGGTATGGGTTTCCTTTGAGGGTGATGAAAATGTTCTGTTAGCTGTCATGATGTTTGTATGTGTCTGTGAATATACTAACTTTAAAAATGCTGCAAGGTCCCTGACAGCGGGGCAGGCTGGTCCCACCATGCAGTGAGTGGCTGGGCAGGTTCCCAGTAGTGGGCAGTTGCGTGGGTGGAAGACACACGGGCAGACACATCGTATGGAGTAGAATTGAATATTTATTACTTAGAGGAAAGAGAGAGTGTGGGGGAAGAAGGAGAAGAGAAGAGAAGAAAGAGATAGAGAAGGGAGGAAGCGGGGAGCCACGCCCATGTGTGTGCCAAGAGGGGACAGAGAGAATCTAAGATGGCAGGGGAAGGGCAGGGGGTCACCGGGAGTGGGCATGGCTTGCCTCTTAATGAGACGAAAACCATAACAGTAACAACCACAGAATTGTGTACATTTGTTTATTTATTTGGGTTTTTTTTTGAGACAGGATCTCTTTGTGTAGTCTTGGCTGTCCTGGAAGTTGCTATATAAATCAGGCTGACATTTAAATTTAGAGGACTTTCTCTTACAAATGCTGGGATTAAAATTGTGGACCACAACACCCTGAAACTATGCACTTATAAAAGAAAGAATTGAAGCTAAGCATAGTGGTCCAGGCCTCTAATCCCATCACTCAGAAGGCCAAGCAGGAGTATCAGGAGTTCAAGGACAAACTTGGCTATACACTCAATTTGAGGTCAGGCTATATGAGACCTCATCTCAAACTCAAAAACCAAAACAAAGATCAGATAGAAGTCATTAACTGAAATATTTAGAAATGAAGTGTTATTTTCTTATGCCTGAAGATCAAATCAAAGCATCAAAACACTTGTGCATTAAGAGATTGAAAGAAATGTATCATCAAAGTAATTTTAATCTTTTACATTTTTTATCTTGAATGTATTCACTTATTTTTATATGTTGTACATTGAGAAACAAAGGGTTTTATTAACCCATTCAATAGCGCATAGGCATCACACTCAGATTTGGGGTTAATTGCACTCCAGAGAAGAAAAGATGGCTTTGGCCATACACACCTATAATCTCAGCACTCATGGGATGGAGGCAGAGGGTGGAGGAGTTCAAGGCCACTCTGTAGTCTAGTCTACAAAAAACAAAAAGTTAAAAAATAAAAGTTTTAAAAATTAAATCGAAGTCAATTTATTGAAGTAAAATGATATCAATGTGGTCTGGCTTTTATCTTATGTTAACCAATATTTTACATTCTCATTGCAAGACAGTTGGCACCTAGGGTGCCATTGAATGACTTGTAGGGGCTGTTGTGGGAGCAGTGGGGCTGCGTCCCTGGCACCCGGCTGCCCACATGGCTAGCTTATGCCCCGAAATAATTACACACAAACTGTATTCATTTAAATACTGCCTGGCCCATTAGTTTCAGCCTCTTAACCCATTTCTAATAATCTATGTAGCACCACGAGGTGCGCTTACCAGGAAAGATTCAGCATGTCTGACCTGGTGGCTGGCTGCATCGCATCTGCCCGGGAGAGAGCTGCATGGCATCTGTCTAAGGCGTCTTACCTCACTTCCTCTTCCTCCCAGCATTCTGTTCTGTTTACTCCACCCACCTATGTTCTAAGCTATCAGGACCAAGCAGTTTTTTTTTTATTTTTTAACCAATGACCTTCCTACATCAAGGGGCGCCTTCTAGCACATGATTTTAATGGGTGGGGAAATAGAAAGCTTCCTTCAGTTGATTTAAAAATCACATCTCATGCTGAAATCAAAAAGAATTTGGGGGCTGGAAAGATTGCTCTGTCGTTAAGAGTAGCTACTAAGCAGTTAAGAGACCTAAGTGCGCTAGCAAAGAACCTAGTTCCCTTCCCAGCTACCACATGGTTGTTCCCAAAGATCTGTAGTTCCACCTCTAGGGGAATCAGACTCCTTCTTCTGACCTCTGTGTATCATGCATGTGCTGCACAGACATACATGTAGGCAAAAACATTCATACACATAAAGTAATAAATCTTAAAAGAAAGAATTTGGGGGTATTTCTGATGCTGCTCCCTTCTGTAATTGCCTGGCTTGTTTATATGAACCCTTAGGATTTGAGTGTGCTTTCAAAAGCATTCCACCATGCTCTGAGCTGATAAATTCTCTTTTATTGGAGTTGTTATCTCAGTCTGCAGAGAACAGGAATTTGCAGAGCTCCCCATGTAGACTAACCCTGGGAACAGAATTGCCTGTCTTTCTCCCTTCATCTTTTACTCCATGTTTGAACTAAAAATATGCTTAGATTTTTCTCTCTACAATGTACTCTTTGGTTGCCTGCCTTCCAGTAAGAATAGGACCTAGTAAAATCTGGCCTTGCACTAAATACCACCTCATTGCCTGTATTTATTTATGTGGCTTTCCCACCGATAATGCTTTTTATGCTTTTCAAAGACTTGGCATTTTTAAAAAGACAAAACAGGCAATGACTATTTTATAACATTTGAAAAAATATTTCAAATGCCAGTGTCCACAAATAAAGTTTTATTTTAACATAGCAAGACACAATCATTTCATATTGCTTGTGGTGGTATCCTCATCCTAAAGGAAAAATGGAATTTAGTCTTTGATCACGTCTCCTCATGACTACCAATCTGTTGTCTGTTTCTATGGATTTGTGGATTCTAGAAATTTCATGTAAATGGAAGAATATGGCATGTGATCTGTGGTGACTGGCTTCTTTCCTGTTTCCTGTTCTCAAAAGTTATTCATATTATATTGTTTATTATTGGTCCTTTGTTCCTTTTAATAGCTGAGTAGTTTTCCATTGTAATCACATGAATCATATCCATATATCCACTCACCTGTTGATGGACATTTATGGTTTTTATTTGTTTTTACATTTTGGCAATTATTTACACTGTTATTGGAGACATTGGTACGTAAGCATCTGTTGAGTCCCCCTTTTCAATTTTTTTGATATTCACAGGCATGAAATTTCTCAGTCTTATGGAACTCTTACATTTAACTTTCTGAATACATTTTCCTTTTCTCCCTAGTCTCCTCCTCTTATATTCTGTTTGTTTGACAGGATTTTTGTGTAGCCTAGGCTAGCCTCAACTTTCTGAAGAGCTTAATTTGATTTTACTGGTTTTTCTTTTCGTCCATTATCACAATAATTTACAACATGATCAAATGAAATAGATAATAGGGAAGTTTCTCAATTTTCATATTTCATATATAATATTTTTGTTTGTAAAATTATTTGATTGCTTATGTTGTATATTCCAATGAATATGTTAAACTCTTTAAAATGTAAGGAAACTGTGAAAGAATAAATAATTAATATAAAATCCTAATGGCTAATAAAAACGTTTTGACTATAGGAGTACATCATCACTTTAAAAATATTTGTTGGATTTTTTTGTTTGTTTTTGTTTTGTTTAGAAACAAAGTCTTCCATAGGCCTGACTGAACTCCAGCTAAGTATGGAGCCAAGGATGACTTGAACTTTATTTACTTGTTATTTATTTTTGAGAGAGAGAGAGAGAGAGAGAGAGTTGCTCATTGAACCTTAAGCTTGTTCTTCTGGCTAGATCGTCTGGCCAGTGAGTCCCTGGGCTCTGCCTATCTCTGTCCCCCATCCTCTAGGTTATAGACACCAGCACTGTGTCTGATTTTTATGTGGAAACTCATAATCCAAACACAGGTCCTTATGCCTACTCAGCAAGCACTTTACCCAGTGAGCCATCTTCCTAGCTCAAAAAAAATGATAGTATCTTAAGGCAGAATTGGTGAAGCAAACTTGTGATATCAGTGTTTGAAAGATGAAGACAGAAGGATCAATATCAAGGTCATCTTCGGCTACAGATGTCTGAGGTCAGCCTGAGACACACAAGACCCTCTCTAAAAAAATACAGATGCAACAACAAAAAGCATTTATATTATCTTTCTCTGTCCACCTGGGAGCCTGAATAACAAATTTTAAATTCTAAACCAAATTCTAAATTGGGAAGAAGAGAAAAACTGTGTATGTCTGCTGCTCAAAATGGAAGCATTCCACATACAGGTGGAATGCTAAATAGAAGGGAAGTAGAATAACTCAAGTATATCTAAAAAACACAGAGGACAGACCAAATCCAGACAGTTTTCATAGGTGAAATTAGTGTGTCTATGACTGTTGCCTTGAAAAAAAGAATACTCCCCCTACACACACACACACACACACACACACACACACACACACACACACACAAGCCACGGCCTAGGAAACAACCCAAATAAGGAAAGATAACAAACACATTCCTTCTACTTTATAATAATAAAAAAAACATTAGATTTCATTGCAGATTCCTTCTAGGACAAGTAACCAGTGTTCGGGAGGTTTAGCAGGATCCAATTAAACCCAGAGTAAAATTGTAGTTTCAAGAAATGAGCTTTATTTTTTTCAAGGTTTTATTTTTATTTGATGTGACTGAGTATTTACCTGCATGTTTGCTTGCATCAAGTGTGTCCAGTCCCCATGAAAGTCACTTAACCACTGAGCCATGTCTCCAGTACCCTAAATAGGTGAGACAGTCTTGCTTTGGAGTTCCGATCTGGCTCATGAATGGCCTTCTACAGCTGTGCCGTAGCAATCTGCATATAGATAATTGGTTTTGCAAGTTCCAGATCAGAGTTACAAAGCAAGACTCTCAAAAACAAAAACAAGAAAAATGGAAGGGAAGGGAAGGAAGGAAGGAAGGAAGGAAGGAAGGAAGGAAGGAAGGAAGGAAGGAAGGAAGGAAAATGAGAATAAACCATCAAGAACTTGTATAGTGAGGATGTGTCTCAAAAGGCTAGGGATATGATTCAGTGTGTAAAGGTGCTAGCTGCACAAACACAAATTGAATCCCTAGAATGTTCCCACGTGAAAAGCCAGGAGTAGTAGCACTCACCTGGAAGCCTAGCACCCCTGCAGTGAGATGGGAGGCAGAGGCAGGAGAACCATCTGGGATATAAAGTAAGTTCAGCAGCAGAAACAAAAGGAGAAGAAAGAGAACAGGAGGCTCCTTGACTATGTTCTGCTTCTTCTTTAAAAAAGATTTAGTGTGTATTCGCGTGCGCACGTGTGTGTGTGTGTGTGTGTGTGTGTGTGTGTGTTATATGATGTATGTGTGAGAGCAGTCGCACAAGCCATGGTGACAGCAGAGGTCAGAAGACAACTTCTAGACAACTCCTTCCTCTATGGGATCAGGGAATGAAACTCAGGTTCCCAGCTGCTTTCATTCACTGAGGCAGCACACTCGTTCAATGCTGTCTTTCTCACCACGCCCCTTAGTGTTCTCCTTCCATTCTTCTTTCTCTACAAAAGCCAGAACAAGCCCTTCTGCTCTAGATATCCAACCAGCCTATTCCCTGATGTAGTTCACACCTCGAATTGCTTCACAAAGCCAGAGTGTTGACTGTCATTTCCAATGTCTTCTTGAAGCCTGCCATGCAATTGCATAATTGGCTCACAGCCAAGTTGCTTTATTGGAAGAAGGTCTCTGGACAGGACTGTGGGTTAACCATTCTTTCAAAGGATTCCTATCCTAGGAGATGACTCATAGCCACTTGCAGCAAGGAACAAATACAGGAGTGGCCAGCTCCTCCAACCAGCTGCTCATAGCAAGTCTTTTTCTAAACAGTTTGAATGGAAGGCAAGCCAGGGAAGGGGCTGAATTTCTTTTTAAAGACATCACAGTTAGATGTTTGCTAAAGGTTGGTGGCAAGCCAGCAGCTGCAGAAGCTATGAAGGCCCTCATGGTCTTTTGGGCCATCTTATTTCATCCTGAATTTAAGGCCCGTTCACTCATCTCAAAGGAATATTCTGGCCCCTTTGCTCCCTGCTTATACTGGCAAGGGCAGTGTAGGGCCTATAGGCTTATCAGTAAGGCATTCATTTTTCCTGAAGCCCGTGTAGTTACATCTCTCCAGCAATCACAATGTGATGAGGTGTTTAGCAGGCTATGGCAAAAGCGTTCAAGTTTTCTTTAAGGTGAGGAATCTCTTGAGGGTGCCGGAGAGATGTGTCGGTGGTTAAGCGGCTTTCATAGGTACTGCATACACTGACATACATGCCAGCAAACACTCATACACATAAAATAAAAATGCTTAAAATCTCAAGAAAAAAATTAAAAAACAATAAAGCTCATCTCTTGGAACTACATTTTTTACTCTGAATTGAACAGGATCTGCCTAAATCCCCAGAACACTGATTAGTCCTGCTGGGAAGGATCTGCGATGAAATCTACTATTATTATAAAGGGGAAGGAATGTACTTGCTATCTTTCCCAAGCAATGGCTGGCGGGGGGCAGGGGAAGCAACCTCTTGTTGGTAGTTTCATCATCTTTAGATTTAATAACCTCCATCAAAGACTGCTGTGGAAACGAAATGATTTAAAACTTGGAACGTAGTCTAGTAACTGGGAGACCTTCGACCGTATTAACTCTATTACTTCATTGTTTTTCATTGCTACAATTAGCCCCCCCCTTTTTTGGAGACAGTGGCTCGCTCTTTTTTATAAGCTGTCTTGAGCTCACTAAGCAACACAGGCCAGTTTTGAGTTGGTGGCAATCCTCCTGTCCTAGTCTTCCATGTGCCTTGATTAAAGGTGTGTCTCACACTGTGCCAGTTGCTATTACATTAAAAAAAAAAAATCTATCACTGAGCTAGCTCTGATTACACAGGCTATGGTCTGAACACTCAGGAGGCTGAGGAAGGAGAATTACAACTCTGAAGTCAGCTTAGCTACAAAGGCCAGTCGGGGCTACAGAATGAGGCTACATCTTGAACTCTACCCGCCTCTTCGTAAAAGCCTCACAAAATCAACCATGATAAAAAAGTGTGTGACCTCCCTTCCCTATTGTAACCATTCTGCTCCATTCCCAACTCTCCCCAGTAGTTTAATTTGATAAAATACTTTAATCATTTTGGGGCAGTTTTTATTAGCTCTTTAAGAATTTCATAGTCAGGTGGTGGTGGCACACCCCTTTAATCCCAGCACTCAGGGAGGCAGAGGCAGGCAGATTTTTGTGAGTTTAAGGCTAGCCTGGTCTACAGAAAGAGTTCCAAGACAACCAGAGATACACAGAGAAACCCTGTCTCCCAAAACCAAAAAACAAACAAAGAATTTTGGTCAATGCCATTTGATCATATGCACCCCTCTTCCCCAGTCCCTTCCAGATCTGCCTCCTTCCTTACTCACCCACCTTTGTGGCCTACTCTCTTTTTGTTGTTTTTAAACACATCAATTCCAGTTTGTGCTGCCCATATGCCCTTGAATGTGTGGTCTTGTATTACAACAGGGTTTAACAGGGGCCACAATAGATAAAATGTTTGTTTCTTATATAAACATCAGGGTTCAATGTTTTATAAGTAACCAGAAGGGCAAGAATGTAACTTTATTCACCCGTTTCCTTTACAATCTGCCAGCTACAGATGGAAGACAAATTTAATTTTTTAAAAATATATTATTATTAATGTGTGTGGGGAAGGCCATGCTATCACATGTGTGTGGAGGTCAGAGGGCAATGGAGTTGGAGTGGATGCTCTCCTTCCAGCAAGTGGGTCCTGAGGATTGAACTCAAGGTTGTGAAGGAAGGGCTTTGCCCACAGAACCATCTTGCCAGTCAGGAAGACAGACTTCTTAGGACATCAATCCCCCATCTTCTCAGAGAGTGCCAGCTCTCTGAATGAAGCTCAGTTTTAAAAATTAACTTCCTGTTTCTGTTCACTGGCACCTCCCCGCGTCAGATGCCTTGGAGCTCTGGTTAAAGAGAAATGAAAATTAGGACTGACTGTGATCCCAGAGCCTAGGTAGATATTTTCCCAGCCTCTTGTATATCCTTGGGTCCCATTCTTCTCCCCTATAAATCATTTATACCCCCTTTCAATTGCCCACTTAATTAACCCGCATGTGTACTTCGTCCCACTAATCCACTTACTGCTAACTTATTTTAGCAGATACCATGACGAGTCTTACAAAGAGTGGAGAGGGCAGTGCCCTTTGTCTTAATAAAATCCTTTTGTGTCTCCTAATTTTCCCTATAAGTAATTGTTGCATGCTACCAGGACAGGGGAACCTTCCAGGAGACTATGTCTTCCAAACCATGCCAAGCGTTGGGAATATAGCTCATTTGGTAGGGTGCTTGCTTGTCTTACATACATGAAGCCCTATGTTCAGTGCACAGAATCAGATAAATTGGATATGACGGCGCAAGTCTGTAATGCCAGCATTCAGTACAAAGAGGCAGGAAGATCAAGAGTTCAAGGCCAGTTCTGACTACATACTAAATTCAAAGGCATCATGGACTTCATAAAACTACTTCTCAGAAAAAAAAAGCACCAGCAAACAATGGAAAGTTTGTCTAAAATTGGAGGTTTTAAAGAAGAGGATTTCCTATTTATCACCGCGCTGCTTAGGTGGCTTAGTCGTGGGCCTATCCATATTCCATTTGCAGCTTAGATTCTGAAACCCTTTTGGCTTAACGTCTTTCTTTTGGAGCCTGAAAAGCAAATTGACTAATGGGAAACATTTAGCATCAGAGGATTTGGTAATCTTCCGTTTGCCTTGAGAAACCCGACAGGAAGGATGGCAGCGTTTCTCTTATTTAGCGCCATCTTTTGTTCCCTTAAAGTTTTTATTGCCCCTAAGTGAACCAGAACTTTTACCTCACACTGCTGTTTTCTGCAGTCTCCAAACTCCAGGTGTCTTAGTTAACTTTTCTACTGCTGTGAAGAGACGTCATGACCAAGGCAACTTAGAAAAGGAAACATTTAATTTGGGGGCTCAGAGTTCCAGGGGATTAGAGTCCACGACCATCATGGCAGAGAACTCGGCAGCAGGCAGGCAGGCACGGCACTGGAGCTGAAGCTGAGAGCTCTCATCTCACCCATAAGTGTGTGTGTGTGTGTGTGTGTGTGTGTGTGTGAGAGAGAGAGAGAGAGAGAGAGAGAGAGAGAGAGAGAGAGAGAGAGAACTAACTGGAATGACATGGGTTTTTTAAATCTCAAAGCTTACCCCCAGTAACACACCTCCTCTAACTTTCTAACCCTTCCTAAACAGTTTCACCAACTGGGGACCAGGTATTCAAACATAGGAGTCTATGGGAGTCA
Organism: Microtus pennsylvanicus; assembly: GCF_037038515.1. Taxonomy (NCBI): domain Eukaryota; kingdom Metazoa; phylum Chordata; class Mammalia; order Rodentia; family Cricetidae; genus Microtus; species Microtus pennsylvanicus. Next base: position 122,785,754 of record NC_134601.1, on the reverse strand, counting down.
TTTTCACTCCAACTACCACACCAGGAACAACCATGCTTCTAAGTTCATTTCCTCCCCACCTCTCTTTCTCTATCAAGAGAGAACGCTTCAGCCCCGGCTGGCCTGGAACTTGCAGTGATCCTCCGGTCTCTGCTTCCTGCATGCTGCAATTACAGGTGTGCACCACTAAGTCTGGCTTCAGGGTCATTTCCTTTAGATAGCTGTTAGATAAGGCTTTCTACTCTCTGCAGAGATTTTCTGGTATTGAAAAATTCACCATTGCATGTAACTTGGAATTGTGTTTTCCAATGGTTTCCATTAATGTTTTCAAAGGCAAAAGAGAGCAGGCCTTCAGGTCCCAAACAGAATGCGGGCAATAAGGCAAGCCACCACTATGCAAGATGTATGGGAGTCACAGCCAAATAAAACAGAACCCAAGCCATGGGCTGCTCTTTCCTCTGCTCTGGCAACTTAAATAGATGAGGAACATGACCACTTCATTCTAGAACATTCAGCCCCAGCTGAATGTGAACACCATGAACACTAATCTAGTACCTGTCCCTCCGATAGAACTTTAACAACCCCGCAGAATTTATTCCAGAACATTTCTTGTGGTTCTCTAACTATATGTCTGCGTGTCTGTGAGTTCTGATATTCAACATTCCTCTCTTCTTTAGCATGTGTCTATGAGTGTGTGTGGCTTTTCATCCCTAGCTGGCCTAAAACTTATGACATAGTCAAGGCTGGCCTCTGCCTCGAAAGTCCCAGGCTTCCAATCATGTGCCATCACTTCTGCCTTTTCCTTGACTATTCATAATTAGTCCTTTAATTTTGAGTAATAAACAATTGATACCTATTCTTATTTCCATAAACCAGACTTTCACAGTCTTTGCCCTGTTGATTTCTCTCTCTCTCTCTCTCTCTCTCTCTCTCTCTCTCTCTCTCTCTCTCTCTCTGGTTTTTCGAGACAGGGTTTCTCTGTGGTTTTGGAGTCTGTCCTGGAACTAGCTCTTGTAGAGCAGGCTGGCCTCGAACTCACAGAGATCCGCCTGCCTCTGCCTCCCAAGTGCTGGGATTAAAGGTGTGTGCCACCACCGCCTGGCTGCCCTGTTGATTTCTTAAATTTCATTTTTATGTAGACGGGTGTTTTCTTTGCAAGTATGTCTATGAACCACATGCATGCCCGGTGCACAAGAAGAACAGCAAAGGCATAGGATCTCCTGGAGCTGGAACTACAGACAGTTGTGAGCCACCATATGGGTGCTGGCAATCGAACCTGGCCCTTCTGGAAGAGAAGCTAGCATTCTTAACCATTGAACCATCTTTCCAGCCCAATTTGGGGGGGGGATTGCTAATGCTTTTTAATTTATTTTCTTTGGAGAAGAAGTCTCCTGTGGGTCAGACTGCCCTTGAACTCACTGTGTAGCTGAGGATGGGTTCCTGATCCTCCTGCTTCCACTTCGTTAGTGCTTCTAGGATTACAGACACACACTGGGGTGGGAGGTCCTTCTGTATATGTGTTGCTTTCATTGGTTAATGAAGAAAGAAACTGCTTTTGGCCGATAGCTTAACAGAATATAGTCAGGCAGAAAGACATATATATATATATATATATATATATATATATATATATATATATATATAGAGAGAGAGAGAGAGAGAGAGAGAGAGAGAGAGAGAGAGAGACTAGGCAGAGTCAAGGAGACACCATGTAGCCACCGCCAGGGACAGATGCATTGGATAGAGGTAAGCCACAGCCACGTGGTGATACACAGATTAATAGAAATGGGTTAAATTAAGATGTAAGAGCTAGCCAATAAGAAGCTGGAGCTATTAGGCCAAGCAGTGATTTAAATAATACAGTTTCTGTGTGATGTTTTCGGTTCTGCCTGGAATGAACAAGAGGCCTCTGCCTAAAATGCACCGTCATACTCAACTTACTGTTTATTTTTCGAGCCAAATAATTGTTTTGGTGAGAAGTGTCCTGGGCACTGGCAGGATGCTGGCTGCTGCCCTACCCTTCTAGATGCTAAGAACAACACACCAAAATAAAAAATGTCTCAAGAGGGGCCCCCCCGCCCTCTTTTGGCGTGTGGCATTGGGAGCAGGGTCCCAGTCCTCGGGGCGCCCGGGCGGGCTGCAGTTCCTTTGTTTCTGTGGCCTGCCTGCACCAAGGAGGGTAGGCGCTTTGTTTGTGAGCTGCCCAACCAGCACGGAGGCCTGATCTCTTGCCCCAGGAGAACCAGCGTTGGGGTGAGTTTCTGGCCCGCGGCGCCAGCCAGGGACGGGGATCTCGGGGGTCCCTTGGCCTCCTGTCTTTCTTGGGCTCTCTGCAGGACCTCTATTCCCTGGTTACTACCTCTTTCTTCCTGGCCCACCCAGCTTCCGTCCAGAGCCCTCCCCACTTGGGCCCCACCGCCCTTTCTCGGCACGTGGCATTGGGCGCTGGGTCCCAGTCGTCGGGGCATCCAGGCGGGCTGCAGTTCCTTTGTTTCTGTGGCCTGCCTGCACCCAGCAGGGTAGGCGCTTTGTTTGCGAGCTGCCCAACCAGCATGGAGGCCTGATCTCTCGGCCCCAGGAGAACCAGCATTGGGGAGAACCAGCGTTGGGACGAGCCAGGGTTGGGCACGGAGACCTGATCCCTTGGTGCCAGGAGAGCCAACATTGGGGAGGCCGCGTTGGGTAGGCAAGGAGACCAGATCTGGTAAAAGAAGATCCATAAGGGAGTATTTGGAAGAAGAGATGGGCAGACGCCAAGGCAAGAATTCGCCCAACAAACTGAAAAGCAACATGAAGCACCAGAAACCAGCGACCTCACAACGGAAGGACATGAACACCTCAATCAAGAAGGAGAAAAGATTGACTTCATGAAAGTGATTGACGCCCTTAAACAGCATGTAAAAAACACCCTTATAGAAATGGATGAGAAATATAACAGAAAGTTTGAAGAATTGAATAAATCAGTGAATGATACCCTAGAAAACCAAGGAAAAACAATCAAACAGATAATGGAAACAGTTCAAGACTTGAAAACTGAAATAGAGGCAAAGAAGAAAACACAAACAGAGGGCCGGCTGGACATGGAAAATCTAGGTAAACGAATAGAGACTACAGAAACAAGCATAACCAGCAGAATACAAGAGATAGAAGAAAGAATCTCAGATTCTGAAGATACCATAGAGAAAATAAACACTATGATCAAAGAAAACAGCAAGTCCAACAAACTCTCATCACAAAACATTCAGGAAATATGGGACACAATAAAAAGACCAAACCTAAGAATAATAGGAGTAGAAGAAGGAGAAGAAGTGCAGCTCAATGGTCCAGAAAATATATTTAATAAAATTATAGAAGAAAACTTTCCCAACCTAAAGAAAGATATACCTATGAAGGTGCAAGAAGCATACAGAACAACGAATAGGCTGGATCAAAAAAAAACATCCCCTCGCCATATAATTATCAAAACACAAAGCATTCAGAATAAGGAAAAAATATTAAGAGCGGCAAAGGAAAAAGGCCAAATTACTTACAAAGGTAAACCTATCAGACTTACACCTGACTTTTCCATGGAAACCATGAAAGCCAGAAGGTCCTGGATAGATGTACTGCAGAAACTGAGAGACCATGGATGCAAGCCCAGATTACTATACCCAGCCAAGCTTTCGTTCACTATAAATGGAGAAAATAAAATTTTCCAGGATAAAAACAAATTCAAACAATATGCAGCCACAAATCCAGCCTTACAGAAAGTAATAGAAGGAAAATCACTAACCAAGGAGTCCAATAATGACCACAATAACTCAGGCATCTAGAGACCCTTCATCAACACAAACCAAAGAAGGGATACACACAAACTCTACGACTAAAAAAAAATGACCGGAGTTAACAACCACTGGTCATTAATATCACTTAATGTCAATGGTCTCAACTCACCTATAAAAAGGCACAGGCTAAGAGATTGGATAAGAAAACAGGATCCAACATTCTGCTGTTTACAAGAAACACACCTCAACAGCAAAGACAGGCACCTACTCAGAGTAAAGGGTTGGGAAAAGGCCTATCAAGCAAATGGACCTAAGAAACAAGCAGGTGTGGCCATACTAATCTCTAACAAAGTTGACTTCAAACTTAAATCAATCAGAAGAGATGGAGAGGGGCATTTTATATTCATAACAGGAACAGTTCATCAGGATGAAGTCTCAATCCTGAACATCTATGCCCCTAATATAAAAGCACCCACGTACATAAAAGAAACATTGCTAAAATTCAAGGCAGCCATCAAACCGCACACACTAATAGTAGGAGACTTCAACACTCCTCTCTCACCAATGGACAGGTCAATCAGACAGAAACCTAACAGAGAAATAAGACAATTAATGGAGGTAATGAAACAAATGGACTTAACAGACATCTATAGAACATTCCACCCAAATAGGAAAGAATACACCTTCTTCTCTGCAGCTCATGGAACCTTCTCGAAAATCGACCACATAGTCGGTAACAAAGCAAACATCCACAGTTACAAAAAAGTATTACTAACCACCTGTGTCTTATCAGATCACCATGGATTAAAGTTAGAATTCAACAACAAGGCTACCCCCGGAAAGCCCACAAAGTCATGGAAACTGAACAGCCAACTACTGAACCATACCTGGATTAAGGAAGAAATAAAGAAAGAAATTAAAGTCTTCCTGGAATTCAATGAAAATAAGGAAACAACATACTCAAACTTATGGGACACTATGAAAGCAGTCCTAAGAGGAAAGTTCATAGCACTAAGTGCCCACTTAAAGAAAACAGAGAAAGCTCACATTGGAGACTTAACAGCCCACCTGAAAGCTCTAGAAAAAAAAAGAAGCAGACTCACCTAGGAGGAGTAGGAGACTGGAAATAATCAAACTGAGGGCTGAAATCAATAAAATAGAAACACAGAGAACAATCCAAAGAATCAATGAAACAAAAAGCTGGTTCCTGGAGAAAATCAACAAGATTGACAAACCCCTATCCAAACTAATCAAACGGCAGAGAGAGAATTTGCAAATTAATAAGATCAGAAATGAAAAGGGGGACAAAACCACAGACACAGAGGAAATTCAGAGAATCATTAGATCTTACTACAAAAGCCTATATGCCACAAAACTGGAAAATGTAAAGGAAATGGATACTTTCTTAGATAAATATCATTTACCAAAGTTAAATCAGGACCAGGTGAACAATCTAAATAGACCTGTTAGTCGCGAAGAATTAGAAGAGGTTATCAAAAACCTCCCTACCAAAAAAAGCCCAGGACCAGATGGTTTCAATGCGGAATTCTACCAGAACTTCCAAGAAGACCTAATACCTATACTCCTTAATGTATTTCACAATATAGAAACAGAAGGGTCATTACCAAATTCCTTTTATGAAGCTACAGTTACTCTGATACCAAAACCACACAAAGACTCAACCAGGAAAGAGAATTACAGGCCGATCTCACTCATGAATATCGATGCAAAAATCCTCAACAAAATACTGGCAAACCGAATCCAAGAACACATCCGAAAAATTATCCACTATGATCAAGTAGGCTTCATTCCTGAGATGCAGGGCTGGTTCAACATACGAAAATCTATCAATGTAATCCAGCATATAAATAAACTGAAAGAAAAAAACCATATGATCATTTCATTAGATGCTGAAAAAGCATTTGACAAAATTCAACATCCATTTATGTTAAAAGTCTTGGAGAGATTAGGGATACAAGGGTCATACCTAAATATAATAAAAGCTATATACAGCAAGCCGACAGCTAACATCAAATTAAACGGAGAGAAACTCAAAGCCATCCCGCTTAACTCAGGAACACGACAAGGCTGTCCACTTTCGCCATACCTCTTCAATATAGTGCTGGAAATTCTAGCAATAGCAATAAGACAACATAATGGGATCAAGGGGATTCGAATTGGAAAGGAAGAAGTTAAACTTTCGTTATTTGCAGATGATATGATAGTGTACATAAGCGACCCCCAAAACTCCACCAAAGAACTTCTACAGCTGATAAACAGCTTTAGTAATGTGGCAGGATACAAGATCAACTCCAAAAAATCAGTCGCCCTCTTATACACAAAGGATATGGAAGCAGAGAAGGAAATCAGAGAAGCTTCTCCATTCACGATAGCCACAAACAGCATAAAATATCTTGGGGTAAATCTAACCAAGGAAGTGAAAGATCTATTTGACAAGAACTTTAAGGCATTGAAGAAAGAAATTGATGAGGATACCAAAAAATGGATGGACATCCCTTGCTCTTGGATTGGGAGGATCAACATAGTAAAAATGGCAATTCTACCAAAGGCAATTTATAGATTCAATGCAATCCCCATCAAGATCCCATCAAAATTCTTCACAGATCTGGAGAGGACAATAATCAACTTTATATGGAAAAACAAAAAACCCAGGATAGCCAAAACAATCCTATACAATAAAGGATTGTCTGGAGGCATTACCATCCCTGACTTCAAACTCTATTACAGAGCTACAGTAATGAAAACAGGGTGGTACTTGCATAAAAACAGAGAAGTCGACCAATGGAATCGTATAGAAGACCCGGATTTTACCCCACAAACCTATGAACACCTCATTTTCGATAAAGGAGCTAAAAGTATACAATGGAAGAAAGAAAGCATCTTCAACAAATGGTGCTGGCACAACTGGATGTCAACCTGTAGAAGAATGAAAATAGACCCATATCTATCACCGTGCACAAAACTCAAGTCCAAATGGATTAAAGACCTAATTATCAGCCCGAAAACACTGAACCTGATAGAAGAGAAAGTGGGAAATACCCTACAACAGATGGGCACAGGTGATCGCTTCTTAGGTATAACCCCAGCAGCACAGACACTAAGGGCATCATTGAATAAATGGGACCTACTAAAACTGAGAAGCTTCTGTAAAGCAAAGGACACTGTCACTAAGACACAAAGGCAACCTACTGACTGGGAGAAGATCTTCACCAACCCCGCAACAGACAAAGGTCTGATCTCCAAAATATATAGAGAACTCAAGAAACTAGACTTTAAAATGCTAATTAACCCAATTAAAAAATGGGGCACTGAACTGAACAGAGAATTCTCAACAGAAGAACTTCAAATGGCCAAAAGATACTTAAGGTCGTGCTCAATTTCCTTAGCAATCAGGGAAATGCAAATCAAAACAACTTTGAGATACCATCTTACACCTGTCAGAATGGCTAAAGTCAAAAACACCAAGGATAGCCTTTGCTGGAAAGGCTGTGGAGGAAGGGGTACCCTCATCCATTGCTGGTGGGAATGCAATCTTGTGCAACCACTGTGGAAGTCAGTGTTTCGGTTTCTCAGGAAATTCGGGATCAACCTACCCCTGGACCCAGCAATACCACTCTTGGGAATTTACCCAAGAGATGCCCTATCATATGACAAAAGCATTTGTTCAACTATGTTCATAGCAGTATTATTTGTAATAGCCAGAACCTGGAAACAACCTAGATGCCCTTCAATGGAAGAATGGATGAAGAAAGTATGGAATATATACACACTAGAGTACTACGCTGCGGTAAAAAACAATGACTTCTCGAATTTTGCATGCAAATGGATGGAAATAGAAAACACTATCCTGAGTGAGGTATCCCAGACCCAAAAAGAAGAACATGGGATGTACTCACTCATAATTGGTTTCTAGCAATAAATAGGGGTCACAGAATCTACAATTGGCGAACCTAAAGAAGCTAAGTAAGAAGGTGAACACAAGGAAAAACATATCGTTATCCTCTTGGATAAGGGAAGTAGACAAAATTGCCGGGGAGAAAAGTGGGATCTTGGGGGTGGGGTGGGAAGGGGGTAAGGGGAGATGGGGAGAGAAAAGGTAGAAGGGAAGGAGGGGGGACTTGGGGAAATAGGAGGATCGGGATAAAGGAAGGTTGGATAGGGGAGCACGGAACCACAATTCTTAGTTAAGGGACCCACTTTAGGGTGGGCAGGAGAATTGACCCTAGAGGGGCTCCCAGGTGCCCAAGCTGAGGTCCCCAGTTAGTTCCTTGGGCAGCTGAGGATAGGGAACCTGAAATGACCCCATCCTAGAGCAATACTGACGAATATCTTGCATATCATCATAGAACCTTCATCTGGTGATGGATGGAGATAGAGACAGAGACCCACACTGGAGCACTGGACTGAGCTCCCAAGGTCCCAATGAGGAGCAGAAAGAGGGAGAACATGAGCAAAGAAGTCGGGACCATGAGGGGTGCACCCACCCACTGAGACAGTGGAGCTGATCTACTGGGAGCTCACCAAGGCCAGCTGGACTATTACCAAAAAAAGCATGGGATAAAACTGAACTCTCTGATCATGACGAACAATGAGGGCTGATGAGACGCCAAGGACAATGGCACGCAGTTTTGATCCTACGCAATCTGCTGGCTTGGTGGGAGCCTAGCCAGTTTGGATGTTCACCTTCCTAGATACGGACGGAGGGCGGAGGACCTAGGACTTACCACAGGGCAGGGAACCCTGACTGCTCTTTGGACTGGAGAGAGAGGGAGAGAGGAGTGGGGGGAAGGGGAGAGGGGTGGGAGGAGGGGGAGAAGAGTGGGAGGAGGGGGAGAAGAGTGGGAGGAGGGGGAGGGAAAGGGGAGGCTGGGAGGAGGTGGAAATTTGTTTTTTTTCTTTATTCTTTTATCAATAAAAAAAAAGAAAGAAAAAAAATTCAAAAAAAAATGTCTCAAGACATTGCCAAATAGCTCTTTTTAAGGCTCAGAAATCATGTTTATAGAACAATATGAATGGTTCCCAGCTTATAAAGAATAATTCATTCACACATTCAGTATAGTAGAAACTATCTTATAAAAGACTTTATAGACAGGGTCAGAGAGTGGCCTCAAACTCTGAGTCTTCTTACTGCCATCTCCCGACTGCTGACATTATAGGGGTGCACCAGCAGGTCCTTCAGATTTTGCATTTAGATGTCTGCACAGGTCAGTGAGAAATGTGTGATTTTCTGCTGCGAGGCTAAGCATTAGAAACAGTCACTCCCATGGAGGTCTTTCTGCTGCCAAGCTTTGACGTTTGCTAGGTTATGCATATAAAATGCGGCTCTTTGCTTGAGACTGCATCTCACTTGGTCATTTTGGCTTGTCTGAATCTCACTAAGTAGACCAGACTGGCCTTGACCTTGCAGGCGACCTCCCATTTCTGTTTCCCGAATTCTGAGATTACAAACGTGAGCCACCATCTCCAGTTTTTGTAATCATTTTTTTTAACTTCATATGTGTGTGTGCATATACACATATGTTTGATTTTCTTTGAAAGATTTTTTTTTTGTATTACACTATAATTGCCTCATTTCTCCCTTCAAACACTCCCATATACCTGTCCCTGCTCTCCTTCAAATTCAAGGGCTCTTCTTTCCCTCATTTGTATTGCATGCATATACTTATATACATATATTCCTAAATAAAACCTGTTCAGTACTTATTCTGTTACTTGTATGAATGTTTTCAGAGCTGACTGTTTGGCAATAGACAACCATTTGCTGTGCTCTTCCCTGCGGAAGACCGCCTCTCTCACTCCCAGCTTTCCTCGGTTACTAGCAGTTCTTTATGCAGTATAGAAGCATTGTGGGCTTTTCCTTTATGCGGTTTGGCATGTCCATTCGGTGTCCTTCATGTTTAGCTCATGTTTAGGCGGTCATGTTGGTGAGACTTTGTGGGTGTAGCTTCTGATGTTACTAGGAGACACAATCTCACAGCAACCTCCCTGACTTTCTGGCTTTTAACAAGCATTCTGCCCCTTTCCCGCAGTGTTCTCTGAACTGAGGGTGTAGGAATGTTGTCAATGCATAAATTGAAACCAGACTCTGTGGCTCTGTATTTTGATTGGCTGTGCTTTTCTACTGTTTCAAAGTGAAGTTTCCTTGCTAAGGAACTTACCTGTGGGTATAAGGACAAAAGTATGTCTGTTTTTTGCTAGGGATTTGAGACAGGGTGACCATGAACTTGATATGTAGCCAGGACAATGTGGAACTTTTAATCCCCCAGCTTCCATCTCTGAAGCGCTAGGATTACGGTTTTATGACACCATGCTGGGTTCTATGCAGTGCTGGAGGTTGAGTCTAGGGCTTCATGGAAGCTGGGTCAGTTTGCCCTTGTATTCTCTAAATAATGTGGAATGAATTGTTTCCATTTGAAATACAAGTTTTAAACTGAGCACAACCGACTGTGGTACTCAATGGCAATCCCAACGTTAAGGGGGCTAAGGCAGGAAGTTTACTATAAATTTGAGGCAGGTTGGCTACAAAATGAGACCCTGTCTTGAATAGAGAGGAGGGAAGAAAGAAGAGGGGACGGAGGAGACAAAAGAAGAGGAGGAAAAGAAAGGGAGAGAGGGAGGAAGAAGTAGAGAAGTCAGGCATGGTGGTGCTTGAATGTAATTCTGTAGTTATAGCCCCTAGGAGGTAGAGGCAGGAGGATCAAAAGTTCAAGTTCACCCTCCACTACTCTGTCAGTTTGAATCCAGATCGATACACCAGAGATCCTGTCTCAAAACAAAAGAAATCTAATTCTACCAGTTACTCCCTGTGTGATCTTAGGGAAGTTGTTTAAATTCTCTGTGCCTTCTCAATGACTAATAACCCAATTAATTAATCTAAATCATAACCTAGAAAAATGATAATCCCACATGCCAAAAAATCATTGGGAAAGTTGGTGTCTCACTCAATATTTATTTTTATTTTCTGAAATTTTGCACATGTAAGTGTATTGCCCACATGCACACACACCACACATGTGCCTGGTATCCGAGGAAAGCCAGGAGATGGTGTTGGACATCCTGGAGCTGGAGTTTTCAGAGCGGGAATCACATCCGGGTCCTCTGGAAGAGCCGCAAGTCCTCTGAACTACGAAGCTGTCACTCCAGCTCCCTTAGTTAGCATTTCTGAAGCTCTTAGAACAGTTCCCAGCACAGAGCAAACATAGCTGAGGAGTATGGGGATTTTCAAGAGGTCTACAGATTTAAGGATGTTTATTTAGAAATACTTTGAAACCTTGCGATTCTGCTGCCAAAGGGATCAGACTAGATCCTGTGGAAAAGGACAAACTATCTCCACGTCTCTATCACTGCAGCCAAACTGAAGCAGTACAGTCAGCTCTGTAAGACTCTACTCTGAAGACTCTAGCAGGTGTGGGGAGAACAGCTGTAATCTCAGCACTCAGGAGGTGGAAAAATCTAAATCACAAGTCCATGGCCAGCCTAGGCTGCAGAGTGAGTGTGAGACTATCTCCATGACCCATCTCACAAGTCTAAAACTACTAAGGATGAAAAACTAAGGTCTGATCTCCATTAAATGCGATCACATGGTTGGACTACCAGCACTGAGTAGAGGGAACTGAAACCAGAGGATTACAAATTCAAAGCCAGCTTGAGCTGTACAATAAGATCCTGTCTCAAACAGAAAAAAAAAAAGAAAAGAAAAAGAACCTCAGGCCAATAAGATGGCCTGATGTAAGAAGGGAAGGGCGCTTGCCACCAAGCCTGGTAACCTGACGTAGATCTCCAGAACCTACATGATGGAAGGAGAAAACCTCAAGTCAAGTTGCCTTGACTATCACATGCTCCCCCTGGTGTATGCACACCCCCACCCTCATGAAGGAAACAGACAAGGAAAACGTTTAAAGCTCTTGGCTTTTCTTTAGCTTCCCTTTCAGCTCTTTTTTGCTTTTCAGTTCTAGAAATGGAATCCAGGACCTCTTGCTTGGCACGTCAGCTCTCTCAACTCTGTTTCAGAAGAAAGAGAATGATGTAAAGAAACTCTCATCCATACTCCTATAAGTAAATAATGAAACTCACTGGTGCTCCCCCCCCCACACACACACATACACACACATACACACACACATACACACACATACACACACATACACAAACACATACACACACATACACACACACATATACACACACACATACACACACATACACACACAAATATACACAAATATACACATACACACACACATATACACATACACACACACACACACACACACACGATGTGAAAGTAAAACCAGAGCTAGTCAGGAATAGGAAAGGGATTAAGGGGAGTGGGAAAGGGATAATAAGGGGGATGAATATGATTGTATATGAAATATCATAATGAAGCCTATTATTATGTATAATTAATAAATTCTCACAAAAACTCTTAAAAATTAAAAAAGAAAAAATGAATCCGAGATGACAAAAGCTCTCAGTCATGTTGCCTGCTGTATTGGTGAATGTTTGGCATTCAACTAGGGAGGGAAAGTCTCGATATAAACCCAGTTGGCTGTCATTCTCCATAGCACATTCAGACTGCTATATGTGCACTGAGATAGTCACTAATTATTAAGAAACTTTGCTTTTTGTTTTTCTTCCCTTTTTGTGTTTTTTTTAAAGAACCTTAAGACATGTCATTCTTTGTTGTTAGTGTGTGGTGTGTTTTAAGACTGTTATCTGTGATAATGGTTAATGGTGTTATCTATTGACAGGCCTCAATACTGTATTTCATTTTTATTAATTTTCCCAGCTAGCATATAAAATCATGGGGCTCACTATGGTATTATCATACTCAATATTATGTTTTAGGTGTACATTAAAGGAAATAACTTTAGGAGAAAGATTCTACTTTTGCTACTAAGAAAATATGTGATCCTTGGTTTAAAATTTTTTGTTTTTAGATGTTGCCTAATGTATTCCAAGCTGGCCTCAAACTCACCTTAGAGCTGAGGATGACCTTGAACATTTGATTTGCATAACTCTATGTCCCACAGACATGATTTATGCGGTGTTGAGGATTGAACCCAGGGCTTTGTGGGTGGCAGGCAAGCACTCTATCAACTGAGTTATAACCTCAGCCATTTGTGAGAGTCTGAATTCTCTTTAGCTTAGTTTCGTCATCTATAATTTAAGGTTGATATTAATACTTTCATCCAAGACTTTCTAGTGACACGGAGGAAAGTCTGGTCTTCAGAAGTTAGTAGACAGAGTTCCTGCAGATGTTAGCTATCATTATTCATCCTCATTAGTTATCTCCATGCCATGAGGTAGGAAACACTTTACCAAGCAATTTCATGTTCATTATCTTATTTAATTTAATTTGTTCATGTTGATGTGTGTTCTCAAATAGGCCCAGCTGGCTTTAAACTCTGTGTGGCTGAGGCTAGCCTTGAAATTCTTATTGCTCCGCCTCTTCTTCCTGAGTGCAAGGACGACTGTTGTGAGATGCCATGACAGGCTTTGTGCTTTTATTTTCAATGATTGTGGTGGTGGTTTGAAAGAAAATGGCTCCCAAAGGGAGAGGCACCATTAGGAGGTGTGACTTTGTTGGAATGGGTATGGTCTTGTTGGAGGAAGTGCATCATTGTAGAGGTTTGAGGTCTTCTATGCTCAAGCTATTCCCAATGATACAGACCATTTCCTGTTGCCTCTGAGACATGCCATTCTCAGCTCCTTCTCCACCACCACATCTACCTGCATCCTGCCATGCTTCACCAGGATGATAATGGACTGAACCTCTGAATCAGTAAGCCATTACAATGAAATGTTTTCCTTTATAAGAGTTGCCGTGGTCATGATGTCTATTCATAGCAATAGAAACCCTAACTAAGACAGAGAACATTGTTTAAAAAAAAAGCAGGAAAGGGTGATGGCCATGGACTTGAATGTGCATTTCTCTGAAAGTTTGTGGCTTCTTGACATTCATGTGTTGAAATCCTAGGCTCCAATGTGATAATACTGCAGACAGGAACTTTGTGAAGAAGTTATAGTGGAGCCCTCATGAAATTCATTTTATAAAGGGAACACCCTTCCCATTCCCACCCTTTCCTTAGGAGTGTATAAGAAATCAGCACTCTGCACACCAAAGTGAGTTTCTAAAAGGGCCCAGCTACGATTTTGAAATTAAAGCCTCCAGAATTATGACAAATTGTTTACATTGCCTGGTCTGGGGCATTTTTGTTATAGTAACTCAAATTGACTAAGACAGATAATTTATTTTGCCCTGCTTTAGAGAAAAGATGGTGAACATTTTGCTCATAGATACCAAGAATTAGCACCAGAAATTGTGTAGAAATTGGATTTCTAGGAGCACAAGTCTAGCCCATTTTCTTTGAAAACTAATCAATATTCAGATAACCTGAGACTCCTGCTAAAATTTAGATTTGGGGGGATGGAGAGATGTCTCGGCCGTTACAAATATTTATTTCTCTTCCATAAGAACCAAGTTCAGTCCCAAGCATCCACACTGCCAGGAGGCTCACAACTGCCTGTAACACCAGTTTAAGGAAATCCAATGTGCCTACACACTTGGGTGTGTGTATGCATGCTTGCATACACACAGACATACATACACTTAAAAATAAATAAATCCCTAAAATATTTAGATTCTGATTCACACTTAAATAAAATTAAATAAATATTTAAAATATATTTTAGGTTCCCATTCATTAGATATGGGAAGAAGAACACAAGATACTTGTTTTTTAAATACATTTTAAAATTGTGTGTGTGTGTGTACATGTCCTATAGTTTATGTATTAAGGTTGGAGGACAGCTTGGAGGAGTCAGTTATCGCCTTCTACCATGTTAGTCCCAGTGATAGAACTTAGGTTCTCTGTCTTGGTAGGAAGCACCTTAATCTTCTGAGGCATCTCTGATACCCAAGAGTCTATCTATTTAATAAGTTCCAAAAGGGTGTTGATGCTGCTGGTCTAGAAACCCTGTTTGCAGTAGCCAAGGACTTATATCTGGTAATATTAACCTCTTGCATGTCTAAAGTGTTCTAGACAGAGAAAAACCTATGGAAGAAAAAACCCCACACACTGTATCATTAGGCTAATCTCCTGAGTCATGGTTCTTCTTCCACTGTGAAGCTGCAGGGGAGCTCATTACCGCAATATCCACTGAAGTTGAAGCATAAGTACCAAACAGGCAGCCTTCATTTTTTTCCCTCGGCCTCCACTCAACAAAGGTCTACTCTTCCGAGTAATTAGAGGTCTGCCTGAGACCCGCAGAAGTCCCTTCCCTTAGCTTCAGGGAACGTATTAGCAGTGAAAAAGGTGTGTGTGTGTGTGTGTGTGCGCGCGCACACACACACACACATGGAGGTGTCCATCCACGAGACCATTTTACTGTCTTCTGAAAAGTGATGAGGCCTCCTCTGTATACATTTATTTTACACTTATATGAAGATTTCAGCTATTTTAGGTTTCTTGTGTAACCTAGCTAACCCTGATCAGCTAAAAGAAGAGCTAATTCTAATCCTTTATAGAATTTTAGGACACTTCTGATATTACAGAAGGAACATCAGGAAGAATGGCAGTATTTTCATGAGAGGATAGTATTCTGATCAGATGGGGCCAGGGCAGCCCAAAAAAGGAGGGCGTGTGCCAGAGAGGCAGAAGAGGCCATGTAAGAAGACTGATGTCTGGATTTTGTGGGGGAGTGGGTCAAATCTCACTATGTAGCCCAGGCTGGCCTCTGTAGGCTTGGATTACAAGCACACACTACCACATCTAACTTGAAGAATTAGTTCGGAACAGAACTTTCTCTTTTTCCCTCCATGTTTTCCTGCTTTTACTCTCAGATTAAATTACCCTTTGCCTATTAGAGTATAAATTGGCAAAGTCTGTCCATAAAGTTAAGTGATACTTTTTTTCAGAGGGGTTATAAATATGTGTGTGCACATGCACATATGTGCATATTTTTTTTCTGTCCTAACTTCTTGACTGTACCCCAGGAGTCCTAAAGCATCCACAAATAATACGGAAACACTGGTCATGGTTATGTTCTGAATAAAGTTTGCTTGCTGGCACTGAGATTTGAAATTCAATCAATTTTGTATCCCATAAACTAGTATTTTTGCTTTGATTTGTTGCATCATTACAAAGGTCAAATCCATTTTCTGCTTGCAGGTTGTCCCAAAGCGGGTCCTGTTATTGGGCCACCTGTACCCAGCTGAGGACATTCTCAAGCCTTGTAAGGTGGACCACCAGACAGAGAACAGACTTCCAGATTTCCTGTCTTTATGAAGATTGCTTTAAAGGAAACCAAAGCTATGTGACGAGGATTGTTCTAGGTGCTTGACAGATGTTTTCTCAGCTTCACCTTCCGTCTCACTTCCTAGGGCTATTTAGCCTGTGAATGTGAAACCATCAACTTCCTGTGTCAATTTTAAGTAGCTAAGTTTTCCTATTTGTTTGAATTCCTTTAGCGGACCCTCAGCTTCTATTTATTTATTTTGGCTCCAAGGACTGACTGTGTTCGTAGCAAGAATTTGGAAATGTAAGTAGCAACTTTCTGAAAGAGACTATGTTCTGATGAATTTCACTCAAACCTCTTAAACCATGTGCTTCTTACTCCTTCCTCTTTTCCTACCATCTCCTCTTCCTCCTCCTCCACTTCTCTTTCTTTCCCCCTTTTCTCTTCCTCTTCTTTCTTTTTGTCCTCCTAGTTCCCTTCCTCCTCTTCTGCTTTCTTTCCTTCCCCTGCTTCAAACCCTTCACCCCTCCTCTTCCTTCTTTTCCCCCTTTCTCTTTATCTTCTGCATCAGAGGCTCAATATGGAGCTCAACCTGGCCTCAGTTCATGACTGTCCTCCTCCCTTGGGTTCCTGAATGACTAGGATTATAGACATGAGCACCTTTCTTTTTCACATCAGGCCCTAACTCTTTTTGACAGTAACCACATGCATGGTCTCTGATCTCACAGCCTGAGATGTAGGAAATTTCTCCAAAGTCACTGAATTCATTTTCTCCAAAGATCTCGTTCAGATATCTTTCATTAGGAGCACAAACTTAAAACAAAGTGCATGAGCCTTTAGTCTCGAGCTTTTTAAATGCTGCTTGTAAACCATTACCTAACCATTGATCTGACAGGTCACATACACAGAGTAGGTCTATTAATCAGAGGCTCTTTCTGACTCCATAAATTATTTCTGCCCAAGAGAGTATTTGGGGAAAGATTAGTAAGAACCATTTGAATTGCAATCACCTTTGAAACAACCATTATACTCCATAAAAATAGCATCGCTGTTGCACCCCTCCGAGGTCTCCACTCCTTTGGGAGATGGGTTAAGGAACCAGAATAGCCAAAGGCTGCAGAAGTCCCTTACAGACATGGCCACATCCTTGTCCATATAGCTGATGGCAGACAGGAACATCAGTTGGTTCCTCTTTAGGTAATTCAATTGTGTCCTGTTATGCCTTTGACAGGAATATGGACATTAAAGCTTTGTCCAAAAGGAGGAAGTGGGGGGAGAGCCAAGGCAGCAGCTGTAATCCAGCTAAAGGCTCCACGCAGGCTCTCAGATCTCTGACATCTGTGCTTCCTCTGCCTTGACCTTTCCCTGCCCTTCTCTGGCCAGGGGATATTGCTCCCAAGAATGCAAGCTTATGTCATAACATGATCAAGGAAGTCCCTGGGTGGCCTAACAATAAAAGAATAGCATTCTAGAGGAAATTAAGAAAGAGAAAAGGCAAGAAGGACCCTCAGTGAGCAAACATGCAATGTCATGAAACTAAGCTATTCAACGTCTGTCTTGTAGCCAATAATAGCCTTTCTTTCTTTCTTTCTTTCTTTCTTTCTTTTGCCAGTTTTACTATGTAGTCCTGGATGTTCTGGAACTCACTGTATAGAGAAAGCCTGGCCTCAGACTTTCAGAGATCTACCTGTCTCTGCCTCCTGAGTCTGGGATTAAAAGCATGCATCACCACACCTGGCCAGAAATTTATTCAAAGATTTTTAATTACATTTACTTACTTATTTGTGTGTGTGTGTGTGTGTGTTTCTAGGGTGAAACTCAGATTATTAGCCTTCACAGCAAGCACCTTTACCTAAGCTATCTTGCTGACCTGCTTTTATTGTGGAGTGTAGGCAGAGATTGCTCATTCGTTCCAGGTGGCCCAGACCTGAAATAATCACACAGAAACTATATTATTTGCAATACTGTTTGGCCAAGAAATACTTACACATATTTCTAGCTAGCCTTTACATCTTAAATTAACCCGTTTCTATTAATCTGTGCATCACCACAAGGTTGTGGCTTACGTCTGTCTCCTATGGCAGCTACATGGTGTCTCTTTGACTCTGCCTATTTTCTTCTCCTTTATCTGCTTGGAATTCCCACCTTGCCCTATCCTAAGGTCTCAGAGAACCCCAAAATTACTTTGCCCAACAAAAAACAGGAAGCAGTTTGGAGAAAACTATGCCCAAATTCCAAAAATATTGTTTATAAATGTTTGTTTACATTTAAAAAGGGATATGCTATAGATGTGAATACTTTGCATTGGTATGGATCTTGGTCTATTAATACAAATTTAAGGCTAATTTTATTATATGTATATTTCTGCCCCTGATTAAGGTATTGTGTCTGTGCAGCTCATTTAAAAATATAATGTATAATTAAGAAATACAGGTTAATAGATAGCCATCTATAATAATCAAGCCTGTAGTCATTTTAGTTAGGTTTTCTAGATATATAGTTTTAGAAGTTGCTTGTAATGCACTTCCTGTTTGCTTAGGTAATATTATATCTTTCTGGAGTCTTTGATGGAGTTGAAGAATATATAGTTATAATTTTCCTTAATTATGATAAAAGATAAAGTAGATATAAATATTGTAACTATAATACTTGTTTGATAACTGTTTTATTGTATGTAATCTTTCTATGTTAAAGTTAAAACCTTCCTTTTATTCAGACAGTAAAAGGGAGTGCTGTGGGATTCCCCTCTATATGCTGGAAATATATTTTACCATTGGTTAAAAAAGAAGCTGCTTTGGGCCTAGTGCAGTGCAGAGTAGGGCATGGAGGAAATTCCAAGAAGATAGAGGAAAAGAGAATAGGCAGAATCAGGGAGACTCCACGTAACCACCGCAGGAGACTGAGGCCAGACTTGCCGGTAGGCCATGACATCATGGCGATGCACAGATTCATAGAAAAGGGTTTACTTTAAGATGTAAGGGCTAGTTAGAAATATGCATAAGCTAATAGACCAAACAGTATTGCAAATGATATAGTTTCTGTGTGATTTTTTCAGGTCTGGGTGACTGGGAACAAATGAGTAGTCTCTGCCTACAAAAGTGGTGGTTTTGTGTTAGACTTTTTTTTTTTTTTACTCTGTAGCCCTAAGTGGTCTGGGACTGACTATGTGGGCAAGTCTGGCCTTGGATTTGCTGACTCTCTGGTGTTAGGATCACAGGAGTGTATCAGCACATGCAACTAGAAATTTAATTTTACAGATTTTATTTATGTTCAAGTGCATGCCCATATGTGTGCAGTCACCCCCGCCCACCCCCCCCCCCCCCCCCATACACACCCGAGACCAGAAAATGGCACCAGATTCCCTGGAAGAAGAGTTACAGGCAGTTGTTAGCTGTCATCTTTGAACGCTGGGAACTAAACTCTGGTCCTCTGAAGGAGCAGCAAGTGTTCTTAACAGCTGGGGCATCTCTCCAGCTTCTATGTCAAAAATCGGGGAATACTGATTCTGTAGCCCCAGGCTCTCAGGCAGTGAGGGTAGGAATATCAGAAGTTCTTGTCATCCAGGCCGGCCTGGGATGCCAGAGATCCTATCTCAAAACAACAAGCAGCCACCCAGTCTGCTCTCTGCCCAGTCCATCCGGGTATGTAAAAGAGGGGTGCAACTATCGTGGTTAACATATCTTTGTTTGTTTTGATGATGAGTGCTTCGAAGAACACTGATTGAAACTAGTTGAAGTTACAGGCCTTTCTTTGTTGTTGCTGATTTTGATTTTTGTTATAAGCAACTGTAGCTGGGAAATCTAAGCACAGGGATTTAGCCTTTCAGATGTATACCATGGCAGACAGGACATGGAGAAGCGCCTCCTTCGCTCTCAGCCGCATTCTTTGGGGAGGAAGAGACACCAGCATACAAACATGCTTTCTGTTTAGCTGAGGCTGAGTTTGTTCAGTAGTGTTCACAGCACTAAATTTACTCTTCTGATCCTGTGATGTTTGTCCTAGACTACTGGTAGAGGCACTGGTATTCCCTGAGCACACCTTCTGATGAAATTTGCTCCAACATGACACTCCCAGAGCTGTTTTATTGCAGCATAGATAGCTGGGGTAATTTTCCACTGCTATGACCAGAGAGGCAGTGAGATTTCTCTTGATTTACTTGTATTTTCATGTTTCTCTGTGTGTGTGAGAGACAGAGAATGGGGGGGAGAAAGGGAGGGGGGAATCTCCTGGAGCTGGAGCTGAAGCTACAAGTAGTCCTGAGTCCTGAGACATGGGTACAAAGAACTGAACTCACTCGGGTCCTCTGGAAGAACAGGAAGCACTCTTGGCCTTTGAGCTGTCTTTCCAGCTCCCGGAATTTCTCTTTATAGACCGTGTCCCACACCCCAGAGACCATGCATTCAACTCATGTACTTTTCTTAGACACAACAGTGATCCTCATCTCCACAACATGCCAGGACACAAAAGAAGCAAAGCTCAAACCTAGTCAGCTCTTGAACTTGTGCAAAAAAGAAAAAAAAAGTTTGTCACGTCATCCTTGGCCCGCTTCACATGGTAGGCCAGAAGGTCCATGTCTGTGTGAGTGATGTAGTGACGTGTGCGTGTTCGTGGGCACCTACGGAGGTCAGAGGGCAACCCCAGGATGCCTTCTCAGTTGGTCTCTACCTTGTCCTTTTAGATGGGGTCCCTACTGACCCTAGAGTTACCTTCTCCTGATAGTCTGCTTGCCCAGTGAGCTCCAGATCTGCTTGCCCCTCTCTATCCTCCCACCCCATGCTCAAGGTACAAATGTCCAGGGCCATTATTCAGCTTTTTATGTGGGTGCTGGAGATTCTACGGTCCTGATGTTTGCACAGTAAACACGGTACTCCCTGAACCACCTCCCCGGTCCTCAGCTAGATTATTCTTTGCTAGGGACTTTGTCCTATGTTGGGGGGTGTTTGGTGGCAGGTGTCCATGGCCTTTATCTACTTTTCTCCTTTTCCAGTTATCAGAGCCCAATGCCTCCTGGGAACAAAATTGCTCCAGACAGCACCTGTACTCTTTTGTGAGAGAATTGGTAGTGGAGCCGGCACAAAGAGTTCAGCTTGACCCTGACTGAAGCACTCTTCCCTCTTTCCAGACAGCTGAGACCGGGAACAAGTAGTGAGCAAGCCAGGTCGTAAGTCCCATAAAAAATGGCCCTCCCTCACTTCTTATCTAGTATCTGGGACATTAAGAAGTAGAAATTCAACAGAAGTGTGGAAAGAGAATTACATTTTCTATACTGTTTCTCTTTTCTCTCTACTCTGGACTTAATGTCTAAAACTGCTGACTCGCTTTTCTTAGTTCCGGAAGATAAAGATGTTTTAGCTTTGGCTCCCTAGTCCTGGCTAAGGGCCAGGTCTTCAATTCCTTTACTTAGATTTTTATTTCAAGGGCACCTGAGACTCTTGCACACAGTGGGTGCTTACAGGAGTGATTTGTCCTGGATAAAGCTGTCTCCAGAACTCTTTCCTCCTTCCATAGAGTTTCTTTGTCTCTGAGCCCAGCTAGTCACCATCTAGTTGCTTGTGACCCTCGCTGGCCGTCAGTGCCTGCTGAAGCCTCTTGTCAGTAATCACCATAGTCTCACTTTTCCGGAAGTCCCATTGTATTCGACCCCAAGCATTGTCTCTTCACACCCAACTATTCACAGATGGCCGAGGCTCACAAGGAAGGCTCATCCAGGGAGATGGAGAGAAATGGTCCATCTCTAATGGCTGACATTTTATACACGGATATCAAAAGCTCCCTAAGCAGGGTGTCTGCAACTTTGAATTCATATCCTGAGGGACTGGGAACACAAAGAAAACATCTAGAGCCATGTCTCTAAGCACTGGCTCGTCCAAGTTGAATTGTGGAAGTGTGTGTGGTGGGGAACGCAAACACCCATAATCCCAGCAACCTGGAGGCAGAGGCATTGCTATAAATTCAAGAACAGCCTGGACTACATAATAAATTCCAAGCCATCTTGGGATACAGAGTGAGACCTTGTCTAGAGAAAAAATGGAAATAGGCATGTAACTCATTTGGCAGCGTGCTTATCTAGCAAAGCATGAAGCCCTAGATTCCATCCCCAAGTGGCACATACAAGTGGCACAGCGGAGGAGTTAAGCTGGAGCTCAGGGTCATCCTTGGATCTGTAGTGAGTGTGTGGCCAGCTTGAGTTACAGGAGATCCTGGCGCAAAACGCAAACAAACCCAACAAACCAGTCTAACTAACAACATAAAATACCCCTCATAGGCTACTGCGTTCTTGATTGATTCCTGTAAAAAATACTGAAAATAGTCCAAAATTGTATCAATTATTAATATATAATTGAGTACCCCACTTTTAGAAAAATACAGTCAAAAGTCATTTTCAAAACTAGATTTTTGAGACAGGTATGGTGGCACATACTTGAATATAATCTCAGTAATCAGTAATAAATCTCTGTAGGAGAATTATTGCAAGCTCCATGCCAGCTTGGTCTGCATGGCAAGGGTTAGGCCAGCTAGGACTATATAATGAGATTCTTCTCTCAAAAGCAAACACCACCACCAACAAACAACCTGAGTGTTTGTTTTCATTTGTTTTCCATTTCTCTAGATGTTGTGGTACTGCCTATAATCTCAGCATGTGGGGAAGGGGAAGGGAGGCAGAAAGATCAGGAATTCATAGCCGATCTAAGCTGCAGACAATGACTCTGCCAGGCCTACATGAGAGTTTCTACCCCAACAAGAAAATGAAATTAAGCCAATAACTAAGTGTTATGTCCATTTCAAGGGTCTAAGGAACATATATGTCTCTGGACAAGGAAAGAAAGGTTCCAGCAAAGAGAAATGAAAACTTTAAGGGATAGGAGAGAATAATTTACATGTTTGATTCATTTTTAATGTTTTTATATTGTTCAGACAAAAGACATTCTAGGACACGGGCGAAACAGAACCTGAGCTCTTGAACACATTATTGGGGACTAATAATTGGAAAGAATCCAATGAGCACTGGCAGATGAGGGTCAGAGGGGCTTCGGAATACATTTGACCAATGGACACCTGTCTAATATTGCCAACGATATGGTTGCTGAGGTCCTAAGAGAAACCCTTGTCATCATCAGGACTGACTGAGTGTTCTCTGGAAGGAGTAATGTTTGGCCAGCCAGTCTGTTTTTTTGAAATGAGATCGCCATCATGATGCAGAAATCCACAGACACAGCTGACCCAGACTTGCCACGAACTCTAGACTGACAGCTGGGGAGCCTGCATGGGACCAACCTAGGCTCTCTGCATGTGGGTAACAGTTTTATAGGCTTGTCTGTTTGTGGGACCTCTGGCAGTGGGACCAGGATCTATCCCTGGTGCTTGAGCTGACTTTTTGAAGCCCATTCCATATGGTGAGATGCCTTGCTCAACCTTGATGTTTGGGTGTCGCGGGGAGGGGTGGCTTGGTCCTGCCTCAACTTGATGTGCCAGACCTTGTTGACTCCCCATGGGAGGCCTTATCCTTTCTGAGAAGTGGATAGGAGTGGGTTGGGGGAGGTGGAGAGGGGAAGGAGGAGGGGAGGGAGGGGGAACTGTGGTTGGTATGTAAAATGAATAATAAGAAAAGAAATGATAGCCACATTAGTGGACTAGTGGTGATACATGAACATCAAGGGGTTGATGGTGAATCCGTTGCTTTACAACAAATACAATGTGAAGATCTTCCAATATATATGATTTCCTGCCACTTCGTCTCTGGGCATATATGGCATATTTTTTTGTACTACTGAGTATACCGTATGTATATTAAGTAAGGGTTTATATTAATGTGTATCTCTTTTACCCTTTAAATTTTATTTTATCTTATTTTGTATGTGTGTGCTGTATAGTACATGTATGTTCCTGCGAGTGTATCCGTGTAGAAGGCAGAGATTGATGTCAGGGATCTTCCTCAAATTCCCTATTATTTTTTGAGACAGTTTTTTTTTTTCCTAAACCTGAAGCTCACCAATAGTAAGAGCCTATCTCAATAAGCAAACAAAGAAACACAATACCCCAAATAGGAAGTGAATAAAATCATAATTACCAGTTCACCGACTTTTTCTAGAACTTGAAACTACATCCAACCTTCAGTTGGCCCGGCAAGGGAGTTAAAATTGCCCTTCATGTGCTATGCCCTAGCTTCTGGGCCATCTCCGTGTTTCTCTTGTGCCCTGGCAAAGGAAGTGATTACTCTGGAGATTAGGATAAGAAATACTTGATGATACTTGATGAAGCTTGCTTTCCTTTGCAGAAGAAATTCCATCCAACGGACATGGTAGTGAAAATAGAATCTGGGTTTGGAAAGAAAGCAAGTACCTGCCGAGATGCAGAATTCAGAAGCAACAAAGATGCTCCCTGGGTGTCCACCACCACACGCCATTTCATTTCCAAAACCGTATGATGTCTATGTTCATTCATCTGTGTACATAGGGGCTTTTCATTTTGCATTGTTTTGTTTCTTTTGATTTTTGTTCTCTCGTCCAATACCAACACACCATGCAGAATAGCTTCTAGTCAGCATTTATGAACAGCTGATGGCAAGGATAGAGTTAAATAGCACATACCATCCCAGTG
Organism: Microtus pennsylvanicus; assembly: GCF_037038515.1. NCBI lineage: Eukaryota > Metazoa > Chordata > Mammalia > Rodentia > Cricetidae > Microtus > Microtus pennsylvanicus. The sequence continues at coordinate 122,761,152 of NC_134601.1, read as the reverse complement.
GGATTCTCTTCTTTGTACTTTTTAATCTGCACAATTGCTAAGGTCCTTAAACTTCAGTTGATCCCCCCTCCCCCAAGAACAGCTAAGACACTGACAGGGAAAACTTCAAAAAGCTGGGAACGTGACCCCGATACAAATATATGGCGAGCATACATAAAGGTCATTTAAGCCAATAATGAGGAAACAGCATGGAGGAGAGGCTGATGCACAGATAGTGAGGGAAAATGTTGAAATATGATTGGCAATATAGATATGAAACGCTTTAATGTCCTCCGTGCAATAAACCGTCATCCTTTGGGATGGTTATTTCTAAACAATGAGAGATAATTTGCAATTGCATTGCACAAAACCCATTTGTTATTCTCAGACTACAAGTTAGCACTGACCTTTGTTGAATCCCAGTCCTAATTAATGGTAAGTAGGAAGGCAAACAAAGATGCACTTCCCTGGAGAATGGAACACTCTTGGACAGAATTTTTAGATGGTACTACAGTGTGACTTTGAGAAGGGATGCTATAGATGTTAAATGCTATATACATTACTATATATAGGTTATTTTTCTCATTGTTTGGAAGAAATACTAAACAAAATGGAAGAAGAGTTTATTTTGGTTTGCAGTTTCAAGGGATACAGTCCATCACAACAGGGGAAACATGGCAACAGGATCATGAGGCATCTGACTGCATTGCATCTACAGTCAGGAAGCAGAGAGAGATGAATGCTGTCGTTCACTTTTTCCTTTTTATTCAACCTACAACCCTACCCCACAGAGTGGTGTTGCTCAAATTCAAGGTAGAGCTTCCCTTGTTAGTTAAAGTTTTCTTATGGATATAAGCAGAGGTGTGTTTCTGTGGTGAGTCTACCTCCAGTCAAATTGATAAGCAAGATCAACCATCATGCATTCTATCGCTCTTTTGTACAGAGTCCCGTGTAAGGGAGAGACTGTATAAAGTTTTCAGAGCTATAGTCATTGATAATGACTTAAGGCTCTCAGAATTTCCATGTCACGAAAAGCTTCAGTAACAACAGGAAAACTCTGAACGTTCAAAATAGATCTTAAAGGATTTCTCTTTCTAGAAACAAGCATTCGGCATATACAGTAGACAGAGGTGGGCCTCTTTCTGCCAGGCATACTCCGTGCACAGACTCTTCAGTAGTGTGGTCCCCAGTACTCCATCATAACCTGAGATCAGGAGGCAGGTGGTGGCCCAGAGCTGGCCCTGACTCCTCAGTCTGCATTTTGCTAGCCTACACTTGAGTCAGAAAGTTCTTCAGCATGTTGTTGGAGTTTATAACCCTCCATAGGCCATCTCAAGTAGAAGAAAACATCTTAAGTAGAGGCAGTCTAGGTACCACAGGCTCCCTGCTCTGACTATGTTCATTTATTAGTACCTGAATCCTCTAACCTTCGAAGAGGGTCAGTGTGCCATGCTGCCTGAGATGGCAGAAAGGAAAATGTCATTCTGGACACAGCCACTGGGAGGACTACAGCTAGACTCCACCTCTGTCCTCACAAGTCCCTGAAGATGCGCCTTCTCTGTAGGTTTCTCATCAGCGTGACAAGAATGACAAGGCTTAGCTTTCCTATTCTATAGAATTGGCTTAAGAGCAATCCAAAATATTTGTGGAGGGCTTTCTACAATAAACATAACTGTCATTCTTATTTAAACCTTTTTGAGGGTGGGGGTGTAGCTGTGTGTGTAGAGAACTTGTCTAGTATGCCCTAAGTCCCAGATTTGATCCACAGCATCACATAAACCAGTAGAGTTATGAAGTCCTTTACTTTAGGCACTTGTGGTGGTCTGAATCAGAATGGCCCCCATAGACTCATCTATTTGAATGCTTGGTTGTTAAGAGTGGTACTACTTGACAGGAATTAGGAGGCATGGTCTTGTTGGAATAGATGTGGCCTTGCTGAAGGAAGTATGTCACTGGGGTGGGCTTTGAGATTTCAAATGCTCAAGTCAGGTCTAGGGTCTCTCTCTCTCTCTTCCTGCTTCCTCAAGATTCATATGTAAAACTCTCAGCTACCTCTCCAGCAGTATGTCTGCCCATGTGCCACCACCATGCTTCCCACCATGCTGATAATGGACCAAACCTCAGAAACTGTAAGCCAGCCCCAATTAAGTGTTTTCCTTTATAAGAATTGCCATGGTCATGGTGTCTCTGCACAGCAATAAAACACAAAGACACCGGTGACTCAAGAGGTTGAGGCAGGTGGACCAAAAGTTCAAAAACACCCTCAACTACATAGTGTGTTTGAGGTCATCATTGGCTATATGAAATATTGTTGTCTTGAAAAGGAAAAAGAAAGAAGGAAGGAAGGAAGGAAGGAAGGAAGGAAGGAGGGAAGGAGGAAAGGAAGGAGGGAGGGAAGGAAGGAGGGAGAAAGGAATGAGGAAGAAAGGGAGGGAGGAAGGGAGGAAGGAAGGAAGGAGGGAGGGAAGGAAGGAAGAAAGGAAGGAAGGAAATAAGGAAGGAGGGAGGGAAGAAAGGAGGGAGAAAGGAATGAAGAAGAAAGGGAGGGAGGAAGGGAGGAAGGAAGGAAGGAAGGAAGGAAGGAAGGAAGGAGGGAAGGAAGGAGGGAGGGAGGGAAGGAAGGAGGGAGAAAGGAATGAGGAAGAAAGGGAGGGAGGGAGGAAGGAAGGAAGGAAGGAGGGAGGGAGGGAGGGAAGGAAGGAGGGAGAAAGGAATGAGGAAGAAAGGGAGGGAGGGAGGAAGGAGGGAGAAAGGAATGAGGAAGAAAGGGAGGGAGGGAGGAAGGAAGGAAGGAAGGAAGGAAGGAAGGAAGGAAGGAAGGAGGGAGGGAGGGAGGGAGGAAAGGAAGGAGGGAGAAAGGAATGAGGAAGAAAGGGAGGGAGGGAGGAAGGAAGGAAGGAAGGAAGGAAGGAAGGAAGGAAGGAGGGAGGGAGGGAGGGAAGGAAGGAGGGAGAAAGGAATGAGGAAGAAAGGGAGGGAGGGAGGAAGGAAGGAAGGAGGGAGGGAGGGAGGGAGGGAAGGAAGGAGGGAGAAAGGAATGAGGAAGAAAGGGAGGGAGGGAGGAAGGAAGGGAGAGAGAAGAAGGAAGAGGAGGAGGAGGACTGACACTGGATGCCAATCCAAAGGGTGCTTAATATGCATTACCTCATCTGTTAGAGAACCACACAGGCATTAGCTATCGGGACTGGATAACAGATATTGGTTTTTGTGTGCCAACTTCCATTCACCGGTTTCTTCTAGGCTAACAGCACTTGCATTCTGTTTGCATATCTGTTAGCGATGTGAGTAGTTCTGTGCCCCAAATCCTCCTGGATCCAGGAGAAGCTAGGCAACCTGATTTGGGGCAGTGACATCAAAACAGAAGTCTTCTGAAAAGAAACATTTTTGCTTCCCTGATAATAAAAGTGACTTGGTCAGCTAGTGTGTCAATTTCCTCTTCTTTTTCATTTGTGTGTGTGTGTGTGTGTGTGTGTGTGCGCGCGCGCGCGCATGTGAATGTTTGTGTGTATATGAAGGCCTGAGGCTGACATTAGACATCTTTTTCACTTCCACCTTGTGTTTTCAGACAGGGTCTTTTACTGAACGTGGAACTCAGTGATTGGCCAGTGAGCTCTGGGAATCTGCTTATTTCTGTCGCTTTAGGCAAGTGCTGAAAATCCAAGCTCAGGTTACCATGCTTGCGCCACAGGCATTTTACTCACCGAGCCACATCTGCAGCCCCTCCCCTGCTGCTTCCATTTACCACCTGCCTTGCATGGAGACAGATGCTTGTCACCCTGAACGTGAAAGACAGAGCAAAGGACCTACAGGTGCCGGAAGACTCCAGAAGACTGAGGCAGACCCCCTGAGGCTGAATTACAGGCAGCTGTGAGCCACACGATGTGGGTGCTGGGAATGTAATTGGGTCCTCTGAAAAAGCAGTACGCTCTTAACTGCTAGACTCTCTCTCCAGTCTATTCTCTCTCTCTCTCTCTCTCTCTCTCTCTCTCTCTCTCTCTCTCTCTCCCTCCCTCTCTCTCTCCCTCTCTCTCTCTTATATAATGTTTACTATTGATTGTCCCCTTGACTGGATCTACAGGCTTCTAGGACACAAATCTGGGCATTTATGTATCTTAGGAATTTTCTAGAATGAGTTAACTGAGGTGGAAAGACCTGCTCTAACCGTGGGCAGTACCATTGTTTGAGTTGGGGACACGGACTGCATCAAAAGGAGGAAAGCTGAGCAGAGACATCACATCTCTGCTTCCTGACTGTTGATGCAACCTGATCAGCTGCCTCACACTCTGGCCACTATGACATGCCTACCACGGTGAACTGTTGGAACTGGAACTGGGAACTAAAACACCTTCTTTCTCCAAGTTATTTTCATCAGGCATTTCGTCACAGTAATGAGAAATGTAATGAATACCAAGCAGTTTAAAGTTGTCCCTTCTTTTTTCCTTCCTTCTTTCCTTTTTTCCACACTTTCTTTTTCTCTTTCCTTCCTTCCTTCCTTCCTTCTTTCCTTCTTTCCTTTTCTATATGGTGTCTCATATAGCTTATGATGGTCTCAAGCTCACTATGTTTAGTTGAGGATGCTTTTGAACTTCCAGTCCACCTGCCTTGACCTCAAATGCTCAGCTTAAAGCTCAAGTTCAATAGGAAGATTGAGGTGAAGGAGCCAAGATTTCTCAGACCCACCTGGTCCCATTGTCTCTTTTATGGTTGACACCTCCTGTCAGAGTGGCACACTTATTACCAATTTATAAACCTACGTTGACACCCTTATTGTAATATACTGTTCCTTTAAGAGACAAGCCACGCCCACTCCATTCCTGCTTGCAGCCTGAGCCCCATCTTCCTTCTTCCTGTCCCCTCTCTCGAAGAGGCAGCTTCGGCCTCTCCCCCTTCTTCTCTGCCTTCCCCGTCTCTCTCTCCTCTTCTCCTCTTTCTTTCTCTCTCCCCCCTTTTCCCCCTTTTCCTTCCCCTCCATAACCCATCTAATAAATATCTAACTTTACTCTGTATGGTATGTTTATCCATCTCTCTCGCCCGCCGGCCACTGTCACATGGAGCCTGCTGCACGGTCTCGTGCACCATCCCTGCTTGGGACCTGGCAGCTTGTAGCAAACCCATCTCTATGGTGTGCCTATCTGTCTGCTCCTTGCCCACCAGCCACCCACATGGCTAGCCTCCGGGGATGCCCAGGAGACCAGCCACCTTGTTTTGTGGGGACCTCCAGCAAACCCATGACACTTATTGCCAAAATCCAGAGTTTTACTGGGAGTTCATGTTTGGTTATTGTCCTTCCTATGAATTTGAACAACTGCATAATAATCTGTCAGCACTCCAGAATCATATAGTCACGTTTCACTGCCCTAAAATTAGACATTGCTGTTTGGGGAGGAGAAAATGGGGGAAGAATGCTCATGGGTGTGAGCTCACTTTGCGGAGTGGTAAAGGCATTTCCCACCAATTGTGATGATCTGAGTTTGATCCCCACGACCCACAAGGTAACCTCCACATGTGTGTAGTGGAGAATGAGCCCACACACAGACACACACACCTATACACAAGCAAAGTAAACAAATAAGTGTAATAATAACTCTTTTAAAAGAATGATGTTTGGTCTATATTTAAATTTTGTATTTAACTTTTCTCCACTCTTTTTAAGTACAACATCGTTTGCTGATGACTTGAAACAAGATCATCTAGGACAGGAGATCCAACAACAAATCCTAGATCCCACTCTTTAAAACGTGCACATTCAGTTAGTCATGGTGGGGTGCATCTTTAATCCCAGCATTTGGGAGGCAGAGGCAGGCAAATCTCTGTCTGCTCTACAAAGGAAGTTCCATAACAGCCAGGGAAACATGGTGATACCCTGTCTCAAAAGAGGATGTTTTCAAACTAGGAATGGTGACAGCTCGTGTCTTTAATCCTAGTACTCAGAGACTAAAGTAGGAGAGTTGTAGTGAGTTTGAGGTTTATCTGGACTACATAGTTTGACTTGCTCTCAAAACTTGCAATGAAGAGCTAGGTATAGTGGCAGAGGCAGGAGAATCATGAGTTCATGATAATCATATCTATATATAGATATATATCCCCGATTCCAGGCCAGTCTAGGCTACATGAAACACTGTATCAATAAAACAATTCACAATGTAAATAATTCTTTAACTAGTTACCTTCTTGATTATTTGCTATTGGAAAACCCCTATAGCAAAGTTGATTCTATATTCACAAAACCACATGGGTTCTTTTCCGGAGAGTTTTTAATTCTCCCTTAAATGGAAACCACATAGAATTTCTAGCCACCTTGGCTAGAATTCTCATGAATTGTTTCCTTCCTTCCACAAAGATATTTGATGAGCATTTTTACAACCTTCTTCTGGAGGTTCAAAAACATCAGGAAACATAAAACCTAAGATACCTACTGAAAAATGACCCCCTTCTCCAAGACTGTAATTCTTTAAGATGTTTATTCTTACAGTTTTATAGGCTTGTTGTTCTTATTGTTGGTGTTCTAAGATGATAGATCTAATGTCCTCCATTCTTCCCTCTTCCTTTCTGCTTCCTTCCCCCACCTCTGTGGGCGTGTGTGCACTTACATGTTTGTGTGCGGGTGGGCACATGTATATAAAAGGACAGAGGTCAACCTTAGACCTTGGTTTTTTTTAATCTCTCTTTCTCTCTGTGTGTTTGATAGTCTCACATTGTAGTCCAGGCTGTCTTTGAACTTCCAGCAATTCTCTTATGGCAGCCTCCCACGCGCTGGTATTACAGATATGAACTATCACATACCCAGCTTTTCTTTCTTTATTGTTATACACGGATGGTCGGAGATTGGAGGCAGACAGCCAGATCCACCCATGGCCTACAGGATCTCCCAAGCAGAGACAGGCGAGGCAAACATGTAGCATTATCTAAAGATAAAGCTCTGACTTTTTTTAATCTGAGGTTTTCCTCAGAGTTTCTCTCTGAGAGATCAGGGAAGAACCCAGAAAGCCTGTTAAAGCTCTGTCCTCCATGGACAATCCTAATCCATTTTCAAGGAAAGAGTGTTTCCACCTTTCCCTGTCAGCAAGACATCTCTGGGGGGGGGGCTGATAGTGAGCCCTTGGGCTTCCCTGTGTGTGTAACTTTTAGACAGTTTGTCTCAAGGATTTCCAACCACCAAAATTCTCCTTTAGATAAAGCCTTGACAAGAAGTCAGTCTCCAGGACCTTTGTTGATTAGGTAAGAGGGTACCTCTTTCCATATTCTTCCCCGCCCCCATTCTTTGAGGCAGGGTCTCTGTATTTTTTAACACTTTACTCCCTGGGGGCCTGGAACCCAGCTCCAAAATAAATACAGAAAGACCCCCAGGGAGTGTTTATAATCCCAGTGTGTGTGATGGGGCAGGGTCCCTGGAATCCCTGGGGCATTAGTCCAGCAAAACTGGGGAACTACACACCAGTGAAAGATGCTGCCTCAACAAGAAAAAGGTGGAAAGCGATTGAGGGAGACACACAATACTTCATTTTGGCTTCCATATGCACACACACACACACACACACACACACTTTCTCAGTTCTGGAAACTGAGAAGTCCAAGGTCAAGATTGTTGCTGAGAACACTCTCCTAGCTTTTAGATGGCTGCTTTCTTTTTGTATTTTCTTTTGTGAATCAGAGAGAAAAGGAGAGATGAGAGACAGAGAACATCCTAGTTCCTCCCGTTTCTATGGATGATCGCCCCATTTCGGGACCCCACTCTCCCGAGTCCATGTAAACCCAGTTGCCCTTCAAGAACTCACCTCTGAACATCATCACACTGTAGTGTAGGCTTGGGGGTGGGGCAAGCAAATGTTCAGTCACTTGAGGAATCCTTAAATATGCTTTTTATTGCAAAACTTGAAGTAGTAAACATCCATGTAGTCACCTTTAAATATACTTGTAATTATTTTATTAGACTATACATAGGAAGTATAATTGCTATCTGAAAAGGTCGGCATGGTTGTAAGCACTCATTATTATTATTATTATTATTATTATTATTATTATTATTATTATTATTATGCTACAAGATCCCAAGGTCAGTGCATGGTGTGCTGCAGTCTGGGACAACGGCCTTCTGCTCTTGTGCAGGAGACTTCAGCAAATACATCAACATTCCATGGCAGAGTTTGGGGAAGGCTCTGGGTATCCAGACACCAGTGAAGGAAAACATTAGATCATAAGAAGGTTTTCAGCTTAAGGAAATGGATGAAGGAGATAAGATGAAAGGCACAACGCACTTCTGGTAAATGCACGAACAGCCGAGGAAGCTACAGCAGATCTCTGCCCTCTTAAGGGTTGCCGGTGATTAAATTGAAGTGTAAGGGGAGTGTACAGCAAAATCCAAATTCCATCAGAGCAAGGGATTTCACGTTGGGTCTTGCATTCAGACGCCTTACTGCATACAGATCAGGAAATTATTAAAACTGAACATTCCAAGCATCGCGAGTGTTTCCAGAGATAGCTGAGTCATTTTGTAAAAATAGATTAGTTTGCTCTTATTGCTAAGAGTGAGTATTGTAAGGAAGAAATACAAGCCAGAAACCCCACATCAGGGCTGGCATACAGGATGAGAAACTTACCTATTCCCTGAGTGAGGCCCTGCTTGAGCTATGTGGTCCTTGTCTGAGGGAGGCTCAAAACTATCAAAACATTTAAGGGACAGATGACAAAGCCAAATGGACAGGGAGTCATTGCTCATCAGTCTTCTACCACAAAGGGATGACTGTCCATGGAATGAGGCTCTAGTTAAAGCTATGGTACTTAGGTACACAGCCTGGGTCAGACCACAGCCTCCATGTCCTTACCAGAAAATGCATATGCACCTGTTGTTTGTTCCTCAAAATGTGAGGGGTATGAAAGGAGCCCAGAAAATGCTTCATTGAGACTCTTGAGAGACTTACCTAAATATCTCATTGTCCCAGATCTGCTTCTAGAAAATCCAACGTGACCCCTCATATGTTCTCATTGCCACATACTACTCACATATACTCTCTGTGACAAAAGCCATTTCTCAGCCCAAGGGATTTGAGCCTTCCAGACAAGTGTGTGCTGGAAGTCCTACACCAAGACATGCACTACCAGCCTCCTGGCAAAACATTCATTTTTATATAAAATATTGCCCTTGGGGCTGGCAAGGTGGCTTGGCAGGTGTTATTGCCATCAACCCTAACAAACCTGAGTCTTATCCCCAGAAACTGTATAGCAAAAGGAAAGACCTAATTCTTGCACGTTGTCCTCTGACCTCCACACACGTGGTATGTGAGTTCCAATGTGCATGCAAGCTTAAGTGCATTCACACACACACACACAAATTAAAATAAAATATTGTTCTTGAAAATGAACTTGGCACTTCTCCAATTCCTCCCATTCTGTTTACATTACACTATTTGACTCAAGGACTCGGAAAAATGACTTGAAATGACTCTCTCTAAATATAGGTCAAACCTAATTATTTTTCATTCGATCGGAACTTTAAAATTTATCACTTGTATTCATCCATCCAAGTCACAACCCTTTGCCGGCTCTCTGCCCAGCACTGTAAGTGAACACCGTGCACACTCAGGTTGTTTATAAAATGCTTTGCCCCCTCCCAGGCTGTCTCTCTACAGTGTGGATGAAATCCTGGCAGGACTTGTCCTTGAACACCATAGCGTCGCCACTGAAATCTCCTGGGTTGCAGACATGACTACTATTTCGCTAGGGAGTGTTTCCTTGGTAACTTTCACATGGGACATGCTGGCAGGAGAAGGCAGGGAAGTGGCGTCGTCTGTGACATTTTAACAGAAGTCACCCCCGCAATGACCTTGCAGAGGCCTATGGGAAACACAAGGATTAGGATCAGTTCTGACTGATTCATTGGTCATCTGAATCCTGAGAGGACCCGTTAGTGCCTAGAAAACAAGTCACCTCCAAGTGTGCTTTGATGCCTTTCAAGATCGACAGTCAGGCTGCAAACCTCCCTTCCCGGCTGACTCTTGGGCACACGTTTCCAATGCCTCCGAGCTTGCTACAGATTTCATGGCTTTAATGAAATGTCTCCTGCCTGCTACCTTCCATAAACAGTGCTGTGATCCTCTTTCATTAAGTGTATCTTTTTTCATTGAGCTAAGAAAACACAGAATTGATGAAAAGCAAACGACTGCATTTTTGTACCTTCCTCAAACTCGATGATCGCTTCTTCACCTTTTCTAGTTATTCAATTATCTTATTGGCTCAGTGGGGCGCTTAGTAGGTAATATGGAGTAAGTCAAATGTATAGGAAATCTGGCTTTTGCTTATAGCTTGATATTAGTAAGATTGCATCGATAAAATACAAGACTAAACTGAAGAACCCAGTCCAACAAAGGAATAAAGAAAGCATGGTACATAGGCACAATGGAATTATATCTAGCCATATAGAAAAATGAAATCATGACATTTACAGAAAAATGGGGTGGAATTGGAAATCATCACACCAAACAAAATGAGCCAGATTTGGAAAGACCAATACTTCATACTTTCTTCCAAAGGCATAACTAAAATTTAAAGTGTGTGTGTGTGTGTGTGTGTGTGTGTGTGTGTGTGTGTGTGTGTACTTCACAAAACTAGAAAGGTGATCTTAAGAGGGGAGCAAAAGGGAAGAGCTCTTAAGGAAAATTGGAACTGGAGTAATGGAATACATGGAACAAGACAGAAGAACAAACAACAAGGGGTGGGTGGTTGACCGTGTAGCTCAGTTAGTAGAATGTTTGCCTTGCTTGCTCAAAGCCCTGGGATCAATCCCCAGCACCACATAATCTATGCTTGGTGGTTCAAGCCTGCAAGCCTAGTACTCATGAAGTAGAAGTAGGAAGATCAAGAGTTCGAGGCCATCCTTGGTTACAGAACAAGTTTGTGGCCAGTCTGATACTTATTGTTGTTGATTCTCAAACAACAAGAAAAAGTAAAATAAAAAAATCCATAATAAAAGAGCTGAACTTAATTAGAATGGGTCACCCAGATCCCCAAGTAAGAGTTAAGATACAAACCCAGATCTTCCTTCTAAAACATATTTATTATATGATATATACAATGTCTTCCATAAGATAATTTCATAGATATATGTACAATAAGAAGAAAAATACTATAAATGCATTTCGTGTTCATGATCATGCTAAGTGCTGCTAGGAGATGATTTATATTCTTCTTGAGCCAAGTTTTGCAAACCAATGTCACCTGCTGAGAAGAATTCCCTGAAGCGCAATCATGTAGAAAACATCAAAGGAAATTCAGCCCTTTCAAGGTTAGAGACAAGAAGGCTATTCCAAGATAAGTAAACTCTTAGAAAATATTAAAAGTGTCCATTACAGCAGGCATGGAAATACAAATATATAATTCCAGCACTCAGGAGGCTGAGGCAGGAGGATCACCACAAGCTGACAGGCTGGGAAAACATAGTGCATACCTGACCAGTCAGGACTAAGTCATGAGATCCTTTCTCAAAAACCAAAATGAAAGCTTGTTATTTGCTTGAGCAAATAATCTAAATCAGCCAAATATCAGAATAATTGGCAGGAATTTGTCTAAATGAGATCAGCGGGAGAGCCCTGCCCTTGTGCTCATAGCATAAGGAAATGAGAAGCAGAGGGAACAGAATCAGTTCTTACTCTCTGTTCTACTAAATCAGTACCCAGGTACTCCATGACATGACATCTAGGGCTGGATTCCAGGAGTGAATTACAGTCCTTATGAATGCATGCCATGATATTTTAATTTGAAATGTTCTCACTAGTTAGGCTTAATTCTGGGGAAAATGAAAAAAAATAGTGGAATATGTTTTGGCAGCCAAGCAGTGACACTATCTGGAATCTCTGTGACATTCCCAGAGAGGCCTTTCAAGAGCATATGTGGGCAGAAATTGCTTTTCCATTCCTCTTGTATCCTCCCCTTTTACCCCTTCTGTACTAAATCAGTACTGTGAGTAACAGATATTGTCCAAGACGTGCTGTGTCATGGTTCTCATGACTGTCATCATGGCCTGAGGATTTATGTCACAGCTGCTTCCTGCTTGCTTATTCCTCTCATTTACCTTGAGGACACAGCCTCTGTCCCAGCACCGGTTAGCTTTAGGTCAACTTTAAACAGCCTAGAGTCACTTGGTAAGAAGGAACTTGAATTGAGAAAATGTCTCCATCGGATTTGTCTGTAGGCAAAACTGTTGGGGATTTTCTTGACTAACGGTTGATGTGTGAGGCCCAGCCCACTGTTGGAGGTGCTACTCCAGGGCAGTGGTTCTGGGTGCTGTGAGAAAGCAAGCAGGCTGAACAAATCTTGGGGAGCAGTCACTAAGCAGCACGCCTCCAAGGTCTCTGCTTCCTTTCCTGTCTTCAGGTGGCTGCCTGCAGCTCCTGCCCTGGCTTAACCTTGATGACACACTATGATGTAAATGTGTAAGTCAAATGAGCCACTTCCTCCCTGACTTGCTTTTGGTCAGGATCCTTATCACAGCAGTTGAAAGGGTAGTCCCTGGTCCAGAAGTGTCAGAGGAGCTACAGTTAAACAGAAAGGTTTGGTAACAAGTCTCAAGGGACAGCAGTCTGAGAAACATTAGGCTCATCTCGAATTTTCCTTCCTTTTGCCCTAAGGGAATCAATTGCTGGGCTTTAAATGTTCACAGACATTTAGCATGCTGGATTCTTCTGGGATATACTTAGAGAAGAAAATCAAGATCCAGACAGTTTACATGGCATGACCGTGTGCATAGACATGTAGTCATTCTATTAGGGGCTAAAAACTCTGACTTCTTCAACTCACACCTTTCCTATACTGTATTTCATTCTTGTACCTTGCATTGTGTATTAGTCAAGTTCTCTAGAGGAACAGAACTGATAGAATGAATACATGAATACATATATATATGGATATATATGGATTATATATATACATACATACATATACATACATACACACATAGAAGGAGTATTGGAATGGCTTACAGCCTGTGGTCTAGCTAGTGCAACAAAGTGATGCCTGCCAATGGAAAGCCCAAGCATCCAGTAGTTGTTCAGTCCACCAGGCTGGCTGTCTCAGCTGATCATCAGTATATGCTAGAACCTGAAGACATAGGCTCTAATGTCAGTGAAGGGATGGACTTGCCAGCGAGAATGAGGATGAGCAGGCAGGCAAAGAGAGCTAGCTTCCTTCTTCCATGTCCTTTATATAAGCTGCCAGCAGAATTCATGACCCAGATTAAATTATTATCAAAGATCCAGATTAGAAGTGAGCCATCCCATTACTGATGATTTAATTCAGAAAAAAAAATTATCACAGATGTGTCTACCTGCTTGGTTTTCAGTGAATTCCAGATGTCGTCAAGTTGGCAACCAAGAATAGCCTAGATCAGAAACTCAAGGACTGGGAACCTGCCATCAGAGTAGTAACAAGTCTCAGGGGATGGCAGTCTGAGAAACACTGGGCTCATCTCAAAGTTACCTTCTTTTTGCCCTAAGGGAATCAATCATTACATTTTAAATGTTCCACAAACACTTGGGATACCGTATTCCTCTGGGATGTACTGAGATGAGAAAAATCAAGACTCAGAAAGCTACATGGCATGACCAAGTTTACACTCACGTAGTCACTCAACCGGGGACCAAAACCCCTGACTCGACATCCAGAGCTCACATGTTCTTTATAGTGTATTCCAACTTGCCTTGTGAGGAGCCTCCACAGCTAAGCTATTTCTAAACTCCTCTAAATATTTAGTGTTCTCTATCGCGCCTCGAAGTGCCTAACCAAATTCTGCCTTACCTTCTGTGTTAACTTTTCCTTGAGATTTAGAGTGGCTCAAGGTAGGACTTTGGCAACAAGTAATGCTGTTAATATTTGTCCTCTATCAGGCCGGAGGTTTAGGGAGAAATCTCTTTCTAACTGCCCCTACCTACGGTAACTCCTGGTCCTCTCCTTGCCTATCCCTGTCCTAAGGACAGTAGCCTTGTTCACTTTTCTCCCTTTTTCTCCCTCTCTCCTCCCCACTTCTCGCTCTCTTGTTCTAAAACCAAGGATGACCTTAAATTCTCAATCCTCCTGCCTCTACCTCCCAAGTGCTGGGGTTACAGGGGTGTGTCACAGTGTATGTGGAAGGCAGAGGACAACCTCAAGTATAGTTCCTCAAGTGCCACGCATCTTTTTGTAATAGGAGACAGTGTCTCTCGCTGACCTAGAACCCCAAGGTCCTTTAATTTGTTTGTAATTTGACACACGATAATTGTATATGTTTGGGATACAGTGTGATATCCTGGTACACATATATGATGTGTAATGATCAAATAAGAACATCACTTCAAATACTTCGGTGCTCTGTTCTGTTTATGCACTGATGGGCATTGAGGTCTCCTCCACTTGCCTATTATGAACACTGTTTCTGTGAGCCCTCGTGTACAAGTACAGCTTTCAGTTCTTTTGGGGGCCTTTCGTTTTGTTCTTAGTGCAGGTGTTTGAGACAGGATCTTACCTTGTAGTCCAGGCTGGTCTGAAACTCACCACGTAACCTCAACTGGCCTTTATATAGACAGGGAAAGGTTTTTGGCTCCTCTAGTTAATAACGACTTCTGGTCTTGTCAAAGGCTGTACTAGGTCTAAAATGAGAAAATGGTGGGCTCAGGCTCAGGTCCAGGCCCAGGGAAACAGGTGGGTAGGCAGGTAGTGGAGGAGTCCTTGTTGACATGAGAGGACCAGGCTGAGAAGAAGCTGTGGGGACAGATAAGGGTTTTTTTTTTTAATTTTTTTCAGAAAGATGAAAAGATTATTGTTAATATAAAAAAAATCAGCTCTTATCCAGTAACTACATAAATATATTTTTAAAGATTTTGTTTTGTTTCTTGTTTGATTTGAGACAGGGTCTCATGTAGCGCACGCTGGCCTCAAACTTGCTGTGTAGTGGAAACTGAACTTGAATTTCTGATCTTCCTGCCTTCATCTCCTGAGTGCTGGAATCACTCTGTTTATGAGATGCTAGGACTAGAATGCAGTGCTTCCTCAAGGTAGGCCCAAACTCTATGTATTGAACCATATCCCCAGCCCAAGAAAATGTGAGTGAGAAAAAAAAGATTTCTATTTAAAATGTCTATCAACTAAAGGATTCCAATCTGAAGCCAGTTTGTTTTTGTTTTTTCCCCCTGCAGCAAATCATCATTTTGGGGTGTGTAAAAGAAAACACCCAGTGCATCTCCAGTGGCTACTGAAAAGAAACAAAAACAAAAAGAATTAGAAGCTGCAAAATGCTAACAGCTCTTCAGAGACTCCAAGTCCTTTCCAGAAGCCTGGCTTCTCTTTGTAGTCTGGTTGCTATGGTTCTGTCTTGTTGTTACAAAATACTGTCTGATAGCCTCCAGTAAGTCCTTAAATAAGGCGCTGATAACCGTGGAGGCACTCACAGATCTCTAGCAAGCCAGCCTCCCAACCCCAGCCCTCTGACTCAACCTTTTTTTCTACCTTCCCATTGTTTCTGAAACTACCCATGATAAAAGGGACTCAGGAAAAGAATCAGAGAAAACACATTCAGCCGATTGTCTGCCAAGGCAATCCGGATTCAGTGTGACAGGAATACTAATAGGCTGAGGTTGGCTGAGTTTAGCTGCAGAAGCAGAAAGTTGGTCCTGGTAAATACTCCATCCAGTGAGCACACACGCTGCATTAAGATGTGGCAGAGCAAGTCTCCAATATTTACCCTTGAGCTGTGCTCCTGGCTGTGGGGTTAATGTGTGCCACAATGGCACTGCTGGTAGGGAGGGAGAAAGTACGGGGGATCCAGGGTGGCTAACCACTTTCTTCTTCCTGCACAGCTCCTTGTTAGCTGAGAAGATTGTGATCATCTCAGGCAGGTGGATTTCTGTGAGTTCGAGGCCAGCCTGGTCTACAAAAGCTAGTTCCAGGACAGCCAGAGCAACAGAGAAACTCTGTCTCAAAACAAAAACAAAAACAAAAACAAAACAAACAACAAACAAAAAGATTGTGACCATCTCGGCCTGTTCCCTCTCCTCTTTCTTGGTGGAAGAAGAGTTCCACCTCAGAGCCGCTGGAACATGAAGATCACCCTTATGTGTCTTTTTGTAAATTGGCTTGATTGAAGCCAGTTTGTGTACAATAAATGACATCTTTTCGAAGTTTACAAGTCATGGTTAGAAATATAAATTTTTGTGGGAGCCAGCCATGATAAGCTAAGTATGCACAGGTCACCTAAATGAAGTTCTTTGCTTCTAACCGTTATCACCTGCCATAGTAGGACTCGGCCATCGATAAATTTAAATGGAGGCCCGAGTCTCAGTAGTTTACCCTGAAGCAATACCTGGTTGCTGGAAGAACCACAAAATGAGTTACCCAGGCACCACCCAAAAACAGACCACCCAAAGGAAATGCCTACTGTTCCAAATGCTGTGGATAGGACCACCTGCCAGCACACACTCACCAGATCACCCCTAGACAAATGTCAGCCAATCAGGGGTCCTAAACCTCAGAAACCCCTCACCCCCACCTTTACTACTATAAAAATCTAATTCTAACTGAGCTTGGAGCTCTCTGTTTATTTCAATACATTGGACATGCTGGGAGACCGAGTTTGCAAACTTGCTTAAAATAAAGGCTTTTACATATAGGACTCAGTCTCCTTGTTGGCTTTTGGGGAATTTTGCGGATTTGGGCATAACAGATTCATTGAGCTGTTGCTCACATACCATAAAATTCGCTCATTTCAAGCGTATAGTTAGTAAAGTGATATTTTTGCACATGGTATTAATTTTTAAGCTGTCTAAGCATATCTATCATAGCCATTTCAACCATTTTTAATACAAATATATTTACATTGAACTTATCCCCCCACACTCTTATTTTCCTCTCCCTCTGTCACCCCTCCCTATATGTAAATATTAGAATTCATAATTTTGACTACTGTGTTTGTGTTCTCTGATTATTGAGACAAGGTTTCATGTATCTGAAGAGTGCTTCAAACTTGCTGTGTGACCAAAGATGGCCTCCAACTCCTGACCCTCCTGTTTCTGCCATTTGAGTTTAGGGATTACTGGCATGTACCAACAGGACCAGTTTTCCTTTTAATGGTGCCCAGAGACAAGGTCTCACTATGCTGCCCTGGCTAGCCTTGGACTCACTATGTGCACCAAGCTGGCCTGGAATTCATGGAGAGATCCTCTTCCTTCTGCCTTCTGAGTGCTGGAATTACAGGTACGGGTCACCATGCCCAGTTTTTTGTTTCCTTTTTTTTTTCTTTCCTGTTAATTGACATCTTTCTCCATTGTAACTATTGTTTTTGTGAAGGCCCTATGCCAGAAACATAGACAAACTGTTCTAGTTTCAATATGTCCCTGTGACAAATATCTTGACCAAAAGCAACTTGGGTGATGAAAGAGGTTATTTTATTTACACACCCAGATTGAGGGAAGTTAATGCAGGAATGTAAGTAGGAAGTTGAAGCAATCACCGATTACTGGTTTCCTTGCAGGATCAGGCTTAGCTCACTATCTTTTATTATTTTATTTAAAGTTTATTTTTTATACATTTTACCAACGACAGTTCCCTCTCCCTCCTCTCCTCCTGTTCCTCGGCACCTCCCCCCACCCCACCCCATCCACTCCTCAGAGAGGGTAAGTCTCCCATGGGAAGTCAACAAAGCCTGGCATATCAAGTTGAGGCAGGACCAAGCCCCTCCCCTCTGAATGAAAGTTGAGCAAGGTATCCCTCCATAGGGAATGAGCTCCCAAAACACAGTTCATGCCCCAGGGGTAAGTCCTGGTCCCACTGCCAGGAGCCCCACAAACAGACCAAGCCACACAACTGTCACCCACATGCAGAGGGCCTAGTTTGGTCCCATGCAGGCTCCCCAGCTGTCGCTCCCGAGGCTGTGAGCTCTCCCAACTTAGGTCAGCTGTTTCTGTGGGTTTCCCTGCCATGATCTTGAGCCCCCTTGCTCTTTATAATCCCTCCTCCCTCTCTTCAGCCGAACTCCTGGAGCTCAGCCTGTGCTTGGCTGTTGATCTCTGCATCTGCTTCCATCATTAGCTCCCCCACTATCTTCTACAGTCCAGGACCACTGAGCCAGGGATGGGGCTGCTGCCCACAGTGGGCTGGCCCTTTCTAATCAATTAACAATCAAGGCAGCTATGATCACAGGCCACTCTGATCTAGCTTTTCCTTTCATATGATGGCTGTGTCAAGTTGACAGTTAAAACAAAATGAGTACATTTGTGTCTTTCCAAAATGTCAGCATTGATTGAATAACTATAAATTCACATGGCTTAATGATTTCAATAACAGCTAATTGTGATATAAACCCATCTCTCTTGGAAAAGGAATGCAGAGTCTTTCATTTTGATCTTAATTACGATGATTAATTTTCATACCGTACATCACATATCGGTATGCATATATGTGATTTACACAATAAACACAAGTTTTATTAAAAGGCTGGAGCAGAGTATCAAATGTTTCAGAAATTGACTGAGAGCCTTTACTGTTAAGATAGCAAACCATACCAGCCAGGAGGGGCTGATGCTGGAGTTGCTGGGGTTAGGGTTTGAGGTTGAGGCTGCAGAGTTGAGCATCAAGGTGAAAAGTTGAACATCAAGGCGAAAGGCTGCACTGGGATCTGTGAGCAGGGCATATGGCAGGTTTGGGGGCGGGTCCTAACGGGCAAACAGGTAGATGGGTAGTCAAGTCAAATATGCCTTGTCATGTGGAGTTACACCATTTCCTCAGTCTGGAGGGGCTGATAAATTTTTGGGCCTGGTTTCTCTGATATGATTTTAACGCATCCACTCTACAGTCTCTGTTCACCATGTGGAACCTCACAGGTGGTGCAGTTTCTGGGTCTACTCAAGGTCTGCAGTCATCTTCTCCCTCAAAATGGAGCCGAAAGCTGCTTGTAAAAATGAGTCTCCTAGAACCCCTGATCTCCCTACTTCTGTTTCCCAAGTGATGGAATTGCCAGCATGAACCAACCACCATGCCCAGTTGTAGCTGGTGCAGAGATCAATCCCAGTGCTTCTTTGCATGCTAGGCAAGTGCTCTACCAAATGAGCCACACCCCCAATCCTCTCTATTATTTATATAATTATCTCTGATATTTACCTGCTTAACATAGAGATCTGTTCAAGGCTACTTTTTCTTTTAAGACAATAGTCTCTTGACCCAACAACCTTATGTGGCTATTTCCAGGATTGTAATGATTTGAGATATTTTTTTAGAAGTAAAAACAAAGATTTCTAGGCCTAATACAAATAAACCAGACAGGCAAATTTAAGGGGCCTTTCTTAGGCATGGGGCAAGTGTTTCTTTTCAAATGTGTTTTAGCTAATGTGGGTCTGGCTTATAGATTTTAGTGAAAGACCTCCAGAGCAGGGAGACTCTCACTCAAGTCTTGGGATAACACGACCCCACCCCCAGGAACTCATGAGAGACCATCCTTGCTGCAATCACACGAGGTTTATTGACAGGACAGAAACCAAAGCACTGGGGCCGAAACTCATTTCCCACGCAGGGGTACAGAGTTTGACCCTGAGTAGCTGGGAGAAGGGGTATTTAAGGGAAGAAACCACAACCCAGTAATCCAAAGGGGGTGGGGAGGGCATCATTGGAAAATTCCGAAAACACAAGTGATCATTGAAAAATTCTGAAAATATCAGTGATAATCACAAGGGGGTAACTCCCTGTTTCTCAATATTATTCTCAAGATTATAATCTAACTTTATCTTCAGCTAATTCCTGAAACAGACTCACTGAACCGACTAACCTAGATTTTTGGCTCTATTTTTTTCTGCTGGATTTTTGGCTCTATTTTTTCTACTAGAGATGTCTGAATTTATCCAGGTCTTTCACTAGAAGTGGCTGCCTTAGACTCAAATTGCCTAAATTATCTTTATTTCTCTCTTCCCGAATCAAATAACCATTGTATGACTCAATGTGAAATGAAATGAAAGCTAGAAAATACTTTTGCTTACAGCCACATAAAATTAATAAAACAGGTTTAAAAAGATTATTGGTTTGGGAAAGAGCACAGTCTCAATCTTTACTATTGCTACCTTATTATGCATTCTAAACACACTTGAAATTAGGGTCATGGGGTGTAACATGAGGGCTTACTTGTTGGGGTTTCTGCCCTGCCTGGTTCCTGCAGCCATTTAGCCCCAAAGAAAATCATACAGAGGTCTCCATAAGTTATAAACTGATTGGCCCATTAGCTCAGGCTTCCCATTAACTCTTGTAACTTATATTAGCTCATTATTCTTATCTATGTTAGCCACATGGCTCGGTACCTTTTTCAGCGGGGCAGGTCACACCTTGTTTCTTTGGTGTCTGGACAGGACTGGGGAGGAATGGGCTTCCTCCTTCGCAGAATTCTCCTGTTCTCATTGACCCACCTCTACTTCCTGTCTGGTTGTCCCACCTATACTTCCTGCCTGGCTACTGGCCAATCAGCATTTATTTAAAACATAATTGACAGAATACAATTGTCCCACACCATTGGGGAACTTTTTAAGTGACAAATTACAGTAAAAACTGTGGTAATAAAATTGAAAATCTGTTGTGGTTGTGACATCTGTTATATACATGTTTAAGATAAAATTAGTGAGCTGAGTGGGTGTGTGGTATACTCTTGTCATCCCAGTCCTTGAGTGCTGAGTGGCAGGAGAGCAAAGGGCTCAAGGTGAGCCTTGACTACTCTGGAACTCACTTATGTAGTTGCCTGGTTATGTAACCTCCTGGTTACAGGAGACCCTTTCTCAAAAATAAAACAAGAGTTTGGGGAGGAGAATCTATCCAAGACTAAGGTGCAAGCATGAGGACCTGAATTCACAGCTACTCAGCACCCTAGTTTAAAAAAAAGCAAAATGTGGTGGCACATACATACAACTACATAGCTGTAGGAGGCAAAGCAAATGGATTCCAGGGGTTTACTGACCAAAAACTCAGAAATACAGGTTCATTAAGAGACCCTATGTCAAAAAATAAGACAGTGAGGGCCAGTAAGATGGGAAAAGCTTCTTGCCACGAAGACGTATGGCCTGAGTTCAATCTCCAGAGCCCAAATTGTTGGAGGAGAAAACCAACTCCCCAAAGTTGTCTTATGACCTCCACACACATGCTGTAGCATGAGCGCCACCCCAACACACATTCGCACATACACACACACACACACACACACACACACTAAATAAAAAATGTAAAAAGAAAAATAAGATGGCAAGAAATAGAGGAAGGAACCTACAATCAACGTCTGGCTTCCACAAACACATGCACAGGCAACTAATCTCTCTCTCTCTCTCTTCTCTCTCTCTTAAAAATACAAAACTGGAAAATTGCTCCAGTCTGGTACATACCTAGTACATTGGGAGGACAGTTGTCAACAGACTGTCTCCACTCCCTAGTAAGGCAGACAGATAGGCAAGATGCCATGTCTTGTCCATCTGAGTCCTTGTTGGGCACTGTATGAGTAACAGGTCCCACAGGCTGTGACTGAGCTTCATCATAATTGCTGTCCAGGGAAAGGTACAAAGGGGAGGTCAAGGATAACAGTCTCAGACAGGACCTTGTATAGTGACCATTTGAGGACAAGTAAAATTTCCAAAATTTGTTTAAAACCGCAAACTTTTCCAGATGTGGTGATATACACCTGTAATTTCATATACACCTGTAATTTCAGCAGTTAAGATACGGAGACAAAAGAATCAGGAGTTCAAGGTCATCCCAGCTACATAGCAAGTTCGAAGCCAGATTGATTAACCTGAGACCCACTTTCAACAAGAGCAACAATCATGCACCAAACAAAAAATGAAACCATGTACTTTGCAAGAGGGAGCTAGACTAACAGCTATAGGATTCTTGGCAAGTCATTATGCCTTCCAGAACTTTAGTATTTTGTCTGCACAATGAGTACACCAATACTTAAATACAGATTGTTAAGGCTTGACACCAAGTGAACGGTATTTTCTATCCATGTTCAGACTAAAGGAAAGGACGACTATGTTCACAAATCAAAAAGTTCTCGCTTATCACATATATGCAGCAGAATAATGGTCTCTTAAGATTTCCATAAGTATGTTACTTTATAGAAGAAACTTTGCAGAAATTTAAGGAACTTAAAATGGGGACACTACCTTGCATTTCCTTTCTGGTCCCAATACTATCCTTTGTAAGAAGGAATTAGAGGTTGAAATTGTCAGGTTTTGAAAAGGGAAGCAAGTATTCCAGACCTAGAGGATGGATTCTTCCTTAGAGCCTCCAAAGGGAAACAGCCCTGAGGATGCTGGTTTTTAACCTAGTGCAAGTCAACTATAAGTTTTGGCAGTTTTAGGGATGGGAGCCAGAGCCTCATGCATGCCAGGCAAATATGTACCCCTGAGTTACATCTCCAGGCCTTCTGAACTGTAAGATGACAACTGAGAGCCATTTGTTACATTGGGAGAGAAAATGAAGTCTCTATTGCAAAACCAATGTAAAGAATTTGAACCTTTGAATCTTTGGAGATACCTTTGTTTTATTTCTAGTTATTTATATTTGTTTGCTTTGGCCTTTCATTTATTCTTTGAAAATATTGCACATGGAAGCAATGAATCTTGGTCAAACTCATTCCTACCTATCTCCTCCCACTACCCCTAAGCATCTCCGACATATCCCCCCTTCCCCTTCTTGGTCCTCCTCTTATTTATTTTTTCCTTATGATCAACTGAATCAAACTAGTGCTGCTTATCAGAATGCTGTCTGATCTTATTGGCTTGATCTTGTGGAGGTAGTCATAGATGCCGTGGGTTCATGAATGCAAGGGCATGCCACGGACAGAAGACAGCATTTCAGAGCCCTCCTCCCCATCTTCTGGCTCATATGTTCTTTCTTTCCCGTTTTCTGTGATGTTCCCTGGGCCTTGGTGTGGTGGTTGATATAGATGTTCTGTTTAGGGCTGAGCACTCATTATTTTCAGCACTTTGACCAGTTATAAGTCTCTGCTTTGACTACTAGTCACATACCTGCATCCTAAGAGGAGATACAATGAAAAGACACCCCAAGAAAGTATGTGCTGTTTTTCCCAACTAAAGCCAAGTACCCTTGGGGTCCAGGATGTAGCTTAGTTGTTAGAGGATTTTGTAGGGATAAGTCCCGCCCCTTAGGGGGCGTGTTTGCCTCGAGCTAATGTTTACCTTTAAATCTGGTGAGCTTGCTTGTAGTGCTCATTTCTGCTTTCCTGGTCTGGGCAGGAACGGTGGTTCTGTAAGTCTATTTCCCCATTAAAGCTGTATATATTTTTACAATCTGTCTGCATTCATTTACGCCGTTACAGGATTTGCCCAGCATGCAGAAAGCTCTAGGTTTTATCTCCCAGCATGACATAAAACTGGGAGTGAATGATGGTGAGGAGCCAACTGAGCACATGAATAAAAAACAGAATTCTTAGGATAACCAGAATAAACAAATGAATGTTTATAATATACTTGGGAAATTAAATATAAACAAAAGAAAAATTATATGCTTGGTTCCAGTGCCAGCCGAGTAGAAGAGATTACAACACAGTTAGAAAATAAAGATAACCTTTTCTTTCATGGCCAAATTACAGTATTCTAAGGAAAATCCCTTAAAAAAATATTTTCCACATTCCATGCAATTCAAAATTTAACGTATATATTTCAATTTCTTTTTTCAGAAGCGTTACAACAATCTTGAAACATTCCACCAACCTCAGATGAGATACCCTGTGTTTATTAATAATCGTCACCTGTTTCGTCCTCACTCCTCACCCTACGCTAGCCTTCATCGACCATTAATTTTCTTCCAAGCTCTATAGATTGACCTCTACTGAGCATTTTAGATAAAGTGGATGATATAACTCATGATCTTTGTGTCTTCTTTCACTTAGCAGAATATCTTCAAGGTTTATTCATGTACACTATATTCTCTTTTATGTCTCAATGATATGTTATGCATACAGTACATTTTATCAGTTGATGGACAATTGAACTCTGCTCTTTTGCTGTTATTAATCATGTTGCTGTTAATGTTTGTATACATGTTTCTATTTGGGAATATTATTCAAGATATACTTCAGGGCCCGAAGAGATGGTTCCGTGATCAAGAGCACTAGCAAGTCTTCCAGAGGACATGGGTTTGATTCCCAGCGCTCACAAAGCTGTTTACAACCCTCTGGAATTCCACTTTCAGGAGATCTGATGTCCTTTTATGGCCTCCATGGAAGTCAGGGCATGCACATGGTACACAGGTATGCATGCGGGCAAAGTATTCATATAAATAAAATTAAAATTAAATGAAAAAAGAAGTACTTCGGGGTGGAATTGCTGGGTCATCTGATAATTCCGTATATAACCATTTAAAAGACTTACAATGCTTTCCAAAGCAACTAAATAAGGATTCTCACCAGCAGAGATGAGAATCCCAGTGTCTCTATTTTTCTCCTAACACTTCTTATTGTCAGGCTTTTAATGATAGCCACGTGTGCTGGATTGTGAGATTTTCCATAGATCTATGGTTGTGTGGAAAAGATATCAACGGGGGATGAACAGCAGCACAGGCACAGACATCAGCTCCTTCTCGCCATGTAATCTGCACCTGTGTAAGGCTTTTCAGTCTGCATAAAACACGGTGGCGGATGAAAGTAAAAAAGCATCCTCTGGGTGAAACAGCTTCTAAAGAAAAGGGGGAGGATTGTTAAGGGATGCATGAATATACATAAGAAACAATGAAAGCGCCCAGGAGATGGCTCGATTGACAAAGTACAAGCTACCCAAGCATGAAAAACTGAGTTTAGAGCTCTGTCACCATGTAAAAAGTTGGGAAGAGGGGTAGTGTGTATTTATAATCCCAGCTTTAAGGGGACATATATGGCAGATCCCTGGAGGTCACAGGCCAGCAGGCCTAGTGGAACCAGTGATCTTTAGGCTCAGTGAGACATCCCATCTCAAATATAAGTTTGAGAAGCAATTGAGAAAGACATTCAATGTATCACATGTACACACACACACATGCACATGCATGAAATGGCATCCTGCACTATGAGAATTAATTTTTGTATATAGAACTTCCTGGGCAGAAGACAGGTATACATGTTGAATGCATTACAAGATGTAAACAATCAGATAGCAACTGTTGGCTTTACCTAAGGGAAGACAAGTAGAAACTAATGTAACCCTCTGACTTCTTGTCAGGGTCACTGGGAGAATTCTACAACAAGAGATGTCAAGACATCAAAGCCAAGACTGAAGGCATAGACCTGTATTCCAGCTAAAGGCAGGAAGTCAAAAAATTCAAAAGCAGCTTGGGCAACTTAGTGGTACCCTGCCTCAAAATGTGGATGAGGGGGTGGTATAACACTTTCTTAGCATGTGAGAAGCCTTCGGTTCAATTCCCCAATACTTAAAAAAGTTCAAGTCTGGCTGGGTACTATGCCATAGAGTTATAATCTCAACATTCAAGAGGCTAAAGTAGGAGAGTCATGAGTTCAAGGCCAGGCTAGGTTGTATAATCCCTGTCACACACATATGATGGGGAGAGGGGAGGAAAAAGAATGTTGAAAATGGTGGATGTCTAATGGTATTGGAAGAAAAGTTAGAAGAGGGGAGGAGGCAGACATACAGGAAGATTGCTGCAACTTGGAGGCCAACCTGGGCTACATAGCAAGTTCCAGGCCAGCTGGGGCTAAATAGTAAGACCCTTTTTAAAAAAATGACAAACAATGAATCTGACCTGCAGGCCCCATTTGGAGTCAGGCTTGCTTTCTTAGACTCGTGAGTTAAAGCCAATTTTTTTTACATATTTTTTAAATGACTGGAAAAAAAACGAAAGGAATGTGATATCTCGTGACAAGTGAAACTTACATGAAATTTAAATTTAGCATTCATAAATAAAGTTTTATCGAACCTGCCATGCCAATTTTTTTCCATATCATGGCGACTTTCATCCTGTGACGTCGGAGTTGAATAACATCAGTAGAGGCTCTAATTTCCACAAAGCTTATCACCATTAATTCTTTTACAGAAGGAGTGTGCTGGCACACTGAAGAGAAATTAGAAAATGTGGCCTCCTATTGTGATTCGTGTGTGTGTGCGTGTTTGTGTGTGTGTGCACCAGAAGTTGATGGTGTGGATTTCCCTCAATTGCTCTTTACCTTCATTTTATGAGAATGCCTTGCCGAACCTGGGGTTCACCAATTTGGCTAGACTGATTGGCTAGTGAACCCCAGGCATAGTCCTGTCTTTACCTCCCTACTGCTACTTTTTAGTTGGATATTAGTGATTCATTTCCTTATGCAGCAAGCACTTTACTGACTGAACCATCTTCCCAGCCTCGCTGTTGTCATGAGACAGGGTTTCACTCTGTATTCACTACACAGCTCTGGCTGGCCTGGCAATCATGGTGCCAGAACCTGCTGACCCTGAACTTCTGTCAACCCTCCTGCCAGTGTCTCCCAAGTCCAGGGTTACAGGTGTGTGCTACCACACCGAACTCTACTGTGAAGCTAAAGGCCGATAGAGTAAAAGCAAGGCAGTCTTCAGGGATATCAATGTCCAGGGGACAAGGTGGCAGAGAAACCACTGATGATGGTAAATAAACCTCAACTTAATTAAACATGTGAACTCCCAGACCGTTCTGTTGCCTGGTATTTCAAACACACTCCCCAGAGAAAGATTAATCAAGTTACAGTCTGGGGTAGCTAGCCAGCTGGAAGCAAGACCAGTCTACCAAGTGTTTAGTTTTGGGAAAGTCCCATGTCCAACCTTTTCCTTATTCTCCTGTAAGGTGAGACTTCTCATTCTTACCTTATTCCAGGCTTGTCTTCCAGATAATAGTCTCAAGAATGAAAGGAAGAACATTCTAGTAGGTAAATGTTATATGGAAAGCCCAGAGTGATGGTTCTGTCCCACCCCTCAGGCTTTAGTAATGGAACTTATTTATTATTTGCTTGCTTGTTTTTGCAGTAGGGTCTCTTCTTAGGCTTACTTTAAAATAAAATAAAATTTAAGAGAAGAGAAAAAAGGGGGGAGGGGGAAATCAGTCTTGTCATGGAAACTGCAGTGTGGCACAGTGAGCCATGCAGTAAACTCTTTTATCCATATACCCTTCCTTGCAAGTGTTCATTGCGGAGAGTCATCAGTCTGGTTCTAAGCCTCTGGTTTCTGCGACACTATCAATGCTGGCCACTTCCTGGAACGCCTCTTGGTTATCCTGCTGTTGCCCTATATCATAAAGATCCTGCCGCTTTTGCGGCTGCAGGACCAGCCTCGTCACATGCTCTCGAAGATCACAGATGGGGTGGATGTTGGAGCGGACCAAGTCATAACCTTGGTTCTGAGCCTGGGTAGTTACAGGGTTGGTCAGCCCGCCAGCTTTCCCCTGTCTTTACCACCACGGTGAGTTCTCCATTATTGTCCTGGCCAGTTCACCCCTTGCGGTGCTGAGCAAGGGGAAAGGCCAGTTCTCCTGCTTTCACATCCTCAGGGTCTTAGGAAGGGACCAGTAAACGAATGGGATCGAGATGCATGATGTGAGAGACACAAAGAATAAATGAAAAGAAATTTAGGAAAAAAACATATGTAGTTTTGTGGTCTTATAAATGAATATACCATGAAATAGAGTACATATGCTACTTCATGGGAGTAGATACTGTATTTGAGACGTGGAATAGCAATGTAGAATAAGTATTTTTAAATTATTTTAAGTATGTGCAATAAATATGGTAAGATAAAAAAACCCTCACACTTTGTTGGTGCTGTGAGTGACCATCCTCATTGCCAAGGAAGCGCCATCTTGGGGAATTCAGCTGTGCTCCCTTACAAAAGGATTATATCAGCTGGGCGTGGTGAAGGTTAATACCCTTTCATGGAGGGGTGTGAATGACCAGAAGACCCTGACTTGAGTATCTAGCCGCTCCCTGGAAGGGGCTAGAGCAGTGAGTGGTTCTCACCCTTCCTAATGCCGTGACCCTTTAATACAGTTCTTCATGTTCTGTTGACCCCAAACACAAAACGACTTCATTGCTACTTTATAACTGCAGTTTTGCTACCCTTATGAATAATAATGTAGATATCTGATATGTGACCCCTGTGAAAGGGCCTTTTGACCCCCCCAAAAGTTTTGACCTACAGGTTGAGAGCTACCAGATGAAAACTTCCAGCAAGGGAAGACTGGGGGTGTGGAGGTCCCACCAATGTGGAGACAGGGGAAACATCTCATCCCTGTTGGGTAAAGGCTTTACAAGTTTAGCCTGTTGGGAGAAGGAGCACTCAGACTCCTGTAAGTAACCCCTCAGTCATGTTCTGTAATGAAGCCCAATACACTTATTGGCTCCCCAGAGTGAACTGTAGTAGAATCATGCTTCTATCATTAGGACCTTAAGAGAAGGTAGAGACATTGCTTAAGTCTTTCCTTGAGGAAAAATTAAAGCAATGGTAGGCAAGGATGATCTTGAAATTCTGGTCTTCCTGCCTCCTCCTTCCCATTACAAGAATCACAGTTGTGTGCCACTATGTCTGATTTATGTGGTATTGGCGATGCCAGGGCTTTGTGCATGTTAGGCAAGCAATTTGGCAATGGAGCTACTTCCCCAGCCCTAGCAGTAGGCCTCTTAAGGTGCCAAGAAATGCCTCTGGGAGCTTGCGGGTGATATTACCTGCCAGGGAGTTGTGTGAAAATATGGAGGAAAACGCCTCACATAATTCCCCCTGTATGGCAATTGTGTATCCAGTCGTTTACAGATAGGTGGCTTGAAGCCACTGGCTTGCCCACTGACTTTGAATAAGCCATTTCAACATTCTCTTGTGGCAACTCTTGGTGGGAGCGCCTAGATTCCAAGTCAATTCTAAAGCAGAGACACAGGAGACTTTGAGCCTCTGTCACTTGTTCAGCAGTCATCGCAGTGGTTATGTCTG
Organism: Microtus pennsylvanicus; assembly: GCF_037038515.1. NCBI lineage: Eukaryota > Metazoa > Chordata > Mammalia > Rodentia > Cricetidae > Microtus > Microtus pennsylvanicus. The sequence continues at coordinate 122,732,260 of NC_134601.1, read as the reverse complement.
TCACCGTGCAGCTGGGAAGAAATCGCGCCACCATTCGGACTGCAGGGCAACTGGTTTGTTTTCTTCTTTTCTTCGGCTTAGCCTAAGAAATGGGAACGGAGCACCATCTATAGGTGCTGTCTTCTCTTGGCTCTGAATGTGGCAGGGTCAACAACTAGGGTTGAAAGTCTAAGCTCAGAGCCACAAGCATGAAACTGTGTCCTTAAAAGCCAAAACCACTTCGCCTCTGAGGAGGTCTGCTGTAACGGTTTAGATTAAGTGGTGCAGTTCCCCAAGGGGTGACAGCGGACCGTAAGGGGCTGCCGGTCCCACTACCAGAAGCCTCTGTGGGTCCCAGGTGGGTGAGAGTCCTCAACTGTAGTAATACTTTCCCAGCCCCCAGCCGTCTGCACGGCTAGCTTTACCCGAAATAATTACACGGAAATTGTATTCTTTTAAACACTGCCTGGCCCATTAGTTCCAGCTTCTTATTGGCCAGCTCTTACATACTGATCTAACCCATTTCTAATAATCTGTGTAGTCCATGAGGTGGCTTACCAGGGAAGATCTTAACCTGCATCTGTCTGGAGTGGGAGAACCATGGCAACTGACTGACTCGGCTTCTTTCTCCCAACATTCTGTTCTGTTTACTCCACCCACCTAAGGGTTGGCCTATCAAATGGGCCAAGGCAGTTTCTTTATTAATTAACTAATGAAAGCAACAGATTAGAAAGAAATCACTCCCACATCACTCGGCGGGGCAGCTGGTCCCACGAGGAGTCACGGCAGGTGAGAGAGGGATAGACACGCCATGCAGAGAAAGTGGATATAGTTTATTTAGTGGGTTATGGAAGGAAAAGAAAACAGAGAGAGATCCCAGGCTGGAATTAGAAGCAAGATCCACTTGCTTTGGCGGAAGTGGGGGAGTGGGCGGGGCTTGTCTCTTAAAGGGTCAGGACAGACCATTACACCTGCATCTTCCAAGACAATGCCAGTGGCTTTGGAAGGAGATCATTGTGGATGCAAATTCAGTGATACAGCGTTGTTTATCTTCCATTAGTTTATGTCTTTGTTTCAGCTTAGGCTCTGCCTTATTTTTAGTACACAGGTGCTCTTCACATAGGAACCCCTAAATAAATAGGAATCTTCTGGGATTCCACTTCAGTTCTCCTATTGCCATGAAATTGTAGCTGGACCATTCACGCACAATCCCAACCTCTCTATGGACATTTGTGTCTCTGAGATATCTCTTACCTCCCTCCAATAGCCTGAGTCTCTCCTCCCCCTTTCCCTCTTCCCCTTCTTTTACTTTATTTACAGTTATTCTATTTGTAATGCCATCGGCTAGATTATCACACGGCAAAACTCTCAACAGGCGAAGAATGGAACTTCATTGGTAGAGTGCTTCTCTAGTGTGCATAAGGCCTAGAGTCCTAGCCTCAGGACCGCATAAACCAGGCATGGTGGCTTACAGTTGTAAGCCCAGGTGGAGGCAGGAGGATCCGAAACACAAAGTCATCCTGGGTTACAACAGAGGGTTTAAGTTAGCATGGACTACATGAAATCTTGTTTCCAACAACAGCAGCAAGAGCAACAACAATAGACTGTGGGAACCTTCTAGGCATTCATACCCAGACAAGGACCCATTCAAGAAAATAGCTGGCCACTTTCGCTGTGTCACCTACGGTAGGACAAAGGAGAGGAAAGAGACTGGAACTTGGTGACCATTCACTAGAAAGGAGGGCCTGGGGGACTAGAGAGAAGTCTAGATAACTAACAATACCTGAAAACCACACAAAGGTAATAGACCTTGGTGAAGGGACATAGGCAACGAACAGATACAAACTGACCTTTGTCTCTTCCCTATCTACAAGGCTAGTTTTGCAGCCTGGCAATGCATAGGAATTTCCTGTTTCTTCTCCTCCTGTTTTTTTTAAATGGTGGTATGGGTTGAATTCAGGGATTTGTGCAAACTAGGCAAGCAGTACAAACAGAGCTACAGCCACAGCCTGCTATCTTTCTTCCCTCCCTCCCTCCCTCCCTCCCTCCCTCCCTCCCTCCCTCCCTCCCTCCCTCCCTCTCCCTCTCTCCCTCCCCCTCTCCCTTCCTTTCTCTCTTTCTTTCTTGCCTATTTTTCTTTCTTTTTTCTGCAAGTTGGTGTTTACATTTCGGAAAAGTGACTCAATTACCCTGAAGTTTAGCTTACACATTTACAAAATTGTGTGTGTGTGTGTCTTTAAGGGATGCAGTGAAAATTGAACAAAGTAACACATGTGAAGGTATCAGCACAAACTACTTTCTCGGAAAGTACTCAGGAAGTACCAACCAATGCCAGTTGCACCAGGAAGTGTGGGTATAATAAATTAGCCTTCATATCTACACACACACACACACACACACACACACACACACACACTGCTAATTGCTTAGCTTATCTTGCCTAAAAAGACTAGAGGAAATCTAGAACAACACGAGCTGATTTTGCAACTTGCTTACAGGAAACCAGGTTGTGGCTTTGACCTCCACCCTGCCTCCCATCCTGAACTCCAGCCCGTTACTGTGTGTTCAGATTTCTTTTAAGTGTGTACTGTTTCAAATTCATTGCTGACCAGTAGTCAATGTAAATAAGACCCCAATGCCTGTCCATATACCATATGGGACCTAAAGCTTCCTGACAATGGGACAGTAAAACACAATTCCTGGTCTAGAATGATTATAGCAAGCATCCAGTCTGAAAGCATCAATCCTACTCCCTCCTCTTCATTGGGAAGCTCAATCCCAGGTACTTTAATATGTTTATGACAGGACATTCATTTTTAAGACAAAATGAGGATTAGAATTCAATGCACTTTGCTACATAATCCAAACTTTCTACCAATTCCAACTCAGCATAGAAAAAAGTATGTATGATTATAGTACATATGCAGCTATCAAAATGTTGAATGCTATTACTTACTTCTCTTACGAATTATAATTTACCCACCCTCTAGAAGCCTCTGCAGGAATCTTGACATAATTGTTTTCTTGCAACATAGCTGAGGTTGATACATTGTGTCATCTTGCCAAGTCAACACCAGTCACTTAATGTATTAATCATCTTGTTAGTAAGATTGTTTAGTCCAGCTTGGTTGTGCACACCTGTAATCCCAGGATTTGGGAGGCTAAGGCAGGAGGCTAAGCAGTTTAAAAGCTGCTACATGAGGCTGTGTCTCAAAAGCAGAGGACCAAAGATCATTTTATTGACTAGTCCTTAACTAAATTTCCTTCTAGTACTCTTAAAGCTAAAATATATTATAAGTGTTGTAGTTTCCAAAAGAGATATTATATACCGAGCTTTGTAAAAATGGTGTGAAGTTGTCTTTGTACACCGTAAATATGTATTATTCTCATTGTTACTAAAATGCTAGTTGCCTGTTAGCTAGGCAGCATTTTCAAGGCAGAGAGAATGCTAGGAAGAAGAAGGGCGAAATCAGAGTAGTCACCAGCCAGACTCAGAAGAAGCAACATGAAAAGTACATAGAAGAGGTAATCAGGCCTCAGTGCAGCACATAAATAAATAGACGTTTGGCAAATTTAAGTTATAAGAGCTAGCTAAAAACAAACTTAAGCTGATGGCCGAGCATTTATAATTAATATTAAGTCTCTGTGTGGTTATTTGGGAGCTGGTCGGTGGCCCTGACGAAAAACTCTGCCTACAATAAAGGGCATGAAAAGAAGAAAATGAAAGTTTTATGATAATGGGACCAAGCTCATTAAAAAGACTCAGATCAAAGAAGACTATGATGCTAGGAGGAAAACTGTGTTCTATCTAGTATGTTTTGGAAAATTTATTTAAACTTATTGGAAACATTGAAGTAGGACTTTAAAAAACGTCTCAGAAGCATTAATTGTACTTTTTGTTTACTTTTGTAGTTGATGACATTTGAGTTTATTTTGTTTTATTTCTGAGCCTGATTAGATGATTTTACTCTTCTTACCTGTGTTCTTATCTCTAATATCTGCCAAGAACTATGCTGTTATTGGGAAATGAAAGTTGAGTAAGATTTGGCATATGGACTGTTATATTATAAAGGCAACCCATAGGACACATAGGACAGAGTTTTCTGACTTAGGCACCATGTTTCTGGAAACCTCACCAATTGTACACACTCCTTGGAGAAAGCACCGTAACTCTAGAGTACTGGCTCAGCAGGGAGTTAATAAATGTAAGCAGCTATGATATTAGGAAAAAAAGCTACAGCAATGCGTTCTAGATATGCTCTATTTATCATCTTATTTCATCCTTACAGCCAGTCCAATCTTTGTTGATTCTCCAGACGAGAAAACTATGGACCAGAGATGTTATATTATGAGTCAGCACCAAGATCCAGCAGTTATCAAGGGTAGTAATTCAGCCTGGGATTCAGGCTTCAAAGTCTCTAAACTACGTCATTGTGCTATTTCTTCTTAGAATACTAAAAACTTGATTCATAAGGCAACCCTATGTCACACTCTAAACAATACATTCAAGGATAAATCATAAAATCAATGCCATGTGGAAACAGACTTCAGTCTCAACAGTTTGGAAGCTGGTCTACCAGAAACATGGTCACTGCTGTCATGTAGGAAATAGGATCATGGAGAAAGAGTAACTAACATAGGTAATAATTCCATCTGCTTGGTTATTCCCATGAGAAGAAGAATCCTCTGACATTAACTCCAAGTTCCTATTTATTCATTTGCTTGTATGTGTACGTGTGTCTGTGTGGGTCAGAGGACAACTTAATGGAGTTGGTTTTCTTCCACCATGTGTGGCTCAGGGCTTGAACTAAGGTCATTGGACTTGAAAATAAGAACCTTTACCCTAACCCATTTCATCAGCCCTACATCCAGATTTCTAAGGAAGATACTCGGGTGGGTGTTGTACACATTTTCTTTTCTGCGAACAAACTAGAAACAAGATAAGAGGAGGGCTTAAAATGGTGGGTAGAGCTGTGGGGGGAGAAGCTTGGTCTAGGTGTGGTAGCCAATGGAATGAGTATGTCTTGAGGATTAAAATGTCCAGAAGACAGAAGATAGAGCTAAGGGTGATGTGGGATTCCCCTATGTATGCTGTGATTACCATTAATGAATAAAAAGCTGCTTTGGTCCTATAGCAGGGCAGAATTTAGCTAGGAGGGGAAAAACTAAACTGAATGCTGAGAGGAAGAAGGCAGAGTCAAAGAGAAACCATGGAGCCTCCACTGGAGACATACACACTGAAACTTTGCTGATAGACCACGACTTCGTGGTGATGCACAGATTAATGGAGATGGGTTAAATTAAGATGTAAGAGTTAACAAATAAGAAGCTAGAACTAATGGGCCAAGCAGTGATTTAAATAATATAGTTTCTGTGTGGCTATTTCGGGAGTCTGGGTGAATGGAAAATGAACAAGCGGCCTCCTTACAACATAAGGGTCTTATCATTTTGCCGAGCAGTACATATGTCAAAAGTAGAAGGCTAAACTATGAAATCTTGAGGATTTAAATAATAAACTCTAAGAAGGAGACTGTGATGGTTAAACCTGATTGCTAATTTGATAGAATTTAGAATCACCATAGAAAGAAGACTGAGTACGTCTGTGAGGGATTATGTACATTAGGTAAACTGACAAGGGAAGACCCACTCTCATTTTGGACAAAGCCAATGGTAAGGCCTGGAGTCTTGCGCTGAGTGAAAAGGAGAAGAGTGCTGAGAACCAGCATTTATTGACTTCCTGACTATGGACACAATGTGCCCCGCTGCCTCCTGCTCTTGTCCCCATCCCTTCTCTGCCGTGCGGACTGTATTCCCTAGCACTGCAAGCCAGAGTCAACCCTTTCTTAAGTTGCTTTTCTCAGATATTTAGTTGCAGCCACAAAGCAAGCATCTGATAGAGAAACCAAGTCAGTACCAGACACATCTACTGAGTTCTGTTAAGAGAAAAGTGCTTTCTGTCAGCTCATGTGCCCACACTGACGGACTCTCAGATTTTCCCTGACTGTAGAAGACAGGTCCTCCCAAACATCCCCTCCTGTAGCAGCGAGATGGCTCAGCCAGTAAAGGCAGTTGCTAACTGGCCTTATAATCAAAATCCTATGTTCAGGACCCACAGAGTGGAAGGAGAGAACCAACGCCCCCTATCCAACAACAAACACACAGAGAGACATGCCCATAGTAAATAAATGAAATGTAATATTTTTTAAAAATGCACTTTTGAGAGTTAAGGAAAAGGGTGAGCTTTAACCCGCGGAGGTTTTCTGCTGGCTGTTCTGTGTCCCTAGAAGGAGAAGAGAAGGACCTTTTCCTGCTGGGTAATCTCTTGAACTTGGACTTCAATTTAAAAGGACAGTGTTAGCTGCAGCTGTTGGCTGGAGCTACAGGCTAAATCTGCAGCTCCCCCCATAATATCAGGCCCCCTCTAATGACAGATTTCACATTCACTCAGGACAAGTTACAAAAGAGCAATGGCCATTGACCTTACTGATAAACCAGTATGAAGAGAGAGGGCGGCAGACCTACTGCCCCACAGGGAACTCACAAGAAGGACCATTTTCCTTCCAGTTCAAAAACACGGAGTAGGTAAGAACTTTCCATGGGCATAGTGGTGAATTCTGCCTTCCACTGGGGTTCAACAGGCCCTCAGAGCTCTGTGAAGGCAGCTGTTATGCATTAAGATGAACATATCCATGATGAAGGCGATAATGTTTCCAGAGGAGCCTGCTCTGGGCGTCCTCTTCACTGAACTTGTGAACTCTACTACTTCCTGCTTGCTAAGCAAGGCTGCCTTCTACAAAGGAGCTTAGCTTTCGCCTGCCTCTCTTTCCCAGCCTTTCAGTTGACTGTGGAGACTTTCCAGTGTTTGCATTCCAGTATCCACCTATGCCCTTTCCTCAGCAGCCAATAATGAGAGGGCACACACACACACACACACACACACACACACACACACACATTTTTGTGGTTTTTTTATATGAATGCCTCAAACATACTTCCAAACAAAGTCTTGAGAGTCGGTTTAGGAAAGATTTGCTTCTCTCTTCTGACTCGAACAACTTATTCACCCACAAGAAATTTGAATTGTATCCATAGGAAAGAGGAGGCGACATTCCAGATTAAATACAACACTTTCGCTTTGCACATTAGGCAACCAGACTCAGGCATCAAACAGAAAGAGACTCTGTTGTTTATGGCTTTGGGAAAAGAGCAACTGTGTTTGCTTAATCATAATAAAATTAAAACTTAATAACTATGTAAGTTCTAAGGTTTATATAGATATGGTTATCATTCCTGGATTTTTTTTCTTTCTAGTTTGGTGTGGTAGATTTTGAAATAACCATGTTTCAAAAGCACAGCTACAAATTCTCTGACACGCTGCCCAGCAATGGTAGTGTTCCGTACCCTCGATTCTTTATTGTAAGCGGATGTATGGCAGCTTCAAAGGAGGACGGCAGACCTGATGCCATGTGACTTCTGAAACTGTACCATATAACATCTAAATCCCTTAACTCTGCTGTGCCCATCAGCTCAGCAGCACTTACTCTCAGGGTTGAGGGCACCAAGTACCCTTGGAACCCTGTCCTATTTCATTTTCTTTGTAACTTTTAAACACGAGTTTTGTCATTTATTTTTATGTGTATGGGTATTTTACCTGCATGTGTGTCTGTGCACCATGTTCATGCAGTGCCCACAGAGGCCAGAAGAGGACAATGAATTCCCTGTAACCAGAGTTGCCCATGGTTGTGAGCCACCATGTGGATGCTGGGACTCAAACCCAGGCCCTCTGCAAGAGAAGCCAGTGCTCTTAACTGCTGAGCCACTTCTCCCCAGCCCCTTAGTTATTTTTTATTGCTGTGACAAAACACCACATCCAAGGTAACTAACAAAGTTCCAGAGGGTTTGAGTCCATGGTGCTAGAGGCATAGGAAGCAGGTAGCAGGCAGCTGGAGCAGCAGCTGAGAACTCATTTCTGGGCCACCAACAGGAAGCAGGATGCACTCAAAATGGTAGCAGTCTTTACTTCTGCCAACAAGGCCACACCTCCTAATCCCTTCCAAACAGCCACCATCTGGGGACATGTCTGAGTCCTATGGGGGACATCTCACTCACATAACCACAAAGGAAGAACTCACTGATTTATATCCCTGGCTCCCTTTTGAACTTTTAATTCATTTTGAAATAAGGTCCCAGTAAGTTGGCCAGGCTAGGCTGGAGATCACTATGCCATCTAGGTGGGATTTGAATTTTCTCTTCTGCAGAGTTCACATCCCATGTGTTCCCCACCATACCAGGCTTATGAAGATCAAATCTATGAGCTTGTGCAAGCTAGGCAAGCATTCTCCTAACTGGGCTATATCCCAAGCCCCAACAGCCTTCATTTTTGACTGGTTACATGACAGCGGTTCTACTAGGCTTTCGTGGTTTTGTCTCTGTATAGCTTTTCATTCTGACACCCTGGCTTAAGAGCAGACACTCTCTGGGTACTTTCATTCCGCTGAAGGATACAAGCAAAGCAAAGAACCACACCACAGACGCTTCTCCGCAGACATGTCTTTTGTAGTGTTTGCTCATATCCCATTGGCCAAAGTTCATAGGGCAAAGTGATTACCTGGGCAGAACAAGTACAGGCAGAGAAAAAAATAGACACGAACCAATAAAATCTATCATAGTATTTCATGCTCCCTGGTTTCATTTCTCCTGTTCCTCATATTTTTTTGTGAAATTATACTATCTACATCTTTTATTTTTTTAAATAGGCTTCAGGGTAGATCAGAGATAAAAGTGAGAGTTCAGTCATTAATGTTTAACTACAAATTTGCTGTTGATTTAATTTCTAAGTGGTATCAGAATTTATTGGGCAAAACTCGGTATTTGTCAGACATGTAAAATAGGGGGAAAGGACTTGAGACATAGCTCAGTGGGTAGAGGGCTTGACTAGTACATACAAAACCCCTGGTTTGACCCCCAACACTACAGAAGCCAGACTTAGCGGTATGCGCCAGTAATTCCAGCACTTGAATAGTAGATGAGAAATCCAAGGTCATCCTTAGCTAGTTTGGGAGTTTGTGGCCAATCATGGCTACAAGAGACCTTGTCTCAAAAAATAAATAAAAATCAAAAGGGGAGAAGAAGCAACGTTCCTCTTTTTTGTCTAAATTCAAAATTAAAGGTACACGAAGTCAAAGATAACATTTGCCTAGAGGCAAAGGTGGGTGGAACATGACCTACTGGAATGCTAGGGAGCTTTCCACTGAATGACAATTAAACAGCTTGGGTTTTATATCATGCAAATGGATCACTTCTTCAGAACATCAAAGTCCTCAGTAAATATCAGCGACCTTAGAGGAGTTAACTGTTCAATATTGCCATGGAACTCAAATCAGAATGGAAAAGCAAATCTTCTGTAAGCTAACTTGGAAGTGAGTTTTAAACATTAACACTCAGCCGTTTTTAATTAAAATAGAATCACATCATTCTCATCCATTCCCTTTACTTCTCCAACACCTCCCAAGTCTGCTCAGTGTTCTAGCACGTCTGTGATTTCCAGGCAGCTGGCTTGGTGGTGGATAACCAATTAGGGGCCCTCCTCGCCAGGGAGAACGATGTCTTTGGTTATTAGCATTCTTTAGTTATCTTGGTTCTTTGTTTAGGGGCAAGGCCAAGTGAGAGTTTCCCTTCTGTGTTAGCATGTCTCCTGGTGGTGTTCTTTTTCTGCTCCTTAAGGCAGGCATGTTGTTGAGAACATACACCTATTTTTCAAAGTGAAACCAACACAAGAGAAAAAGAAACCCAGAAAAAAAATAGAAAAACAGAATGTCATGAGCTCTCTATATCAGAAACTTGATGACTATGTTTCTGTTGTCTTTTCACAATATCAGAATTTGCTTCATAACAATAAATTCACAAGGAATACCAGATTTGTTCACAGCAATTTGCCATGTAAATTGTCTTGATAGGCAGCAAAGGTAATCATAAATTTTCTTAAACCCTGTCTTAACTACTAACATTAACTCCCAAGTCATGCATTACCGATGGTAAATATTGCTCTCCATAGATACATGTATAAATATAAGTTATAGGATGGGCTACAGAAGCCTAAAGAGGCTACAGTGGAGTTCAAGGTGGTTCAAAGAGATAGAGCTGAGGCAGAAATGGGGAACGGATAGAGTTACAAATAGTCTCTGTGGACTGAAATAATAGACCTCCCCGAGGTCTGCTGGGGGCACTACTGTAGGATCAAGCCATTGGCTCACAAGCAGGAACCAAGCTTCAAAGTCAAGTTGAGATGCATAAGCTAGAGGCAGGACCATGCAGACTACAGGGACAGGATTAGTTTCAGGCAATTGATTGGGTAGTGGCCCAAATGGACAAACAAGCTACATCAACAGTGAGACTGAACTGAGCTGATACCCCTGGAACAGTCATGGGTTCTTTTTGTGCTGACCTCTTGACATTATCACCAAGTGGTCAGGGGACAGATCTAGGAGGCCCATTGCCGTCACAGTGTTAGGGTGCCCTCCTCTTCATGAATTCCAGGGGAGGAGTTGCACTCTTCCTCCAGTCTGCTGTGTCCAACAAGTTCTCAGACCTGGTTTGCCGTATAGAACTCTAATACAATAATAATAATAATATATATACTACAGTCTTAATTAGCCTGATAAATCTGTAGGGTGACATCCTTTGTACATTCAGGAATAAATCATCTGTCCGTGCTAGATGGTTGCTGTGGGAAAAACGTTGGTGTTCATGTGTGACTGCCGAGAGTCAGTCAGCTTCCATGGAGTCAAAGTTAGTTTGTAAAATGTAATTTCCCAGGGCAAAGTGCAGTCTGAACTGTTTTACAAATATGGAGTAACTGAGGCCAGGATGTAGCTGGATGATGGCACGAAGCAATGTGTTTTGCTGTTCCTAGTACATTAAGAGGGAGCAGTAGAAGAGAAAAGGAATGTTTCTCTTCAAATCTCAGTTTTCTGCAGATTTCCTTAACTCCCTATCACCTCCAACCCCAGGAAAACTAAAGTTGTGGGTTTGTGTTGAGCAAAGGTTTTCTTTGGGTCTACACCTGGGCATTCCTAAGTTGGCAATGCAATCATTAGATCTATGTGTTCCTCTCTTAACTAGCACTTAATTAAATGCCAGTGAATCGTTAATAAATTAATATAACTTTGGAGTGGATTTTGGTTTAAATGAATAAAATACTAACAAAATAAACTCTATTTCAAGTCACTAAATTTCAGTGGTGATGTTCATAAAATACTTATATTCTTACTCACTTCCTGATGTCTTTTTCTTCCTTATGTCTTTTTGCTTGACTGAATAACCACAATAAATAAATGTCACCAATACATTAATCTTTTTGCAAAATAAAAAAAGATTTTTCATAATATAAAAACAACACATTCTTACTGAACAATAAAAAAGCAAATTGCTAAAACAGTAGAAAGTCTATTGAGTGAAATATCAATAAATCACACCACAATCATGTCCAGTGACAACAGTTATTTGCAGAATTGGAGGCAGCAGTACTGAACACACACACACACACACACACACACACAACACACAACACACCACACTCTGCAAAACCTCGGAAATTATATCCATTAAAATAAAAATTCAATAAATATACTGGATTTTAAATTAAATACAGTGCATTTACAGTCCTACTAAGAAGAAAATGAAAAGATTATTTTTTTAAAGGTATGGGTCTATAAGAAAACTACTAGAGGCCAGGTATAGAGACACATGCTTGAAATCTCAGGATTTGGGAGGTTGAATCAGGGAGGATTGCCATGAGTTTGCGGCCATTCTTGGCTACATAGTGGTTCAAGACCAGTCTGATTTGTTGAAGGAGGCAGAGGCAGGAGGTTCACAAGTTCGAAGCCAAACTGGACTACAGATTTAAAAAACAGCAACAACAACAAAAAAGCCGAGTGTTGGTGGTGCACATCTCTAATTCCAGCAGTCAGGGAGGCAGAGGCAGGCAGATCTCCATGAGTTCAAGGCCAGGCTGGGCTACACAGTGAGTTCCAGGACAGCCAGAGATACACAGAGAACCCTGCCTCTGGAAACAAAATAAAAAACAAAGATAAACAAGCAAACAAACAAAAAACAAGCAAAGAAATAGGATGAGAGATGATAGTAAAATACATTTTGGAATGTAGACAGTGGTTGCACGAATAGAAAGTGACCTAAAGGATCTGGAAGCAGACACCTCAGCTGTTGGTGACAGTGGAAGTAAGCTCTAAAGAATTTGAGTCTACTCAAAAGCCCAGAGAAGCTTACACTAAGTGATGAAACTGAGCATTTCTTTACAGACCATTTTTATAAGTACAATAAATTTATAAATGGTATATTTTTAGTAATTAGCAGTAGATGTAAAGTTTTTCATTTTAAATAATAAACGTCATCATGTCATTATACTGAAATTTGCTTGAGGCTTTCTGGGGGCACTAATAAGTTTTAAATGGTGACAGACAATCTCGGTATTTTTAATCTAATTCTATTTGAAGAAGAAGTTGATCATGGTTTGCTTCCTTCTGATGCTGTTCTCTCTCCACCTCTTTCTCTGCTCCAATGAGTTGTTACTATACTCATCTGGTGATGAATTAACTATGAGACAAAGGCAGAGTTAGAATTTGTAGTTAATTTTGCATAAATCCCCATCAGGGAGTATGATACCAGGTGTCCTTTATGTTTGAGTGTATTGCTATCTGGTTGGCTTCAGACTGCATAGTCTCTTCTGTTTGTAGAGAGTTATATTCCTCTCTACTAATTAAGGCTTTAGCCTCATTCAATTTGTAGCCTTTTTACTTAGTCCCTCTTTGGGGTTAATCAGTTCAGTGTTCTCCATGAGGATCAGACAAACTTTAGGAATCTTTTGTCTATGATTGACAAGCAGTATAGACCTCCCACTCTTATTTCTAATTTAGTTGATGATGTTGATGATGATGGTTGCATGTGGGAGGGATGTGTGTGAGAGTGTTGGCACAAGTGTGCCATGGCATTTCTGTGACAGCAAGAAGACAACTCTCTAGACTCCCTTGGATCTCACTAAGGTTTTGTGGCAAGTGCTTTTATCCATTGAGCCATCCGGCCAGCTCAGCTCTAATACTCACAGAGACCTATGCATGGGAAAGCATTCAGTCATCTGTAATTTGCCATGATCATTTCTCAGTCTTTACCATTATGGCTAGAAATCAATTAAGTGCTAAGTTATATTAATGAATCATGAAAAATCTATTATCTATGTCTATGGCTGTATCAATTCCAAATTATATTGTTATAACATTTAAAGTCATGTTCAATACAGATTGTTCTTTAACAGATAGCAGACCACACTTACTCTGCTGAATTCCTACCCACATATATGGGGAGACTTTACCTATCGATTCATTTATAGGTTGGAACAGTACAGAACTATTTGCTGAGAGAGTTGCTGATCCCTTCCCTGAGTGCAATGTTTCATTTTACAGGTTAGCCTGGGTTAGTTAAGGGTGGACAAATAGCTGGTAAAATATCATTTATGAGTGTATCTGTAAGGATCAATCCAGAAGAAATTAATATTTGAATCAGGAAACAGAGTGAAGATCCACCCTCATCCACTGTGGGCATGTAGCATCTAATTCAAAGGCCCAGATAAAATACAGCAAATCTGCTGTCTTCTTAAGTTGAGGCATCAGTGGCCTTGTGTAATTGGTTTTCACACCACGTGACCAGGGCTACTCACAAACCCTGACTCCACCTGGCTACAAGGCTTTTGGCCCTTGGCAAGGAGTTATGGCAGCTGCTTTCTTGGTATATTCATCGCTGTTTTTCATTGCTCTGACAAAAAGCAACTCGAGGAAGGAGAAGTTTACTTGGTTTTAGAGTTCAAGGCTACAGTCCATCATGGTGGAAGGAGGGTGAGGCAGCTGGTCACGTTGCATTCACAGTTACGAAGCAGGAAAAAATGGATGCTGATGTTCAGCTCACTGTCTCCTTTTTATTCAGTCTGGGGCCCATCGACTGGTGCCCCCCACATTTAAGGCAGATCTTCCCATCTCAATTAACCCAATGCAGAAACTCCCCAAAAGACATGCCTAGAAGTTTGTCTCCTCGGTGAAACTTTTCTGCCAAGTTGACGCTTGAGATTAACTGTTCACACTTAGCCCTTAAGTCTATAGACAGGCCTGGATTTCATCACAGGCTTTTCTGACTTTCCAACTTGCAGACAGCTTATTGTGGGACTTCCCTGCCTCCATAAATATGTGAGCCAGTTTTCCCTCTGGGCCAGCAAGAAGGCTCAACGTGTAAAAGTACTTGCCTTATAAACCTAGTGACCTGAATTTGATTCCTGGAACCAAAACAAACTGACTTCACAAATTGGTTTTCTAACTTTCCCATGCATATGTACCCATCTCTCTCTCTCTCTCTCTCTCTCTCTCTCTCTCTCTCTCTCTCTCTCTCTCTCTCTCACACACACACACACACACACACACACACACACACTATGGTGGTTTGAATGAGAATGGCCTCCATAGGCTCAGAGGGAGTGGCCTTGTTGGAGGAAGTGTGTCACTGAGGGTGGACTTTGGAGTTCAGAAGCCCAAGCCCAGTGGTTCTCTCTCTCTCTTTTTGCTACCTTCGGATGTAGGATCCAAATGTAACACTCTCAGCTATGTATGCCAGCCTGTGTACAGCCATGCTTCCTACCATGATGATAATGGATTCAACCTCTGATTGGAAATAAGTCCCAATTAAATGATTTCTTTTGTAAGAGTTGTTCTCATCATGGTGTCTCTTCACAGCAATAATACCCTAACATACACACATACAGAGAAAGAGGGGGGGTTATAAACAAGTAAATGTCTTCTTATCTATATGTATTCTGCTAGGGCTGTTTCTATGGAGAACTCTACTATAATGGACATACTCTTGATTCACTTTCCCCATGTGATAAGCTATGTGCACATTCATCCTAACACCTGTCTTGGCTTGGTATTTTAGATTTCCTAAGATAACCTAAACTGTAGCCTGTCTTTCTGGTGATTGAAACATGGATCTCTCCTTAATTGGCAACAGAACCTGTCTGGCACTGTGTTCTCACCAGAGATGTTAACCTTAAATAATTTGAGAAATGATATCTTTAGAGGATTTCTTAAAAGAAATGAAGTACACCCTTGGGTATTTAAAAAAAACAATCTTCTTGGACTGATGCAATCCATGAGCAAGTTTTGAGCTTGGCTGTGATTGCCTGGGCCCTCCACAGGTTATTTGGGGACTTTCCTTCAGTGGGTATGTTTGTTCTATAAGGAATCAATGTTCTAATTGCAACCTTATAAAGCTTATTTTGACACATGCAACAAAGTTGCCAAAGATACCTTGCATGCTCACTTTTCAAAGTGTGGTTCTGGGAATATTGGGGAGTTCATCAAATATTGATAAATGTAAAGGTCATTGAACTAGAACCTTCCCTCATAATAAGTAGTTTGTAAAACCAGCAACTGAAATGGCAAGATTTAACTACTGGTCAAAAGAATGAGTGCATCTGAATGTATCACTGGCCATGTGTGGAGTTATGACTTTCTATACTGCCCCAAAGACCATGCGATTATGTCTAACCTGGAGTTTTCTGGTAAAAGAAGAAAGGCTTACCATTGTTTCCTCCCTTAACACTTAACCCAAAGGGGCTTTAAATCAACCAATACTGTTTGTTATAGAGACTTTAAGAAATAGTATAAAGTTGACCTAAAAATTTATGTTGCACAATGGTTCCTTTGCCCATTGTCCTCTCTTGCTTCTCAAACATATGGCTCACACAGTGGTCCTTCCAACAACCCACTCCCTCTCATATTGAGAGTGTTTACTTCTACAGTGATTCCTTTGGCCAGGCGCATTCTTTTACTTTTGAGAGTGATTCATAGTACTCTGTAATAAACCGTACTCATGTGGTCTCTATCTGGATCAAATGTTTCTAGGTTCTTGTCTTCTTGTTCAAATAATTGAAGTGCACACAAATAGTAAAGCAACAAGGGATTTTATTCAAAAGTGAAGTGTAAGTACAGAGTAGAACTTACAAGGGAGCAACAGGCTCAAGTGAGATTGTTCATGAGCCTTGAGTGACTTCTCAGGACTTTCTTCTGTGGATCCAGGAAGAAGAGAGATTGGTTACTATGGTGGAGTATGGGTAGTTTACTGTTTTGATTGGCAGGTTTTGTTCACTGCACATATCCTTTTCAATCATATGCATGCCCAATCATTACAAAGCATAGAAATGTGAGCAGATTTTTGCTGTTGGACAATGGTCTGTACCCTGGCACATTTATTTTACATAAGCATTGATTGACCAGTAGCTAGGCAGAAAGTAGAGGCAGGGCAAGGAGAATTCTGGGAAGAGGGAAGTTTCAGTCTGCAGTCGTCACCCAGACACAGAGGAAGCCAGACACAGAGCAAGCAAGATGTGACTGCCTCGCTGAAAAAGGTACCAAGCCACGTGGCTAATACAGATAAGAATTATGGGCTAATATAAGTTATAGGAGTTAATAAGAAGCCTGAGCTAATAGGCCAATCAGTTTATGATTAGTGTAGACCTCTGTGTGTTTATTTGGGATGAAACGACTGTGGGTGGCTTGGCTAACATAGAGGGACCAGGTAGGACAGAAATCTCAGTCAATAGATTTTCCCTAAAAATTCATTTGAGCACAGTATGTCTTATTTGGTATATTCCTAAGACCAGTCTAGGCTTGATGAGTTCACTGCCTCCAGGTCCAAGATAAGTTTCAGGGTGGGTCTAACCACAAAGAAAGGGAGTTACCAAGGGGGTGCTTGGAAGTTATCAAGACATACTGACTGGTTGCTTTGTTTGGAGAGGGGTGTGTGTTCCTCAGTACAGATGTGGGGTCCCTTATCTATCTTTCTACTATACTTTCTTGAGTCTTATCCAAAAATCTTTCAAAGGAGATCATGAGGGCGGGAAAGCCAAGGGAAAGCCAGAGTGAGACCATAGTTACAGGAACAGCAGTTTGGGGATCCTCTGAGAAGTTGTTAGAAACAAATATTTCCACGTGTGGTTATTCACCCCCGTGAGCTCAGCCATGGTAAGACTGAAGCAGGAAAATTGGGATAAGTTTAAGGTCAGTGTGGGCTGTATTGTGAGTTCTAAACTAGCCTAGACTTCAGTGTGGCAAGTGGTTGCAAAAAATGAGCAAACAGTGAATGAACGCATGAACCCGGGGCTGTAGCTGTAGTTCATTTGGAAGAGTGCTTGCCTAGTATTCATGAAGTCCCAGGTTTGACTCCTCAAACCCCATAAACAGGTATGACAGTGCACACCCTATAATCTAGCCATTAAAAAAGAAAGGCAAGACAATTAGGCATTCAAGATTATCAGCAGCTATATAAAGAATTTGAATCTACCCTGGGATACATGAGACTCTGAAAATGAAGGGAGGGTCTATAAACTTGCGCCCTACTCTAGAACTGTTGAGTTAGAATGGCATTTTATTTATTTGTTTGTTTGTTTGTTTTTATTGAGCTATATATTTGTGTCCACTCCCGTCCCTTTCTCTCACCTCCCCTTCTACCTTCTACCATGGTCCCCATGCTCCCAGTTTACTCAGGAGATCTTGCCTTTGTCTACTTCCATTTAGATAATGTCCATGTATGTGTCCATTAGGGTTCACTTTGTTGTCTAGGTTCTCTGGGATTGTGAATTGTAGGCTGATTTTCTTTGCTTTATGTTTAAAAGCCACTTATGAGTGAGTACATATGATATTTGTCTTTCGGGGTTTCCTCACTCGGCATAATATTTTCTAGATGTCAGTGTGGTGATTTCTCAGAAAATTAGGAAACAACCTTCCTCAAGACCCAGCAATTCCACTTTTGGGTATATACCCAAAGGATGCTCAACCATATCACAAGGACATGTGCTCAACTATGTTCATAGTCGCATTGTTTGTCATAGCCAGAACCTGGAAACAACCTAAATGCCCTTCGGCTGAAGAATGGATAAGCAAAATGTGGTACATTTACACAATAGAATGGCATTTTATTAAGACCACTAGGTGATATAGTTTTCAGCCACCTGTGGCTCCAGTTGCAGTGAATCAAGCATCTTCTTCTGCCTCCTGGGCACCAGGCAAGTACATAGTGCAAAGATACACATTCAGGCAAGAACACCCATATAAATAAAATAAAGCAAGAATTTTTAGTTAGTTTTTTAAGAATCAAGTTTCTTTTGTTCCAGGACTAACTTATGAACAATTATGATCTTTCTGTTCCTTTCTAAATCCCAATCTTCTGGACTCCAGTGATACCTTGATTTCACAGATTCTTCCATAAAAAAGGTTTCTTTTTTATTTATGTGTATGTGCACATGCCCTTGTCAGTGTGTGCCACAAGTGAGTAGGGACTCACAGAGTCTAGAAGATGGTGTTAGATCCCCTAGTGCTGGAGTTAGAAGTGGTTATGAGCCATCTCACATAGGTGCTAGGAACCGAACTGAAATCTTTTGGAAGAGTTTCAACTGCTCTTAACCAGCAAGCCAGCTCTCTAGAGCCTAGCCCCATGGCTATCTCTTCAGGGAGGCCATCTTCAAAGCCCCAGCTTTTACTATTACCTTAGGTTTATTCCCTAGAACAGTGGTTCTCAACCTTCCTAATGCTGCAGTTAATATAGTTCCTCATGTGGTGACTCCCAACCATAAAATTATTTTTGTTGCTACATCCTAACTGTGATTTTGCTACTGCTGTGAGTCATGATGTCAGTATCTGGGTTTGCTGACGGTCTTCAGTCACTGCTATGAAAGAGCTGTTCAGCCCCTGAACAGGTTGAGAACTGTTGTCCTAGAACGCACTCTAAGCCTCCCCAGAATAAAATCTGAGGCAATTTTCTGCTGCTTTTGGGGTGTGAATACTACCACTTTTTCCTTCTGTCCTGGCTCTTGAGGTATCTTGGCCACAGTCCATCCTATGAGCCAGCCCTGTCATAGGAGAAGACTCAGCAACAAGTCAGGTCTTGACTCGCCTTGCCTTGCTTCACAATTTTGTTTTGAAAGATGTCATCTTGCTCCCGTCCCTGTGCCTTCTGAGGAGCCAGCAGAAATCCCAGGAATGAGCACAGAAGTGGTTCATAGCATTCTTCCCTTGACTTGTGTAAGAGGAAAATTCAAACTAGGGAATTTCCGAATCGCTCAAGTGCAGACGCGTTTCTAGTTACCTTTGCCATCCTGGCACGAGGGCACATGGTCTGGCCTAAGTCATCTCAGGGAGTTTCATCCTCATCAAGCCTCCCCAGTGCTCTTCTTCCTTCGTTTTCACTGACGGAAATAAATGCTAGAAAAGAGAAGCTCGGTCTCTCAGATAAGCACCGGCATGCTTCTCCTTTGCTAGCCGATAAACTTAGGCCGAGTCCTAGCTGTGAAGCTATGAACCCAAACTTTAAGACAATTCATGTAATTGATGTACTGTCTTTGACCCATTTCTTCACATATGCATGTGTTCCTGGTGGTGTGCAAACAGTTGAGGATGTGGATTTTATTCCACAAATCACATCTTCTTCTCCTTTCATGGTGGCTCTCTGGGATGGAGCTGTTAGTCCTCATTCTTTACCAAGTGAGCAGTAGTCACACAATAGAGGCATCTTTCATGGGTTGGCACTAAAATGCTGGCCCCGGGGTTATGTTTTGATTAGGACTTAGCAACCAATCTGCATGCCTGATTTTGTAAATAGTGGTATTGAGACACAGCCATACACATTTTATTTCTCTGTCATCCATGGCTGCTTGCCATTGCGGGATGAAGAGCTCCATCACTGGACGAGGACACCATGACCTTAGCAGCTGACAGAGAGACAGTGTTAGAATCCTCTCAAATTGTAAGCATCTGGAGGTCATAAATCAGGCATACCGAGGTTGTTTGGTTGTTGTTTGATGTTTGGCTTGGTTTTATTTTATTTTGTTTTGTAAGCAAGCTTCTAAGTCTTCTGGGTCTCAAACTCCCCTTACAGTAGAGAATGACCTTGAACTCCTGATCCTCTGATTCTACCTGCAAGTGCCGAGGACTCTGCCTCTAGAAGTCAGTTTTTATTAAAGGAAGTCAGCAGAGCCTACGTGCCTAATACAGATATCTTAGTGTGTTTGCTGATATTCAGATGGAAGTACTTTTAACTTTCTTATATGGAGAGGAAAAGTATTAAAGAAACAGAAATAGATTAAAATTACAATAGAAATAAAAATTCAATTATAATAAAAACACATTACTGTAATAATAGAGTAAAATAAAAATTAATAAAAAAACCCCAATCAGGGTGTGGTAGCACAGGCCCTAGAAACCCTGAACTTGGGGGCTGCTGAACTAGAAAGCGTAGTGGGTGAGAGTGTTGACTGCATGAGGGCCTGGGTGTGAATTCTCATTCCAAACCACCACCACCAAAACCAAAAGAAGAAGAAGAAAGGAAAAGAAAGAAGCCAGCCATAGCCACATGGGCTTGTAACTGAAGTACTGGGAGCAGGGAAATAGGATTCATTGGCATGGCTTCTGAGCCAGACTGCCTAAAATGTGGTGAGCTCCAGGTTCAGTGACAAGCGCTATCTCAAGGAAATAAGGCAAAGCACTGTAAAGCAGAATACCAATGACCTCTTCTGACTGTGTGTCACAGGGGTACACGTGGCACTTTGCCTGCACATACATGAATATACACATACATACACCATATACACAAAAATTTCTAATGAAGCAAGAACTACTAATCATGTTTACTTTGAATAGTGTAGTAAGAGGAGTGGGCTGCGTCCGGCTGCCCAGCTAGCTTAACCTTGAAATAACCAGACAGAAACTGTATTAATTAAATTACTGCCTAGCCCATTAGCTCTAGCCTCTTATTGGCTAACTCTCACATCGTGATTCAACCCATTTCTAATAATCTATATGTTACCATGAGGCCGTGGCTTACTGGGAAAGATTCAGCATGTCTGACCTGGTGGCTGGCTCCATGGGGACAATCTGTGACCCTGCTTTCTTCTTCCCAGAATTTAGTTCTGTCTACCCCGCCTACTTATGTTCAGCCCTATCAGGGCAAGCAGTTTCTTTATTAATTAACCAATAAAAGCAACAGATAAATAGAAGGACCTCCTACAGAATAGCAGGATTATGGATCAATTTAATATTCTCCTTCCTTTCTGGATTTTCCAAGTGTCTGTCAATGAATACTTTCAATATAATCACAGCACATGCAAACACATTACAGGGGTTTAGCTCATTGAACAAAAAAAGCAACCCAAAACATAAAAAGGATTTTTTAAATCAATGTCGATATGAGAAAATAAGAAAAATCTTTTTCTTAATCAAATCATAAATCAATTAAAACGACATTCCCTTTAAAGCACTGTGCCCTTCTTGTGACTGTCTACCAAGAATCTTATTCATATTGTATTTTACAATATTAAATCCAACTCATGATTCTTAGCCAGTGCTAGCTATTCAGCCCCATCACTGGCTGGCTGAGGAATGGGAGGAAGAAGTATTGTCTGTTAGAGATAGCAGGCAAGGAAAAGAAAGGAATGCTCTGTCACCAGGAACGGGAAAAGTGGAGGAGTCACAGTCCTGGTGGGAAGGGAAGATTACGTTGGAGTTACCAGCCACTGTGACTGACATCTAATAGTGTAGATACATAGTCTGAACATAGCCTGCATGCACAGGTAGGTAATCAAAGAATTTGTTTCTCACAAATCCATGTTATTTGAAAATCCTTAAAGGCTATTCATCAAATGGCACTAAAGTACGGACCGCCTCTTCCTTATCTGACATCTCACTGACGAAGGATAAAGTACACTTCCGCTTATGCCCATCCAGCATTTTGCTGTTAAAATCCTGATCATTTCTATTTATTCTCAACCCCACTCATGAAGGGTAGGAAGGCTTCAATTACTCCCCTAAGAATCTGCTTCATTGCTGCTTCAGCTTCAGTAAGCATCGGAGTCAACTGGAGAGCCGAGGCCCCAGAGGCCATTGAACGTGCATTTCCAACAAGCTTTCCAGTAATGCTGATTGGGCTAATCACAGGCTCCACTTCATGTAGCACTTTGAGAGTCTGTGCCTGGAGGTCTATGTTTGGGGATAAAGGTGGAACTTAGTTGATACAGTGCTTGCCTAACAAATGAAGCCTCAAGGGCTCTCCCCAGCATCATATAAAAGTGGGTATGGTGGCACAGGCCTATAGTCCCAGAACATGGAAGATGGAGGCAGAGGGGTCAGCACTTAAGGTCATTCTTGGCCGCACAAGGGAGCACACAGTAAGCTTGAGTTATATGAGGCAGTGTCAAAACACATAGCAAAATAAAATGGCAATAGGATGGCTCAGTCAGTAAAGCATTTGCCTTGCAAGAATGAGGATATTAGTTTAAACCCCCGGACTCATGGCAAAATCCCAAACATGATGGGATGCTTGCAATCCCAGGGCTGGGAAGCAGGGGCAGGACGATCCTTGGAGCATGATGACCAGCCCTTCTAGGCTGACTGGTGAGCTGCAGGTCAGTGAATGAGAGGCCCTGAATCAAAGGATGCAGACTGCATTCCTGAGGACAACACATATCATCATCCTCTCGCTTTTACATAAGCGGGCTCTTCATGTATCCCCTCCACATACACACTGAATAAAATTGGGCTGGAGAGATGGTTCAGTGACAAAATGTCAGTAGTCCAGGCTGAGAAACCTGATTTTAGATGTAGTTTGAATGTGAACTATTGCCCATAAGTTCATGTGTTTGAATACTTGGTGCCCAGTGGTGATTCTGTTTTGAATCATGCCATCTTCTCCATGATTAACTTTATCTCCTCAAACTATCAACTAACACAAATCCTTTTCTCCTTCAGTTAAGCCCCCCCCCCCAACCCATATGTGTGAGTGTGTGCACAGTCATATGGGAGCGCACTCCTCTGTGGTTGTCTACCTGATTAGTTGAGACAGGGCTTCTCACAGGGACCTGTCTCCACCTCCCCAGAGAATGGATCACATGGATGCTGCTGGCATGCTCAGCTTTTCCCTTCCTCCCTCCCTCCCTTCTTCCCTCCCTTCTTCCCTCCCTCCTCTCTCTCTCTCTCTCTCTCTCTCTCTCTCTCTCTCTCTCTCTCTCTCTCTCTCTCTCTCTCTCTCTAAGACAGAGTTTCTCAGTAACTTTGGAGCCTTCCTGGAACTTATTTTGTAGCCCTCACTCTGTAGGCTGGCCTCGAACTCATAGACTCTCTGCTTCCCAAGTGCTGGGATTAAAGGTGTAAGTCACCACCAACTGGTCTCTCTCTCTCTCTCTCTTAACATGGTCTCTTGGGGATCAAACTCAGGTCTTTAACTGAGCCCTTTACAGACCAAGCTATCACTGCAGCCCCCACCCCATTTCTTAAATTTCTTATGTCAAGTATCTTGTCACCGTAACTAGAAAAGTAACCATACCGGCTCTGAGGACCACAGGCTGTTAACCCACCAGACCAACAATGAACTTTGAAAATACTGTTTATACTCCATCTTACTCTAAAAGACAGAATAAGAGAGGAGATTATAGGACAAATACCTAAACACTTACTCTTTTCTTCTGTGTTTACATCCTTCTGTATTATCATTCTGGTCCCTGAAGTCTTTTGTTTACAACTCTATGATCTCATCTACCCTCTTTATTTTATAGATGAGGAAGGAACTGGCATGTAGGCCAAAAGATATGGCTAAGGTTCAATAATTAAATGAGACCCAGATCTGTGACAGTCATACAGGGCCAGCATGAATCAATACCCTCCAGCTCTCTCTACTGCATTCAATTACTCCTATGTTCTTTATTCACTAAGTTAGCCTTTCAACACTTCTCCCCTGTTTACAGTATTCTTATTTGCAAGTACAGAATCTAATTCTTCTACACATAAATCAAAGGTTTTCATATACTACCCAATAATAGCATTGGACATGTGACATATTTGGCCCATTGCATTTATTTGACAACTCCTCCAAATGCTTAGCGATAGGGATGTTCCAGCAATGAGTTCTATTTTTGAAATACCAAACTGTAACTTGGAACTTGTTTTGGGGACCGGATGGCTCTTCCATCTAGCTATGCAGAGTGAAAACAGCTGGCCCTTTAAATTTGCATGTAGTGTGACCAAAGCATTTCTCTGCCCTTCAGAGAAGCTTTGCTAAGATAACCCCTCCTGCTCTCCTCCTCTTTTGTTCTTGTTTGCTAATAGTACTTTAGCATTTAAACAGCACTAAGAAGAAGAAAGAAAAAAAGAGCCTCTGCCCAACACCATGGAACAAAGAAAAAAGTTCAAAACAGCCACATTTGAATGATGCTTCTAAGATCAGAGGTCGCCTTCAAGTGTTACTGAGCCCTCTGCCATTTTCATAAATGAAGTAAATGAACTTTTACTGAAATTCAGCCACGCCCAATCATATACGTATTTTCTCTCCCTCCCTCTCTGTCTTTCTGAATGTGTGTGTGTGTGTGTGTGTGTGTGTGTGTACTTACATGTTTGTGTGGGGGTGGGCACATTTATATGAAAAGACAGAGGTCAACCTTAGGTCTTGTTTTTCCACTCTCTCTTTCTCTCTCTCCCTTTCTCTCTCCCTCCCTTCCTTCCTTTCTTTTTTGAGACAGGGTTTCCCACTGGCCTAGATTTGTCAAGTAACCTGACCAGTGATTTCCACAGACCTGTTTGCCCCCACTTCACCAGTACTGGAAACACAAGCGCACATCATCAAACTCAGAATTTTTTTAAATGCAGGTTCTGGGTATCAAGCTCATGTCCAGATGCTTTAGGTCACATGTTAGCTTTCTACACAGGAAATTACCAGCTCTTGCCTTCCACTTCCATCTGATCCACTCTCCAAGGAAGCTAGAGCGATTTCACTGAGAACTGCTGTTCTTTCGGTTGCAGACTGAAACTTACAATGGTTCTTGGGGCTCTAAACCAAAATTCACAATCAATCATACATCTCCTTACAGATCCTCCTACCTTCTCATATGCAAATTCATAAAAAAAATAAATGCAACCTATCATTTTCACAGAAAATGGGCAAAGAACAAGCTGCCTCCCTGGCTTGGAAACAAGAACATTCTGGCAGCTCTTTGGCATAGATCCATTCGGCTCCACCTAGAGTTCTGTCAATTGTATCTGATCATTTGTGGGGACGTTCCCAGCCACCTCTACCCAGGCTGTCTTCTCTGAGCATTTAAATGTCTACTTTAAATGTTCACTTGAAGTGTGGTATGACTGTGTTTGGGTTATTGCAGGTCAATGCTAACATAATAAACCTCTGCTTGAATAGCCTCAAGTTACACCACACCCATAGCTGTCAATTTCTATCTTATTGCTGAAATATACAGCATAGGAAGAAAGAGAATGGGTGTGGGAATTCAGTCAACCTAGTCGTTTGTTTTGTTTTGTTTTGTTTTGTTTGAGACAGGACCTCCCGCGATGCAGTTGTGGCCTTGAAGTTGTGATATAGTCAAGATGGCTCTGAATTCCTGATCCTCTTGCATCTATTTCCCAAAGTTGTGGGGTTGCCGCAGGCATGTACTGTCCATGCCCAGCTCTGATTTATGCCTCTTACTAACAGCGTGAGTTTGGGTGAGGTTTGTAGCTTTACCAAACTTTTCTTTCCTTAGCTGGAGACGATGCTTGTTCTATAAAGGCTGTGCAAAGGGTTAACAGTTACGTGACCAGGAGCCATGGATCTGGTTCAGTGGGGAAGCATGTGCTTAGCATGACCAAAGCTGGTCAGGGAGCATCTCCAGCATTGCTAAAAAATCTTTTAAAGAAAAAGAAACAAACAAACAAACAAAAACGAGTTGTGTAAGCAAAGTGCCCGACAATGAGAAACTATTCTAGCGAATGGTAGGGATTGCTGGAAAGGCCTCCAGCGCTGCGATTGTTATTGTGACCGTATGTACTTAGGCCAGGCCTATGTGAAATGGCCAAGGTGCAAAATTTAAGGAGGCACTCCCTCTTGGACTATTACTTTGTAATTCTAGCTAAGAGGAAGTGCACCCTTAAATTTTGTTCTTGGAATACTTTCTTGCCACTCCTCTTTCCCAGCCTCTTTGCCAGTTCTCCTTATCAGGCTGAGAAATGGCTCGTTTTCTTATCTGTGCAGGTGCCTAGTACCTCTCCCTAACCTGAAAGCCGTCTCTTGGCTGACCCTCCGATAACTAAAGGGTAAATGACTCATAGAATCATGCCATCACACCCTTCCAAGCAAGTTTGTTTCAAGAGAGCATTAGAATCTTAATTTAAAAGGAGATAATAGCATAGTAGATAGAGTGCTTGCCTCACATGTACAAAATCCTTAATTTGATCCCATTGCTGGAAGTAGTGATACAGGAGAATCAGAAGAATCAGAAGTTCAAAGTCATCCGTGGCTACACAGGGAGTGCAAGGCGGCGAGTCTGGGCTACAGACATCCCACAGGGCAGGGAACCCTGATTGCTCTTCGGGCTGAGGAGGGGGGGACTTAATTCGGGGAGGGGGAGGGAAATGGGAGGCGGTGGCGGGGAAGAGACAGAAATCTTTAATAAATAAATAAATTAAAAAAAAGATCTTGTCTCCAAATAGTAAAGAATAGAGAGGGAGAAAAGTGAGTAACCACTAAAGTAGGATTGGAGGTATGATTTAGGAAAAGCAGATGCTCCAGGAGACCAGTAACCGCTGGAGACCCCGAAAAATCAGAGCAATTAGCAGACACTGTATCTCTATGCAAATACACATGAAATCACAGAAAGAACTTGAACTGAAGAATGATTAAGCAGTCAGCATCCAGAAGGGACATCCCAAAGGGATTTTCATCTTTCCTTTTGTTTAACTCTCAAAAATAATTTGATATGTCAATGGACTCATATGGTGGCTGGCCTCTAAGATGGCTTCCAAAGAGTCTCCTCTGGTGGTATTCAAGCTTATGTATATCAGTTGTATCCCACATTGAGTTGGAATCTGTATCTAACTGAAGCAAGGGCAGGTGACTTTCTGGGCTAACATTGAAAGAGCATTGGCTTCCCTCTTTTGCTCATGTAGATTGGGCACTCTTAAAGAAGCTAGCTGCTATGTCACGAGGACATCTAAGCAGCTGAGAAAAGCACAGGAGGAAGGAATCCAGGCCTTGGATCAATAGCAGCACCAATGCAGGTGTCATACGAGTAAGCCCCACTGACAGGACGTCCCCCAGGGCTAGCAAAGCTTCATCTAATATCAAAATCCTATCTACTGAAAAGTCTACAGCCAGAGCTGACATGAGCGATCATTTCTAAATTCACAACTCACAGAAAATAGCAGAAAGAATAAATGCTTTTTGTTGCTTTAAAGTAGGAAGCTGATTGGTTGGTGTTTTGTGCCAAGGTATCCAAATATCCCCCAAGTTGCCTTTGTGCACATAGCCATTGTCCTGTCTCCTCCTGCTGAACGTTTTAAGCTTTTAGTAACTTCTTTTTTTTGTTATTATTTATTTATTTATTAAAGATTTCTGTCTCTTCCCCGCCACCGACTCCCATATCCCTCCCTCTCCCCCAATCAACTCCCCCTTTCTCATCAGCCCAAAGAGCAGACCGGGTTCCCTGCCCTGTGGGAAGTCCAAGGACCTCCCACCTCCTTCCAGGTCTAGTAAGGTGAACATCCGAACAGCCTAGGCTCCCACAAAGCCAGTACGTGCAGTAGGATCAAAACCCAGTGCCATTGTTCTTGATTTCTCAGCAGTCCTCAATGTCCGCTTATGTTCAGCGAGTCCGGTTTTATCCCATGCTTTTTCAGACCCAGTAACTTCTTACATGACGGTATAACTAGAATTCGGATTGGGGTGTGTGGCATGTGAGTGTCTCTTTACAATCAGCAAGACCTAAAAAACTAACTAAATAAAAACCAGAAGACTTGAGAAGACACTTCAGAAAATCAATGTCCAAATAAGCAGTAGGCACACTAAAAGCGGCTTATTGTCATTATCAGGAAACAAGAAAAAAACCACAATGAGACCCTATGTATTCACTACAGTGAGAAAGGTACAAAACTCCACTTAGCAAAGATGTGAAGAAACTGGAAGCCTGGTGTCCTTAGGTGGGAATGCAGTCCTAACTGTGGAAATAGGCTGCACTTGGGAAACAGAAAGTACTGTGTGCCCTTTGGTACCACCAGGGCACAGGTCAGGGTTAGACCACACTTCTTAGGAAAGCTGGTTTTCAAAAAAATGTGTTTTTAGTTCTTTGTGTTTTAATTACATCTATTTGCTTATTTCGAGGCAGGGTGTCATGTACCCTGGCTGAATTCAAATTCCCTATGTAGCTGAGGATAATACCCCATCTCTGCTTCCCGAGTGTTGGGATTACAGACTTTTACAATGATGTTCTTCAATATAGACCTAACAAGCTGTGTGCGTGCATTCACTGAAGCACATTGCTTTAAGTTTTGAAATGAACATGATTCCCAATAATGAAATATGGAACCACCTAGTGTCTGTGGCAACAGGATGGCTGCATTTACTGCGGTGTATTTACAAAACGGAGCACCATCTGGCTATAGCATTAATCTGCAATTTGACAACTACACACAACAGGCACATGTCTCACAGGCCTTGCTGAGCTTTCAAGTGTTTCGTAATCTGGGTATTGGTGTGTGTGGGAGTGCTCAGTTTGTGCAAATCTGAGTAAGAGTGAACCAGATAAACAAGCAAACAAAAACGCAAGAACAGTCTCCACCCTTCAAAACCCTGACTTTGACATCACCCATTTTCTGCGGTGTGTCAAGAAGGCAAGAAATCCCATTTCTAGTCCTGATGTCTGTATTTCTAGTTCAAGGTCAAGTCATGTTGGGATACCTATTCCGCTCATTCAGGAGGAAACAAATTACACCCAAAGGTGGAACCTATCATCTCTTCTGTAAATAAGGCTTTTTGGTGCATAATCATACCTATTTATTCGTGCATCATATATTTCTGCTTCCATATGACCCCAATGGAGCTGAGCAGCTGTGACAGAGATGCATGACCCACAAAGCCATCCTCTCTGATTGACGGAGAAGCTTCAGATATTGCCATAACTCTCACCTTTCTTCTCGTCACTCTTTGTCTCCCATCCTCACCTTGCTCATGTCCACATCTCCAGGCTTTCTCAAATGCAGACAAAGCCCTGTGATTCTTTGGATGAAGCCAGGTCAGCAGCATGGTCACCATAGCCCTTGCTTATGTCATACACCTAAATTATCTACTGAGACAAAACCTAGGTGATGTGCCCTTGTAAAGGCATGATCAGAATATTTTTTTTGTCTCATTGATAAGGTGCCTCTGGAGAAAATAACAAGTTTGGCAACAATGGAAATTCAGATCACAGAAAACATCTATCTATACACACCCAATATGCATAAATTGAAAGAGGTCCAGGAGTGTGAAGATTTGGAGCTAAGACAGCTAGACAATTATTTTGATTACTGACTTCAAAGCTTCTCCATCACATGTTCACAAACGGGTTATGGATTTACATAGCATTGTTTTTATTTAAGAGTATGTGACATACACTAATTAGGTGTTTGGCACTTATGTCTTCCTGAACATGGTCACTCATGTGGAGATATAAAAATCATTCCCCGAATCAAGAAATTTATCACTAACAGACAATGTTGGAGATATTTTTTCTGTTTTTTCTCATTTTGCATCAGTTTACCTTAAAAAGGGACATAATGAGATGCCTTAGCAGGTAAAGGCACTTGTCACCAAGCCTGATAACCTAAGTTTGATCCCTGGAAACCACACAGTGGAAAGACAGAACCATTTCTCAGAAGTTGTCCTCTGACCTCCATACATGCACATGAAGACATTCAGGAAATTTAAAAACAATGAAGAAAATATGCGAAAAAGGAGAGGACACCTTTGGGAAGAGTTGTCCCTTGGTTAAAACTCAATTTCAAGTGAAAGATTTGGCTCCTGTTTCTGCATTCTTCCAAGGACTTGCTCCGTGACCTTAGCTTTATCTGGTTTTCCATCTGGAAAAAGTAAAAGAAGTTTGTATTTCCATAGCTGATCTATTGAATGATTGGTAGAATGGAGTTCTTTCGGCTACCTCGGGGAAATGCCAGGTGAAATGTTTTATGAATTAACTCCCATGACAAATGCTAGTACATTTCCACTGACAGAACTTTGGGATAAATGGCGACAATGTATGCCCAGTCCTGCCCCCAACCTTCATAGTCTTTTGAAATGATGCAATCATTGGACAATTTCACACTCCTTTCCCAATAAGAGAGGATAAAAGGAATCTGGGTGAAGTGAAGAATCTCCAACCCAGAGGAGATAGTACACAAGAGCGCAAAAGGGAAGGGGCTTTCCAAATTACTAGTTAATTCTTTTTTTCCTTCCTTCCTTCTTTCCTTCCTTCCTTCTTTCCTTCCTTCCTTCTTTCCTTCCTTCTTTTCTTTTCTTTTTTCTTTTTTTTGGTTTTTCAAGACAGGGTGTCTTTGTGTAGCAGCCCTGGCTGTCCTTGAACTCACTCTGTAGATCAGGCTGGCCTCGAACTCACAGAGATCCGCCTGCCTCTGCCTCCCAAGTTCTGGGATTAAAGGCCTGCGCCACCACTATTTGGCTGTTAATTTTTTTTATTAGTTGCATTGGTCAGAATTTTATTACTACACCAAGGCACTCTTAGGAGCACAGAGCCATTCTGAAGGTCTCCTTGTGAAATGCAAAGATTTGGGAAGTATGAAACCACAGTTCAAATCAGGGCTACATCTTTCACTGGGTATGTGACATTGCACCGCATGCTTCATTTATCTGAGTCTTAATCTCCTCATCTAAAATCAGAGCTGACCATTACACAGTCAGCCCTTAGTATTTCAGTGAGGAGAACGAGAACTCAAGTATGTAAAATGCTCAGTAGAGTGCCAGGAAAAGCACCAACAGTAAATATTAGTCATGAGATCATTGGTGGTGGTGTAGCAAAAAAGGATTTCACAACTGAATATAGAGTGGATAAAAACCCTCCAACAGGATAGTGTTTTCTATTTCCATCCATTTGCATGCAAAATTCAAGAAGTCCTTGTTTTTTTACTGCTGAGTAGTACTCTATATGTACATATTCCATACTTTCTTCATCCATTCTTCCATTGAAGGGCATCTAGCTTGTTTCCAGGTTCTGGCTATTACAAATAATGCTGCTATGAACATAGTTGAACAAATGCTTTTGTAATATGACAGGGCATCTCTTGGGTATATTCCCAAGAGTGGTATTGCTGGGTCCTGGGATAGGTGTCCCAGACCCAAAAAGATGAACATGGTATGTACTCACTCATAATTGGTTTCTAGCCATAAATAAACGACACTGAGTCTATAATTTGTGATCCTAAAGAAGCTAAATAAGAAGATGAACCCAAAGAAAAACATATAGTTATCCTCCTGGATATGGGAAGTAGACAAGATTGCCGAGCAAAAATTGGGATCTTGGGGGAGGGGTGGGATAGGGGTAAGGGGAGATGGGGAGAGAAATGTGAGAAGGGGAGGATGGGGGGGACCTTAAGGAATTGGGATGGTTGGGATAAAGGAAGGATGGTTATGGGAGCAGGGAAGCATATATCTTAATTAAGGGATCCACCTTAGGGTAGGCAAGAGACCTGAACCTAGAGGGGCTCCCAGGTGCCCAGGGGGATGTCCCCAGTTAGTTCCTTGGGCAGCTGAGGATAAGGAACCTGAAATAGCCCTATCCTATAACCACACTGGTGAATATCTTGCATAACACCATAGAACCTTCATCGGGCGATGGATGGAGATAGAGACAGAGACCCACATTGGAGCACCAGAATAAGCTCCCAAGGTCCCAATGAGGAGCAGAAGGAGGGAGAACATGAGCAAGGAAGTCAGGACCGTGAGGGGTGCACCCACCCATTGAAACAGAGGGACTGATCTATTGGGAGCTCACCTAGGCCAGCTGGACTGGAACTGAAAAAGCATGGGATAAAACTGGACTCTCTGAACAATGAGGACTGATGAGAAGCCAAAGACAATGGCACTGGGGTTTGATCCTACTTCATGTTCTGGCTTTGTGGGAGCCTAGCAAGTTTGGATGCTCACCTTCCTAGACCTAGATGGAGGGGGGAGGACCTTGGACCTTCCACAGTGCAGGGAACCCTGACTGCTCTTCGGACTGGAGAGGGATGGGGAAAGGAGTGGGGGAGGGACAGTGGTGTGGGAGGAAGGGGAGGGAAATGGGAGGCTGGGAGGAGGCAGAAATTTTTTTTTATTTTTCAATAAAAAAAAACTTAAAAAAAAAACCCTCCAACATTTAGAACACCAAAAGGGAACTCTGTCCTTCCTCCCTCCTTGCCCCTCTTTCCGTCTGTCTTCCTTCCCTCCCTTCTCCTTCCTTCCTTTTCACTTTCTTTTATTTTTTCCTGCCCTCTGAGACAGAGTCTTGCTTTGTATTCCAGGCTATTTTGGAATTAAATATGCATCCCAGGCTGATTTCAAACCACAGATACTTCTCCTTGTGTCTCGGTCTTCTTAGTTCTGGGATTACAAATATAAGCCACAACTCTTAGAATATTGTAGTTGTTTTTAATTTTATTATTTGTGTGTGTTCTTTTCCTTATACATACTCTTAGGTGTGTGTGGGGGGTGTGTGTGTGGCTAGAATCTGGGGCCTTGGCATGGCAGCAAGGAACTTGAAGCGTCTGTGTTACAATGATGTTTTTAATTGTGAACTTGCCACAACCTAGAATCACTGGACAAGAAATCCTCAACTGAGCAATTATCTCAATCAGTTTGGCCTGTTGCCCTGTCGGGGTGAGGAATATCTTGATCCTGAGTTGATTTAGGAAGATCCTGCCCATTGTGAGTGCTGTCATTCCTTAGGCTGGGTGTCTTGAACTACATCAGATAGGAAATAGATAGATGAGAGCCAGCAACGCTTCATCCCTTTCTCTGCTCTTAGTGTTCTATGTCCCTTCTTTGACTTCTCCATAATAATGATCATAATCCAGAACTGTAAACCCAATAAATCCCTTCTCCTCTAATTTGCTTATTGTCAGGGTATTTATCTTAGCAAGAGAAATGAAACTAGGACATATATTCAGAATGACAAATACAAACATTTCATCATTATTACTTCATTTGGCCCTATGTCCTTTCTTCTATGACATAGTTTCAAGACATAAAGAAGTCAGAGGATTTTGTTATTGTTGTTGAAACTGGTTTATTTGGCCAAACTTCAAAGATTTAGATAACTTAATGGAAAGTCTTTAGACTTTTCAACATTAAATGATTTTCTTAGGAAAAGACAGCATTGGGTTTTAGAGACCTTTACGTTTAGCCTCCCTGTCCACTTAAGATTCTGAGAATTTACTATTCTGAGAATAAGTCCTGCATTTTAATTTTCTGCATTTTCTAGATTTTTTTAACATGGTTCTCATGTAGTCCAGGCTGGTCTAGAACTCAGGATGTAGCAGAGAATGGCCCCGAACTCTTGATCCTTTGCCTCTGTGTCTCAAGTGCTGGGAATCCAGGCATGCACACCACTTGCTTTCCTTAATGTACTTTCAGCGCCACACTAGGGTTCCATACGGCTAGGTTTCTCCAGTGGAAGGTCCAATTGTTGACTGTCAACAACCTTTCTGTCAGGTGTAGAAATTAAAGGAAGGGGACAACAGCTGTTCCTCAGGCCGCAAATTGGAAAATAATTCCGGCATTTCTCCTCCTTATGCAAAGGCCACACTAAGTCCAGTCTATATCAGGGCATCCAAGTTCTGATGTGCAAAACTCCCAGGAACAGAAGCTCTCAACCCTTGAGTCTTGACCTCTTTTGGGATCAAATGTCCCTTTACAGGGCTTGCCTAAGACCATCAGAAAGCATAGATATTTACATTGTGATTCATAACAGTAGCAAAATGATAGCAATGAAATAGCAACAGGAATAATTTCATGGCTGGAGGGCACCACAACATGAAGAACTGTATGAAAGGGTCAGAGAACTAGGAAGGTGGAGAACCGCTGTGGAGCGTGGTTTGCAGTGGCAATTCTACAACCCAGAGACCTGCGGTTCTCATGGTTTATGCATACATTCTTGGGGATTTGGAAGCATACTGTTTTGTTTTTGAAGTCTCTCATGACATTTCTGCCTCAGCCTGCTGATGCTGGAATTACAGTTGCATGCCACCACACCCAGCCATCAACACTTCAGTACCACCATCAGCTTTCTTGATAATCGCATCATACCAAGAGACTCATTTTTTAGGGTAAAGGCAATAAAGAGATGCAAATGGGATATCTAGAACCAATCCAGAGGAAAATGTGTAGATGGACAATGACGCATCAGATATGACAACAGAATTCTGACCAACATCTGCCCAGGGTGGTCAAGATCATAATAACTAGTTTGTCTAGTTCTTGCCTGTCTGTTTTCAGTTCGTGCCCAACTAGAGAAAACTAAGGAGGCTCCTTCAATCAGTTACATAAGTTGCCGATTCTAATCATTCTGCTTTATGAAGTTACCATGCCAGCAGCATCCAGTGAAGCCCCTTAGCTGTTTATTTTTTCCCCCTTTTCTTCTTTTTTTGCCATTAGAATGTTTTCTTTCTATTCTGCTAGTTTTGGGGTCTCTGCCCCAACACAAGTGACGATAAATAAATAACCTCAGCTTCTTCTCCCTTGGGTGGTCCTTGGTTATCCGAATACATTAAAGAAACTAGGAGGTAGTCTGCTTTTTATCATTGCTGTACACCAGTTCTTAAGTAGCTTAGAGGTACAATCCCCCTGCCAGACACATTGGCCTTAACCTGATTGAGAGGTACTGTATGTATCTCTCTCTCTCTCTCTCTCTCTCTCTCTCTCTCTCTCTCTCTCTCTCTCTCTCTCTGTGTGTGTGTGTGTGTGTGTGCTGTGTAAACAGGCACATGTACCTGTGGAGGCCAGGAAACAACCTCAGGAACCATTGACATAATTTTTTAGATAGGGTCTTTCACTAGCCTGGAATTCAATAACTGACTGACTAGTCAGCTTAGGGATCTGTCTGTCATTGCCTCTCCAGTGGGTACCACAATGCCTGACTTTTTACTGTGAGTGCCAAAGATCCCATGCTTCTGTGGCAAGTACTTTACCAACTGAGGTGTCTCCCTAGCTTCCCATTCCTTTTGCTTTCAGATAGGGTTTCAGGTAACACATGATGATTGCAAAAATCCTTATGCAGCCAACAAAACTCAATTTCAAGAAGATCAAAGACCTCAACATAAATCCAGTTACACTGAACCTTAAAAAAGAGAAAGTGGAAAGTAGCCTTCAATGCATTGGCACGGGAAACAACTTCCTGAATAGAACAGCAATAGCACACACACACACTAAGACCAAAAAATTAATAAATGGAACTTCATGAAACTGAGAAGCTTCTGCAAGGCAAAGGGCATTGCCAATAAGACAAAATGGCAGCCTACAGAATGGGAAAGGATCTTCACCAATACCACATCTGACGGAACGTTGATCTCCAAAATATGTAAATAACTCAAGAAACTAGACATCAAAATACCAAATAATCCAATTTTAAAAATGGGGTACAGAACTAAACAGAAGAATCTCAAATGGCTGAGATACAGTTCAAAAATTGTTCAACATCCTTAACCATCAGGGAAATGCCAATCAAAATGATTGAGATACTATCTCACACCTGTCAAAATGGCTAAGATTAAAAACATTGATGACAGGATGTGGAGTAAAGGGAACACTCCTTCTCTACTAGTGGGAGTGTAGATTTGTACAGCCACTTTGGAAATCAGTATGGCAGTTTCTCTGAAATTTCTGAATCAACCTACCTCAAGACCCAGCAATACCACTCTTGGGCATACACCTGAAGGATGCAGACCCATACCATAAGGACACTTGCTCAACTGTGTTCATAGCAGCATTGTTTGTCATAGTCAGAACCTGGAAACAACCTAGATGCCCCTCAGCCAAAGAATGGATAATGAAAGTATTATTCAGCTATAAAACAAAAAACAATGACATCATGAAATTTGCAGGCAAATTGATGAAACCAGAAAAAAAAATCACACTGAGGGAGGTAACTCAGACCCAGAAAAAAACACAGTATGTACTCACTGGTAAGTGGATATTAGCTGTAAAGTAAAGGATGATCAGGCTACAATCCACAGCCTCAGAGAGGTTAGATAACAGGGAGGACCCAATGGGGGGATAAATTACTTTCTCTGGGGAGGGGAAATAGAATAGATCTCCTGGGTAAACTGGGGCAGGGGTTGGGAGATTGGGTGGGGATGGGAACATGGAGAGACTGGTTTGGGCAGATGTGGGGCAGGACAGAGGGGGAGAGTAATGAAAGAATATGTCTCGATAGGGGGCATTCCTGGGGAAGGGAAAACCTGGTGCCAGGAAAATTCCTAGGAATCTACAAGAATGACCCCATCTAAGACTCCCAACACTAGTGAAGTGGCCTTCCCCTGTAATCAGATTGATGGCTACCTTATTGTCATCATAGAACCTTCATTCAGTAACGGATGGGAGCAGATGCAGAGATCCACAGCTAAGCACTGGGCTGAGTTCCAGGAGTCCAGTTGAAGAGAGGGAGGGAGAATTATATGAACGAGAGGGCGGTCAAAGTGGTGATGGGAAAATCCACAGAGACAGCTGATCCAAGCCCTTGAGAGTTCATGGACTCTGGACCAACACCTGTGGAGCCAGCACGGGACTGAGCTAGACCCTCTACATGTGTGTGACAGTTGTGTACCTTGATCTGTTTGTGAGGCCCTTGCCAGTGAGCTCAGGACCTGTCCCTGTCCCTCTCTGACTCTTGAGGTGGCTTTTGGAAACCTATTTCTCCTACTGGGCTGCCTTGCCTAGCCTTGATGCAGGGGGAGGAGCTTGTGCCTGCCTCAACTTGATGTGCCTTGCTTTGTCCATGGGAGGCCTGCCTCTCTGAATGGAGATGTAAGAGGAGTGGATGAAGGGGGAAGAGGGAGGCATGAGGGTAGTAGGTGGGAAGGAAGGAGGGAAGGGAAACTGCTGTCGGGCTGTAAAATAAATGAAAAACGTTAATTAATAAAAAGAAAATAAAATCACTATGCAGCTAAAACTGATCTTGAACTCCTGATCCTTCCATCTCTACCTCCTGAGTGTTAGGATTATGGGCATCGGCTACCATGCATACTTTATGCCATGCTGGGGATGACACTCAGGGCTTTGCGCAAGCTCTGTTAGACAAGACTCTATCAACTGAGCTGCATTCCCCAGCCCTTCCAGTTAAATTTCCAAACCAAACTTGATATCCAGGCTGCCCCGGCTCTCTGCACAACTTTGCTTCCGCTAGGCATGCTCTTTCTCACGGTCCTGTCTCTCCTCCTGGAGCCTTTCTCTCCTCTCAGAAGCCTTCCTCCAGCTTTGGTTATAACTGTTCAGAGTCACAGATGGCTCTTCCTAGGATGTCATGACCTCCACCAGCTCTCCTCTCCTATGCTCCCACCACAAACCCTGAGCCTGGCTCCAAAGCTCGGTTTTTTGCTTGGCTTTGTTTCTTCTCTTTCTTGACAATTGTTCTGTGGTCTGTTTAAGAGTAACATTTATTATGGAATTGTATTTAGATAAAGAGGCTCTCGTTTGGTGGGTATGGAATAAGTGTGTATGCTTTCTCCTAAGCACAGCATATTGTTCAAGGTCAAATGCCATTCATAAACTGCTTTCCAACGTAAATTATCAGACTGTAAGACCCTGATGTGGTGGCACATGTTAATAATTCCAATACTCAATAGTCTGCGACAGGAGGATCATACAGAGCAATTTTGGGGCCAGCCTCAACTCTATATACTGAGACTTTCAAAGAAACTGAAACAAAAAGCTAGCATAAGCATGCATCAGAGTCCAGAGTAAAGCAACTGAAATTCTCAGGTTCTTGTGGCCTGGAGCCAAGAATTGGAGCAGGGCCACATAGATAACATTAGAAATATACTTTTTTTTAAAGACAGAAAGGTACATCTGAGGATGGAAGTGGGCTAGAGGGCTAGTTCAAAAGTCTTGGGTCACAAGAGTTCTGGTCCTGTATATGTCATTTATATGGCATGTTCTTCTCACACATTAGACAGAAGGGATTTTCTGTTTTGGTAGGACAGAGGGATTTTCAGTTTTCATCTGCCAAGGGACTCCTTTTTGTCTTTCTCTTCCCACCAGAAAACCATTAAATTTATAACCTCAGCATTTAGAAGGTGGAGACAGAGGAGGACCAGGAGTTCAAGGGTATCATCTGCAGCATAGATAGTTCTAAGTAAGCCTGAGCTACATAAAATCTAGCCTCCAACTAACTAACTAAATAAGAAAAAAAGTAACTATAGCAAGGTGAAATGGCCAAGCCTAACAGCCTGAATTCTTTTCATCTTCTTGGGACCCACAGGAGAGAAGGAAAGAACTGACTCTCACAAGTTGTTCTCTGATCTCTATACACTTACACATGTGTTATGAGATTCACATACCCACAAACACACACGTACATGTACACACACACACACACACACACACACACTGCAAAAATCCAGATGAATTAATAGCATAGAATAAACTTAGAGATAGTCAGTTTAAAAGAAAGATTCACTTAAGTTTCTTGCTCTGATTCTGTTCCTCACTCATCTATCCTGGGCCCCCAGATGTATCTAAAGTCTTTGAATGTTGATGTACAGGAAGAGACTTTCACATGGCGAAACGAGCAGGATGTACCATCACGTGGATCGAACTAGAACAGGGAAGGATTTACACATCCAGCCCTGAGGGAGACGGCAAACCACACAAGCGTGAGGACATGAGCTTGAATCCCCAGAACCCACATAAATCCAAGCACAATACAACTCCCCTGTCATCCCAGTGTTCAGAAAGTGAGCTGGAAGATGGAGACAGGAGAATACCTGAAAGTTCTTGGGCCAGTTAGCTTGGCATATGCAGCAATAAATATCAAGGAAAGCTTGTCTTAAACAAGGCGGAGAGTGAGGAGCAACAACTGAGGTTTCTACTACCTCCACATTTCCATCATGGCACATGCACTCCAGAGCAAGTATTCACACCCATATATGAATAATCATTACACACACACACACACACACACACACACACACACACAAGTAAAAGGAAAATTATCCGAAGTAGAGACTACTACAGAGATCCTCAACAGGTCAGAATTCAGAAAATCTACTATTAACTTCCACTCAGGACCCACAATCCCAGAAAGGATTTTCTTCAACATATATAAAAATCATAGTGTGTTTATGGCCTCCAAACTGCCTGGTCAGGTACTGGCGAAAGGTGGGAGATGCCACAGAGAAAGCAGGTCTGCACCTAGGGTACTGTTGTCCCATGCAACAAAAGACATGTCCCAGAGTGCACTAGGAAGATTAAATTGGCTTTTCAAAGATGATACTTAAAGCCAGGCCTGGTGATGCACACCTATCCTTGCAGC
Source organism: Microtus pennsylvanicus (assembly GCF_037038515.1). Classification (NCBI taxonomy): domain Eukaryota; kingdom Metazoa; phylum Chordata; class Mammalia; order Rodentia; family Cricetidae; genus Microtus; species Microtus pennsylvanicus. The sequence continues at coordinate 122,692,872 of NC_134601.1, read as the reverse complement.
ACTTGGGAGGTAGGTGCAGGACGATGAGGAATTCATAGCTGTCTTGGGCTGCACAATACATTCACTTCTAGACTGGCTCCCATGGGATTCTATCTCCAAAGTTAAAAGAAAAACAAAAAATCAAAAGAAAATAAAATTATAATCAAATTCACATGTGCCTAAATCTATTTATTTTTGAGACTGCCTCACGTAGATCAGACCTAGCCTTGAACACTCTGTGTAACTGAGGTGGGCTTTGAACTTCTGACCCTCCAGTTTCTACCTTTCAAGTTCTAGGATTACAGGCATGTGCCACCATGCCCAGACTCAAGTACTATTTAAATGTCTGTCTCAAAGAGAATGTCAGAACAGCAAGTGCTTCCTAAGAACCTGGCACATTTGGGTGCCCAGAGAGCTCCAATGTGAACTCCAAGAGGGAGAAAGCGTTCTCCATCTAGGACACACAAATTGCTTGTGAAATTTGTTGGTGATAGAATATTTGAACAGGTAGGGTTCCCAGTATAGTTCTGACCTTGTATATTTTTCACAAAAAAAGAGGTGAAGTTTTTTTCATAATTCTATGTAAAAATTAGGCATTAGATTCTACTAGTTTAGTCAGAGCGCATGAATCTAGCTTGTTATTCTGAGAAAATTCCTTGTCATTAACTATGTACTTTCATTCATTTAGATTAAAGTAGTAATTCATTTTGTAATTCATTTAAAATTTAAAGTAGTAATTCGTTTGTAATTCATTTCATTTTTGGAACATTTTGTAATTCATTTAAAATTTAAAGCAGTGATTCCTTACATTTTTAAAAAAACATCTTGCAGAGTATTGCTCCTTCTTCTCCTACCCCTCCTCCTAGACAAAGTCTCAGGTATTTCAGGCTTGCCTTGAACTCCCTATGCCATTTAGGCTGGCCTGCCTCCACCCTACAGGTGCTGAGATTATAGGCGTTTGCTACCGAGCTCCTTTTTGTGTGTTGTTAAGGTTTGAACCCAGGGCTTTCCTGTGGAACAATCTTTTTGTCCACTGTCAAAATTCGTTGTTGTCATTGGTTTAATAAAGGGCTAAATGGCCAATTGCTAGGCAGGTAGAGGCAGGTGGGACTTGTGGGCACAAAGAGAGCATGGGGAGGGAGAGGGTGGAGTTGCCAGCAGATGCAAAGGAAGGAGGAGATGAACATGCTGTGTTGAAAGAAGATACCGCCATGTGGTAGAGTGTAGGTAAGAAAGATGAGTTAATGTTGAAAGAGCTAGTTAGTAACAAGCCCAAGTCATCAACCGAGCATTTATAATTTATAATAAGTCTTTGCGTGGTTATTTGGGGAGCCAGCTGGTGGGACAGAACTGACTGGCGGTCATGGTGAAAATCTCCACCTACAGGGGGCTTCCTGCATACTAAGCAAGTATTCTACAACTGAGTTACATACCCTGCCCTGATTCTTCACTCTGGTAGTGGCATTCAGGCTATTATATATGGGGCATGACACTTTGTCAAATCTCTCCAAAAATATTTACATTACAATTCATAACCATAGCCAAATTGCAGTTATAAAGTAGCATTGAAAATAATTTTATGGTTGGGGGTGACCACGATATGAGGAACTATACTAAAGGGACACAGCGTTGTCTCACAGGAAGGCTGGGAACCACTGCCAGTCATTCTCTGTTTTTCTGGGTCTGGCTTGTAGATATATTCCAAACACAGAAAAGACTGGGTATCAGGTGTTACAGGCATGGATTGAGATTTGGAATCATACTCTGGGATTTCCAGTTCATATTACCTGGAATAAGGGACACATGGATAGTGGGAGAAACCAAGGTAGTTTATTATAGGAGAAAAAACACTCACTACAGTGGAAGCAGGCCCAAGCTGGAGAAAGGATAGAACTCAGTGGCCCCAGACCGCATAGCAACTGCATTCTCTCACATTTTTTATGTAAGGAACAAGTTGCTTTGCTCTTCTGGAAGCATGAGTGAGAAACTCCCCTAAATAGGATCACACATTGAACAACACGTCCTCAGACAGTGGCAGTATTTTCGGGAGGTCGTGGAACCTTTAGAAGGTGGAACTCTGCTGGAACAGGTACATCACAGGGGACAGGCTTTGAGAGTCCGTAGCCTCACCCCACACTCTGCTCTGTCTCTGCTTCATGTTTGTGACTGAAGATGCGAGCTCCCAGCTCCCGCTTCATCCACCTGCTTCCAGGCCTTCCTGACCATTATGGACTCTGCCTCTGAAACCATAAACCCAAATAAAGTTGTTCTTCTGTAAGTTTCCTTTGGTTGTAGATTTGTGCCATAGCAACATGAAATTAACTAATCCAGTCCCTTATGTGCAGCCTCCGTGAGGAGGAACTTCTGCTAACTAGCTTCTTTCATATGTTCATCTTTTTTTAAAAATTTTTTTGATACAGAGTTTCTTTGTGTATCACTGGCTGTCCTTAAACTTTCTCTGTAAATCAGGCTGGCCTTGAATGCACAGAGCTGCTCCTGACTCTGCCTCCCAAGTGCTGGGATTAAAGGTAGGTGTCACTGCCACCCTCTGGACATGGAGGTAAGTGGTTAAAAAGTGCAAAGCATGCTCAAGGCCCTGCATTCAATCCCCAACATACAAACATAAATGAGAGCATACTTGTACACAGAAAGTATGGGATAGATACAATCAGATAGTGCAGTGTTGCTTGAAGTTGTCCAGTTCTCAAATTTTATAGAAATTTCAAGGTTTGGTTCAGATTAAAACAGTAAGGTGACCAAAAAAATAGCAGACATTAAATGCAAATCTTATTTTTAAAATCGAGTTTCCTTCACTAAAAACAGTCATTTCATATTTCGGTAGTTTTCCTCTTTTTTGTTTGTTTCTCTAGTTTTGTTTTTGAGACAGGGTCTCTTTCTGTATGCACAATTTAGGTTGGTCTCAAACACACAATGATCCTCCTGTCTCAGCCTCTCAATTGCTGGGATTACCATGACTGGATTCATACTTTGGTAATTCTTTAATAAAAGTGCTTTGTGCTTATGAGCTGGAAATGACAAAGGGTACTTGATAGCCCAGGCCACAGCGTTTTCCTGGATGCATTTTCTAAGCTGTTAATTTGTACATATCTATTTATGGGTTTTTTTTTTGATTGGGTATAAGGTATATACTGTAACATGAAGGCCGGGCTTGTTGGGGTTTCTGTCCTGCCCAGTCTCCCAGCCCTTTAGTCCCAGAGAAAATCACACAGAGAGTCTGCATTAATTATAAACTGATTGGCCCATTAGCTCAGGCTTCATATTAGGTCTTATAACCTATATTATCCCATTATTATTATCTATTTTAGCCACATGGCTTAATACCTTTTTCAGTGGGCCAGGTCACATCCTGCTTCTTCGTTGGTCTGGGCAGGAATGGCAGAGGGAACTTCCTCCTTCCCAGAATACTCCTGTTCTTATTGCCCCTCTTCTACTTCTTGTCTGATTGACCCACCTATACTTTCTACCTGGCCAATCAACATTTATTTAAAACATGATTGACAGAATACAGGCAATTATCCCGCACCAATATACCTGTGGTCATGTGGGTGTATGCACGTAAGTGCACGTGTACATGGAGGTCAGAGGTCAAGGTCAGGTATCTTCCTCTATCACACTCCACCTTTATTCTTTGGCACAGGGATTCTCACCACATCTGGAGCTCATCAATTGGTTGATGACAGCAGGGCTGGCCAGCTGATGAACCCCACGGACCCTTGTATCTCCACTGCCCCAGTTACAGATGTGGGCCATTGCTCCTCCTGCCTGTGACAAGGGTCCTGGGGACCTGAACTCAAGCCATATCCCTAGCCCTTATTTATTCATGCATTTACATTTGTCTTAGTCTAAGAATTTGTCTTTGGAGTGATCTGGACAGCAGAGAGGAGGGACAAGTCTGATAGAAGGTCTTCCTGTCATAGATCACCTGATTGGGGTCTCCCTTACCCTTGTGCTTGGGGCTCAGATCAGATATGGGCTCATGACACCCCCTCCCTGACACCCCCTCCCTGTTTTTTGAAAGAGAGTCATGCTAGACAGTCTTGGCCAGCTTACTTTCCCTGGCTCCTCCACTCCACTCCCACGTACCCTTCTTTTTTTATCAAATTAATGAGTATTTTTTATTTTGATTAGCTTTCCTTTCTTAGGTTATCAGGAAGAAACCACTGGGAGGAAAAATAGGGGACCCAAGTGTACTGTGTTTTCCTGAAATGAATTTCATGCTGGTTACTGTGCGACAGATAATTTGGGGTGGGGGTGCGGGAATGTCCCTGAAATATTGCTGCCTCCCTTGGGACATCTTCACACCATTAATTCCTTTGCATTTTTCAGAAAGTTCTATGTTCAAGGATCTCTCTTGTTTAAAAAATGTAGGGGTCCGCTTCTACTTTACACTGTCCTGTTATTTCTAACACTGTTTATTCTGCTCTGGGAATCTCTCTCTTTTTCTCTCCATCCCTCCCTCCCCCCTCTCTCCTCTCTGGTGCTACTTCATTGGCTTTGTGAGGAGAGCTCATCTATTTGCTCCTTCAGTCCTGCCATGAGGCTGAGATTAATGAGCCCTCATAAACTGCAGCTCAGGTCATTTATCTGCAACACTTGAGAGTTATTCTCCCATAATAGCACTGAGTGAGTGCTATAAACTGGAATCAAACAGGGAGGCTTGTTCAAATAGCTGCTTAACTCTATTTTCCCTGAATTCTTGGAGCCACAGCTCTGCCCTGTCTATGGCTGCATCAGGCTCCGACTGCAAGCCATTCTGCATCCCATGGGGTCCCAAGCAGTATTTTTCCTCTGAGGAGCCTCCTGAAGTCTAGAAGAGGGGTTGACTTTTCCTTGGTCCACAACTTCAGTTTTTACAGTGTCCTGTACACTATGGTAGTTTTGAGCCACATGAGGCTACTGAATAATTGAAATATGGCTAGTTTGAGTAGAGAAGTGTAACTAGAGTAAAAAAAAAAAACAGTTTCTAAAGACATTAAACAAGAGCCAGCAAGGTGGCTCGGCAAGAGAAAGCACTGGTCATACAAGCCTGACCACTTGAATTCAATCCTCAGAGTTCATGGTGGAAGGAGAGAGCCAACGATCAAAGTTGTCCTCTGGCCTCTACATGCCACCCTGTGGCACTGGCTAGAGTGTACACACACACACACACACACACACACACACACACACACCATTATAATAATAAAATTCCAAACATGAAAAAGAATGTAGACTACCTTGATATAAAAAAACCCAATTATATGTTGAAATAATATTTTAAAATATAATATGAAAATTAAGTTCACCAATTTATTTTTGCTGTTTTTAAAAATGAGGGTTCAGTTGGTAAAATGCTTCCTTCTAAGAACAAGGACATGACTTTGTTCCCTAGAGTCCATGTTTAAAATGCCAGGCCTACTGGCACACGCTTTAAATCTCAATGCTGGGGAAGTAGAGACAGGCAGATCCTGGGGCTCTCTGGCCAGCCAGCCTGGCCTACTTGGTGAGCTCCAGGCCAATGAAAGATCTGTCTCAAAAAACCCAAGGTGGATGGTACATGAGAAATGACACCTGAGGTTTTTCACTAGCCTGTATTCATATGCAGGAACACACACACTACATATATGAATACAGACAAAAATGTCGTCCCTATGCCTTTAGAATTTATTGTGGTTTGCATGTATATCTTACATGCTATGTATGTAAGCTGATATTGGGGTTCCAAGGTACCTCCAGAAGAAAGTAACAAGTTCCTGCGCTCCCAAATAAAAAACTGAGCAGAAACAGAGCTGGAGCAGGAGCAGAGGAGTTTATTAGGAGAGAGTGCACTCCCCAGGGCAGGCAGGCCATCTAGAGCAAAGACAAAGTTCATCCCTCAATGCTGTCACTGTACAATGGATGCGGACTTCTCTAGGACACAGCATGAGGTTTTTGGATTATTTTCATTTATGGGCGCCAATCTTTATATGCAGTTCTCTATACAACTTCATGCATCACCAGTCTCATTGGCATCTTAAATCTCCATCCAGGAATGTATTCTAATGTGCTATAGGTCATCTTTAGACACTCTGGAACATCTGTATGCCTGCTGCAGCAGCCGACATTAGTTGGCCTTAGCTAGGATGGCCTTCCAGCCTTCCTCTGGGCCAACGTGTTCTTATATGCTAACTTTGTAAGGATCTGAGCATGTGCAGCCTCTGAACCTCATTCTCTGCCCTGTTCTCTATAGATGCAGCTTTAGATGATTGCCCACTATAGTCACGTCACAGTGAATGCCTTTGTAGACCACGACACTTAGTTATTATTTCCTTCTTCTGTCTTCAGGGCTCAACAGAAAATCCTTAGTGGTTCTTTAAGTTGACTACCTTGGTTTCCAACACATGACTAAAAAACATCAACCTAGATGATTTTAGCATGCATTTATAGCAAACCTGTAAACACTTTGTTTTCCTCAGACATGTTTAAGCTCCAAATCTATCCCTCTATGTGTGTGTACATATATGCATGTGTCACACACTCTCAAAACTTTTCTCTTGAGGCCAGGTCTCCTGCCTTATCCCCACCCCCATGTGACTGGTTTTCTATTGTTAAACTTGGTGTGTGTCTGTGTGCACACAGACACACACATTACCATGTGTACTTGCATAAGCATGTATGCATATGTTGTAGGAGGACGCTTAGAGGCCAGAGATCCAATAGGTGTTGTTCCTCGGGCACCACCCATGCGCCTTGTGAGACGGGTCCTCATAATGGGACCCAGGTGCTCACGGACTAGGCTAGGCTGGGTAGCCAGGAAGCACCCGTGATCCTCCTGTCTCAGCCTTCTCGGCTCATGCCGGTTTAGTTGTTGTTTGTTTGTTTCGTTTTTGTGGATGTCGGGAATGGAATTCAAGCCCCTGTATTCTCATAGACAGCACGTTACCAACTCCGTCAGAATCCCACCTCACTCTTGTGTATTCACGCTCTCTCGCTCTCGACAAGGTCCCCAGCCTCAGCCGCTCCTGTAGCATGCAGCTAGCTTTCTTCTTCCTTTTTCTTTTTTAAATTTTCATTTAAAAAATTCTCACTTTAAGGGATAGACTGCGAAGAACCTATAGTTTATTGACAGAGAAGGGATTATAAGCAGCTCATTAAGATAAAATGAAAAAATTCTAGACCAGATATATGTATAAAGTACTATTAGAGCCAATAAGCGCATAATTAATTCAGTTCCTGGTTATTAGAAGTAATCCAGGAAGAAGCCATGGTCAGAGTTTTAAGAGAAAACGGTGGAGAGTGTGTTAGGATCTGCTCAGGGCTGCCTAAAGCCATAGGAGATAGGGTGTCACGTGTGCCGATTGATATACGATGCTGGCCCTGATTCTAGAAGTCAGCTGCGCAGAACCCATTCATGGTAGTCAACAAGCTTGAGTTGACGATGGAGCTCCGTGGGGCTGTGGAAGAAAAGGCTGCAACTCTGGTGGTTCTGTTGGCGGGAGAGGAGACTTTTGTTAGTGATGCTAGGGCAGGGTAGGGTGCAGAATCTGTTCCAGGAGAAAGTGGAGTGCTTTGTAGTTTTTGCTCCCAAGCTATATTTGTTCTTCTCTTGGGTACACAGCTTTTTTTTTCTTTTTTTCATGTGCACCAGATGGGTATAGTCAGGGAAGGGGCTGGAGAATTTGCTAATGGGTTGGTCAACTTCAGCAATGGTTTGCACACCTGTTCTTTGACTGAAAGATCGCATCTACACTGACAAGTTTAGCCCAATGACCTAGCTCACCCAGCTAGAAGCTGGCTGGCATGCCAAGGCAAAAGGCCAGGCGCTGATTCAAAGTGAAAAAGCCTCTATGGTGTCTTACTTGTCAGGAAGTTCTCTATGCCTCTCTGGGACCAGGAATCCAGGGTAGCAAACTGTTAAGAACACATGCGTTTTCTTTGCTCTTGAGACCCAGATGAGAAAATATGGGCAGACAGATCCTCTGAACCTTGGTAGATTACAAAACGCAACTTATAACTCCCAAGATTGGACCTAGATGGTTCTGTGCCAGCTCTGCCTTCATGGGCACATGTGGAAAGGACACACATATTAACTACAGTTATTCGGACCTAGGCCCTAGAAGCCCTAGAAAGCTGAGCCCAGGCACGCACTATGAGTAGGTCAATTCAACAGATAAATAGCAATAAAAAGCAGAGACAGGTGCTTCAGTCAACGAAGAGGAACAAAGAAAGAGTTCCTGTGACCCCCCAACTCCATCTTTGAGGTCCCGATATGAGACTTAGGTTTAAATAGAAGGCAGGAGGTGTCATCACCAAGAAGTGTTGTTGAACATATGGCCCACCCATTACTACCCATCATTATCTGGGTGCCAGTCTGACCTGCAGGGTGTTCTGACAAGTTGTCAGAACAGTGTGAAATCTCTTCCTAGAAGACAAGGTTTTCTCTTGCTGGTAGCAGCCTTTGAGTCCTTTCCTTCTTCCAGCATGAGATCTCTCAGGAAATTCCAATTTCTTGGAGACCACTGTTTCAATACTCTGATACCCAAAGAGTTGGGCGCGGGTATCTCATAGAATATCCTTTTTCTTCTTCAGGGCAATATACATGTGGTCTGGGGAAGAAGGTGGCAGGAGAGGAGAATGCCTTACCGCCTAAACACTCGTGCTGGAGGTTAAGGTTCTTTTTCTAAAGAATATTTAGGGCAGCGTGCCCTCTACCATGGCAAGTTTACTGAGTCAGTTGGTTCTTTACTAGACTGTTGACTCATGGGATTACTTGAAGAGCTAAAAACAACAAAGAACTACACCCCTAGAGACTCTGGTTTAATTGGTCTGAAGTTTATTTGCTTGTTTGGAGACCTTCTCAGGTGATTCCAATCCTCAGCCAAGGCTCACACGCCTGAGCTGCATTTTTCTAATGCTATTTTGAAACAGGTTGACGGCATGTAGCCTAGACTGACCTCAAAAACCCTTGCCAATCCTTCCGCCCTAGCTCCCCAAGTGTTAGGTTTCCAACTGGTACCACCACATCTGGCTCGGGAGTTTTCCAAGTCTTTTTTCCTCCCCTCATCCTCGTTCCTTTCTGCTTTTTAACTGACTGTGGTTTGTTTGTTCTGCTTAAAGTGGGTGGGGAAAATTGAGGTCATTGACTCTGAGTTTGGGAAACCAAGCAGATGTGGTGATGGTCTCCTGAAATCCAAGAATTTTGGAGATGAAGACATGAGGATCAGAAGTTCAAGGTCAGGTTTGGCTACATGAGTCCAAAAAAAAAATCAAGCATTTCTTTTACTTTTTATTTATTTATATTTTTATAGAATCCCTTGCTGCAGGCTGGCCTCTGATTCACTATGTAGCTGAGGATGGTCTTGAAGCCCTGACCCTCCTGCCTTCTGTTCCCAAGTGCTAGGATTACAGACAAGCCCCACCTTGCCCTGCTGTCTCTTAAGGGCTTATTTTGTTTTCAACTGCCACGTAATGATTGGACATATTGCTAGTATTTAGTGCTGTGTTTCAATACATGTACATAATTATATAATAACCAAAGGGAGATATTTACTTTATCCACCACCTTGAGGGCTTATCAAGACTTTGTGGTTTATTGTATAGGAAGGTGTTATATGTATTGTGTATTTCCCAACTTGCATTTGTAACAAGTGCCTAGATGCTGCTGCTAGTACCAGAAAAGCAAAGGAAAACAAAATTACTTAGAACATAATACAGTAAAAAGTCCAGGTGTTTTACTGTTTCCCTTCCCTTTCTTTGTACAGGAGAAATAAAAATTAGAATTTATTAAGGTTTTTTATTAGAATATAATTAATGATTTTCTCCCTTGCTTTTCTTTCCTCCAACTTTTTTCGTGTTAACCCTCTTCCTCCCTCTCAGATTTATGACTTCATTTTAAAGAACAGTTACTCTTGATATCTATATACCTACATCTGATCTATATATGAACAAATATGTAAATAAAACGTACTTAATCTGTCTAGTGTTGTTTGTGTGTATGATCCCAGGGGTTGGTCACTTTTGATTAGTTCCCCAGCTAAAGGCCTCCCGGGGAAAGACTAGCTCTCTTGCTCTTGGCATTCCTTAGTTGAGCATCTGCTCTGCACCTGGCAGACTTAGGGCTAAAGAGGAGCCATGCTGTAACTTGGCCATCTAGCAGCAGAGGCCTGAAGACAGGTGCAGTTTGTCGAATTCTGTGAAAGGGGTTCACCCATGTCTGTGCGAGTTTTCACTCTGAGATTCAGGAAGCAGGAAGACGTTCTACCTACGCTTATAATGGCAAAAGTCAAACACACTCCAAGTTTAAACTTTCTTCAACTATGTCAGAGATCTGATGCAGGGAAAATGACCGACAGAGACTTGAAAGACATTTCCAGGGAGTCCACATATAAAAATTTGATATACTTTTAAAAATAGGTTGTTTTTGTTTGTTTGTTTTTAAGACAAGGTTTCTCTGTAGCTTTGGAGCCTGTCCTGGAACTAGCTCTTGTAAACCAGGCTGGCCTCGAACTCACAGAGATCCACCTACCTCTGCTTCCCAATTGCTGGGATTAAAGGCGTGCACCACCATCGCCTGGCTAAATAGGTTGCTTTTAAATTAATTTTTATTGAAGTAACATATAAGTTGAGAGGGTTACAGTTTCCCAGCTCTTTCACTTCTAATTTCTCCAAAATGGTAGCTAACTCTCACAGTAGGAGGAAGGAGGGAATAGGTAAAGAATCTAGGCCTTCTGTGGGTCAGTGTTCTTCAAGCTAGGAATGAGACCTGATGCATTTAGACTGATAGGGAAGACTCTGGGCAGCTCTGAGCCTTTTGAGTGTCAAAGGGCCAGTGGGAAGAAAACCAGCCAACAGTGTTCATGCTAACTGTTGCAAATAGTATCTGTGCCACTGAGATGTTTGAAGTCTCAGGACTGGGCCAGTAATATGGCTTAATAAACTACTTTTAGAATCTATGTGTGTGTTCCTGTGTGTGCACACACATGCATTCAGATGTGTATGCCTGTGTGTGTGTGAAGAAGATCAAAGACCACCTTAGGTTTTCAGACAGGATTTCTCTTTGAACTTAGAGCTCACTACTTCCAGCTATACTGGTTAGCCTGCAAGTGACAGAGTAACCACCTTTCTCTGCACCAACCCAGTGCTGAGATGACAAGCATGCATCCCTGTTTCAGGCTTTTATGTGAGGGCTCAGGATCTGAACTCAGGTCTTTAGGCATGCGTGGCAAGAACTTCATTGTTGTGAGATATTTGTACTCCGTGTGCTGGGATTCTTGTAACAAAAAGCCGAATGGCCAACAGCTAGGCAGGACTTCTGGGTAGGGAGAGGACGTAGGAGGAGGAATCTAGGTACCTGAGCGAGACTAAAAAACAAAGGAGAAGAAGCAGAGAATATAAAGAATCACCCCTTTCCTTTCTAGTTAACCTTACTCTTGTTGGCCTCTAATATTTTTTAAAAAAAGCAAATCTTAATTAATAGCATTTTCTCAGGGGCTAGAGTTAATTAAGATTTGTTTTTTAGTCTTTAAGACTTTTAGGATACTGAGCCTCTCTATGGTCCATAGTCACTGGGAAGATACCCAGTCGTTCCTCTCAGGGTCTGCTTGGAGGAGTTTTACTTCTAGTGACCCCTTTGCTGCCCCAAATATCCCTAATCAGCCTTTGCCCACATACCAGATATGCGGAGGGGGGGGGGATGTTGGCCCTGAATTAAGGAATGTTCTCTTTTCTTGGTTGCCAAGATAAAATAAACTTTCTAGAATTTCCAATAGTTTATCAGATGTCTCACATTTCCCAAAGTCCATTTTGCTGGCGAATTCTTGGCATTTAAATCATTTGCTTTTAGTCATCCTCCTGTCGAATTCATCTTACCTTGCAGAGAAGCATCCATTTTGCTTTTCATTTCTATCCCTAAACAGAGGTATTAGTTAACTGTCCCTTAGATACTCTCTAGTTTAGATCCGCTAAAGGAATCTTACAGTTACCATCTACTCTAGTCTGTCCTGTCCTGTTATTTTATCTTGTGACAGGATTTCGTATAGCCCAGGCTGCTCACAAACTTACTACGTAGCTAAAGATGACCTCGAACTCTATCATTCTGCCCTCTCCCACCGAGGGCTGAGATTCCAGGCCTGCAGTATCACACCACTTGTTAGGCTATGCCTGGGATCAAACCTAAGACTTGGTGCTTGATTGGCAATCCCTCTGCCCATGGAGTTACTTTCCCAGCTCTGGTGCTATCTCTACCCACGAACCCCTGCACACTGGAGAGCAAGCCTGGGGCTTTGTGCATACCTGGAAAACAGTTTACACTGAGCTATACAGTCAGCTCCACATCTACAGCTTTGAAACTGATTCGGATGCCCGCATCTCTGTTCTGCTCTCCACATCTCTTTTCCAGCTCACAGATTCCCACTTAGCTCCAAGACTGTCTAGAAATTGGTCAATTTCTCCCTGCTGTTAAGGAAGCAGGCTGAAACTGCATGCCCGGTGCTGACAGTGGACTCCAATTTACCTTGTGTCTACTCTCCGCTTACTCTAGAACTGAGGCTTGGATGTTACTAAGTTGGTAGAGGAGACCAGAGCCCACTGAATAGATCTGGGATGAAAAGGGCCTGGGTTAACTCCGTCAGCCCCTACACTCTCCTAGAAGCTCTGTTACCATTTTGGTTGAAGGAAGTGACCTTTAGAGCGGAAGTCCTCCCAAGTATTCGTACTTCTACCACATCTAAGCCTGACATATGCTTCTTTTCAACTTGAATAAGTGCATGGGTTTTTAAAAAGTCCCCAAATACCAGCAGAACTACAGACTTCATGTCCTCAGAGAAACAGTACATCCCCTACACAAATGAACTCAAACAGCAGTTGACGAACAATGGAACAGCATGGGAAAGAGATTACAGAGATTACACTGGTGAAATCCAAAGCCAGGAATCAATGTCTACTTGCTCATCCACTTTAGGATTTGATAGAAAGCCGTTTATCTCTGTTGGTTGCATGAGGAAACATCATGGCTTTACTTTTGAAATTGACTCTTGGCACAGTTTCACTGTTAGGGATACAGAATCAGTAAAAAAATCCAGACCTTAAGAAGTATGCAAGAATTATGATACTCAGATCTTTATCTGTCTTGATGTTTTGAAAACTTGCTCCAAAAGAAACCACATGGACCTGGAGTCGAAGGACGGGAAGAGAGAGGAAGTTGAACAAACAGTCAGGAAGCCGGGACTAAAAGCTGTCCTGTTTTTCTTAGTTAGCGAATAAAATTAGACAAGAGTTACAAAGCAAAAACAAGAGGACAAGTGGTGTTGGGGCACACGGAGACCCTCTTGTTTGTGAGGAAAGGACAATTACATTTCACAAAAGTTTAAACGCCACATGCCTGTAATCCCGCCCTTGAGAGGCATGGAATATGGATCACCACGAGTTCATGACTAGTCTAAGCTATGCCGTGAGTGCCAGGCCAGCCTAGGCAACACAGTGGACACTGTGGACAACAGAATAAGACTCCAACTCTCTCTCTCTCTCTCTCTCTCTCTCTCTCTCTCTCTCTCTCCCTCTCCTTTTCTCTCCCTCTCTCTTTTTCTCTTCCTCTTCTTCCTTCCCTCCCCTCTCAAAAACAAAACCACCAACGACAAATGAGAGTTCATAACAAGCACAAAATTAACATATTCAGGTTGGGAGTAGGTGACTGGACTCGGAGGAGTGGAAGGAGAAGCAAAGGTCCTCAGCCTACCTGCTTCCAGGGCTGGAGTCGGGGAGTGGCCTGTTCGTTCAAAGGGAGAGGCTGCTGGAGTTGAGAACCAGGATAAGGGGGAGGGAGGCTAGGAGGGTAAGATCTGTGTAGTCCACTGTAGATGGGGGCGGTGGAAGTGGATCCCAGCACGTGGTCTGCTGCAGCATTAAGGATGAGGCTAGGGCACTGGATTTGGATGAAGAGGAGGGAGAGGTGAAGATCTGGTATTAGCCCTATTTATGTCACTGTCAGGGGTGCTTGCGTGCATGTGTGCGTGCGTACCTGCGTGTTGGCTTGCTTACTTTCTTGTCTAATGTCACCCACGTTGGCCTTGATCTCCTCATCCTCCTACCTCCAGCTCTGGAGTGCTAGGATTATAGGTGTGCACTACTACCTAGCTTCAAAGCAATAATTTGGGGAGAGGGCAAGAATCCACTGCCACCATAATTAGCGCACTCCTGCGATGAAACCACCAATTCATTCGTGAAGGCAAAGCCTTCACAATCTGATCTCCAACTGGCCTCCCCTTTTATGGTATTGTGACGGTAATTAAATTTGAATGTGAGTTTTGTAGGGTGGAGACATTCAAATCATAGAAATACTGAAACTTCAAAAATGTTGATTCTGACCAACAGAAGAAGGTTCTAAGTATGCCTCTCCATGAAGACAAGATAAATGAGTCAAGGAACCAGGTGTGTGATTGTAAGAAATTACTAGAAATAATAAGACCATGCTATTGATCTTGCAACTGTTCCATTAGCTGTTACTGTCATCTCGATAACTGGCCACTAGTAATACAGTGTTTTGTGGTTTACATCCTCTCATTCGACCCAGGAACCATACTGAAAAAGCGTCACTTTCCTTCTTTGCCCTTATGGAAGTTTTCATATACAGTATGTGACCTACTGGGCATGATGGTGTATACTAATAATCCCAGCACTTGGGGAGTGTATGCAGGAGGATCAGGAGTTCAAGACCAAGATGGGCTACATGAGACCATGTCTCAAGACAAAACAGAATCCCAATATTTACTAACCTCCATTACTTCAGTGACAATCACAACGGGCATCTCTGTTCAAAACATTTCTACTCTCTGATTTCTTCCTTTAGGAGAAGAGACTTGTAAGTGAGAGAGTGGCTTACCGAAGGAGAAAACGGTTACAATCAATGATGGCATTTGTAATAGTTTTATATATTACAGTCAAACAGAGAAGCAGCCTAAAGGCCCAATAATAGGGAATAGGTGACTGCAGCCGGCAGAAAAACAGCTGCCTGAAGGTGTCTATTACCTAATTCCTGGAAAGGAATGGGACCCAGGGCACACACAAATTTCAACTAAGCAAGACCAAATCAGACTTTGGGTCTCCAGAACAGTTAAATAATTCATTTACGGTTTTTGTGGTGACTTATTACCCTAGAGATAGGATGCTAACAAGTAAATCACACTGGAGTGTTTTTGAGTGTTTATCATGTAAACACTGACACGGTACCCATGGAGCTTATGTTGTTACATGCATTATAGTTAGGATCTACATTTAAAAGCAGCGTGTGTGCAGTGTGGTTATAGGTACATGCGTCCAGTGTGATTACAGGCACATAGGTATAGTTAAGATTACATTTGGGAAGCCAATAAACAAATACAATTCCTAGGAGAAAATTCACACAAATATGAATAACATGGGTAGTGGAATGATGCAGGTTCATCGTTTTTTTGTCAGTGTGCACCAATTTTCCAAACACCCTTTAATGAGCTTGTATGAAAAATCATACTAAAATTCAGTTTTAGATGACCCCTGATAAATGAAAATCCCATGGAGAAAGTTGCAATGACACTGAGGGGTCCAGCTGTGATGAGCAAGCTGCATTCCTTCTCATATTTTGTAGGTAGCCGGTGGAGAGACGGATGGCTCTTCTGTTAAGCAGTTGGTACGAGCATTCCTGTCGAGGGTGCCGCCAGTCTCATCTGAGAGACTGAAAGGATTGCCAAGTTCACTGGACAGAAGGAAGTCTCCAGGCTTGAGAGCTGTGCTGGTCCTCAGATTTCGTGCAATAGAAAAGAGAGAGGCACAAAGAGGCTGAGCAGGGCGTGAGTGAGGGGAGGGAAGAGCTGGAGGGAGAGCATTTGGAGGTGGGAGAAAGGATGTGAAAGGAGGCTCAGTCTGTGAGGTGCTTGCCGTGAAAACATCAAGAGTCTGTATCCCCAGTATTCATGTAGGAAACAAAGCTGCTGTCTTAGCTGGGGAGGTAGAGACGATAGGAAGAATCGAACCCCAGAGCTCTCTGACTAGCTAGTTTTGCAAAAAGCAGTGAGCTTAAGGTTTGATGAGACTACCTCAAAAAATGACGTAGAGAATGATAGAGGAAGATATACTACATCAACTTTTGTGGTCCAAACATGTATGCACATGCACCAACCCTACACACACACACACACACACACACACACACACACACACACACCAATCACACACCCATACTGAGTTTTCAAAGAAATTCCATGTGTCGAAGATATGATGGGTTCCTGATACTACGATCTCCAGCAAATTTTTACTCTTCCTAAATTGGATTCGATTGCAGGGGAAACTGAGAAAGCAGGTGAGAGTTGCATCAAGAGTCTCTGAGTCAAACATAGGCTAGGCTGTGTGACTGGGAGAGACAGCTGAGCTCACAGAGACATATTCCATCAAAGCATGCTCTTAGCACCCATTCATGGTGTGACTACATCCTGTCTTCGGGGCCTTCAGTTTTGTCCAGTATCCCAGGCCCCATTCACCACCTCCCCTTCCCACAATATTTCCTTGCCCAGTGCATTGCAAGGTCCATTGGAAATTGGCAAACCTTTGCTGAGCTAATTTACTGTTCAGAGTGCATCTTAGATGCAAGAATCAAGTCCTTGGTTTCTCTGGGATTCTACCACTTGGCTACAAAGCAGCCACTAGCTTGCTCTCTTGAGATCTGTGGAAGGTCTCTCAGCACTCATGTTCCCCAGCCAGTAAATACGTTCAGCTCTCCAGTGAGAGGTAAATTTGGAGCCCCACACCTGCAGTTGTTCAAAGGAGTCATGGATCTTGGGTTGTCCTCAAAGTCCCAGAAGATGCTGGGATGTAGTGGTTGTTAGAGGACTTTGTCTCCCAGAGTACCCTTGAAAGCCCAAGAAACTGGCTTCTGCCAGGCATTTTAGAAGCAGCTCAGAACTCCTGGGGTGGCCATGATTAAAAACAAGGACTAGTCCCTAGAGATCCCCTGGATTCACTCCAACTGTGTTTACAGTGGTCTTCACAGAGCAGTAATAGCTTGTCATGGTTTCTCCTGTCTTGTCATGGGGGCTCAATGCATCATGACTCCCTAGGGACTATGTGGTATCCCAGAAAACTTATTTCCTTAGAAGATGGCAAAACGCCTTATCAAAAAGGTGAGAAATAGAACAAGGTATGTATCTCAGTAGGTAGAGTTCTTGC
Source organism: Microtus pennsylvanicus (assembly GCF_037038515.1). Classification (NCBI taxonomy): domain Eukaryota; kingdom Metazoa; phylum Chordata; class Mammalia; order Rodentia; family Cricetidae; genus Microtus; species Microtus pennsylvanicus. Next base: position 122,675,724 of record NC_134601.1, on the reverse strand, counting down.
GTAGTATGCAGGAAGCCCTGAGTTACATTCAACACCGCATAAACCAGATGTGATGATGTGATCGTGCACTATTGTAACCCTAGCATTCAACAAGTAGAAGAAGCCAGGGGACCAGACACCAGGTCATTAGCAGTTGTATAGTCTGAGGTCTGCCAGGGATGTCAGGAATACAAGAAACCCTGTCTCATGAGCCTCACCTCCCTCCGAAAAGAAAAAAGAAAAAGGAAAAGGTGAAGTGACTGGGGAAACAGCCTGGTGATTACAGCATTAGCCATGCAAGCATGCGCAGTGGAGACCAACTCACAGAGATCTGCCCAACTTTGCCTCCTGAGTGCTGGGATTAAAGGCTGTGCCACCCCCCCCCCCAGCTGATTTAAATGTTTTGTAAAAGTGTTTATTATTTTATTTATGCTTCTTGTGTGCCTGTGGGAGCTTGTTTTCACTATATGCCCATACTGCACATGTTCGCAGAGGCCACAGGGCATCCCATCTCCTGGCACGAGAGTTATAAGCAGTTGTAAGGGCCTGAGGGTGGGTTCTGGCCTTGGTAGATATGCTTAAGAATTGGAAAGATCCCTTCTATAAATATATAGGGGGGAAAAAGTCTACAGCCTCTCGATCTCACACATCCTAAATTAGCTACTCTAATGGTCAGCACAAAGGGTTATGCAATGAACCTTTTCTGAACAGAAAGATAATCATTGGGCATCTTCATCCTGACGTCGGTGGGCACTCAAGACTCAGGTGTTTGTTGTCATTTACTGTTGCGATGTGACTATTTTTTCCAAGCATGGAGGGGGCCCTAAGATTTCCGTTCTCCGCACAGTTGCTGGAATGGAGGAGTTCTCCCCTAGCTGTTCTGAAGCTGGTTAGGGGAATGACACGGATGACTGTCCTATTTGCAAATCCAGAGGCTTTTCTTCGGGTCTAACCATTGCACAGCTTCTACCAGTGACCATTATTTTCTTCAAGGTCTTTCATTCTGGAGCTTTCAGAATGCCAGGTTACGACACTGGGCAGTGCTCCTTCAGCTGTGAGTAAATCCACCCAGAGGACACACACAATCAAATCATCCACAGGGTAGAAACACATGGTTCTTAATTCCTGGGGACAGGGCAAATTGAACTTCCCTGGCTTCCTCGTGCAGACTAAACTCTTCATTCTCATCTGTCCAGTCCAATCCTAATTATAGCCAGTCTCTAACATACTGAATCTGTGTCTGTTTTCTCCAGCTATATTCTTTCCCTGTCTTCGCAAAGGATTTTCATTTTCTTTGCTTGACCATTACAAGAACTGTCTAAGGCTTGCCTGAGTCTCCAGCCCTTCCTTATTGCCATAGGAAGATTATATGACAATCTTCCTAAATTCACATTGGTACCTTCCTATTGCCTTCATTGTGCTGTTCAAAGTCCTCAACTTGGTCTAGTCTCAACCATCTCACATTCTGTGGTCTCCCATCCCGTCCCACACACTCTACTAATTATGACTGAGAGACTTGGCATTCCTTGGAATTGCCCCCCCCCATCCCCTCAGCTTTCATATAATAACCCTAGAGTGCCCACCTCTCTGATTTTACAGTCTGAGATAACTTCCATTTTCTTCTTTCTTTCTTTTTTAAATGTGCAGTAGCCCAGACTGGCTTCCAACTTGTGATCCTCCTAGCTCCACCTCTTTCAGCACATCTTACCTGCATGCGCCACCACAACAAGCAGCTTCTGTTTTTGCTTCAAGTCACTCCTAGTGTTTAATCTATTTGGAAATTTTATGGCTGCCTGAGGCTTCTCCTTACACCTTGCTGTTCAGTGAGCTTCCTGGGTGCTTTCTGCGCACTTTATGATTAACCTTTTGAATTCGCTTCATGCTCTCCTTTTGATTGGGAGATGCTTGAGAGGAAACCTTTCTCTAGGGAGTTGATTCTACTTTTAGTACATCAGAAAGTCGTTTCACTGTTTAAATGAACATTTTAAAATAAAATATCTTTTAGGCGATGCTGATTTGAGACAGAATATAAAGTGTTCCCATGGGCATTTTTGTCTCTTGATTGTAATTTGGCGCCAAGCTCCATTTCTACATTTCTAGTGATGTCAGACTATGAAAATCATACTGTCATATGGTAAGAGGGCAGTCAGGGCTAAGGTTGGGATATTTATACAAATGAAACCCTGCTCCCTTCTCTTTTCTCATCTTAAAAAAAAACTTCTATTTTCCTAGGAATGCTTTGTTATTACCAGACTGAAAGGGGAATGATACTTTTTGAGTGGATGGCATTAATATAATTCTGGGAAAGAAAATGTGGTCACAAAAAGCACTGGAAATGATCTCACCAACCTGCTATCCATATGACCTGTATTCTGGGCTCTGTTCCAGGAATGGAAAGAAGTTTGCTTTGTCCCAGGCACATTCCCCATGTAGGGACCCTTTGTCAGCTCTTTCTGCCCATGTCTCTCACAGGGCTTAGCCCACAATGACTGTGTGGGTATTACCTTACCGCCAGACTCACCCAGTGGTCATGAGACAGGCTTCGGCTGATCCAGTCTCTAGCTGTTGAGAAGTGACCAATCCTTTGTGGCTCTCAAGTTTTCTTGTTAAGAAAAGGTAGACAATAATTTCTAGGTGAAGCTAGGCATGGAAGTCTCATTTTCCAGCCGGTGTCTTAGATGTACTATCTGTTTCCACTATGTATGTGAGCCGTGTATTACCTACCAATCAGATTGCTAGCTGCTCAGAGCACACGATGTTCTCCTGTAGAGGGTGCATCCACACCTAGAGAGCTCATTTAGAGGTGAGCTTCATCCTAAGAGACGGGGTTTGTTATCTTCCTCTCACATATCCATCTATAGAAATCTTCTAGGGCTCTAGCAACAAAGCACCACAAACTATGTGGCTTAAAAATAATGCTAATCTATTCTCTCAAGGTGCTAAAGACACAATTCTCAAGTCCAGGTATTAACAGGGTCACTTAAGACAAAGGGTAGAATCCTTCTTCCCCAAATACCTTAGAGTGATGACCAGAAATCCTCAGCATTCCTTGGTTTGTAGCCACCCTTCGCCCCCCCCCACTGAATATCTGTTTCTAAATTTGCAGATCATCTCCCTCTCTCTCTCTCTCTCTCTCTCTCTCTCTCTCTCTCTCTCTCTGTGTGTGTGTGTGTGTGTGTCTGTGTGTGTGTCTCTGTGTGTGTATGTGTGATGTGGGAGTGCCATATATCAATCTGTTGATTTCATTGGCTAAGCAATAAAGAAACTGCTAGGCCCATTGGATAGGCCCACCCTTAGGTGGGTGGAGTAAACAGAACAGAATGCCGGGAGGAAGAGGAAGTGAGCGCAGACTCCACAGCTCTGCTCTCCGGAGCAGACGCCTCAAGAGAGACGCCATGCCCAGCTCCCAGGCAGACGCACGTGATGAAGCTCCGACCCAGGATGGACTTAGGCTAGAATCTTCCCGGTAAGCGCACCTAGGGGCGCTACACAGATGATTTCAAATGGGCTAAATTAATATGTGAGAATTAGCCTAGAAGAGGCTAGATAGGAATGGGCCAAAGCAGTGTTTAAATGAATACAGTGTCTGTGTAATTATTTCAGGGCATAAGCTAGCCGAGCCGGAGGCTGGGGTGTTGGGGGATGCAGCCCCCGACGTCGCCCCTATTACTACAAATGGCGCCCAGACGTGTGGCTAACTAAACCCACTTAAAAAACCTGAGAAGGCTTAAAAATAAGGGAGAGAGAGTTTAACACAGATTTTTGCTGTTTGTTGGTGGCGTGCTGTAGAGAGATTTCCTGATTCGGCAACAGCAGCAGAAAAAACGCTGTGTCATTTCAAAGAGTGGCTTCCTGGGGCTGTGCCGCCAGTGCAAACTCTGGCTTTATGTTTGTGTTCCTGCTTGGGGTCGGAAGGAGAGTGCTCTGAGACTGTGATGATGACTCAGAGCTCCCCGCCTGCTCCTGGGCAGAAGGCAGAATCAGGCTTAGGCTGCAAGCTCAGTCTCAGAACTAAAGTGCTGAGTGCCGCTCCTACCTGGCGGCCCCAGAGCTAGCACAAAATGGTACGTCCTCCACTTTGAAATTTTCCTGACTCAGCAGCAGGAACAAACCTGTGTTGTTTAAAAATGCCGGCTTTCTGGGCCATCCTGCCAGGGCAAACTCTGACTGTTTGAGGCAGGAGGGCCGTCTACCGAGAGAGGACTTGAGTGTTGTCTGTTGTAGCTGGCTGGCTGGCAGGGACCTTGAAATGCTATAAACATGGCTACAGCCTGTACATCAGCCATGAGGCTGGAAAGCTAAGGAATGGACTGGATCTAGCTGGCAAAGCCACGCCTTTAGTCCTACTGATATTGCTTGGTAAATTAAAGGCTCTTGTGGTCAGAAAAAGAGAGATATACAGTAAAGAGAGATTCAGAGACAAAGAAAATTTCTAAATGGTTTACTGTGTGTTAAAAATATATGCAAGCTAAAAGTTGAAGTTCTTAAAAAAAAAGGAAGAGAGTTGTTGTGTGTCCTAGTACACACCTTTAATCCCAACACTTGGGAGGCAGAGGGAGATAGACCTCTGTGACTTCAAGGTGTGTCAGCACACGCCTTTAATCCCAGTGCCTAGAAGGCAGAGACGAACAGATCTCTGTGAGTTCAAGGTGTAGTAGCAAACACCTTTAATCCCAATGCCTGGGAGGCAGAGACAGGCAGATCTCTGAGAGTTCAAAGACAGCCTGGTCTACAGGTCAAAGATATATGCTCAAAAAGCAAAAAGTTAACCTAGGAATGTCACAGCTTAGATTCTTAAGCACCTAGTGATTTAAAGGCGCAAATCAAAAGTGCTCCTGGATAGTAAAAAATTGCAGATTCACAATAGGACAGATTCAGACCACTAAATGAATCACACTGTTGGATGAATATACGTAGGCTTGGGAGAGAGAAGAAAAAGAATATAGAGAATAAAGTTAATGGTTTAAAAAGAAAAAAGTAAAAGTAAAGTCTTTAAAGAGACAGAGTACAGATAGTTATAGATATAAATAAAAATAAGCCGCGTAAAGATGGAAAATTCACAGAGAGTCTGGATTATGTACATTGTGTTTTCTTTAAAATTTTTGACTGTGAAGGAGCTAAGTACAGAGAGACATTTCATTATATGGGCTGCCAAGTGGAACCAGAATGGATATAAGGGTATTACGATTTCGAAATTTGGATCTAAGGACATGATGCTTTGGAAAGGAGTTTCTTATTTTGTTTTCACAGAGGATGAGACCCTGTTCATTTCTTCTATTCCGATTTGGTATGATGGACCACGTCCTCCTGAAGGGTTGCTGTGAACATCTTCAGAAAATTGCTTTGCTCAACTGCCAACTGAGATGAAACTAGCACACAGGTTATACCATGAAAGACCTAATTAACGATGCCCCCATTCAGCAAGAAGCAGTTTGGAGAGAAAAAACTGCGCCCATGTTCCCAAATATGGTTTATAAGTTCTTTTACATTTAAAGGGGGAAATGATATAGGTATGAATAATTTGCATTGGTATGGATTTTACAGTCAATTTTGTTATATGTACATGTATTTCTGATCTTGAATAAGGTGTTGTGATTGTGTAGTTCATTTTTAAAATGTAATGTATAATAGGAAATAGAGGTTACTAATGGATAATCATCGAAATTAGTAAAGCTTGTAGTCACGTTAGTTAGATTTTCTAGATATATTTTGGATAGACATTCTTCATGTCTCTCAAAGATTACAGAATAGGACATTTAATGTTTTAATAACTGAGGACTTTTCATGACAATGAGACACTCTGCTCCTGGCAGCACCAATCTACTTCAAGAGGAAGATGGGCATCGAAGAGGATCTTTATGGCGTTTGATAGCCATTTGGGCAAGAAACTGCTCTTGCCTGGACTATTGCATAAACTGGACACGGAGAACCCGCAGAGAGAGGACTACTGAACTTGCCTAAGGTGAGATGATCTTTCGGGGATCCTGATTCATGAAAGAGTCTGCGAGACATTCTGCAGGACACAACAGATAGTGACTGAACTGACTTTGAATTTTCCTGCTTCATGGAAATGTCTGCTGGAAACCATGGGCCTGAAGGCTGAAGATGGATGCCCCAACGGTACAGAGGAACTTTGGGTGACTGTCCAGGCAGCGAGATGTCTCTGTCATTTCTAGAGTTTTTAAAGTTGCTTTTTTCTTGTTTGCTTATGTAGTATTGTATCTTTCTGGAGTCTTTGATGGAGTTAAAAATAGTTAGTTATAGTTATAGTTTTCCTTAGTTATGATAAAGATTATTGTAATTTTTACTTGATAACTGTTTTGTTATATGTAATTTTGCTATGTTAAGGTTAAAGCCTTCCTTTTTTTTGTTTAAACAGAAAAAGGGGAAGTGATGTGGGAGTGCCATATATCAATCTGTTGATTTCATTGGCTAAGCAATAAAGAAACTGCTAGGCCCATTGGATAGGCCCACCCTTAGGTGGGTGGAGTAAACAGAACAGAATGCCGGGAGGAAGAGGAAGTGAGCGCAGACTCCACAGCTCTGCTCTCCGGAGCAGACGCCTCAAGAGAGACGCCATGCCCAGTTCCCAGGCAGACGCACGTGATGAAGCTCCGACCCAGGATGGACTTAGGCTAGAATCTTCCCGGTAAGCGCACCTAGGGGCGCTACACAGATGATTAGAAATGGGCTAAATTAATATGTGAGAATTAGCCTAGAAGAGGCTAGATAGGAATGGGCCAAAGCAGTGTTTAAATGAATACAGTGTCTGTGTAATTATTTCAGGGCATAAGCTAGCCGAGCCGGCGGCTGGGGTGTTGGGGGACGCAGCCCCCGACGTCGCCCCTATTACTACAGTGTATGTGTGTGTGTGTGAGAGAGAGGGGGGGTTCTCATGTAGCCCATATTGACTTCAAATACACTACATAGCAGAGGATGACTTTGAACATTTGATCATCCTTTCAACACCACAAATCCTATGTCTGCTACATATTCTTCTTTTTTTTATAAGCACACAGTTTTTATTATATTAGGACTCACCTAATCTTGACTTGATTTATCCACCATAGCTCTAAATGAGATCACATTCATGGATAGTGGGGAGAGGATCTTAACCTTCTGGGGTCATCTTTTCAAAGAACACATTCAACCCATAACAACATCGAGTGAAGAACTTTCTATCCCAAACTATTAGGAAGGGTGGAAGGAGATAACTTTCGGGGGCTGCTGAGCTGCAGAGAGCACTGTCATTCAAAGTCAAATGCCTGCCTGGGGTGCTGTGCAATTCAATTACTGATTAATGTAGGGACAAAAGGCTAGGCTGCCTAACCATTCTAGATGCTTCCAAAGGGCATTTCCAACTGCAAAACCCCCAATAGAGTCAATTCTGCACTTGTGCTGCAACTAGACTTTCATCACCTAGTCCTTTCTTCATGCTTCCAACGTCGACACTTGCTGTTTTCCATGAATGGCCTTGTAGTAGTAATCCATCTTAGAGCGTGATTCTTGGAGGACATCCTATAGCAGAGTTCTTTCAAGGGTCGAGAGTCTTGCTGCAATGTTTTATTCGGCACAGTTGCCGCTTCCTCGCCATGCAATACTAAGGAAGTACTAACGGGCTGACTGTTTGGGTGACATTTCTCTGAGGATAATTGGACACAATTAAGTGTGCAGGTCATTTCCATAGTTGCCTGGAAATGAACCTCTGTGTGTGTGTGGGGGGGGGTACTCATATCAACCTCATACCCAAAATAAACTTTCCACTATTTAACACAAGCTCCTTGTCAGCAAAACTACCCAAAACAACCCCTGTAGAGTTATATGGCATGGAAGTCAGGGTCTCTTAATGGTGATAATAAGAGTAATCTCTTAGCAAGAATTCAGAAATAAATAGCCCACATCAATAGTCTGGATGTCTATGATTAACGAGTTGAAAACATAACATGTTTCAATTCAGGAGACCAATGGCTTTGAAAACACATTACAAGTTATATGCTCTGCTTGGCTGAGGACTGAGCTTACCAAAAGGGCGGTAGAAGGGAGAGGGGTTCCTTGTGTCTGTAGCACTGAAAATTCGGGCCAGGTATCTTTGAATATGTGACACATACATGTTCATGGAGGCCATGGACATATTAGTGATACTAGTTATTAATGCGAGAAAACTTTGTTTTTGTTCCTTGCTCCCTCAGAGAACCCATTAAGAACTGACATGAAAATTCTGATCTACTCATCAGGAGTGGCGATGACTGGTAACTGGCAGAAATGTGCTCCCGTCTACGTGGGTTTGGTCAACATGGGCTGTCTGCACGTTAAGCACTGCATACTATCGTCATGATAACTAGTAAAGTGGAGGGAAAGAAACATGATTTTGCTAAGAACCTAAAAAGCCCTCCTGCACAGGTGAAATTTTCTTAAGGGAATGGTCTCACAAGACCTGCATGGCTACCTTTTTGCTTCATTTTGGATATTTTTTTGAGACAGGGTCTCACTATGTAACCCAGGAGTGGCCTTGAGCTTGTTTAAACTCGAAACTCTTTATATAAAGATGAAATAATAGAAGTTACAAACAAACAAAACAACTTCCAAAGGGGGTGGGAGCAAATGAAGTCATTTTCATCATGATGCAATAGGTGTAGATGCCATTTGTGGGGGTTTGGCCTTCATAAACGCAGAGAGTGGCACTATTGGGAGGTGTGGCCTTGTTGAAGGAAGTGTGTCACTGTCAAGGCAGGATCTGAGGTCTCTTTTGCTCAAGCTTCACTCAGTGTCACAGTTCATTTTCTGTCGCCTTCTGATCAAGACGGAGCCAGGACCATGTCTGCCTGCCCGCTGCCAGGCCCGACCTGACGATAATGGGCTAAACCTCTGAAACTGTGAACCGCAAACTCAATTAAATGTTTTCCTTTATAAGAGTTACCGTGGTTGGGGTTGGAGAGATGGCTCCGAAGTTAAGAGCACTGGCTGCTCTTCCAAAGGTCCTGAGTTCAAGTCCCAGCATCCACACGGTGCCTCACAACCATCTGGAATGAGACATGGTGACTTGTTCTGGCCTGCAGGCATATATGAGGGCAAGACACTGTACACAAAATAAATGAATAAAAATTAAAAAAAAATAGTTACCATGGTCATGGTGCCTCTTCACAGCAATAGAAAACCTAACTAAGACACCATTCAAAGATTTGTTTTTAGTTTGGGGTGAAAAAAAAAGGAGGAAGAAGATCAAATCATTAAAGATAATATAACATGTCTTTATTCAAGACATGGGTTGTTTGTGGATATACATAAGAATAATAAAAAGTTCCATAACTTTTGCCAAATAAATAATGCACAGAATGCGGCATAGGGAGATGAATGAAAGCTCCTTGCAGGACTCCTCACTAATGCTGCCCTAAACGAGTTTATTAAGCATGTGGCAAGCAAAAGTGAGGAACAAATAGCAAGTAAAAGATAAATAGATGCACGACCATTATCAAATCAAGCACTTGAGCAACAGCCCTCAGCAACCATTGGAGTAGCTGAACTTGGAGAGCCAGGAAAACAGTACCATCAAATGAGGTGATGATGGCATCTCGCAGACGCAATAATATGGAGACATTTAGTACTGTGAAAGGCAACTCACTGGACAATTAACTACATTACTATCACAAGCATCAGGAAAGAGCTGCAAAATAATTTGGAGAAATGTTTTTTCTTGATATTATGTGAGGAAAGAAGGCTATTCAAATGTCTGTGGACCATGTAATTCTCAACAATGCAAAATATTTATGAATTAATTAAGGCAAAAAATATACTTCTCATTAAGATGGATGAAGACATGGGGTGGTGATTCAAGTCTTTGTTTCTTTTGCATTTCCAATTTCTCTATGATGGGCACATAGTTCCTTAATAACAGTTTCAAAGACCTTGCTGATAATAAAAAAAAATATGGGACTTGGTCATAGAATAAGCTCAATGAATTTCAGCCATCAATACTTGGTTTTATGTTTTAAGATACTTTATAATATTTGTATTTGTTCTTTGAAAATTGTGTGCAAGCGTACAGTGTATTTTGGTTTTGTCTATCCCTCCTCTACTCTCCCTGAGAACCACAGACTGGTCTCTCTCCCATCCACTTTGGTGATAGGAGTCAAACTCTAACTCACCAGGGAACGCTCTCCTTGCTGGCTCCATTTCATAGTGCTAGAAGCTGCTGTGCAGCTTGCTGGGGGAGAAAAGACACAAGTGTTCAGAGGCTTTATTTAGATCTCTCTGCTTGTTTTCTCATCTTGTTCAGAAATAAGGGAATTAGCTTGCTTATTCAGTTTTTCAATGGATGAGAGGGGTATGCTCCTTATTGCACTAAGGAAGTGCTTTTGATTGCTCAGTTTTTAAAATCCCTTCCCTCTTCTCTCTGGCTTTAAATTATTACAAAAGCTAAAGGAGGTACTTTGCATGACCGAGAAAACAGGGGCCGAAGATGCTGTAAGTTTCCGAGTACCAAAAGATTGTAATCCCAGCATCCAGGGGGCGGAAGCAGCCAACTTAGACTACAAAGAGAATTTAGGCCACTCAGGGCTATACAGCAAACACAAAGCCAAACCAAACAATTATTAATCAACAGATTCACTAAGAGCAAGAAAGACATCAGCAGCTATTCATAGATTATCTTAAAATGATATTTCTCTTTTCTAATATGTCTTGTCCTTGAATCTTTATAAATAATGGTGCCAAAACATTTGTAACATTTTACAAAAAATGTTGCATTACTATAATTGTATTTCAGTGGCATGATATCACTTAAATTGCCCCCTCTATATTATTCAGACGTATTCGAGTATTACCAGGACTGTGTCTTTGAATAATAAAAAATTTCCTAGTATTACTCATCATATTTAGTGTAGGCAGCTTCGCTGTGGCCATATTGCTAGTTCCTTTAAGTACATGAAATTGGGTTGTTTTTCTATGCTCTGGGTTTCCATGGCTACAGTGTTTGCTGAACTCCAAAGTGAGCTTTGTGGTAGCTTCAAATTGTGTTCATAATTTTTTGATACTGTTTTCCTTTAAAAGTGAAATCTGCCATTGAGTGTGGGCTAAAGTCAGTGGCTTGTGTTTAACAAATATGTAGAGAAAGTAACCAAAGGTGTGGGATCACCTAGACTGGATCAGAAGTATTGCCACCTACCCTTGGTCTCTTAGATCGCTCACTGTCGGGGAAGCTGATGGGAAACTGAGAAGAATCAAGCAGCTCTATGGAGAGAAGCACATGGCAGGGACTAAGGTCTTTAGATGGGAGTGATGTGATGGAACAAGCCACCTTAGAGGCGGGCCGTTGAGCCCCAGTCAACCTTCAAATATCTGCAGGCTGTTGATGTCCTAACTCTACCCCCTGAAGAGACCCTGAGGCACCATTACTAAAGTCTTCCAAAATTTCTAACCCTCTGAAACTGAATAATCATGCTGATTATTTTGAATCATCAAATGTTAATGTGTTACACCGAGAACAGTGAGAGTTTATCTTCATTGTTGACTTGACTGGACTTGGAAATCGACTAGATCACACCTCGGGGCATGTCGGTGAGGGCATTTGCTGAGAGGTTGAATGGAGGAGGAAGGACCAATTCTGCATGTGGGCTGCACCATCTCTGAGCGCTGGGGTCTCGGACTGAACAAAAAGGAGACAGCCAGCTGAGCATCTTCATCCATCTCACTGCTTTCTCATGGCAGACACAACATCACCAGCTACAGCATGATCTTGCTGCTATGCCTTTCCTGTCATGATGGACTGGACCTTCAAAGCATTAGCCCAAATAAACCCTTCCTCCTGTAAGCTGTTTCTTATCACTATTTGTCATAGCAAGAGGAAAGGTAATGGGTCTAATAACTAATCCAGCTTATCTCAGAATGTGATCAATGGACAATTGGAAAGATTTCATGTCCTGATTATGTAGTATTGACAATATGACAGAATCAAGATACATAATGGTAAGGAAAATAGGCTTCAGATCAAATTCCACAAATATATTATAAGAGGAGACATTATCCAATGTATTTGACATTGCGGAATTTGCTTAACCTCACAGCTTTAATTTTTGAAATGAAGCCTACTCTAAGTATTAGGAAGATGAATTATGAGAGCTGAAGCAGCTCACTCATAAACAATTCCTACTATTTTCATAGAAGTTTTGTCCTTGGGCATTGGTCAAAGCATTATGAAGTGACAAACATTGCACAGCCACTGCACCTTCCCGAAAGGCAGCATTTTCACTGAGTCTGAAAAGTGAGAAACTAGACCAGAAGAAGCTCCCCATTTTATTTTTTCCCCTCAAAGCTATTTTTATGGAGACCTTTTAGAGAAATTATGGTGCCATAGCTTCATTTTGACTCAGTGCCTATCGTCAGTTCATTTTGAATACACAGTTTCGATGCTAATAATTTAGAATAAGGAATCAGCTAAAGACCCACAGTTCTATGCCAGCATACTAAATGCTGTCAGCCATTTTGTCGAAAAGTCGAGCCATATCTCTTATGCTAAACCATGTGTGCACTAGTTTTCCTCCAAAGCAACCTTGTATCATTTGGGTAAACATCTCTTGCCACACTACTTAATCCAAATCTATGTGGGTTCTCCTTTTCCTTCATTATAATGTCTGTTTCCACAGTCATCAATTTTGTTGATTTCTTAAGCAATTGAGACAAAGGGATCTAATTCATATGCAATTTATCTTGGTCTGTCCTCGTGGTCTGATTGCTGTCAAGAAAATCAGCTCAGAGCCCACAATTTAGTTAGTTGACTGGTAATTTACACAGCACTAATCTAGATAACCCATGTAAACGTGAAACAAGTAGATGACTGGGAGCGAGGCAGTTATTTCTGGCCAGAGGCTGCTCCACCTTGCTGCCAGTTTTCTTATATGCATAATTAGGGTCCTGGATCACTGTTGCTATGGCAACCATCACTATATATCACACTAAAATCTAGTATTGAAATGTACAAGAAGCACAAGGCATAGAATTTTTCATATCTTTTCCAAGTTCATTTTTTCATGGTTTCATGTAGCAATCCAACATGAAACATTTGAGTTTTAAAAATCATGAATATATATTCTCTCCCTTTGAGATTTCGAACTGGCTTATGTGACTGAAATAGCAATTCGCCATCAAATGGGTCTAATACGTTTCAGACAATTAAACCTTCTTTCAAAGCAAAGGGTGGCAATTGCATGTGGTGGTCTTCTATGGAGCTCGTCTGTCTCTCCTGCTCCTTGATATCATAAGAATTAGCCTCCAGATTCCAAATTGCTGTGCGAACAATGTGTGGGGATTGCAAATGAGGCGTGACATTTTCCCTTCCACTCAGTAAGGAGTAGATAAATGTTGAGGTTCATGTGTTCCTTTCTGTTTAATTCATATGACAAAGACAGTGCCTTCTCCATCGACAATTGATTGATTGCTCCTCCTCTGCCCTTTTTATAGCACTTACTACATGATGGGCTTGGCACTTGGATGAGACACACTGTTCTCATTGGAATCAGTGGCATTAAAATAATGGGGAAGAAGGATGTGGATTAGAATCACATACAGAGAATGAAAAGTGATTTTAAAAATTACTAGCTGAGCACAGCAGCTACCAAGGACGCATCCTGAAAAGAATCGTGCATTAAATGCTAAGTGCTCCGATCGGGAGAGAGACCCACGCCCATGGATCTGACACTTTGAATTCCCAGAAGTCCTCCTGTTTCTCTACAGAGAGATTATATAACTGGAAATGTCATAACAAATGGAAGTAGAACACAGAAAAACCCTATTGCTGGCCTGCTGTGTGATTTTTGCAAACATTTTCTAGATGCGAAGGGGACACTTAAACAAAAATTCATGTAACACCCATTGACAAGACCAGAAAATAATTTAAAAAATTTGTAAAGAACTCAAAGATTCATACTTTGGGGATTTTGTTGCTGTTGTTTGGCTCTTTGAAACAGACTAATACTGTAGAGCTCTCTGGCTGGCCTTCCATTTATGGTACCAATCCTCCGTCCTCCCTTCCATCCCCAGAGTGCTGGGATTATGGACATGAGCCCACCATAGCCTGCTAGTTTTGAATTGAAAACTTGGTTTTTTGATACTGAAGATAATTTTATTTGTAACATAATTTCTTTCTATGATTTCTTTTAATGGAAAGACCCTTCAATTGACTAAATGATGTTGCAAGCATATGGCTTGGAAAGAAGGATTTTGTTTTGCCTTATTTTTCATTTTATTTTAATAACCAAAGAGTTCTAGAATTAAATTCATAGGCTTCAGAAATAGAAATGAAAGTAAATTAATTAAAATGGCCTTGAGCCAGAAAGATAAGATAGACAAGTCCATTTAACTTGTTTTGCTTTAACTCAAATACTGAGAGCAAACTCCATCTAGCCAATGGTCTCATTGAGTAAACATCACAAATGAGAGGCCACACAGAACTTAACTCAGCCATAGCAATTCTCAAACAGTCCCTCCTGAGGAAACTGCTTACCTAGGGTGAATTTCTAGGGTGGATGTGCAGTGGAGTTGGGAAAAATATGCCTCCACCCCGAGGCCCAATATTTGACTTTCTCCATGAGGAGTCACATCTATCACGGCACCAGAATGAAGAGCTCTTCCTTTCCTGCTTATTTTGTTAGCCCAGGGCCAATGTTCTTGGTACCAGGGCGCCCAGCCACCAAAGCAAATCAGAACAGATCAAGGTCTAGGCTAGACAGTGTATAATTTTTTTCATCGTAGCCAAGAGTTTTACTAGACAGCGCTGTAGATGGAAAACAAGTAATTAAAGTTACTCAACTTTAAATGCAAGATCTTAGAAATAGTTTATAGCTTAGAAATACTCGCGTTTTGGTGGCTAAGAGAAAATGAAGAAGCTACATCTAATCATAATAAAATACTTCTTAAAATTTGTAAATCTTTTGTTTCTTAAAATTTCAATTGTTATTTTTGTGTGTGATGTAGCAAATACACATGTGCCACAGAACCTGTGTACAGGTCAGAGGTCATCAGGTTTGCAGGGCAAATTAATCCATGGAGGCATCTTCCTGGACCTATTTTATTTGGTTTTGAGGAAAGGCTTCATGTACTCAAACTTGCTATGCTGATGAGGATGACCATGAACTTCTGATCCTTCAGCTTCTACCTCCTTGGCACTAGGATTACAGGTGTGTTCAATCATGCTTATCTTTCTGTGGTGCTGAGGATTGAAGTTAGGGCTTCTTCTTTCTCCATACCCAGATACTACGCTGGGTATGGATTAAAGAGTAAAGAAAGAAAGTCTGTGGTCAGATGGTGTATTCGTGCACGTTGTCTGCATGTGTGGAAATGCACAGTTAATACACGCTATGGAAGTTTGAAAGAAAATGGTCCCTAAAGGGAGTGGCAGTATTGGGAGTGTGGCTTTGTTGGAATCGGTATGGCCAGAACCAGAACTGAACACTATCAGCCAGACCACACCTCGGACAGGAATGCTTAATTAAACAAGCCTCTTAATTGTTGCCTCAATTCTTCCTCTGTTTAAACTGAAAACTCACATTAGTGCCCTCCAGACAGATGTGGGGTCACTGGATCCCTTCATTGGTTTGCCTTCCCAGTATGGCCACATCAGCTAAGTCCCCTTTCTCTGCTTTTCATAATACCCATCTCTTCGATGTGTATATAATGGGGACAGGAGCAAAGCTTAGTTTGTTGGGGCTACTGGGGCCTAGGCTTTACCCTAAAATCTCCACTTACCTCTTGACTCTGTAATAGAGAAAGGCTTTTGTTGACAAAAACACCTCACAGATTCTGGCTCTATTGGGTACATATGGCAGTGAGAAGAAAAAGTCAAATAGGGTCACATCAAACCAAGCACATCTGTCAGCAGGCCCAAGCTATCACTTTGATTCTTTTATTCCTCTGTATCGAAGTAAGTAATGAACTTGAATGATGTAGGTGGGTCTTCTTTCTATGTGTTGCTTTCATTGGTTAATTAATAAAGAAAACTGCTTGGCCTGATAGGTCAGAACATAGGTAGGCAGAGTAGACAGAACAGAATGCTAGGAAGAAGGGAAGTGAGGCAGACGCCATATAGCTCTCCTCTCCAAGATGGACGCAGGTTAGAATCTTCCCGGTAAGCCACAACCTTGTGGTGGTACACAGATTATTAGAAATGGGTTAATCAAGATGTGAAAGTTAGCCAGTAAGAGGCTAGAAGCTAATGGGCCAAGCAGTGTTTAAATGAATAGTTTCTGTGTAATTATTTTGGGGCATAAGCTAGCCAGGCAGTCGGGAGCCGGGTGGCAGGAACACAGCCCACTGTTCTTTCTACACTTGAATTTGGAGCTGCACGTTCTTTGGTCTCAAGGATTATTTCAATAGAGGAAATTATCTGGATAGATGTGCTATTTTCATAGAGAAGATGAACCAACAGAATCACCCCTAAAGAGAAGACACAGGAAGGCACTATGTCTTAGGGAATGGGGTCTTTGTAGGAACAACATTATTTTAAAGGTAGTGCTGAACTCAACCGAATTTTTGTTTGGAATAACTACACATCTTGTCTTTTGGCATTTCACTGCATTTTTTGTTTAATCCCAGCACTTTTATGTTGAATTTGGAGCTTTCTGCTTTTAGCCAGCTGTATAGTTAAATGTAGGAATGTGTCCTTCTTTCTCATAATCCAGTCAGCATGTAAAGAATAAAACCCACAGACCACTTACTGGAGTCTTGCTACTGGGAGGGAAAGCTAACCCTATTCCTTGTACCCAAAGCATGGTCCAAGGACCAGCTATATCAGCATCATTTGGGAGCTTGTGGGAAAAGTACCATTTCAGCCTGTACTCTGGACCTGAGGGATCAGAATCTGCAGTTTAAGAAATTCTTTGGTGATTCATGTACACATTACGGGTTCATCTGCACTGTGTTGACTTAGTGGTCTCAAAGCTGAGTGTTCAGCAGAGTCACTTGAGGGCAGCTGACTAGAGTGAGGTTGCAGAGGTGGCATCTTTAGTTGCTGATGGACTAGATCTGGAATGAGACCTGAAAACTTGTGTCTAACATGTTTCCAGGTGATGCTGATAGACTGGGACCCACACTCGAGAAACATTTGTTTAAATCACCCCCCCCCTCATTTCTTAAGAAATCCAGTACTCCCAAGTTTATTCATTGTCTTGGTTAGTTTTTGTCAATTTGACACATTTGAGAAGAAGGACGTTCAAAAGAGATAAACCAGATTGACCTGTGGGGCATTTTCTTGATTAAAGGTTAATATAGGAGGGCCCAGCACACCGTGAACAGTGCCACCGTTGGGCAGTAGTCCTGGGTTGTACTAGAAAGCAGGCTGAAGCATGCACAGGGCCTGCACAGGTCTACACCATGTTTCCAGTACATATATTATGGCTTCAAGCTTAGTGTCTCCATGTGTGTGAATGAGTGGGTCTCTGTTTCTTGTGCCTCCTCCTGGGTTTGTCCCTTCCTTCGGTTGGGTTGTTGTCTCCAACTTCGATGTTTTTATTTTATTATATTTTACTTTGTTAAAAAAGAAACGAATGAATGAATGAATGAGTGGATGGTTGAAAACCTAGCCACTAGGGTAAAGGATAACAATTGAACTCTCACCCCTGCTGGAAAAGGGAAAATCAGTTTTCTCCAATGGAGTGACACATAGCATATCAAGCCCTCTAGGACAATAGTGTTCTGTGTGTGCTTTTGTTGGTTAGAGTTTTATGGGGTTTATTTATTTATTTGATTGTTTTTACAGCCCAACCACAATTTCCCCTCCTTCCTCTCCTCCAAGCTCCCCCTCCTCACCTCACCTCCACCCACCCCTCCTCCAATTCTCTTTAGAAAAGGACAGGCCTCCCATGTATATCACCTAGCTATGGCTATCAAGTTGCAGTGAGACTAGACACCTCCTTTTCTATTAAGGTTGGACAAGGCAACCCTGTAGGAAGAAAGGGTCCCTAAAACAGGCAACAATCTCAGATACAGTCCCCGCTCCTACTGTTAGAATTCTCACAAGGAGTTTGGCGGATTATTGTGTTTTGGTTTTGTTTCCTTCTTTTTGGGTACTGTTTTTGTTGTTTTATTGCTTTGGGGGAGTTTTGTTGTATTGGGGTGTTGCTTGTTTTTTGAGGCAGAACTTAAAGACTAGTGGATAAGGGAGGGGAGAGGATCTGGAAGGATTTGGAGTTGGAGAAGAATATGATCAAAATAAATTTTAAAAATATTTTAAATAATAAAAAGAAAAGAAGAAAAAGGAAGAAGGAAAAAAGGGAGGAAAGGAAAGGAAAAAAAGAAAAGAAAAGAAAAAAAGCAAGCCGAGTAAGCCAGTGTTCCTCCACAGTCTCTGCTCCAGCTTCTGCATGGAGTTCCTGTCCTAACTTGTCTCAGTGATGGAATATGAACTAAGAGTTGTAAGATGAAACAAATCTTTTCCTCCCCAGGTTGCTTTCGCCCATGATATTTATCACAGCAACAGAAACCCAGCTCCGACGGTCACAAGCTGAGGAACATCAGACGTTCTCCTGACAGCTCCAGGTTTCCTTCTTTACCACAATGAAACCATTGCAGCCCCCATCTGATTTTGTGAGAATTCCACGAGATTTTAGAAAACCAAGCACTGCCCCCACACCTGGCCACAGATTGTGCTATTCCGGGCTGCGCATCTCCTGGAGCTGCAGCATGAGCTTGTAGCCTGTGAGAGATGCAGTCTCGGACCCCACCTCCGCCCAGTTTGGTGAGACCCTGCATCTTCACAAGACCTCCAGCCTGGAAATGCATGCGTCACTGTACCAAGAGACACATTGTCAGCAGAGAACCTTCCTGAACACACAGGGCCTTATCGCTCAGTTCATCCCAGCTAAGGATAACCAGGTCTCAGAGCCGCACAACAGGCATTTCCAAGCTTGACTCCCTGGATCCTCTTGGGTGTCTCCACTATCTCAAATTCTAGCCACGTGTGGAGGATGTTATCTCTTATCTCAAGCTAGAATGAGCATCACCACCCACACACGGTTTTGGAGAGTCCAGTGAGATGCCAATCACATAAACCTCACATCCAAAATGCACTTGCCTCCCAATTCAGCATGAGAGGAGAGAAAAAGCTTCTATAGTTGAGAGTACAGTTCAGTGAGAGCCACTTGCCTGGCATTGGTGAGATCCTGGGGTCAGTCCCCAGGGCTTGTGACCTCGTGATTTGCTGGCTTGCCTTGTTAGTTGCTTCTGTTTCCTACCCATGCTGAGGTTCTACTTGTACCTCTGTGGGCAGGACGGGGGTAGGAGAAAGGAAGCATGGGAACAAAGGGCACACAGGGTACATAGACTTCAACAAGAGAAGAAAAGAGACTGCCAAGGAGAATGATTTGCTTCCAGAGAGGAGAGCTGCTGGTTCCTGTCGGAACAAATGGTGCAGCTGAGTTCCCACCGCAGAAGTCAGCCCCCTCAATGTTCTGGCATGTGAGCCTTTGGGAACAAACTACCATTTTGGAATCATTACCATTTGCGGCTATTTTATTGTATGAAGCAAATAAAACTGAAGCCTTCCTGAGCATTCTAATGAACAAAACAACACAGAAGCAGCTTCAGCGGACTTGGGGAGTCACACTGGGGTGTTTTTTTGTGCATATTTCTGAACAGTAGAAGCTGAAAAATAATCGAGTGGGAAACCTAAATAACAAGATGCATGTGCTAATGAATACAAATTCTGGAACATTCTTGTGAGCCCATCATTCCCTGGTGAAAGCAGCACATAAGTTGAAGGCTAATTTTATCACTGAACTTAGTCTCTGCCAAATCTTCCATTGTGATATAAGGAGTTTGTTTTCATTTCATTAGGAGGATCACTTTCTTGCCTTGAGCCTGAAGAAGGCAGAGAACCCATAAACAAGCCATCATCCCAAATACCAGCTGCCAGATTTACACCATCCATTAGAGTGGAAATCAATATAGTGGCATTCGTTTGACAGCTGAAAACTCAGGGATGGTAAGTAATTCCTCCAAGGTCCTAGCCAGTCCAAGCTGGAGATTGGCTGGAAGGTCTGATCGCCTCTGTAGCCTTTTGATATAAAACCTGGGCATAAAAATTGAAAGTTCTTACTGGGTAGATTTGAAAATTTTCTGTCTTGGCTTTGCTACTAAAGTACCCTTCCCTCCCTGAATCTTAAGTGGTGTCAGCTTCTAAATATAACACCAAGGTTATTTATTATGCCCCTGGATGCAGAACTAACTTTGGGGGAAATGGGTCTCAGTCAGACCTTTATCAAAAGCCTACTTGTGAGAACTGGAAAAGTCGAAGACTGAGAAGAGAGCCCCCTTTGGTAATCCCACACTTCAGTTCATTTAGAGAGTAAGAACCTTGAGAAATTTGCTTCCTCCCTCCCCCACTTCCAGATATGTCAAAATTCAACAAAACAGGAAAAAAAAGAATCAAACAGTAATTACCTCTAAAAGGAAAAGGAAGTTGGGAGCTGGGTCTGGGAAGAAAGGGGCAGGAGGAAACCTTCCAGAATAAATATAACAATCCATTTTCATAGGACTCGGGGTTAGGGCTGTGTGATAGAAATGTATCAAAACTCGCTGGATGATCATCTATATTTGTATGTTTTATTATATGTGCAGTTTAGCTAAAATACAATCCTATATAATAGAAAAATCCATCAAGAAAATATTCGGGACACAATAGCACTAATAGTTAAAAATAGTACTGTTAAATTCTATCATCAGTTCCTGCCATCATCCTTACCAGCCATGGTATATAAACATCTTTGATCACTTCTGCAGAGGAGTGAAATTTCCAGAAGCCAAAATATGTACAGAAAGAAGAGGACATATGTTCTTGGCGATTGCCTCTGTTAGCACTGCCAGAAAACCAGGTCTTTGTCCTTGAATGGAAGTCAAGTTTTATAGGTTGGCTGTGTGTAGCAAGTGGGGGGAATACCAACTTACAGAAACTCTGAAGTTCTTTCTATGAAGAATTCCCTGCAGAGCAGTAGGGACTTGGCATCTTGGGTTCTCTGATGTCTTCTTCCAAATAAATGTGGAATTGGGTCCAGACGCTAGAAGAGAGGAAGAGAAGCCTACTTCAGTACCACATAAAGTGGGACATAATAGTTTGGGAGGAAATGATCAAAGCATGCAGACAAAAAGGAGTTTTCACTGCTTGTGGTGCCACATGCTCGTGATCTCAGCTCTTAGGGGCGGTAGGCAAGACGAGCAGGACGTAGAGGTCACTCTAGGCTACTTAGCTGTATTGAGGTTAGCTTAGGTGACATGAAAACCTGTCTCAAGAAAACAAAATAGAAGAAATTCCACCAGTATTGACTCATTTGAGGATTTTCTTTACTCCTCGGTTCCCATTTTTAATATTAGCTGGCAGTAGTTTGAACATATATCCCCTAAAAGTCCATGTGTTGGAATTTTAATTCCTCAGTATAGTAGCATTAACAGGTCGGACCCCATGGACAGTGTTTAGTTCACAGGGACAGAGGTATCATGAATGGATCAATGCCTTTCTTAAATGGATGGGTTAGTTATCATTAGCGTTCAATTCCCCTTTCTTTTTTCCTTACTTGCCCACTTAATCTTCCTCTTTCTGCCATGAGTTGAAGCGCACAAGGCCAGCAGCAGGCAAGAAACATGTTGGCACCATGTACTCGGATGTCCTTGTCTTCTAAACCACGAACCAAAATAAACCTACTTCCCTTACAAATTACTAACCCTCGGATATTCTTTTATAGCCATAGAAAATGAACTAAGACATGACCTGTTCTCCCAATTGACCATTTCAACACTGTGAAATTATTTCAAGCACAGAAAAGAGAGACTAACATCACAAAAGCACACTTGTGATCCAGTCTTCTTTTGCAACAGAGAAAATTTTGCTTTACTTTGTGATTAGAAATATTAGTAATTAGCTGGGCAGTGGTGGCACAGGCCTTTAATCCTAGCACTCGGGAGGCAGAGGCAGGTGGATCTCTGTGAGTTCAAGGCCAGCCTGGTCTACAAGAGCTAGTTCCAGGACAGGAACCAAAAGCTACAGAGAAACCATGTCTCGAAAATCAAAAAAAAAAGACATATTAGTAATTAAATAGTTCAACTGAATATCTGTTTGTTTTTTTTAAAATAAAATTTATCCCCTTGAGAGTTTCCTTTGTCTTTATATATTCTTGGATATGGATTTCTTTGGGGGTGATGAAAATGCCTGGGCATTAAAGAGTGTGATGGTTAATCTCAATCAACTTGATGCGATCCAGAGTCACATGGGAGAGAGATGAACTTCTGGCATGCCTCTGGGAGAGTCTCTTGATTAGGTTAATTGAAATGCGAATACCTGCCCACTAGAGTTGGAACAATTTCATGGACTGATACTCTGAACCGTCTTTTAAAAAGGAGAAAAAATGAGGCTGGAGAGACGGCTCAGTCATTAAGAGCACTTGCTATTCTTCTAGAGGACCCAGATTTGATTCCAGAACTCATGTGGAGCAGCCAACAACCACCTGTAACTCTATTTCCAGGGGATTGGAAACATTCTTCTGGCCTCTGCTGGTTCCTGAATATATATAGCATACACTCACAAAGACACATACACATGCATGTACATAAGAACAAAATCCTAAAATAGAAAAAAGAAGAAAGTGAGCAGAGCATAAACATGCATTGCTCTCTGCCTCTTGAGGCCAGACACCATGAGACCAGGTTCCTCAAGCTTTTGCCACTGTTACTTTCAGACCATGATGGACCATGAGCCAGAGCTTTAAACTAAAAGAAACCCTTTATCCCTTCGGTTGTTTTTCTCAGAGTGTTCTTTTATCACAAAAACAGTAAACACAACTAAAACAGAGGAGAGAGTTTCACAACACTAAGACCTGGGAAGTCTATAGGCTAAAAACTTAAATGTTTAAAATTTTGGGAACGGTGGGTCTCAGATGCTCAAGTCATGTCCAGGGTGGCAGTCTCTTCTGCTGCCTGCAAATCCAGATGGGGGACTCCCAGCTCCTCCCCCAGCACCATGTCTGCCTACATGCCAGCATGCTTCCTGCCATAAGGATAATGGACTAAACCTCTGAACGGTAAGCCAGCCCATGTTAAATGTTTTCTTTTATAAGCGTTGTTGTAGTCATGTTGTCTCTTCGCAGCAATAAAAATCAAGCTAAGACACCAAGGGTGTGGCCACCTCCAGGCATTGAACAGAGAAATTCCATGTGCTTATGTTATTGTGTGTTTGGAGCGTCTGGTCTACATTGTACAGAGAGTAGGAACATGTGGTCTTCTAAAGTCTTTACACCTGAAGCATCATTCCTTTTGTTTACTCTTTCTGGCTTCTTCCCTAGCTACTCTTAGTCAACTATTTCAATATGTAACCTTTTCAATATTGACCTCTTTCGAGCATAGAAGACACAGAGAATAATGTAACGAAATCACATTTGTGATACCATCTTGTGTAGACAGATTTTTCTGTCTTATCTGCCAGCTCCTAAATAACCAAGAGGAACTTATAGAAGCTTGGCTGATAGCTTAGGCTTGTCTCTAACTAGCTCTTACAACTTAAATTAACCCATATTTTTATTAATCTACATCTACCATGTAGCTTTTATCTCTATCCCATTCTGTGTGTCTGGCTGGCTTCTCCACCCTTCTTCCTCCCAGCATTCTCTGTGCCTGCATTTTCTGCTTTGCTATTGGCTGTTCAGCTTTTTATTAAACCAATCACAGTGATTCTTCACACAGTGTAAAGGAATATTCCACAACAGTCTTGTCTGGTTTTATTACTGTTGTTGTTTTGAGACAGTCTGTTTACATAGCCCTGGCTGTCCTGGAATTCATTATATAGTAGCCTGGAACTTTGTTTTTCTGCTTGCCTCTGCCTCCCAACTGCTGGAATTAAAGGCATGCACCACCACACCCAGTTTGTCTGTATTTGCTTGTGTTTTTGTTTTTATTTTAATAGCAGTGGTCCTCAAATGATGAAAGGGAATGTTTTGTGCTTCACAAGGGACATTCAACAATGTCTAGAGATTATGTGGATGTAAGGACTTGAAGAAAGCCAGGGACATCTATTTAGTAGGCAGAGGCTAGAGACACCAGCAAACATCCAACCGTAAACAGGACAACTCCCTTGACCCTCCAGTAAAGTGTGTTTTAGCACAAAATGTCAATAGGGTGAGGTTGAGCAACTCAGGATTAGAGTATCATTGACACTCTAGGAGCAAAAAAAAAATCTCAAAAAAGACACTTCAGTTCCAATTCTCCCAGTCTCTGAGATGTGTGATGCCAAATGCTGAAATTGCACATAGGAGAGTGTTCTGGAACTCCCTAAGGAAATCAGGAGCATCAGCTTTGTAATTTATTGACTGTGTTTTATATGACCCTAGACACATCACAGAGCTATAAAACCTAAGTCAGTTCTTCCATGCTCAGCAGCTTGTAACACAGGCCCACAGGTCTCCCTAGCAGGAATAAGAGGGTAAAGAATTAGAATCATATTCTGAGAGCATGAAGAACGTGATCTATAGGAAGAAAAAAAGAAGAGAAAGCACATTATTCTCACCACTTTCTAATGTATTGGCTGGAAAAAATAAATTAGTTTCTTATCTGCATGGTCTCTACTATCGAGGTTTACTTACTGATTTTGAAGCAAGCTATTCACATTGCCATGTGAGTTTGACACTGACTGTGCGGTTCTAGTTCATGTTTTTTGAGTAACAGTCTAATAGTAATAAAAAAAATAGACACTTCTTAAAGGAGGCACAACCTTGAGTGAGAATCAGATCGCCCACTTTGAAAGTCTTGTCACAGTTAGCATCGAAGGGAACAAACACTCGCTGTATGAAGCAGGTACAGACCCCCTATTATCCCACAGAGCACAATGACAAGCTACACTCATGCACACACGTTATCTTAGAAAAATACCCTAGGGAAAACCTGTGAGGATTATCTGAGCCACATGCTTGCTGGAAGTCCTCCCCAACTTCTGCAAACTTGGCCAGCTGTAGGAGAATGTCACAATTAGTAGATGTCATAAGAAACACATTCTTTGACAATCTGAAGGTCACAAGGGATGTGGGTTCGCTACAGTTCTTCTATAACGAGTTTACTAAATCCGTCAAAAGCTTCTCCTTCAGCAGTATACATTCCATTAGTAAGAGACTAAATAAATAACCACCTCCAAGAACAGCGGGCACTTGCTCACACTGGAGACCTTCTGAAGTAAAGCTCACACCTTTCTTCTTCTAGGGATCTGTTAGCTTTCTGCTCACAGTGCACACTTCCATGAGGCCACTGTGTCTGAGCCTTCAAGTGTTTGACTGGAAGAATCTTGCACAAATGAAAAAAGGACACACTGGGAGGAACTTAACAACACATAAGGGTGGTTGTGAGTTTCTTAGCACACCAACTGATTCTGTCTCAGTGTGGGTACGTGGAAACATCTGTTTCAAACCATTGTGGGAAGAATGTAGGGACTGGTCAGAGGTTCTCTCTCACCAAGTGCTTCTTACATCTTCTTGACCTAAAAGAGGGCCTCTGGACTGGGAAGGAAACAGAAGTGGTCTTGGCATCATATCCTTTCACCAAACAAAACAAACACCACATCCTTCTACTGTTTGACGGGTTTCTTCACAATACAGAAAGTCTCCAAATTTCCCCCTTTTGTTTATTTTTGAACTCCTCACCCAGTTGCACCAGAGTTTCTATCTCCAGGACTGGGACTCATTTATCAACATTTAGAAACTGACATTGCTGCATTACAATGGGCTAAATCACAGACTTTATTTAGACTTCACCGGTTTCCCCACTAATCTTCCTCTATTTGTTGTTCAGTCCAGAATCCCACACAGGAAAAGAGGCTGCATTTGCTTCTCATTTCTTCTAGCCATCTGTGTTGCCTTTTGATGACCCTCATCTGCATTGGGCTTAAGACAACAAGCATTACAATGGGATCTTATGAAGTCTCCACCCTCAAGATAAATCCCTATTGTTGATGACATTTCAGACACAGAACCCCAAAACCTCTGAGCTAGGACTGGCCTGAATGTCCCCCCTCTAAGGACTAGCTTTCATGGTACCAGAAGGCTCCATGCAAGCCCTTAAAGGAGGAAGGCAGATTATATTTATGAATATGTGCATGTGTGTGTGTGTGTGCATATACATACAGATATATGGATGCAACAAAATTTAGTGAGAAAAGAGGCCATGAATTGATAGAGAGTAGGGTAGGGTATATGAGAGGGTTCAGAAAGAAGAAAATGGAGCGATGTTGTAATTATATTACAATCTCAAAATTTTTTAAAAAAATATTTAAAAACAAGAAGTCACCCCTCAGTACCAATTGTGGGGCTGCACGTTTCTCATCCCAGTACTTTAGACATAGAGGCAGGGGATCAGGAATTTAGTCATCTTTGGCTGCATGTTGTTTGTGGCCAGCCTAAGATACATGAGACTGTTTTTTCAAAACAAAAAAGATAATACCAAAGAAAAATATGTTTTTTGCCATGTGTGGTGACACCCAGCATTAGAATGATGGAGACAGATCAGGAGTTCTAGGTTAGCCTAAACCATGTAGGAAGTTTGAAGCTAGCCGAAACTATAGAAAGACCATGTCTTAAAAAACCAAACAAATAGGAGCAAAAAGAACTCTCCAACCTGTCAACTGTATCTATACAACAACAGAGCTGCCTCAGTTAAACCAGTCAGAAAACTCTTGTAGGCTAGCTTTTCATCCAATTAAATGATCACCTGCCGTTTGACCCTCTCATTCTTCCAAAAGAATCTGGATGTATCCTGGGCCTCAAACTTGCTATATCCTCCAGACTCTGCCTCATTGTTTTTCTTGGTTTTTTAAGACAGGGTTTCTCTGTTTAGTAGTTGATATCCTGGAACTCACTCTGTAGATCAGGCTGACCTGGAACTCAGAGATTCTCCTTCAAAGTTCTGGGATTAAGGCATGCACCACGACCACAGGGCCAGCCTCCACCCCTTGACTGATGGCATTACAGGCTTGTGACATTGTGTCTAATTTCTGCAGTGCTAGGAATCAAACCCAGTACCTTATATCTGCTTGGCAAGTACTCTACCTACTGAGCTAAATCCCCAGCTGAATCTAATGAATTGCTTCTCCATGAATTTTATTGCTATTCTCATATACAATGTTTAGTTCTATCTGTTGTGTGAAACAAAGTAATAGCCTATCAGGCACCAGGAAGGACTATTGTAGGAGAAACAAGGATCTCGAAACTAGACTCCTGGATTGGTAAGGAACTGAAGTGTGGGCCAGACTAGACTCAAACATATGAGGGGATTGTTCAGTTAGATGACCATTTCCAAGGTGTCCATCTCTAAACCACCTGGAAGAGGCTCTATGGGCAGCTTTAAAAGTAGAGCATTCAATAGGGCTATGGGTACAGGAACAGTGTGGCAGATGGACAAACTGGTAGGTGACTAGTTATGTAAGAACCAGGATGTGATAGAGTAGTTTGTTAAAGAGAACATTAATTGGCCCGTTTTACTTGAAAAATCATAGGTGGGGTCCTGGCTGAGGCCTCAGGGCTTAGGTTCAAAGTACCATGGGCAGGGTTTGCCTATGTGAGAACCATACAGAGCAAGACAGCTAGAGTTCAGACCGTGAGATACCTGACTATCAAAGATCCTGATTCTAGGACCCTAGCCATTAGGTTCAGAGAGAGGTAAGAGCAAGACCAAACCCATATAACTTGAGGTAGAGTCATCTTCCTTCCTGAATAAGAGATACTAAGTCCCCCTGAGAATAATATTAATTTAACCCACGGTCTCTCAGCCTCAGCACAAGTGAGGAGTATTCGCTAAAGCAGAGTACTTGGTAGCCTCAATTTACAAAATGTTCATAGACGCCTTACCTCAACTTATAACAAGGAAAAATGCTTCCATGTCTGGAAAAATGGTTATATAGGTAAGAACGCTTACATCACAGGCATAAATACCTGTGTTCAAATTCTTAGAAAACACTCATTTCAAAAAATCCAGGCATGGTCATGCCTGCTTATGACAGCACTGGGGTGGGAGGGAAGAGGCAGGACAATTACTGAGACTTGTTGTCTGCCAGCCTAGCTCTAAATTCAGGGAGATTCTGTCTCAAGAGGGTAAGCCAGAGGATGATAAAGCAGGGCATCTGATGGCCCCCTCTGGTCTCTATGGGCAGACACACAGTTAGGCACATCAAATACATACACACACACACACACACACACACACACACACACTCACACACACACACACAGTCTCCAGAAATTATACTGTGTCCCTCAGGGATGAAATCAAACCTGCTAGTAAACATTTATTGATCTAAAATGAGGCAGTCTTGTGGAGGCTTTAAGAATCCTCGATTTTTGTAGACTCTGTAGGAGAAAGAAACTAGGTCTGTTACTTCATCCCAGCATAAGAAATCAAGAGCTGTGATGTGCCTGGAAACGCAACATGAACTCCATAATGCCTTTACAAAGAGCCACTGGACCTTGCATGTATTTGCAATGTTCAGTCTTAAATAATGGAAGTCTTGGATGTTAAATTGCTTTGTTCCATATAAACAATATATGTAGAAGGAATGAGTGTTGTAAGAGAGTGGTGGGCTGAGTCCCAGCTGCCCAGCTAGCTTATACCCGAAATAACCACATGGAAATTGTATTAATTAGATCACTGCCTGGCCCATTATATCTAGCCTCTTCTTGGCTAACTCTCACATATTATTTTAACCCATTTCCATTAATGTGTATTGCCACTTGACTGTGGCTTATCGGCATGAGTCTAACCAGCGTCCATCTCGGGCAGTCTGCCACACTTCCCTTCTTCCCAGAATCCTGTTCTGTCTACTCCACCCACCTCAGGGCTGCCCTATCAAAAGGCCAGGGCAGTATTCTTTATTCAACCAATGAAAGCAACACATAGAAAGAAGACCCTCCTACACCAAATGAGTGTGTATTAGCTGACTTAAGGTCAATTGTTGTTTAGTTATGGAAAATGGTGCATAAAGCTAAAGGAAAGAATTCATTGTGTCTTCACTCAGTGAAAACCTGTGTGAAATTTAACATTAGAATATTTTTGCCGAATGCAGGACATGAAGTGATGTTTTATGGTCATATAGAGACACTGTGTGAGGTTTTAGGTTTCTTTTAATAAGGTCTCCCCAGGTAACCTAGACTGACCTCGAACTCACAGCCCTCCTACCTCATGCCTTTGAATATTAGGATTACAGGTGTATCTCACCTGACCCAGCTTTTTTCTTTTAAAATCTAAGAAAATGCTCATCACATTAAGCACTGTAGTTGGCTGGCTCATTATGTTGTGTGCACAGATTCAGCCTAAACTTCATGGATGTTCTGTGTGGATTTGATATTTGGGAATAAACTGGCAAGAAGCAGTGCTCTCCAAACACTTGGCTGCTTAATTATATGTGGGTTCCATAGCTTTATGCTATGTTGTAACAGTACTCTCTTTCCTTACCTTTTAAAAATTTATTTTCTTGTTTTTACATTCTAACCAAACCTTCCCCTCTCTTTCCTCTTTCCTCTCCCCACTCCCCCAACCCCATTCACTCCTCCTCCACTGTTTCTTCTTCAGATACAGGCAGGCATCCAACGGATATCAGTTAAGTTGTGGTATATCAAGCTGCAGTGAAAGCAAGCACACTCTCCTCCACCAAGGTTGTTTGAGTTAACCAAACAGGAGGAATGGGTCCCAAAAGCAGGCAACAGAGTCACAGACATCCCCTGCTTTCTCTACTAGAAGTGGCACGTGAAGACCAAGCTATACACCTGTAACATACACAGAGGGCCTAGGTCAGTCCCATGAAGACTCTCTGGTTGTCAGTTCAGACTCTATGAGTCCCTATAAGCCCAGGTTAGTTGGTTCTGTGAGTTTTCTTGTTCTGTCCTTGACCCCTCTGGCTCCTACAATCCTTTCTCCCTCTCTTCAGCAGGATTCCCTGAGCTTGGCCCAATGCTTGGCTGTGGTCTGCATCTGTGTCCATCAGTAGCTGGGTGAAGGCTCCTCTCTGATGACAATTGGGCTAGGCACCAATCTATGAGCACCATAACACTACTATTGTGCTTGGCAATTTCTAAAACGACTCCCATGGTCGCTACCTTCTGGAGCTCATGCCGTCCCTTGAGTGAGGCATGGTTGTAGTGAATTGTTACTGGCAAGTTGAGTGCAATGAGAATGACGGGCTACACACCCCTAAATTGTCTTCTAATAACTGCTCCCTTAGCTTGGATTCTTTCTCATTCATGTCTTTTGGTCTTTCAATTAAAAAGCATGTTGTAAACTGACCTAGAGAAAGACCCACATAACAGGAAATAGAAGAAGGCCTCTAGCCAAGACCTAGTAAGCTTGTGAAGAAGGTAAATCCTGCCCATAACCACTTCAGTGAACTTGGAAATAGTGCCACATCCGCCTGAGCCATGAGGTGACTGTTGCTTTTATTGCGGCCTATGAGAGTTGCTGAGCCTAAGGGCCTAGTGAAGCCATCTTCAGATTTCTTGAGACAGTGAGTGGTGTGTTATGTTGCTGAGATTTTGGAGAGTTTAATATGAACCAGAAGATGATTAAGGCATACTCTAAGGTGACACTCCACTTTGATGTATGGCATCATAGTGGGTCCTCAAATTCGGCAGTGTCCTGCTATGAGGGAAAGCTATCGAAGTTGTACCTCGTCCCTAGTGAATAGAGAAGCACCTTGGGGTATGGAGACGGCAAATGGCCATGCTGTGCAGAAGTGAACACTGCTTGGAAATGAAAGAGAATTGATTTGTAGCTTGGGAACAGAAAGTTTATCATTTCTAGAAAGAAAATGAAAAGACTCCCAATATTTAGTCTGTCCAATGGGTGGGCAGAGGCAAGCACAAAGACGAGGCCTGTTGCTGAACATCAGGTGAATTCGCCATTAACCAGTCGGGAAAGGGCACTGAAAACACAAAGATCTAGTGTTCTAAGAGCGCCAAGGCCCCATGGGATAATACGAAGAGAGTATCAGATTAAAACAAACCATTTGGAGTATAGGCGAGAAAGACACTCTTCATTCTTTCCATTGCCCACTTGCTTTCCTTCCCACGCATGGAGCTTTTATAAATAAAGTCTCAGTGGCAGTGAAAACAGGCAATCTGTGGAACTTTGTGACTTCACTTGAAGTCACCAGAAATAATACGTTACATATTTCTAAAATCACATTCATATTAGTGACAAATGATACATGTGGCCTGGGTTTGAAAGTTCGAGGTACATACTAAGAAAACTTTCGAAACAATCACTGCATTCACCGGAATTTGCCGCTCTAAGTGTGGCCCACAGTTTCCTTAGCTTTGGGGATTTATTCGAAGCAGAGACCCGTTTCTGGTTCCTTGGGTAAAGTGGTGTGTCATGAGCCCAGGGAGCTAAGTTCCGTCCCCAGGTCCCACATGGTAAAAGAAGAACACTGACTCCTGAAATTTGTCTTCTGTCCTCCAAAAGCTTTCAGCACAAACACACGCACAGTAAAATGTGATGAAAATAACTTTAAAATAGAAAAAGAGGGAGGAAGAGAGAGAGAGAGAGAGAGGGAGGGAGGGAGGAAGGGAGGGAGGGAGGGAGGGTGAGAGAGAGAGAGACAGGGAGACAGAGACAGAAACACAGAAATATGGAGAGAGAGATAATGAGACAGAGAGTCAGAAAGGAACAGAGAGAAAAGCGGCTGTTCCCTCAACAGTCAGCTCCTCTCCCTGTTCAAGAACCAGGCCAGGAACTTAACTCTCCCTCCCTACAGGAATCTGTGTCTGGGACTCATTGTTCTGAACTGCTTTCAGAACCCCATGCATGGGCTTCTGTTTCAAAGTTGCTGAATTGCAAATGCTCAAGGGAGGAGACAATCTGGTCTATCCTTCGTTTTTCTTTCTATTGCACCAGAAATAAATTTCTTCATTTTATCAGACAAGCGGAGAGGGAACCCAGCAGAAAAGCACCTGGAAGAAACCAAACTAGCAGCAAAGTTAATATCCATCCCATATGTATCAGTATGTCTGACCAGACGAGAAAATTTCCACATCCAAAAGCTCAGTGCCAGTAAGTGTGCATAAACATCACATTGAGCCCAGGTTGGGTCAGCTCAAGGACTCAACTTTGTGTCCCACTGCCAATGTGCCATCCTTAGGCAAAGATCATAGCTCGGATTCAGATGACCAGGATTTTGTCTGGCGCCATCATTACTCATCTCATCATGAGGTTTCTGTTTTTTCACCCACAGAACCTGAAGTTCAAAGTGTCTGTGCTGTGTTTTATACTGTGCTCAATAAATGATGTGATTATTTTAGGATTTCTCCCTAGCAAATAATCAATTCTCATAGCCATTCCTTATCTCACCTTCTTCCATCTGCCAAGACCCTTCTTTGTCTCTCTGGCCCATAGAACCATCCAGAACATTCACCTGTGGTTTGATAGTACAGAGAGTTGGTTGGCGGAGGCTTCTTTGGGAACTAATCAGGGACTTGCAGTGGAGTGTTTGACTCATTAGCTCACATTACACTTTCAAAACACATTTGCCAACGCACATTTCTTCATCTTTCAAAACCAAGCATTCACTTCAGCTCAGGATGCATATGACCAGCTCACTTGCTGCCTTTCGCTGCTGTACTGGCTTCCCTTGGGCTTCGCCTCATCAGTGGTATATGTTTTGAATTCTACTTAGGTCCAATATATGCAGCTCACTGTTATATGAAATCTAAAGTTCCCTGAGCTTCCCGATACATGTGGCCAGTGTGGATCTGCCCCACTGCTTGCCTACTTCTGATTGGCCGACTCAACCCCACCTGGGTGTGAAAGCCGCAGAGAGAACAGGGCATTACAGTGCTGCCAAGACTATGAAGTATAGGCCCATATTTCTACATGGTGTGACAGCCAAGTTCTCGGGCCATGGCTAGTATCCTGAGCAGTCATGTGACCTTCTAGACAGGCTGCCGCTACCTAACAAAAGGTCAGGATGTTGTTTTGCTCCCTTCTTTGTAATTTAGAGGATGCCTGATAGAGATGCTGATTCAAGCCTGCATGACAGCTAGCATACAGAGCAGACAGGTAGTTGTGGATGTGAGTAAAAGCCATTCACCTGGTTACCTAGGAGACAGAATGCTAATGTATTTACGCCTCAGTTGATGTTTTGGTATAAAGACTGTTTGGAGAATAAAAGAGAGGAATTCTTCAGGATGTGAACTCAGGACTTCATGAGGGACCGCTGAGAATCTCCCTCTCAATAAAGCCATGTGAGTTGTGTCTTTAGTCCCACGGCTCCACGCCGATCCAGAGAGAGATAGTTTATGTTGGGGTCTGGTCGAGAGAAATAATTTATGGTCCGGGCAAGACCCTGACAATGAAGGACTTGATTCTTTTCAACCTGCAGACACTGCCTCCTGCCTTAGATATTATCTCTTTTCTCATTTGTTGGGGGAGGGGCTGCTTGTTGTTTCCTGGCCACATAGCTAGCTTAGACCCGAAATAATCACACAGAAACTATATTAACTAAAACACTGCTTGGCCCATTAGCTCTAGCTTCTTATTGGATAACTCTTATATCTTAATTTAACCCATTTCTAGTAATCTGTGCATTACCATGAGATCATAGCTACCAGCAAAGTTTCAGCACGTCTGTCTCCTGTGGCTCCATGGCTTCTCTCTGACTCTGCCCTTCTTCCTCCCAGCATTCAGCTTAGTTTTCCCTGCCTAGCTAAGTTCTGCCCTGATATAGGTCCAAAGCAGTTTCTTTATTAATCAATGGTAATCATAGCATACAGAGGGGATGCCTACATCAGATTAGTTTCCCCAAGTCCTCTCTTTACAACTCAAGACTCAGACTCAGTTGCCTACTGGGCAACTAGACTACCCCTGCTGGACAGTTTTATACATGGCATGTTAAAGCAGGAGTACACACACACGCACACCCACATACATACATACACACACACACACACATACACACATACAGGGGCGGGGGAGAAGGAAGGGAGCGAGGAAAGGAAGGAGGGAGGGTGATTCCCAACAGCGCTTTTCCTGTGGTCAGTTTCTCCTCCAATATTGTCCACCTCACCATATGGCCCTGAGAACCAACAACCACGGAGCCATCTTGGGTGCTTTCCCTTCATGTATCCTTTCCCCTACTCTTTGTGACTCATGGTTCTATCTCCAAACAGTCCTTCGGTCAGTCCATCTTTTCCATTCTCAGTGCTAAAAAAACACAGTCTAGTGCCTCAGGGTAAGCCAGGTCTCTAGGAGTTCCATCTCCTTTCCTTCCTCCCCGTTTCCTGGGTAGCAGTCAAGAATCCTCAAGGAGGGAATCAGACTTCAGTCCATATCACCAGCCTCCTCCCTTCTTTCTTCCGGCACTCAAAACCATCCAGTAGTTCCCCTTGGATTATCCACTAAAGGCTAAAGCTACAGTAGAATTTCCGAACATGGAGGCAGTTTTGCCAAGTAGATAATGTTAGGAGACTTTTTTGTTGTTGTTATCAACTCGGCATGATTTTGGCATTTAGTGATAGAAGCCATGAATCCTACTAAATATCCTGCAAGGCTCAGGACAAGCCCCATGAGAAAAATCTGTCTAGTACCAATGCCAATGCACTGAGTTGGAAAATCTGACTGAGGCACATAGAATCCTCATCTGTTAAAGATTAAGAGTCAGGGAACACTGTACCTAGCTCTAGCTGAGAAATGTGTTCCTCTGTATTGACGAAGACCTTCACTAGGTCATCCCTCTGTCTGCTATGAGGGAGGACCAACTCGTGCCTCCATAAAGATGCTAGCAAAGTGAACCTGAGTTCTGCTGAAAGAAGCAAACATCCTTATCAAGGAACCACACAGAGAATATAGTGTGCTCAGGGTTTACAATTATCCAGTAAATTACACCCCTAATAAAAATCAACAATGGTGAAACAAAGCCACAGGTGTGGATAGGTTCTATTTTCAAGGCCACCAGGGACAGTCACAAAATCTTTGAATCCTGGATTGGACACAACTAAACACAGAATATGCAGAGAACAAAATCTCCTGAACCCCTCCCCCCAACCTCTACCTCTGCCCCTCATGCCAAGCTGTCAGTCTTAAAGAAAAGAAGGATAAGTAATGTGCCCTGTAGTATGTGGGGTTACTTGAAGAGTGACACAGACGATTTTGATCTCTCACAAAAATGATAATTTTTTTCTTCTAGAAAAACATCTTGTCAATGTTATTTTTAACAAACTAACATGGGCGGCTTCAAAATGTGTGTCTTCACAATACATGATTAGCAAAAAAGCAAAATAAATGCTCTTTTCCATTTCATGAAGCTGAACAGACGACATAAGGTTGACCTTTCCCACTACTGCATAACCCCATGCGCTGTGAACACAGCCCAGAAAGAGCTGCAAGTTGGCCATTCTCCCCCTCAACTAGTTTTCCTGCTAACCATCTTCACCTTTGGTTTCCCCTGGACAGTAGGAAGCCCTCCAAGGCATGCTTTTCCCAAGAAATTGTCCATTTCCCCTTGCACTTAGTAGGGCAAAGGTGAAGCCTATCTCTGTTTGACAGGTTTGAAGAGTCCCACTATATAACCACACGGAGTGAAAGATGAGCGCACTGTTTAGGTGGGGGAGTTCCATAACAGACACAATATGCATATCATAGTAGTCAGAGACTTGAGGGCTAAGGAATGGGGATGTCCTAGACAGCATTTCTTAGACGTACGATTCTCAACTCTTCCTACATAGTAGAACCTTCTTGGGAATATTTGAAGAACACATGATGTATGTTTGAGGCTCCATGTTCACAGTTTCTGATTTAGTTGGCCTAGGGAAGAACCAGGATATTGGATTTAAAAAAAAAAAATCCCCAGGTGACTCTAATGAGAATTAAGGGCTGAGAACCAATACTTCAGAACAATGTTCTCCATCATTTCCCTCCCCCGATAGCTTTTTCCCCTTCCCAAGCTGGTTCCCTCTGTTCTCCCAGTTAGTGCTCCTCTGTTTTCTGATCACATGTATTCCATGACCCTATTATTTACCTCCCTTAAGCTATAGCTGTCCTTTCTCATGTACTCTTTTCTAGCTTTGTGACACACAAACACACATATAAATATATATACATATATTATTTTATTTTGTCTTAAATTTTTGTTTGCCTCTATTTTATGCTGACTGTATTCTTTTGCCATAGCTTTTTGTTTCTTTTGTGCAACTTTACTTCAGAGAGGATCATCCCAGTGGGACAGGGGGATCTCAGGCATAGGTTAATATGACCCTAAACTCTATATGTAAAGTGATAGATCTTGGAAGATAGAGTCACTTGAATGTGTTCAATGACTAGAGAAGCTATATCTATGCCTTCTATATTTTAAAACATGTGCAATAAGATTCAGTCTTCTTTGGCCCTAAGTACACCGTCACTGCTGGCACAACCAACTTCATTATTGCAATGCAAGAACAGTGCACATGGCTTCTGTAAGGTGACATCTTGCAGATACTTGGTGGGTTTTTATATACATATCTTTGATCACCTGGGCAGTTCCATAGGTGTTCTTAAAGTGAACATGAAGATTTGACCTCTCGATTTACATGTTTGTGTATGCATGTTTATATGTGTGCATGTGTGTGTGTAGGGGCTATATGCTTCACATATGAAAAGAAACATGTAGTACTTTAGTCCCAGGCTTCTTAAACCTTTTCCACCCATACATGCTTTTCTTGCCTAAGAAATATTTCCGTGGCTTTGAGTGGGGATATAGGCCTATAAAACAGGTATACGGATTATGCATTTACTGATGACAAATCATGAAGAAGCTTATTTTAAAACAATTGTTTGGTATTCATATATAATTTTACCAGTTATTGAAATGAAAACAAATCTACATACTAGCGAGCTGGACATTCTTGTTTATTTTTACACAAATAATTAAATTTTGCCAGAATACTTGCTATCCGAGGACACAGATCATCTTCAATGTTTTTCAAAGATGATATTTTAATTTTAAATCATCAATACTAAGAATGCCATAAAAATATGTAGTACAAAATTGCAAAAGCATGTTTAAAGCCATTTCAGAAATTTCTGTAAATTCTGTTATAAACCCTAGCAAAAAATTACTGAGTATTTTTTATGAAATTCTATTACCTCAAATAGCAATTTTTGAACGTAAATATTCTATTGCAATACAATCCAAAAATAAAATCATCTGATACTGATATTCTGAGGAATGACAGTAGGAAAACATTGAAAATCTTTGTTTTCCATAACTAAACATGTTTTCATGACAGCATAAAACATTACATGTACGGTAAAAACACTGAAACTCCTAGAATACAGTCATCAAGAATCTGAGTTACTATGCTTCAAGCAACATTTGTTGGTGATGCATCGGTGTGGAGGAAATAGCAGTGCATGGCGTGTCTGCTATGTGGTCAGACCTAGGCTATAGCAAAGTTGTACTATGCAACATGGATAAATGCTGCCAGAAATATCTTGGATTCATCGTGCAATTGATTTTGGAATTATTCTCTTCACTGCATAACCAGAAACCTTTTACTACTGTCAAAGTTTTTCTAAACTTCCACATTCAGTTAAAAGGTTCCATGTAGGGTCCTGGTCCACAGTTTAGAAAGCTGGGCCCGAGGCTAGAAACATGGCTCAGTGGCTAAGAGTGCTCCCTGTTCTTTAAGAGAACCTGGATTTTGTTCTCAACAGCCACATCAAATAGCTCACAACTGCAACTCCAGTTCTATGGGATCTGATGTCCTCTTCTGACTTCAATGGGCACCTGCGCACAGACAGCATAGATTCACATAGACACACATGCATACATAGAAAAGAAAACACCTAAAAAGATGCTAGGCTCTAGACTAGAGTCTCTCCAACTCATCATTCTTGATGCTCTGGGCTGCATCATTCCTTGCTTTGAGGGCTGCCATCATGTTTAGCAGCAGCTCTGCCCACCGCCCCCACAGACTACTAGTAGTAATCGTTTCTCTGAAAACAGTCAAAACTGACTCCACAGATATTGTCCTACCCTGACACAGACACACACACACAGTCTTGGCTATCACACATGGACTGATAGAACAGATGGTAAATTTGGGAGTTGGAGGTTCAGTTCTGAAATAAACCACAAGGAATAGATGAACTGCTTAATAGTACATTCTAGAATAAAGACTTTTGTAGGCTTTATAGGATTGTAGTCATATAAACTAAATAGCTCTTATTTGTTTATAGCCTTTATTTGAATATAAAATCCGTGGTCAAATTGTTTATATAATATAAAAGATCTATGTCATTAAAAGAAAAAAAGACTAATTATTCTTTTTCGAATCCTTTTATCTCTGCCACCACTTGCATGGGCAGTTCTTCTGTT
Source organism: Microtus pennsylvanicus (assembly GCF_037038515.1). NCBI lineage: Eukaryota > Metazoa > Chordata > Mammalia > Rodentia > Cricetidae > Microtus > Microtus pennsylvanicus. Next base: position 122,637,401 of record NC_134601.1, on the reverse strand, counting down.
CCATTATCCACTTCTCTACAGAGAAATATTCTAGCCCTCTGCTGTCTAATGGGCTACTTACTAGCTACATGTGACTTAAAGTACTTAATCACAGGGCTAGAGATGGCTTAGCACTAATTGCTCTTGTAGAGGGCCTAGGTTCAATTTCTAGCAACTCACATGGTAGCTTCCAGCCATCTGTAGCTCCAGTACCAGGAGATCCAAAGTCCTGTCTGTCTTTCACAAGCAATAAGGCACGTGCATGCTGCATAGACATACATGAAGACAAAACACACACACACACATATATGTAAATGAAAATTTAAATTTACAAAGTTTACAAAAAAGATAGTTAATCTGACTCCAACTTCCCTCTCCAAACCCTTGTCTACTCCCTGATCTTCTTTGTATAGCCTGTTCCACTGTAGGAAAGAAAGAGCAAGCTTGCCTTTAGTCTTGGCACATGTTGTTTTCTTTGTTATAGGTGCCCTTTCTCTAACCCCTTCAGTTGGCATACTCATACTTGATCTTCAGATTCAATTAAAATGTCTTTCCAGTCTCCTCCCACTCCAGCTCTCTGGATCCCAAACACTCGCTCCATTCACTGTTGCCCCACAAACTTGAATGTTTAGTACATACTAGTCAAGTTGTACTGTAAGTAGTTGTTTCTGTATCTGCCCTGTAACCAATAGTAACTCAAAGCCAAGGACAGGCTTTCTTTTTCTTTGTATTACCAAAGGCCCTCAGGAAAGGAGAATGTGGTATTACTGTACAGAAAAGGTTGCATCTGCTCAGGGCATTAAGACTAAGAATCTACAGTGATATTCGAACCATTATATGGAACAGGAAACTGAAAGAGTTCTCAGACACATTTTCTGGATTCACAGTTGTTAGTGTACAGGTAGGATTTAGATCTCTGCACTTGAAGCTACATACGCATTTTTTGGACTTCAAATTATCCATCCTTATTCTCTATGTCCCACAATGTCAGAAAAACAAAATACTTGTTGTTTTGCTTGCTACTTTTTTGAGACAAGGTCTTGAATAACCAAGGCTAGGGCACAGAGGTCTTTGAGCTCACAGATTGGCACCAGGAGAACCTGGAATATTAAACACACAGGGTTGTCCTTTCAAAGAGACACATAACCTGTTGTCGGCCCAGAATGCTGGGAGCAGGTGTAGTTAATAGCCTGGTGACCTTTACACTACCTGTGTGGCTGAGACTATTCCATGCCAAATCCTCCAGCAGACCTGCATCGTGAGCTTGTGTCTCTCAGTCAGTCTATAGAAATTGTCTTCATGAAAGCATTTTTATGGAAGGTGTCACATGTACTTCACAGAGAGCTTCAATGTAGTCACATCTGAGTTCTGGTTAGCTTATTTTGTTCCTCTAAGAGATTTATGTTTGCTTTGTTGTACACACAGAATTGAGTTAATAATCACCAAAACAGTTTCCAATGGATTATGCTGTGCTTAAATATGCCTAAAATAAACTACTCAGGGTCACAGTCCTGAAGTGTGAACTAACACCGGCTACTGAATCTCGTTGAACCAAACTACCTTCTTTTCTCCCTTGGCTTGTTACTCTGCTGGCCATGGTGAACTCAGAGACACCCCCGCCCCCAATTAGTATAAACTTATTATGTAGCTGAAGATGACCGTGAACATCCGATCCTCTTACTTCTATGTCCCAAGTGCTGGGATTACAGACCTGGGCCACGATAGTCATTTTACAAAATAGTTTAAATATGACTTCCTCTGGGAGCACATCTGGTAAAGCTAATGTATTTTCTAACGGTACCTCCGCCATGCCTTTTGTACAGGATTCACCTGGCAAAGGAATGCAGAACCAGGGATGGGCAATCTAGGGGAATTCTTAAGCAACCCTTCAGTTTCATCAAAGTATTTCCCACATGTGTCCATTCATCTCCATGTCCGCCTGTGCCACCACCATATCTCATCCGGGGCTAATGCAAGAGCGGCTGCTCGTCTTCTTTGATATTGCAAGAAAAATTTTTAAAAAGGTAAATCATTGCAAGGCTCAAATCTCTCTAACTTCTCGAATTCGGATGAAAAAAAGCATCCTTCCTTAATCTAGCTTTGAATGTCCTTCAAAAGCTGGCCTCTATCCACCTTTGAGATTCCATCAGGCGCCACAATCGCACATAGCCACACCACAGTTCTTTCTGCCCCTGCCGCTCATCCACTTCTTCTCAGTTAAGGGCCTTGGCTCTCACTGATTTCTGTGGCCTGGGATGGGCCTCCTTCCTTGACACTCTTGTGGCTCTCCCGTCCTTGCTTTTAGCATGCCAGCTTCAGGGTCGTCTCTCCAGAGAGATTTTCCCTGACCACTCTGTCCAAATGAGCCTTTTGTTTCTTATACATTACCTTTGTTCCATGAAAGTTGGAAGTGGACTGATTTTGTTGAAGACGTGTCTGGTGTCAGCAATCTGGGAAAGAAGATAAGGCTCCTGTGTGTGTGTGGGGGGGGGGGTGTCAAAAGCTTAGGTCATACTGGAGCATTAAGGGGAAGAGCTTGAAAGGCCACATTGAGTGTGGTACTTCAGTTCCTGCCACACATTCCAACTTAGATGGGATTGTGACAAGGGCAAAAGCCAAAGCTTTGTTATTATTGGCCATAGAATCTCACAGTGGTTAACCAGCCCTGGCAAACACATTTGTCTGCTGCTTAGGATTCCATTCAATGTCTCTTTGCCTTGCTATATGTTAAGCAATGTTGAAAGTCAGCTCATTCACCTCCTCCGAGAAGCCCTCCTTGACTTCCCTGGCTGGATTTTCCATTCCCACAGTACCATGTCCACTGGTTTTTTGTAACACAACCACATTTGATTACATACTGTTCCCCTCAAGGGAGTATATGTTTGTTAAAGTCTGAAACCATATTTTATTTCTTTGCCTCTTTCTGGCCTGTCAGGGTATCCAGCAGCACCGAGCTTTGGCTCATTAATAAGCTTTGGGAAGTTCAGACTTTAATGGAGGACACCATTTTGTGCAACATTTAACGGTATTAGCAGAAGCAGTAGGCAAAGCATACAAAGCAGAAAAACATTTTCTGAGAACTGATTTATTTGGATGAAAACAAACATTGGAGTTATTAGATAAACACGTAATAATCATTAATTTTAGGTAATTTTAAAAATTAGGGCAAATTCTAGAGGGAAAAAATATCCCTGCAAAGTTCCTTTCAACTGCTTTTACTTCTAAAGAATAAATACTGAATGAGCAAATAAATATCGCAAACGAGAGGAAATACTTCTGCCAGCTGACGTGTCATAATTCTGTGACCCGATGAGTGGGAACACCTATTAAGTTATTTTTAAACCTTGACGGTGACACGATAGAGCTTCATACTGAGAAGCAGACATTAGGGAGTCATAAGTCACAGAGATTGCTTTCCTCAAAGCCTCCCTTCAAACCAGTGAAGCATTCAGAGCACTGCTTTAGCGCCCACTCCCCAGAGTGGACTAGACCCTCACAAGGCCTCCTGGCAGTTTTCAAGGTGCGGGTTTATTGTGTTTTAGGTCCCATGTATTGCTCCAGGGGACAGATGGTTAAGCGTCTCTCTCTGGGCACTAACCTCCCTCCCCACCCCCACGAAAAGGTGTGTGGAAGCCCTGGGGGTAAGAGGACCCTCTTACCCAGCAGGCCTGGGCTCTCACGGAGTTGGGATTGTTGACCCACTGATTGGGTCTGAAAGCCTTTTCAGTCACACAAAACCCCCAGTTTCTCTATTAGCATATCAGAGGTGGCCGCAGCGGTGGGAAATGCTTCAGCCAACAAAAGACCCAGCTCAGTGGCATTGTCTTATTGGTGCTTACAGAAGCAGAAAAAATGATCATCTGGCCAAGACTGCTGTGATGGACAGATGTTGACATAGTTTTTTGGGGGGTGACCGATGTCTTCCAGTCCCCCACTCCCCCAACCCCACTTGATCTGTTCTGAAGACTGCAGCTGGGCCCCCTACCCAGGCATAGTTCCTTCGCAAGGAAAAGCCACGCCCCCACCTCTCTTTTGGGAAGACAAAGTCAGCTGTAACCAGAAGGAATTTGTTTCCACTCCACCCCTGGACTTGAAACTTCTATTTGAAATATAACTTGATGACAAATAGGAGAGTCCTTTGCCAGTGACTAAGACTGAGTCCCTGTTCGTGTCACAGAGCTTCTTCTCAGGAACCAGCATCTTAGACTCATATCGGAAGAGGAAAGATGCTTAGTAGAAATGGTAACTTTGCATGCTGATCTTCCATCTAGGAAAGTGGGGACCACTATCCTATGCTCTGTTGGAATGGCTTACGTTCAGAACAATTTTGTCCCCAAGGAATACTGGATAATGTCTGGAGATAATTTTTATTGTAACTTCTAGTGTGGGAATCTGCCAAGCCAGGGAAGGTACTAAATATACTACCATGCATTTACTTGGCTTAAAATGTCGATAGTGCCATTCCTGGGAAATTTGTCTATAGTAATAGTTCTTAACCTGTGGGTCTCAACTCCTTTTGGGGGGGGGTCAAACGACCTCTCACAGGGGTTGAATATCATATATCCTGCATATTAGATATTTACATTTAGATTCATACCAGGAACAAATTACAATTATGAAGTAGCAATAAAATAATTTTATGATGGGGGGGTCACCACAAATGAGAAACTGTGTTAAAAGGTCACAGCTTTAGGAAGGTTGAGAACTACTGGTCTGCAGTCTTCTTTATGAACATAATTTACAGATTCGTACAAAGACAAATTGATATTGATAAATGGGCACTTTATCAGTAAGGGGCTTAGCTTCATCCCTGTGTTCATTATATTAATTTAGAGTGCTGAACAGTATTTGACAAGGAAATAAAGTTTAAATTACAGTGTCTCATCTTTGGCTGCATCACTGAAAGAGTTCATCTAAGCGATGGGTGTCAAATTTTAGAAAATGGTATATTGTGCATAGAGAGGTGAAAATGCAATCATTTGACTTTCTTATAGCAAAAAATGTATCTTTAACTTCATGCTCAATTGAGTCTTAAATATATTCCACATGGCATAATATTAGATTCTTCCTCCTCAGCTGAAAATATTTATAGTCTTTTATAAAATGACATGTTGGAATGCATTGTAAATTGTTCAATTAGATAGATAGATAGATAGATAGATAGATAGATAGATAGATAGATAGATAGATAGATAGATAGAAAGTTTATGGAAAGAACTACAGGTTGGAGTGGTTTATTTTAATATGTTTGTTTGGTTCTAAATTTTCAGTTCAATATCTCTAAGTTAGAACACTTTTAATCACATAAATGCACATATGATATGCATAGATCAGCAGATACAAAAACAAAAATGTATATTACATTTCTTAGATGCAAGTTCTTCTACACATTTATCAAAAGGCTCCAGATTAAAAGCACTAAGCAATATTCATCACCTCTTATTATAGTCATTGATATTTGATAGAAATCATTGTCTTTTTAAGAATAAAGTGCATTTTGGCCAGAAAAATAATCACAGGTTATTATAATGGTTATTATAAAAAGAATATGAACTGAAGACCAGCTGAATGTGGTGGCGCATGCCTGTAATTCCAGCACTCCTGCAGTAGAGACAAGAAGATCAGGAGTTCAAAGTCATTGTCGTCACAAAGTGAGTTCAAGGTGACCCTGGGCTATATGACCCTGTCTCAAAACAGAAAGTCCATAAAGAAACAAAACATAATAAATTAAATCCCTTAATTCACCTTTAAATATCTTTTGTTATAGGCTAGTTGATATATAGTTATTTTTTAAATTTCTTATTAAAATCACCTGATTGATTGAAAATTAATCCTAAGGCAGTTAAAATAATTTAGTTATGCTCTCTGGTGAAGGTATTTTGTCACTGGTTAGCATATTTTTAATTTCTATAAAACACAGTCATATATTCTACCACAGTGGTTGATGTTAGAATTAATTTGGCCCTAAAGTTCTACTCATCTCTGTGAACTGAAGTTCCCAGAAAAAAGAAGATCTGCACCTGTGTTAAAAATGACTGAGCTTTGTGACTGTGGGAAGTCAGAACATTGCAGATCAGAGGCAAATTAGCTTTGGGTATTTTTAGTCTCTTTGAAAGCCATTCATTACCTACCCCTGTCTGGTTTAACAGTACTGTGATTACCAAAACCTTAAAAATGTCTTTGTAGCAGACCACTAGGTTCCACCACCCTAAAAGCTAAGAATATCACCAGAAAGTACCCGAAATCTATAGGAGATGCTCCCCTGCTTTGATGTAAGCAGCCTACCTGTGGTCCCTGCCAGCGTACTTGGTAAATGCTTTTATATTTGACTTTGTCTTTTCTGTACAAAAGGAAAATCTCATGTAACTCCTTCCATAGTGGAACTCCTCATTCTGGACTACCTGAGTCCCCTTTCTGAGGCCATGCTCACTCATGCTTGGCTTGAGAGCAGGCTACTTCTTCTTTGGAGGTGAGAGCTATGTTTCATCAGTCTTCACTAGACTACGCAGAATGTCAGAGGCTGAGACGTTACTATGATAACTAAATAAAACTACCACTACCACCACCACACAGTTGCACACATTCTCACACACACACAAACTTATAACTCACACACACACACACTCAAAACTCACTCACAGACATACTCAGACACACACACACACACACACACCAGAGAGAGAGAGAAACAGAGACAGACAGACAGACAGACAGACAGACAGACAGACAGACAGACGGAGTGCAATTCTGAAGCACAGACTGTATTAAGCACAGAGCTGGCAGGTAAAGTAGGAAATTATCAACCCAGGTATAAGCAGGGTCATTTTCTTTCTTAATTTTGCAAAGGTAGTAGTACAGGGGTGGATGAAAATGATACATTTGGCATGAGACCATGTTCCTGGGGTCATAGTTGAGATTGCCACCCTCGGTAGTGACCATAAAGAACTGAGAGTGTCAGCAAAGTATACCAGCATTGGCAGAACCACCCCAATCCACACATTAAAATCCCCCAATCAGAGACTGCTCAAGATCTGTATAGAAAAAATACCATTGAAAACTAAAATGAAAGAAGAGACAAAAAAATCTATCATTGCATAACCTTTTTACAAAAACTATGTTAAAATGTGAAGCATGGGTGAAAACGCCTCTTGATGATCTTAGTTTCCAACAATCAAAACAGAATTATAGAAAACCCAAACTACTTCATATTAGGTGACAGTTATCACAAGAGAAATCTCATGTATTTCTTCAATATACATGAGACCCTGGATTTAATTATCAGTAAGAAGGAAGAGGGGGAGGTAGAGGAGCTAAAAATAATAACAAAACAAAATAACATTTGCGTGCAAGTGACATACATCTTCCCCTTTAAGTCATCTCTGGACTATTTAGAATATTGAAGACAATGTCAGGGTTGTGTAAGTGTTTATAGTGTATGGATTAGGGAGCAATCACAAGAAGAGTCTGTAGGTGACACGGCATTCTGTTTTCAAACACTTTCATCTGCACTGGCTTAGGTCCACAGCCACAGAACTTCCTCCGTCATGAAGGACGGCCTGAAAACAAGGATGTGAGCCTCCAGTCCTTTCTGTTGTAAGTTCTGCCTCTTTCCTCACAGGCTACGGTTTGATGAGCTCCCTGGCTTTAAAAAAACTTAAATGGCTTACTATTGCATATTGTTCATAAACTTATAAAGCACGCTGTAGAAAATTATAACCAACTTATGAATAATTTTTGGTAATTTGTAATTCAGCCTCAAAGGCCAACATATTAGGGAAGATCAGTCACACTTTCCCAAGATGCTTGCTTGTTTTGTTTATTTGGTCGCTTATTTGGGACATGGTCATGCTAGGTGGCTCAGGAGGGCCTCAATCTCATTGTAATCCTAGGACGACTGGCATGAGACAGCCCAAAGGTATTTTATAAGTAACTTTATCTGAGGCTGGAACTTGGCCAATTTTTCAGTAAAGATGCAGAAAGTAGACATTTCAGGCTTTGTGATATGGGCCACAGAAAAGAACAAGGCATATTCTCCTCGAAGACTGCTTTGAAATGCAAAGATCATAAGAGAGGGAGAGCGGGGCGCCATGTCTTACTCTTCTGAAACTGTCTTTACGCATAAACAGAACCAGTTATCCTTACGTAACTGCAGAGAACTGTGGGTATGCAGAGCCACCTGGGCAAGGGGGAATCTTGCTGAAGGACTTTTCCTCTAGGTCTGCTCAGGGGCCAATCAACTCATCCTAGCTGGCAAATTGCCTGGTGTAGCCACCGAAGTCTCAAGTACCAGAAACCTGGGATGATTGATCACCATACATTTGAGACTCAGGAAAAAGTTTTCTCAGAGGAAATCCGGGACCAAATTGTAGTGGAAGGGGAAAAAGCTTGAAAGGCGAATGCTTTCAGGAACTCTACCATATAAACAGTAAGTTAAAAAAAAAAACCACAGCTGGGGAGTTCTAAAGAGAATATGGCAAAGCAATATTTTGTGGGCTTTTCATTTTCCTTGAGCTCTGTTGAGTCCAGAATCTGTCTTCCTGTTAATAATAGTCCCAACATAACAGGCTGTAGTGTTTATTCACAGGTGCATTAGTAATTTTATAGTGCGAGTTTATACATCCTCTGGATGTGATAAATGTTGTACATTAATGACGAAGCACAGCCCAGGCTTTATTACTCAGAACTCACAGGATTTCAATTACTTCCTTTACCTGAGGAGTACACTCAGCATGCGACAATGTGGGAGCCTAACTATGACTAAGGGGTGACTTGTCAAAACTACTCTGAGAACAGCAAGAAATTAAATGGGAACGATTTTTTTGAGAGCTTTGTTACTGGATCATTTAGAGTACCCCACTTTTCTCTTTGTCATTTCAGCCCTTGATTAATTAATCAGCTAAGTCTCAGTGTTGAATCCCCTGCATTAAATGAACAGATGTATTTCTTCTTATCTCCACTGCATCTTGGTCTGTTGGTTCCTAGGGCTCTGGTTTCCTTAGACATGTTGCAGATTAACAGAAGGGAGCTTAGTAGCAGACTTTCCACTTTGTCCAGAGTTAGCAAATTTTCACTAAGATCTAAGTACATATGGAATTCCATTTTTAAAAGGATAGTCTACATTTTACTCATCTCTCTGCTTTCCACTGTAAGTAAGAGAGGGCTGGCTCCTTCCCATAGGGTCACATGCCAACTCATGCCAAGATGTCACATGCAGACACCTCACTTTCTCTTAAGATATATTTACATTCTTCAACATAAAATGAACATCCCAGATCAGCCTCTATTACATTCTCTTATTCTATATACATTCTATGATTGTGAAAATCGCAACTGTGAATGAACAAAACACCAAAACTGGTTGAATTTACAATTCACAAAATTCATTGGTAATTTGTCCAATGCAATAAGAAAGCCAACAAATCTCGATGAAGTCTTATAAATTATTTATGTATTTTTAATGCTTTGGCCTGTATCCACATCTGTAAGACACAGGTTATATAAATAAACATTGGTTTGTGGGTATGTAAATTCTACAGAAGTCTAATGCAAATATCCTATAATTATTTAGCAGCTGTCATTCTTGCAAACTGTAATTTCAGTGCAAGAGAATGTCCCCAGATCATAATAAGTGGAGGAAATGTTCTGGGATTTGGGGGCATGCAATGATAGTAAGGAATGTAGCATATAATCAGGATATCTGAACAATAAAAAGAAAATACTGCCAGCGCATACAAGGCCAACATTTTTCAAGTCATTCAGAAGAATTTGTAATGTGTTGACGCCCCGAGCATTGCTGGTCACATTCTGATTTGGTCCCACTAATCCTTTCTATGTTTTAGTCTGATATCTGATTCCACCATTTTCTCCACTATAAAAACAATTATGTTTACATACATTTCAAAAAACCTTTAGGCAACGAATGCCTAGTTTTCCACACCCTCCGAGGTACAGAACAACAAGAAGAACTGAAAAACATGGATCTTCTCGATAGTTACATTTAAATGTTTCACTCAAAACACTAGTGCGTGGTTACCCCTTAGGTATTTATTGTTATAAAATCAACTGGCTGAAGTTTAGCAGACAGAGCCAGCAAATATGTATGAGACCACTTTGTGAGTAAAGGATTTAAGAGCCCGGTAGTGGTTCCGGCTCAGGGGAACTCATGAGAGTACAGTTACGCTGTTGTTGACTGGAGTAGATATTACCTATCCACTTCTGAGTGTTTTATTGATTTTGATGCTACTGTTAAATGGATTTTCCTCTTAATTTCCTCCTCAGATCATTCATTGCAAGTATGCAGAAACGAACTGACATTAATGTGTTTCTTTTATATCCTGAAACTTTACTGAAGTGCTTGATTAGGTGTCTACCAGGGTGTGTATGTTTGTCAGTTTTAAATGTTTCTACATACAATGCTGTGCTAATGTGAACATAAATCCTTTTACTTCTTTGCAATTTCAATGCTTTTTTTTCTTCTTGCATAATTGGTCTGGCTGAGCCTTCCTAATTCCTATGCTGAGCAGAAGCAGCAAGAGTAGGCATCTTTGTCTTCTGATACAAGAATGAAAAGGAGCTTGAACATCAGCTGGGAGCCTTCCTTCCATATGATCTGTGTTTGGAGTTATTGCTAATGTCTAGTTTAGTGAGTGCTTTTACTGTGAAAGGGTATTAAATCTTGACAGATACATTTTTAGTGTAAGTTGAGATGGTCACATCGTTTCATCCTTTATTCTCTTCGTGTAGTATACTATGTTAATGATTTCCATGGGCTAAACCACCCTGGCATTCCAGGAACATGTATCCACATGGTCATGGTGTATAATCTTCTTAATGTGCTATTGAATTTAGTTTGCTAGTGTTTTGTTGAGGTTTCTTGAGTATGAGTATTACCCCATTTTAACGAATTACCTCTTCAAATAAGGTCACATTCTGAGGTTCAAGTCAGGATTTGAACATATCCTTTTCCAAAGTGACAAAATCCAACACAACACAATCCCCAAGATGAGGGACTTTCATTCCCTAGTCTTAGAACACTCCTGCAATACTGTTGTTTTTTTTTTTACATTAGGAGCTAGTTAATAAGTCTATTTGCAAGGCAAAGGAATTGCACAAAGTTGAATATCATAAAGTGTGCACAACTTGGGGCAATGTTGGAAAATGCCTTATCACATTCATAATTACTAAGGAGGAGCCATATTTAGTTGAATTGACTGATTGCTATTTTATTTATTTGTTTTTGATGTTTGTTTTTGAGACAAACTTCTTTATTTTTATTGAGCTATATATTTTTCTGAGCTCCCCTCTCTTCTTCTCCCCTCCCCTTCTACCCTCTCCCATGGTCCCCATGTTCCCAATTTCCTCAGAAGACCTTGTTTGAGACAGATTTCTATGTTATCAGGCTGGCCTCACGCTCACTATGTAGCTAGGAGTGACCCTAACTTTATCCTCTTGCCTCTGTCTCCCAAATGCTTGAATTACAGGTCTGTGTCAACATGCCCAGGTAGATGTAGTAGACTTTTTAAAATTTTATTGATTTATTTAAATATGTTTTTAGTTGAGTTGAAACAGAATTATATCATTTTCCCCCTTGCATTCCTCCCTCCAGCCCCTCCCAAGTACCCTTCCTCCAACCTCTCCCATACCCTTACCCTCAAGTTGATAGCCTCCTTTTTTGACTATGATTCTTACATATATATGAACACATATTTTTATATGCATATACACATATATATACATGCATAAATACATTAATACAATCTGACCAGTCTGGTTTTTGTTGTTTGTGGGCAGATGGTTTCAAGGCCCACTATTCTACACTGGGCAGCCAATAAGGGGTCTCATCACTGGAAGAGGCTAAGTCTCCTTTTCCTAACAGTCACTGGTTACTTATAAATCTTTGTCTAGGGTTGGGACTCCTCAAATTTCCTCCCTTCCATGTTAATATGTCCATTTATATAGTCATTTCTCAGGTCTTGTTTATACAACCATTTCTAAGAAAGCCTTTTGCCACAGACTTCCTGGTCCTCTGGCTCCTACAATCATTTTACTTCCTATTCTGAGATGTTGCCTAAGCCATATAGACAGAGGAGGGATAAAGAAAAATAACACTAAGGTTGTTTGGTAAAACCTCAAGGACTTACATTATTTTTTCTAAAATTATGCACAATACATATAAGCGTATACACACACACACACACACAAGCACATGCACCTTGAAAGAAGTTAAGCATTTTGCTGAGAATTTCATACATAATTTTTTTAAACACTGATGTGATTGATGTGTGGGTTTTTTTTTAATGATGTTGTGTGTTGTGCACCTTTCTTTGAAGCTACCCTGGAATGAAGCTACCCTGGAATGGAGCTACCCTGGAATCATGACATCTCCCCTCCCCCCCCCCGACACACACACATTGGCACCCTAAAGCTTAGACTAATCTACAAACAAGTGTTCTTTATCTTTGGACATTGTAACACACTGCTGTCTACAAAGCTCACACTTGAGGACCACCAATCAAGTTACGAAGTGGGTGGCAGAGCCTGGCTTAGTAGATAAGAGCACGTGAGGCACATATATAAGGACCCGAGTTCTGATCCCAGCATCTATATGAAGAACCCATGCAAAATTGGCAACGTCCATGCCTTAAACTCTAGCACTGAAGAGATAGGATCACTGGGCTTGCTGGCTGCCAGCATAACTCCAGATTTGTCTCCAAAGAATAAGGCAGAGTGATAGAGCAGGGTCCCCAATGTTCTCCTCTGGTCTGTACACCTAAACTCAGCACATACACCACAAGATCATACATGGCACTCATATTCACACACATATGTGCAATTAATAAGATTTTAAAAAACCCAAGAAGTTAAAAAAATCACAAAACAATCTCATAGCATTTTAATGATCTATGATTTTGTATTAGAGCTGCATTCACAGCTACCCGTGATCATATTCAGCCTATGGGCTTCTTAATACACATCACTGCCAATTTTAAAGCGCCTATTCACACAACTTACTAACTGGGAGCTTTCTACCCAAAGCTTTAATAGGTTGATGACAACATTCTTTTTCTGGGAACACTGTATACACAAAAACAAACATTATAGCTCAGAAATTAGAAGACTAGCATTTTGTGTGTGTGTGTGTGTGTGTGTGTGTGTGTGTGTGTGTGTGTGTGTGTCCAGGCGTGCGTGTGCACACGCGCATTGTTTATGTGTATGGTACATGCATGAGAATGTACAGAGGCCATAACAGGATATAGGGTGCCATTCTCCAACACTTTCTACCTTATTGCTTTGATACAGGGTTTCTCAGTGAGTCTAAAGTAAAAGCTTGACATATCTGTTTGGTGGCCAGCAAGCTATTGGAATCTGAGTTCCTCTGCCCCCCAATGCTGGAGTTATATAGGCATGCACAGCCATGGATGCTATGGATTCCAACTCGGGTCATACCCAGTGAGCTATCTCCCTAGCCTAAATAGTATTATTTGTTTTTAATTTAGATGACATCAAACTACTCATGATACAAATGCATTCATTACTTTATGGAGTTTGTTATGCTTTAGAGCAGTGGTTCTCAGCCTTCCTAATGCTGTGACCCTTTAATACTGTTCCTCATGTTGTGGTGACCCCCAACCATAAAATTATTTTCATTGCTACTTCATAACTGTAATTCTGCTGCTTGTATGAATCAAAATGTAAATGTGTGATATGTAGGATAGTTGACATGTGACCCTAAAAGGGTTGTGACCCACAGATTGAGAAATACTGCCTTACAGACAGAGCATGGTGCTTTTAAACATTTAAGAGCAAGAACCTGACTTCTAACATCTATTCATGTGAACTTTTTAAAAATAATTCTTTATTAATTAAAAATTATATATGTGTGTGCACATAAACTCAGGAGCCCATGGAGGACAGCAGAAGGCATTGGGTCCTCTGGAACTGAAGCTAGAGGCAGTTTTGAGCCTCCATGTTAATGCTGGGACACGAACCCCAGTCTTCTACAAGATCAGGAAGTGCTATTAACTTCGGAATCATTTCCCAGGCCCCACAGTTATTTCTTTAAAAGTGTCTATAGTCATCCTTCTCTCTTTATTTTTTTATTGATATTTATTGAGTTCTACATTTTTCTCTGCTCCCCTCCCTGACTCTCCCCTTCCTCCTTCAACCCTCCCCGAAGGTCCCCATGCTCCCAATTTACTCAGGAGATCTTATCTTTTTCTACTTTCCATGTAGATTAGATCTATGTATGTCTCTCTTAGTGTCCTCATTGTTGTCTAAGTTCTCTGGGATTGTGGTTTGTAGGCTGGCTTTCTTTGCTTTATGTTTAAAAACCACCTATGAGTGAGTACATGTGATAATTGTCTTTCTGTGTCTGGGTTACCTCACTCAAAATGATGTTTTCTAGCTCCATCCATTTTCCTGCAAAATTCAGGCTGTCATTATTTTTTTCTGCTGTGAAGTACTCCATTGTGCAAATGTACCACATTTTCCTAATCCATTCTTTGATCGAGGGGCATTTAGGTTGTTTCCAGGTTCTGGCTATGACAAACAAAGCTGCTATGAACATAGTTGAGTACATGTACTTGTTGCACGATTGAGCATCCTTTGGATATATACCCAAAAGTGGTATTGCTGGGTCTTGAGGAAGGTTGTTTCCTAATTTTCTGAGAAATCGCCACACTGACATCCAAAGGGGTTGTATCAGCTTGCATTCCCACCAGCAATGCAGAGTGTTTCCTTTCCTCCAAAACCTCTCCAGTATAAGTTGCCCATCAGAGTTTTTGATCTTGGCCATTCTTACAGGTGTAAGATGGAATCTCAGAGTTGTTTTGATTTGCATTTCTCTGATGACTAAAGATGTTGAACATTTCCTTAAGTGACTTTCAGCCATTTTAGATTCCTCTGTTGAGAGTTCTCTGTTTAGGTCTGTACTCCATTTTTTTTTATTGGATTATGTGTTCTTTTTTGTTTTTTTTTTTTTTTTTTTTGATTTTCAAGACAGGGTTTCTCCGTAGCTTTTTGGTTCCTGTCCTGGAACTAGCTCTTGTAGACCAGGCTGGCCTCGAACTCACAGAGATCTGCCTGCCTCTGCCTCCCGAGTGCTGGGATTAAAGGCGTGTGCCACTACTGCCCTGCAGATTATGTGTTCTTTTGTTGTACAATTTCTTAAATTCTTTGTATATTTTGGAGATCAGACCTCTGTCTGATGTGGAATTGGTGAAGATCTTTTCCCATTCTGTAGGCTGTCGTTTTGTCTTGTTGACCATGTCCTTTGCTTTACAGAAGCCTTTCAGTTTCAGGAGGTCCCATTTATTAATTGTTTCTCTCAGTGTCTGGCTGCTGGGGTTATATTTAGGAAGTGGGTATCAACATGTAGAAGAATGAAAATAGACCCATATCTATCACCATGCACAAAACTCAAGTCCAAATGGATCAAAGACCTCAACATAAAGCCAGCCACACTAAATCTTATAGAAGAGAAAGTGGGAAGTACAATTGTACACATTGGCACAACCTTCTCATAAAAGATTGGAAAGTAACAAGATGACTTCTTTTTACCCAATCAAAGATGAGATTCTTTAAAGAATCAGTTAGAAACTGAGAACACTCATTTGAATAGCCAGCACACACCAGCCTGTCAAAATGATTCTTTTGTTTTCCAAGACAGGGTTTCTCTACATAACTGCTCTGGCTGGCCTAGAATTCATTTTGTAGAGCAGGCTGATCTTGCACTCAGAAAGACCTTCCTGCCTCTGCCTCCCAAGTGTTGGCTAAAAAAAAGCTGATTGTTAAAGTTTGATTATTTTGGTTAGTTTATTGATAGCATGTTAGTAATAGAAACTGCAATGTGGGGATTAGCAAAAGCTGGGAAGTAGGGCTGATTTTGTCTGTAAAAAACCCACAAACATTCAGTATTATCCATGACATGCCTATCATGCTATTTTTTAAGGTAGTGGACTTCTCTTAAAACCCACATATTTTTCATGGCATATATTTGAGAAGAGAAAGCAAACTGGAAGTACCAAACAAAGCAGTATAATATTGGCCATGAAAACAACAGGAGTCCAAAGAAGAGAGGGAAGCAGGGGGGCACAAGCACAGGAGAGTTGTCATGGAAACACTGGTGCTGAGCTAGAGTGCAAAACACCAGCAGGGCAGGGAAAAGGTTAACTGAGAGGAAAGAAAGTCGTGGAAACGTAGTAGCAGGCAGACAGAAAGAATCAAATCTACTGCAAACAAGAACAAGGGCTAGAGATGTAGTCCAGTGGTACAAGACTTGCCTAACATGCTTAACCATGTGCAAAGCCTTATGTTTAATTCCCAGCACCACAAAAAGACAAAACCCAAAGACAGGGGACAGAACAAGAGAGTCCCGTGGGGGTTGCAACTGTATGTCCCAGTAGAGTTTGCCAAGCCTTTCCCACACATTACCTCATTCCGATTCCCAGAGGAAGCCTGAGAGAGAACAACCCAGGCTCAGAGGATTGATGCAATACAGCTGTATAAGCCCACTGTCAGGACAAAAAACAAAGACCCATCTTTTATTCCCAGGTCAGCCTTCTTCCCACAAGAAAGACCATGCTATCTACACTCTTCGGCATTTTAAAGCGTGCAACACAGAAAGGCAATAGTGAAAAGGAATATTAAAGAAGTAATATAGTCAACATATGTTGGTTTACTTTAAATGCATAGATGATGCTCTGGCTGGTTTTAAATGACAGCGGAGAGTAACTTCCAAGTATAACTGCTTTTAGGAGTTCAGATACAATTTCTCTGCAAGGTTTCCAACGTACTCAAGTCTAAAGCCTTACTGTATTCAACTCAAAATCTTTACAGGAAACAGAATTATAACCAGAGCTCAGTTTCTAAGAAAAAGAAAACACAGAATAAGAGAAAAAAAATAGTCTTATCTAAACTATGAGGGCTGGATTCTTAGGTCCCCTGAGAGTCAAGTTTTCTAAAAGAAATATTTTTGTTCTTCTCCTCATACCATATACTAAGCCTCAAAAAAGGATAAACACAGTCTGAACTTTTGAGTTTAGAATTTTCCAGTAATAGGAATCTGGCAAAGACAGTATTGAATGAAAGAAGCCAGATCCAAGTGCAATACTTTGTGGTTTCAGTTCTATAAAGTATGAAAATCTAAGCAAAACATATCTGTGCTGTTGGGAGTCAGACTTATGGTCACCCTTCATGGGGCAGAGCGGCGCATAAGGGCAGTAAGAGGTCAAAGACAACCTCTAGAGTGTATACACAAAGAGAGTCTCTAGTGTCTACACACTTCAGTTTCTCCAACTGAATTTTCTATATACAAATATGCTAGCTTTATGAAAGTTCAAATAACTTCTAAGTACACACATGAAGGATATGTTATGCTAGATATGTTTTATACTTTCATAAAAGTGATTCAACTATTTCTTGCACCCTTAAGCAGGATAAAATTAGGTTTAAAATGCTGCGAAAAATAAAGAATGTAGTGAACAAATGGTCTGTGACAATAGAATGATAAAATAAACCTTTTATGTTTTAATGTACACAATAAAATTGATAATATTAGAATCTGGCCCACCTTAGGTTGGGTTCCTTCTTGTGATCTTAATTACAGAATACATGATTTCAGATAAAGATGGCACAGCCGGTGCTCACTGCCGCATGGAATTTTCCTGGGGAGACATGAACTAAAGTCTCTTCATACCCAGATAAGACACCGACAGAGGACCAAAAGAACAGTTCCACTCAAGTTCACTAAGGAGTTTATGGAACCTACTTTAGGCCACATGTGAAGGTTTGCTCGAAAGAATGTGGTGGCTCCCAATCAGTAGCATCACCAAAAACTCACCACAGCATGACTGATAGCCTACCCAAACTAAATGGCATCCCCTTTTGCTGAACCTTTCACACTGTATACTTTAGAACCTCCCCAAACCGTTAGCAGCTAAGGTTGAATTATATACAACTTGGAGGGGGGAAGGGTGCAGAAGAGAGTGGTTGGAATTTCATTTGCGAGTTTAATGACTCTTCCCACCTCCTCCTATGAAGGAAAGTCAACAGGC
This sequence comes from Microtus pennsylvanicus, assembly GCF_037038515.1. NCBI lineage: Eukaryota > Metazoa > Chordata > Mammalia > Rodentia > Cricetidae > Microtus > Microtus pennsylvanicus. The sequence goes on along the minus strand of NC_134601.1, from coordinate 122,619,369 downwards.
CAGATCTTGTGAGGGTCTCTTCAAAGTTATTTCGATTATGATGGTAACAGTCCTGCCATGCCTGGAGGATAACATCCAGAAAACACTCATAAACAAGTAAAACAGACATAGCTAGGGTGCAATTTACAAAGTGAGGCATAGGGCTTGTTCAATCTTGCTCACTGATTACTCTTCATAATTTTAGCAGGTACTCTGGATCTTGGGATTGTTTTTAGCCAGAAAGGGGCATATAATTTAAAAGCCACATAATCTTATCCCCCTTCTAGGTTTTCAAGCCCTATACCCAGAATAAATTTTTGAACTCTTCATTGGATCAAGTTAGATCATTAGACAGTTTTTATACCATGCTGGGGTTAAATTCTTAGCACCTATTCAAAATGTTTGCTATATCTTTGAGCAAGCGCGTGATCTTTTTCTTCCCCATGGAGTCCACAGTATCTTGGATCCTTCTCAGAGTAAGAGCTTAAATGAATGAATAAAAAGGATACATATATTTGCAATGAAAACCACTTTGTGTTACATAAAACACACGTAAGGTATATATGCTTCTTAATTAAACGATTGCAAGCAAAGTGACACAAGGCCTGCTAAGAGTCATATTTTTGAAGAACTGATTAGAAGAAATACAATGTTGAGGTATCTGAAGCAACTAATTCAGAAAAAGAAACCTATGATTTCAATTGCTTGCCAATACTTTGGATAGTAATAAAATTGGACGCAGAGTTAGAGATGTTGCTTAGTGGTAAGGCACTGGCCTAGCATGTACCTGTCTTCTAGGCTTGACTTCCAGCATCAAAAAAAAAAAAACAGCAAGCAAACAAGACTGTATACACCTGAGTCTGGTGGAGTATACTTGTAATTCCAGCACCTGGGAGATCAAAAATTTTAGGCCAGCCTGGTCTACGTGAAACAGTCTCAAGAAACGAACACCCAAACCAACAAACAAAACACCCATTAAAAAACAATGCAGATGTCATCATGCACTGTGTAAGGAAGTCTCAAAACCTGATGAAAATAAGGCTGTAATTTTTCCTTCCCAACCCCATAGATTCCTTCCTTTCTACCCACAGATTCAAGATCTGTGGAGCCCAAGTGAATGATATTTCCCCACCTTGGGACAAGGTCTTGTTGAGAAAAACTGACCTCAAACTCATCAGTGGTCCTCCAGCTTCTGCCTCCTGAATGGTGAGATTACAGGCACGTGTCTCCATACACAACTTTAAAGTATGTCACTGGCCTGTGGTTTATAAACATTTTACAAGAACATCCTTGGGTTTTTGGTGGATGCTTTAAATCATTATCTAACAGATTATGTTGTCTAGGGTACCCTGAATAAAGAATTTGGGGTTTACTATTTTTGCATTCAAAGAAATTGTGCCTCTACAAGATAAGAATAATAATATGTAATGATCCTGCTTATATTTTGCTTACAGTAAACTTTCTTTGTTGATAATAAAAAAAGGTTGTGACTTACCTATTTAGAGTTTCTATCTTTTAAGATTATTTTCCTATTATATTAAGCCAACTATATTTTATAATTATAAGGCCCTGTACATATATATATATATATATATAGTATATGTGTTTATAGGAGATTTTATATAAATCTATAAATATGTGTCATTTTTGTTAGGTTGGGCAAGATCTAAGGTTTTAATTTCTAGACCTTGTGATTTTTCATAAGTCCCAACACTTTCTTATTGTTTCATTATTTTCTTATAAGTTTAACCCATGAATTATACTTTTAATTCCATAAAAGCAAATGTAAAAAGGTTGTTATTTCTGGGAAGAACAGAAAGCAATACATTTTCAGGAAGGTGCTTCAGAGGAGGCATGGAGAAGAGACCGTAGGGGATCACATGAGCACTCAGGGGCAGGAAGGAGGGCTCATTCATATAGTCTGTGCTGAAGGAGCGACTTCGTCTCTCAGTGCAGTTGTCTGGCTTCTACTTCATCTATTGGATAATATTTTCATAGATGGAAGGGTTCAAAGGTGTCTGTGATTATACTGAAGCATTGAATAGTATGTACTTTAGGAAAGCCTAACTAACTGCTCACGAGAGCGCTGATAAATTTCCAGATTGTATTTGGAATTTTTAGACAGGTTTTCTAATCCAAGCAGGTTTCAAACTCACTATACAGCACAGGATGACCTTGAATTTCTGCTCATTTTGCTTCCATTTCGCTGCCACCGCAGGTATGCACCAACACCACCCTTACGTGGCTCCGGGGAATCAAACCCAGGTTTCTGTGAACGCTACCAAAGCATTCTGCCAAAGCAACGGAGCTGTATTTCTAGCCTGGAACATTCTTGAAATGTGATATTTTCTGTGGATGGCTCTAACCTTAATACTGGTCTGCTTTGGCCCACCAAGCCTGCCTCCTTCAAATAAACACACAAACACAAATCACAGATTGGGTTTCTCTGAGAGCTTAATATTTTGAAACACATTTATCAGCAGAAGCCAAAGCTTACCTTGAGGTTGGAGGAAGGAAAATGTTTTTGTCATTGTCATGTTTCCAAGGATCTGTCAACCCTGGCACCTAACAGACACATGACTTAGAACTAGCTTGTGCTATAATTAAACACGGATTTGTAGTTATGGGGTTGGGGGGGGTTAGTCTCCAGAACAAAGAAATTTCCTTTGAAAAATACTCAGTATAGAATAAATTCAGTCTTCCGGGTCTCCTGGAGCCATGCATGTTTGGGTCCTGTTGTTGAAGGACATGGGGAGGGCCACCCCAATCTTCTCTTCTGTAACAGTTTAATTTTCTCTTATAGTTCAATTTTCCACCCCATTTTAGATGTGGATTTTTTTTCTTGTACTAATTTTATTTTTAGGAGTTTTAGAATTAGGGAGATACATTAGAGAGTAATATAGCCACTATTTTTAAAAGATGCTACAGCGACCGAGAAGTCTTTACTGTTCTGCTTTATGAGCTTCATGGCCCTGTCTGTGTGATGGAAAGCAAATCTGTTTGCTGGATTAGAAAGGAGCCTCACATGGCAGTCAGAAGGAAAAGATGGATGAATTCGCATGATAATTTCCCAGTGCCCTTATTTAGCAGATGCTGTGGGTGTGCTTTCCTTCGCCACTCAGCTCAAGAGTGAACACGACAAAAAAGAAATGACTGCAATTGCCAGGCAGTGGCATCCTTAAGTATGTCCTGCGCGTCTTTGCCTCTGTAACTGTGAGAGCTCCAGCAGTGACCTCCTTTTGACAGGGAAGGCCTTGTCTGATTGCTCCCTCTGCTCCCCTGTCTCTGTACCTGAAACAGGAACTATGAGGATCGCTCAGAGCGGCTTGTTTTGATAATAACCAAAGGCAGTCAGGCCCTTATAACTTTGGGGTGTGCAAATCTGCTCCAGGCAACCAGCAAGGGCATCACATGTCCTTCAACACATCAAAACACTCCCTTCTAGCTAGATGTGGTGGCTTGTGTTTGTGGAGACTGACGCAGGAGGATTTCGGTGAGTTCAAAGCCGTCCTGGCTTACAATGTGGCACACTGTCTCAAAAACACAAACACACAAGGATGACACCAACAAACATGCTAACATGGAAAGGGGAAAAGTCAAGATGCCTTGCCCTACTACAGGCAACTAAGGAAACCTGAGAGCAATAGAAATCCTCTTTCCCAGGAAAGAGCACACCAATTAATTAGGTTATCCAATATCATATTGTAGGTCCTGAAAGAGAGAGAGAGAGAGAGAGACAGACAGACAGACAGACAGACAGAGAGAGACAGAGAGAGAGAGAGAGAGAGAGAGAGAGAGAGAGAGAGAGAGTGTGTGTGCACACACACACGTGCATGCCTGTACGTGAGTACGTGAGTGTGTGTGTGTGTGTGGATGTGGGTGGGGGAGAGAGAGAGAGAAACAACAATAAAAGAAAAAGCAGCCGTGATCTTGCAAAGGGGCAGGGGAGACTGGAGAGAGGAAAGGGAGGGGGAAATAGTGTAATTATATTGTGATCTCACAAAATTATAATAAAGCCTTTTTAAAGGAAAAACCTTACAAACAGACTGGGGATATAGCTCAGTTGGTATTGTGCTTGCTTTGCATGCACGCAGCCCTAGGTGCAGTCCTCAGCACTTCATGGTCAGCATGCATACCAGCAATCTCAGCACTCTGGAGGTATGAATCAGTGTCACCTGACAGGACTATCAGAAACTCAGGGTCATTCTTAGCTACATAGACAGGCCAAAGCCACCTGGGATAGACGAGACACCCCCCCCCCCATCTAAAAAATGTTTACGACTATTACCTGCACTGGTTGCATCTAAAGCTGACTGTGATAATGTCCTTCTTATCTATATTGTAGCTTACATCTCCTGCACCTTTTGTGTTCAAGCCTCACTATCTTCATGGAGCAAATGCCACAGAAGCTCTAGAAACAGAAGATGTAGAATCACCTATCAGAACTGCATGTGCAATCCCGAAAGAAGTACCACTCAATTCTCTGTAGTCTATTTAGCTCACCCTACACAGCCTCGTCAACAAAAGTGCAACTCGTATGTCCTCCTCATTGCCACGTCGCTATTGCTGTGGCATACCACTGAATATTAGCACCAGTCACTGATGGAGATCTGTTAATGTTGGGGATCCCACTATGTACTTTATGTACATTTCCTTGTCTAACAGTTTCGGTGATGTTGCCAGCTACATTAGATAAAGAAGCCCAAGGTTAGAGAGATTGCATGAATGGCTATAGAATTCATAGGACTGTTCAGTGCATATTTCTGCTCTTCCACTTCCAGAGATCAGATTAGACCTTGTGTTTGGGTGACCCCCCCTATTATACAGTCCTGGCCAATGAAATGGCAGAAAACATTCTGTGCCATTTGGGGGCTAAGCTGTTAATCGCAGCACCAAGATTCCTCAGGCTCCTTTCCCTTCTGCCATGGCTACTGGTAATATCCGAGATGGCTACTGCCTGATCAGCCTGCTGCCCTCTGGGCATATATAGGATAGAGAGTGAACCGGTCTGAAGTAAACCTTTCTGAAACCACATTCACAAATAAACACTTGAACCTCCAATTGGTCTCTGTCAGATATCTGACCACAGTGACGTAAGGGTAGCTAAGACCCTAATGGTAAGGATCCTCTCACATCTACCTCTCAAAGTTTATATCCTCTCTCAAAACTCTGCCAGAATTTGAAGGTCAATCAATCATTCAACACAAGGCCTATGGGCCATTTCACATTAAAAGCCAAAATATACTACAAGTTTCCACTTCTAATAAAATTCTATTCCTCCTTTCAGTTGCTAAGCAATGATGCCTTTACCCCTTGCAATGCGTTCTTTTATTCTAGCATACACAAATGCAGATGGACGTTGTCATGAAACTCTTTCTTAAGTAAGAATAATCATTTATTTCAAATGCGTCACCAGCAGAGGCCCAGAAAATGTGGCTTCCAAAAACATTGAATATAGAAATCAGGTACCTAATTGTTTGCAGCTGGCAAGGAAATGAATTAAAAGCCCTTGAAATCAAGAGTTTTCGTTTCATCCTGTTAAATAAAATGCCATCTCTATAATTATTTCCCATTTGCTCCTGTGCCTCCGCGTTTAAGTGGACAGAAAGAAAGATAAAAGCATGTTTACTAAGTGCTGTGTTCTGAAGAGTCCACACATTTCCTTTTGGAGCACTAGATTGCTAGGAGAGTGCCTTGCGCAAAATTGGTAAAAAGGACACATGTTGATGGTAAATTGGAAAAGTAGATTCTAGCCTTAGTTGATATATATGACACATTGTATATGTACACATACATATATATGTGTGTGTATGTATATGTGTATGCAGACATGAATGTATGTAGAACATGAGTCTCTAACTTTTTGTATTTATCTGTCAATGTTTCTTTGTATTTAAAAAGGTCATAATACTTAAAACTATTTTGTAAACCCTTTACATAGAAGCCACAAACAGTTGGCATTTTCACTCTAGCATAGCTTATCCTTGTCTAATACCAGTGACTTCTATATCCTGTAGTTGGCCGATGCAGATATTGCTTGATTGTTAGGTCTGAGCCTTACATCCTAGAATAATAAAAATTTCACTTAACATCAGACTGATAAACCAGATTCCCACTCATATTCTCTATTCCCTTCCCCACCCATTCTTCATTTTTCTTCTGCCTCTCCCTCTCCCTTTCCAATATCAATATGAGAGATACCAAGCAAATGCTTGGTGATACTTAAAGAAATGAAACAGGGTTACTGTGCTGCCTAGATTTATGTCAACTTGACACAAAGTAGTCATTCTGGAAGGAGGACCCTCCACTGAGAAAATGTCCCCATCAGATAGGCCTATGGACAAACCTGTGGTGCATCTTCCTGATTGAAGATTGACGGGAGAGGGCCCAGCCCACTGTGAGTGACACCACACTTGGGCTTGCGGTCCTGGGCACTCCTGGCACCTCAAGAGACTTGGGACTAGGCATAGTGCTACATGCCTGTATTCCCAGAACTTGGAAGATAAAAGCAGAGTCCAGCCTATATTACCAAGTAAGTACTAGCCAACATAGGCTACTTAGTAAGACCCTGTCAAAAAAAGAAAGAAAGAACAGAAAGAAGGAGGGGGGAAGGGAGGGAAAGGAAGGAAGGACATCAAAGCCCACCATGGTGGCACACACTTTTAAATCCTAGTACTTGGGAGGCAGAGGTAGGTGCATATATGAGTTCAAAGCTAGCCTGGTCTACATAATTAGTTCCAGGCCAGCCAGAGTTACATAGTGAGACCCTGTCTCAAGAAAAACAAAACAACAACAGAAAAAAAGCACACAATCAAGTCAACAAACAAAACAGAGATTTGTACTCACACAATCTTCACAATTTCTCCCAGTAGAATTTAGTTAACGTGCAAAATCCTTCCTTAAAGTCTGGGTAATAATTTTCTCTAAAATATTTTTCATTCATTGATTAATTCTTTTGAAAATAGCTCCCAGGAGTAGTAAAAACTGCTTAATCCAGATGAACTCATTTTTATTATTCTTAATGGCAAGTTTAAAATTCATGTTTCAGAATATAACCTTTTTATTATATGTTTGCGACAGGGTCTCATGTGGCCCAGGTTTGCCTCTAACTTGGTATAGAGGTTAAGGATGACCTTGAACTTCTGACCTCTCAAGAGCTAGAATTTTGGGTATGTGCTGCCATGACCAATTTATGTGATGCTAGGGATCTAACCCTGGGTTTCATGTCTTCTAGGCAAACATTCAACTAACTAAACTATACTCTGGCTTTGGAATGTATCTTTTGCAAACAATCTCTCATTGTATTTTGAGAGGGATGATATGGGGGCAAAAGTGCTACTTCTTTTTTCCAACATAATGTTTTTATTGATGATTTGGGAATTTCACATAATGTATGCCATCACACTCATTTCCCAGTTCTCCAAGGTCCTCTCCCCACCCTTGTGATCTTCCCCTTCCCACAAAAAAAGAAAAAAAAAGTTTCCTTTGAGGGGCTGGCCACTGGGAGTATGACCATGCTCCAGTGAGCATATGGACAACACAAAAAGGTGCTACTTCTTAAGGAGGTTTAATATACTTTACTCACTTAGCATAGCTACTTATTTAGCATAGCTAAGGAAAAAGGAACAAAATTTCAGGCAGATGCCTTTGACAAGCAATCACTTTCTGAAAGGGGTATAACTTTATAGGGAAGTTGGCTGTACTTAGTGATGGCTGAGGGTCTCACCTTGTGCATCATTTCTCATGCCAACCTATCTTTCCACAAGAAGGCACCAGGAGATGCCACTACAAGAAGAAACGAGGTGACTGGCAGAGCCCTGTGCCTTCATTTCGGCACAGCCCATGAGATTTCCTGCCCTCCTCTATCTGCATATCATGCAGCTTTGGAAATCTGATGCTTCTCATGATGCAAAGAACAAAACAGTTCTTCCCATTCTCCTCACTCCATTGGCCTAATAGATTTGCCCTGCTCTTCTAGACCCTCTTAAAAAGAGAAAGAGAGAAAAAAAGAAAGAAAACCTCTGCTTCTGCATCTACCTCAAAAGTGTTTGACAGATTGTTCTTGGGTCTAGATAGCTACTTCCTCAGTTTAATCATGCAATTCTACTCCCACACAGCCCAGTCTTTCCTGAGTCTTGTGATTTCCCCGCCCTCGGCTTAGTCATGCAATTACAATCACATTAAATTGCCTCCACCTGAGTGGTTTCCTGTGCACACACAGGTCTCAGCATTGAGCAGAAACAATTATTTAAGCACAATGCATTTCTTCATATTCAAAGTCCAAGTCAGTGTTTCTGGATGATGTAACTTGACAGCTCCCTGGGTAACGATAACAGTAAAATCTGATTTAGCAGCAAGACTCAAGAACCAGGTATCTCTACATTTAGTTTGTTACCCAACTCAGACTGAACTTAAAATGTCCTGTGGTTTCCAACTTTTGGTTTTCCCACTTTAGTAAGCCCCATGAATTAACTCAGTAAGGGTTTTGCAATGACAGTTAAGTTTCCTGTCTTGGGTTTGTAATTGGAATCATTAGTTGTCACTGGCTAGGCCTCCAGACTTGGAGACACATAAGATCAAATTTTCTTGCCATAGCTGTGGAATAAACCCTGGTCCTCTTCCTCCTGGGCATTTAGCCACGCTGCATTTCTCAGCTACCCTTGGAATTGGGTATAGTCACGTGACTGCACTGAAATAATATGACTCTAGACCTGGCTCATCAAACTCCCCCAAGCACCATCCTATATCCCTCTATCCAAGATAGGTATGAACTCAGCCCTAACCCAAATTGCATATTTAAACCTTAAGCGATTATTTTCACATTATGTTTTACAGATTGGTTGTACAGGTCTCCAGCATGAACTTTATAGATGACAATATCATTCTGAACATCAAAAGGTATTTCTTTTATTAATAATAGTATTTATTTAGGAAGACAAGGTCTCATTAGCCCAGTGCACTGGCTGCTTTTATGCCAACTTGACACAAGCTATGGTCATTTTGGAAAAGGAAGCCTCAGCTGAGAAAATGCCCCCACCAAGTGGGCCTGTAAAATATTTTCCTGATAGATGATTGATGTGGGAGGGTCCAGGCCACCTTGGGTGGTGTCATCCCTGTGTTGATTCTACAAGAAAGCAGGCTGAACAAGCAAGCCAGTAAACAGTGTTCCCCATGACCTCCAAATCAGTTGCTATCTCCAGGCCTTGAATTCTCACCCTGACTTCCCTGGATTAACTGAAATAGACTCATTCCTCCTCAAGATGGTTTGGTGATGGTGCTCATCACAGCAATAGAAACCATAAATAAGATACCCAGGTAGGCCCTGAACTTGCTATGCACACAAGGACAACCATGATCTTCATGTCTCCACCTCCCAAGTGCTAGGAATACAGGATATCCAGCTGTACTATCAAAAGTATTATTTTTATCTCAAATAACAGCAATACATTTTTATTCTTTAGAATTTGGAAAAATAGTCCACACTGGCTTCTTAATGTCATCTGAAAGATGCTTTCAGAAAGAAATCTCTTGTAACATCTGAGATGGTATAGAAAGGAAAAACTAAGAGGATATAGAAAAGGAAATGGGTCACTCACATCCAAGTCTGGCTGAAGCTTCTTATCATCGGAGATTCAAGAATCTCAACAGACACTGACAAAATTCACTGTGAACCCATCATATGTAGAAACGACTTCCATTTTTTCCTTTTATTGAAAACACATTTCCCCCCCTCATATAACATATCCTTCTGATTTTGGTTTTCACTTCCTCTACTTCTCCAAGCTCCTCCTCTCCCATATAGACCCATCCCTTTCTGTTTCTCATTAGAAAGCAAATGGGCTCCTATGGGACAATAATAAAACAAAATAAAATATAAGAACCTAAAACAAAAAAAACTATCCCATCAAAGTTGGACATGACAAATCAACAGAAGAAAAAGAATCCAGGAGAGGGCATATGAATCAGCGACCTACTCGCTCACACACTCAGGAATCCAATACAAACACTAAACTGGAAGTCATATGCAGAGCACCTATAGGGTTAAAAGAGAGAGAGAAAAGACTATATAAATATAATAAAATAAAGTGAACACCCATTTTATAGAGATATTCCATTAAGTATAAACTGCAACTCCCAGGAGATAAAGAAAATCTGTACCTGTGCTAATGATTGATTACACGAGGCCAAATGACCGAGCTTCAAGATTACACACAGTTAAAATGCTGAAGATCAGAACCAACTTATCTTGGGCTACTTTCAGTCCTGTTGAAGGTCATTCATCATGTACCTGATCTAACATCCTCATGACTGTCTAAACCAGCAGTTCTCAACTTGTCAGTCACGATCCCTTTGGGGGTCAAATGACCCTTTCACAGGAGCTGCATATCAGATACCTATGTATGATTCATACCAGTAGCAAAGTTTACAGTTATGAAGTAGCAGCAAAAATAATTTTATGGTTGGGGGTCACCACAACATGAAGAACTGTATTAAAGGGTTATACCATTAGGGAGGCTGAGAAGAACTGCCTTAATCCTTTAAAAATTTATTCTTAGACTACCCATCCGCAAGTGAAGATTGTCATCTGATAGAATCTGTCACCTTCAGAAGTTTTTCCCTTTGCTGTAGCCTACCTACCTGTGATCCCCAGCAATATATTTGGTAAATGCCTTGACTTACGACTCTCTTTTTTCATAAATAATAAAGTTCCATGTAACTACTTCTATAGGGCAACAGGTCTTCCAGAGCGACCTGAATCATTGTTCCTGGGCCATGGTCAGTAATATCTGGCTAAAGAATAAACTCAGCTGTGATGAAGGATATTTTTGCACTATATAAAAAATGTTAAAGTAGGGAGCTTGGGGAATGAAACGACATGCAAGTTTTTTCTCCAACTCACACACACACTTGTACATACACAAGAATTTAAAATAGCAATAAACCATATGATCTTTGATTTCAGACTTACTTCTTCCCCAGCTATAAACTTTCTAAGAATATCATAAGCAATATTACTTACCTGGTTTTCAGCCAGGCACATCTCTTAATTCTCTATGACTTCATATTGTTAGCAGGATTATACTCTACTCTTTCCTCGGCTCCCCAGTACTCTCACAATCTCTGTTGAATTCTCATGAGACAAGACATAAAGTAGAAGACAGGTAGATTTTATTACAGAATAACACGAGCCACTTTGAAGATTGTACAGTGACCAAGCGGGCACTGTGGAGGAAAACACTCCCAGGGTGAGACTAGGCAATGGCCAAGGAGACTTGCATGTTTATGGAACCTTTATACTGTTTTCTAAAGTTTCTGGAACAGGTGGCTTTCCAATGCAGGTAATTGACAGCCCCTTTTGGATTAACCTTAAAAGAAGAGGACAGCAGTCTTTTGTGTTCTTTACCAGGAAGCCTGCTAGACAATAATCTTACAAACTTATTGGCAATTCAGAAACTCATATCTCCACCTGGGGCAGAGATGAGACTCAGATGTCATTCTCTACATTAAGAATTATGTAACACAGTAGATTAAATTATTAAGAGGAAAAATAACAACTATATTGTGGTAGTTTGATAAGAATGCCCCCCATAGGCTCATATATTTGAATGCTTGGTCATCAGGAGTGGTACTACTTGAACGGGATTGGTGTGAACTTGTTGGAGTAGGTGTGGGCTTGAAGAAGAAGTGTGCCATTGAGGGTGGGCTTTGGGGTTGCAAAATGCTCAAGCCAGGCCCTGTCTCTCCCCCCCTGCCTGTGGATCCAGGTGAAGAACTCTCAGCTTCTTCTCCAGTGCATGTCTGCCTTTGTGCTACCATACTACCTGCCATGATGACAATGGACTAAACCTCTGAAACTATAAGCAAACCCTAATAAGATTTGCTGTCCATGGCCACAGTGTCTCTTCATAGCAAACAGAACACTAAGACATGTGTCTTAAAATGGAATGCTTTACCTCTTCTACCTTCACCTTTTCCCCTTTCATATGGTATTTTAAATCTTTATATACTTTCCTTTTTGCATTATTTCTTTCACTTTCATATTTATAACAATATAGGTTGTATATTTTATCTACATTTACAGGTACAAAACCTGGATCAATAAATGCACACATCTGAAGGTGAGACAGTGGGTGGATTCTGTGTTGTATGTTTCTATTTGTATGATAGAGGTATGAGTGTGTATGTATGTGTGTGTGTAGTTGAGGTACATATGTATAGTTGGGAGTTTCATATATACAGTTGGGTGCATATATATATAGAGAGAGACAGAAAAACACACACATACACACATATACAACTATGTATGTATGTATGTATGTATGTATTTGAGGGAGTCTATGTAACCAAGTTCATCTTCTAGGTGTTGTTGGGATCCCATATGGTTATGTGGAGAGATTAGGAAGGTTAGAGTTTTGTCTAACCTGCCTGAAAGTGGAGCCCTGGTTAATTTTCTAGAGAGTGCAAAAAAGCAAGGGCTGGTTATAGTAAGCATAGTGATTTTATCTTTTCTTGCATATCCATGGTTAATATGGAGGAGGGAAAAGATAGCATCACTGTTGCCAAGGAGTAGATTCACATCCCAGTGATTAACTCCAAGAAACTAACATTCAAAGATAAGGCTTTGGGAGTAGAAGTCATTTCTTTTCCATCATGTCATAAACCAGCAGCAGTGGAGATGATTGGGCAGGAAAAGAAGTCCTACAGTGGGGCCCACTAGTACATGATGGTAAATGAGGGTCAAAACCCCTGTAGAGGCAACAGGCAACAGAAGGATATGGTTGAATAAAAGGCTCACCTATGACCATTACCTGGTGTGGGAGGTCCTTCTGTCCATGTGTTGCTTTTATTGGTTAATGAATAAAGAAACTGCTTTAGACCTACAGCAGGGCAGAACTTAAGTAGGTGGAGAAAATGGAACTGAATGCTGAGAGGAAGAACGCAGAGTCAGAGAGATGTCATGGAGCTGCCATTGGAGATAGGCATGCAGGAACTTTAGAAGGTAAGCCACAGCCACGTGACTTATATTATATTATATTAATTATATTAGTATAAATGGGTTAAATTAATATAAGAGTTAGCTAATAAGCTAGAGCTAATGGGCTAAGCTGTGATTTAATTAATATAGTTTCTGTGTGATCATTTTGGTTCTGGGCAGCCAGGATGGACAAGTGGCCTTTTACTACAAATTGACACCAAAATGGCAAACTAAAATCCACACAAAAACTTGAGAGAGCTTAATTTTAGACACAAAATACAAAGTTTAACACAGCTTCTCACTGTTTGCTGGCAGCATGCTGCAGCTCCTTTAAAGAAGATTTTCATGACTCAGCTGTACCAGAAAAAGAGAAAAAAAGCCACTCCATTTTGAAATGCCGGCTTTCTGGACCATCCAGCGGGAACTCCGACTCTGGAGGTCTGGCTGTGGAGCATCTAAATAGGGTTCTTGAGCAGACTACTACAACTGCTTAATGGCTCAACGTAGACCTGCTTCATACTTGGAACTGGGGTGGTATGCACTGAACAGAGGCAGTGAACAGAACTGCTCAGAAGCAGTAAATAGAACAGCTCCACCATGCTGAACTAGGTAGGGCAAGCAGGCAGTGCTGTATTTCTCCTAGCAAAAGTACAGCAAAAGTTTTTAAAACACGCTTAGCATTTTAAGAAGATCTTCTGAACAGTAAAGAATTATAGATAACACAATAAGGACAGATTCAGGCATAAAAGAATTCTAAATGGGTCACAGTGTTGGATAAATGTACGTAGGCTTGAAAGAGACAAGAAAAAGAATATCGATAGTTGGAAAAGCAGCAAATCATTTTAAAAAGTCATTAAAGAAACAGAGTACAGACAGTCATAGATTAAAGGAGAAAAGATAATAAAATAAATATTAAAATGTAATACAGTAAAAGAAAGCCACATAGAAATGGAAAATTCACGGAGAGTCTGGATTATGTTTATTATTGTGTTTTCATTAATTTTTTGACTGTGAAGGAGCTAAGTACAGAGAAACATTTCATTGTATGGGTTGCTAAGCTACACCAGCATGTATATTATAAAGGTATCTTGACTTCAAAATTTGTGTCTAGGGATATTTTGCTTTGGAAAAGAGGTTCTTCTTTTGTTTACACAGAGGATGAGAACCTGTGGATTCATTCCAGGTTAATATGGTTTGATAGAGCATGATCCCCTGAAAGGTCACCATGAACATCCTCAAAAAATCACTTCACCCAACTGCTGACTGATATGAACCTAGCACACAGGATATACACCATGAAAGACCTAATTAGCAGCCCCCACAAACAGCATAAAGCAGTATAGACAGAACTATGCCCATATTCCCAAATATTGTTTGTAAATGATTCATTACATTTAAAGGGGGGTATGCTATAGAGATGAATAATTTTCTTTGGTATGGATCTTGGTTTCTTGATACAAATTTAAGGTAAATTTTGTTATACTGTCTATGTATAATTTTGCCCTCGATTAAAGTATTGTGTTTGTGTAGTTCACTTAAAAATTTAATGCATAATTAAGAAATATAAGTTAATCGATACTCATCTATAATTGTCAAGTTTGCAGTCATGTTAGTTAGATTTTCTAGATGTATAGAGATATATTTCAGTTAGATAGGTATTCTTCAAATCTTTCAGAGACCTTCAGAATACGGTATTTATAATGTTTTAATAACTTAAGACTTTTCATGACAGTGAGACACATCTGCTCCTGGCAGCACCAATTACTTCAAGAGGAAGATGGGCATCAAAGAGACTCCTAATGAAGTTTGCTAGCCATTGGGGCAAGAAACTGCTCTTGCTTGGACTAGTTAACTGGACATGTAGGATCTGCAGAGAAATGAATGCTGAACATGCCTAAAGGTGAGACAATCCTTCGGGGTTTCTGCTTCATGAAAGAATCTGCTAGACATTCTGTAGGACACAGAAAAATGTGACAGACAAACTGCCAGTATAGGTGGAACTGTCTTTAAAATGCCCTGCTTTGTGGAAAAGTCTACTGGATACTATGTGCCTGTGGGCTGAAGATAGATGCCCCAACAATACAGAAAAATTTTGAGTGGCTGTCAAGGCAGCGAGATGTCAATTCTAGAATTTTGGAAGTTGCTTACAATGTACTTTCTGTTTACTTAGGTAATATTATATCTTTCTGGAGTCTTTGGTGGAGTTGAAGAATAGATAGTAACAATATAGTTCTCCTTAGTTATGATAAAAGATAAAATATATGTAACTGTAATTCTTGTTTGATACCTGTTTTGTTATATGTAATTTTACTATGTTAAAGTTAAAGTCTTCCTTTAAAAAAACAGAAAAAGGGAAATGGTGTAGGAGGTCCTTCTGTCTTTATATTGCTTTTATTGTAATGGATAGAGAAACTGCTTTGGACCTACAGCATGGCAGAACTTAGGTAAGCGGGGAAGATGGGACTGAATGCTGGGAGGTAGAAAGTACAGTCAAAGAGACACCATGGAGCTGCTGCTAGAGACAGACATGCCAGAACTGTAGCTGGTAAACCACAGCCACATGGCAAAATACAGATTAATAGAAATGGGTTAAATTAATATAAGAGTTAGCTAATAAAAAGCTAGAGCTAATGGATCAAATGGTGACTTAATTAATACAGTTTTTGTATGATCATTTCGGTTCCAGGAAGCAGGGACAAACAAGTGGCCTGCTACAACAATTTACCTTTCTCTTCTGTGGATATTTTAAGTCTCAAAGAATAAAGAATGAAAATTGTAAAGGCTGAAACTGTAGTCCAGTTGGTAAAGTTCTTGCTTACATACACAAAATTATGATCCCAACATCACATAAAATCAAGTATGGTGGTAGAGATTTGCAATCTCATTACTCAGAAAGTAGAGGCAGAAGGATCAGAGGTTCTAAGTTATCCTTGGCTGCACAGTGATTTTGAGATCAGCTTGGGTGTCTGAGATAAGAGTTTCTATTGCTGTGAAGAGACACCATGACCATGGAGACTCTTAAAAAAGGGAAACATTTAATTGGGGCTGGCATACAGTTTCAGAGGTTTAGTGGCAGGACATGGCAGCAAGCAGGCAGACATGATGCTGGAGAAGTAGTTGAGAGTTCTATATTTTGATTCACAGGCAATAGGAAATAAACTATCCCTACACTGTCCTTGTTTGAGTATAGGAGATCTCAGAGCCCACCCCCACAGTGACATACTTCCTCCAACAAGGCCACGTCTCCTAACAGTGCCACTCTCTATGAGCCTATGGGGGCCAATTACATTTCAACTACAATACTGGACTACATGAGACTCTGTTGCAAAAAGGATGATGGGTGGGCAATTAATGGGGACCACACATAGATAGGATACAGCAAATGTGGAAACTGATGTTGGTTTCAGGTACTATCTGATATCATGCATGCATATAATGTATTTCAATAATATTTAGTTCCCCAATTCCTCCTGGATCCATCATTTCCCTCTTGATTTAATGCCCCCACTTTTTATAACCCACTGAGTTCAGTTAATGCTTCCCCATTTACAAATGGGTATGGGACAATCTGCTGAAGTATGGTCAACCTACTAACAGACTAACAGACTAACAGCTACCAACAGTCACTAGCTCATGTGCCCATCCTCCACCAGGTTGTAATGTTGGCTAGCTTGCTCTCGTTCAGGCAACATGAAACTGCTTGAGTTTATGAGTTCAGCAGCCTCATCATGTACAGAAGACACTGTCTTCCCTATGTTTCATTTGTGGCTGAACACTCTGAAGACACATATACTCTACACTCTGGTCAACTGTGAGTTTCTGTCTCCACTACTGTCCACAAAGATGCTTCTTTGCTAAGGACTGAAAGCTATGCTCAATCACGGGTTTCATTCAAGTCTTAATTACTCACATTCCACATTGTGTTGCACATGAGGATTTTCAGACAGTCAAAAGATGGGGAAACAGTCAGAGGATTTTAAAGAGGCCTGGCCCAGAGCAAAGATGGAGAGCTACACAAATGGAAAGCCAACACTGGTAGTCACATGGGGTTAATATACCCAATCTAGAGGCAGAGAGCTCTCTAGGCACAGAGTATTCATGATGAGGATCTTGACTGCTTAGAGTTTGAAATTGTACCCCACAAAATGGGGGAATCATAGCAATCTGAGGCCCAAGGACAGAGTGGGAAGTTTGTAGTCTGGCATGCACACCTACGATGATCTGTCAGTATGTCAGTCATAGGTTCTTCTCCTTTCATATTTCTCAGGTGATGGGGGCAGCATCATTCATATTCTAGTTTCTCTGATATGTTTTTTTAAAGTCTACATGCCCTTTAACTCGTAACTTAATTTAAAAATTCACAGGTGATTTTTACTTTTTATTAATAAGAATAAATTATTTAGGGGGTCAGGGAGATGGCTCAGTGGGAATATGCTCTTGCTGCCAAGCCTGAGAATCTGAGCTCAATCCCCTGAACCTACATGGTAGACTGACTACTGCCGGTTGTACTCTACCCTATACATTCATAATGTACTATGTGTATACGCCCACAACACACATACACACACAAATAAACTAAATGTAAATAAAAGCGAAAAAGTTATTGATCAGCCCATGCCTTCCTGCCATTTTTGCAATAAGGTGCTGTTCTTTGCAATAGCTTGTACTTAGCCAACACCTGGTGACATCGACTTACCCAAATCAATTACCAAGTGATTCCACCTTGGCATTTGCACTCAAAATGAAATAGCTCAAGATAAACTGCCACTTTACAAAATGGAATCACTTTAGGGAAGAGCACAGCCTGCTCTTCACTTGAGGAAGAACACAGCTTGCCAAACCTAAAGTGGCTCCCTTAACTAAGAATTGTGGTTCCGTGCTCCCCTGTCCAACCTTCCTTTATCCCAATCCTCCTGTTTCCCCAAGGCCCCACCTCCTTCCCTTCTAACTTTTCTCTCCCCATCTCCCCTTACCCCCATCCCACCCCACCCCCAAGATCCCAATTTTCTCCCCGGCAATTTTGTCTACTTCCCTTAGCCAAGAGGATAACTATATGTTTTTTCTTGGGTTCCCCTTCTTACTTAGCTTTTTTAGATTCACCTATTGTAGACTCCGTGACCCTTATTTATGGCTAGAAACCAATTATGAGTGAGTATATCCCATGTTCATCTTTTGGGGTCTGGGATATCTCACTCAGGATAGTGTTTTCTATTTCCATCCATTTGCATGCAGGTGCCCAAGCCGAGGTCCCCAGTTAGTTCCTTGGGCAGCTGAGGATAGGGAACCTGAAATGACCCTATCCTAGAGCAATACTGACGAATATCTTGCATATCATCATAGAACCTTCATCTGGTGATGGATGGAGATAGAGACAGAGACCCACACTGGAGCACTGGACTGAGCTCCCAAGGTCCCAATGAGGAGCAGAAGGAGGGAGAACATGAGCTAAGAAGTCGGGACCACGAGGGGTGCACCCACCCACTGAGACAGTGGAGCTGATCTGTTGGGAGCTCACCAAGGCCAGCTGGACTGTGACTGAAAAAGCATGGGATAAAACTGGACTCTCTGAACATGGCGAACAATGAGGGCTGATGAGACGCAAAGGACAATGGCACGGGGTTTTGATCCTACGTAATGTGCTGGCTTTGTGGGAGCCTAGCCAGTTTGGATGTTCACCTTCCTAGATATGGACGGAGGGGGGAGGACCTAGGACTTACCACAGGGCAGAAAACCCTGACTGCTCTTTGGACTGGAGAGGGAGGGGGAAAGGAGTGGGGGGAGGGGGAGAAGGATGGGAGGAGGGGGAGAAGGGTGGGAGGAGGGGGAGGGAAATGGGAGGCTGGGAGGAGGTGGAAACTTGTTTTTTTTTCTCCTTTTCTCAACAAAAAAAATACATATTTTGAACATAGAACCGATAAAAAAAAAGAACACAGCTTGCTCTTTAAACAAACCGAGATTTTTAACCATTCTCTTAATTTTATTGTTTCTTCTAGATTCTGCATTCAGGGGATTAATTGTGTGCAGGTAAAGCACTCCATCAATGTAATCCTAAATCAAGCCACTCCAGCTATTAAAATTACACACACACAGAGAGAGAGAGAGAGAGAGAGAGAGAGAGAGAGAGAGAGAGAGAGAGAGAGAGAGAGATTTTTAGTTATTCTGAAATACGCAGTACAAAAGATAGGTTTGGAGCATGGAAAATATTTGAAGCAGTTACTTTTTAGAATTAACATACACATATTTCCATCAGGGTTGTTGAAATTCCATTCTGAAGCCATAAGTCTGAAGTAAAGCTCTCAAATCACATTACCAACAGGTGATATTAATGCCACTGGCCTTGGAACCACGATTTGAATGAGCACATTTTGTATTTGTAATACGATATTTATAGATGAAAATACATAATAAAAAGAATAGCTGGTGATAACTTACTCAATGTTAAGTGCTATGTGACATGGGAGCTTTCAGAAATGAAGAGTCAAAGAAACACGGGAACTGTATTTTTCTGGTCTGTTGCCAGAAACATAATTGGAAGACAAAAGGTTATGCAGTGGCATTCCATAATAAGCTTGGAAAGCTTAGTAATGTCTGTTTGCTCCAATATTTCCATATGTCCCTGCATTTTTAGAGAATGGGACACTCCTTCCTCGGGGTATAAAAGAATTCCTCCTTAGAGGTCTGCTTTAAGGAGGGTCACAGGATTCTTTTATACTCTATTTCAGGAGAGGGGGTGAGGGAAACGTGAGCCGGATTCTCCTGCTTCAGCTGTTACCTCATATACAGGGATAGAATTTACGGGGATAATATGTCCCAGAAGTCATCATAGCTCATGTGCTAGCATTGTTCTGGAACTGCAACAGAAAGATAGTACCGTGAACACAGAAAAGACCCTGTTGTTGGAACTTCTGATGAACTACAACATTTTAGAGAACTCTTTGATGACCCTACTATTGAGAACTTCTAAGTGAGACTCTCCTGCTCAAAGCCTTGTCCTTGGATCTAGCAGGACTAGAAATGACCCTAGAATGTAGACTCTTTATCCCATTAATTAAAAACTTCATCTTAACAAGAATCTTGGGTGATATGCAGGCATAATGATACTTGAGAAACATTTCTCTAGAGTATTATTACATTAGTACAATAGAAAGAAGAAACTGGCAATATGCAGTATTCACAGAAGCTGGAAATAAGTTGGATCCCCTGAAACTTGAGTTTATAGGTATCTGGGAGCCATGCCACATGGTTGGAACTTGGGTTCTCTGCAAGAGCAGTAAGTATTCTTAACAGCTGATCCATTTCTCTAACCCAATTTCAAGTACAAGCCATTGACATCATTATATAATCAACACTGATTAAATGATTTTTAAAAAATCTGAAAGTAAGTACACATATATGCTATTTTATAGTTACAAATTGGGGCTACTGAATGTCTCAGCAGGCGAAGGCATCTGCTGCCAGCCTGCCAACCTGAGTTCAATTCCTGAGGCTGACATGGTAGTAGCAAATGGGATTTCAAAAAGTTGTCCTCTGACCTCTATACCCATGCTACAAAGAACACATGCATACACTTCATTTAGATATATAATTACAATTTGTTTTCAGAAGTCTTTTCCTCATTGAATTTAATCAGTATCTTCTTATGGTCCCTGAAAGGCAGATATTGCTCTTTTACCTTTGTGGATAAACTTGTGTGTTTTGCTAAGAAAAGGGATGATGTTTTGTCCAACTTGTCATGATTTATACGGTTTAAGAAGGAACATCTACTTCCACGGGAGGTAGATGAACCTTACCCTTAGGATGAATTTGGTAGCCAACTGCTATTTGCTAAGCAGGCATTTTTAGGGGTGGCCTCCTCTACTCTTGGGAAGGCACTGCCCTTCGTAATTAGTGCATGATTTTGTAATGGTTTGTTTCAGCTGAGGCCCTTTGGAGAAAGAGGATCCCAAGGAGTCAGCAAAAATCCTGGGGGGGTCACTGATTCATTCCTTTGGGGGACCTAGAGTAATACTAAAGTCTTCACCCTGAGGGTTTTGGTTTGCATCTTTTAGCATGAGATGTATGACCTTGATCCAAGCATGTTCTTTGCTCTGTTCTATTACTAGTAATAAGTATGTATTCGTGTGAAGAGGAAAGCAACTTGACTCTTTTGAATTTACTTCATGTCCTTAAACCCACTAAATAGGAATTAAGCAATGTGGACATGGAGATTGCCATGAAGTGGGGCTACATATATTGTTGCAGTCTGTGTGAAAACCACGTATGTGTCATACAAGGATCTGCAAAGCTTTATATCAGTGTCGTGTCTCTTTAGAAAACTGCCGATGCCTACTGTTAGCGGAATTATTTTTCATTCACTCAAAAACCATGCATTAAATACTTTTTTGGAACTCACAAACCAATGCCTCCAAAAGATGATGGGATTTTTGTCTTATTTTGTTAGCATGTTGAGTAACTTAATCTAAAGAAACTGGAAATGACTTGGAAATATTCTTGCTACACCTAGAGGAAATGAAATCTCTCTCTCCCTATCTCTCACACACTCCTTCCCCACTGAATTTCCTCCTCACGTGCTTTAAGAACAGACAGCAAAATCTCTCTCTCTCTCTTCCTTCCTATTTCTCTCATATTTGACTACAAATTCAAATTCCAAAGCTTCATTTGTTAGGGCATAAAATACAGTGTCTGTTATACAACAGGGTAAAGCATCAAAGCAATGTAAAAATAAAGCCAAAACGCAAAATAAGGACTTTTTCAAAGAATTCCTAAATTTTGATCCTTTCTGATATCCCCTCGACTCTAGTTAATAAAAATAGCTGTGGTTAATAAAGCATTCTCTCCAACAATAAAAAAAAGAACAGACAGCAAAGCTGCCAAAGGAACATAATTGCCATCTACCTCCCCCCCGCAAGTCCTATTACCTAGCTTAAAAGACTGAAAGACTAGGGAATGAAGGTACAACTAAGTAGACATCTATCTTCTATTACAAGATAATGTCTGTCTCTTACAATTCAATTACAATCTCATCAATCCCCCTAATAATCATTTCTAAGTCCCCAGAATTGCCACAACCCCCCCCCATTGCCATAGAAAAAGTGTTGTAGAAGTTGTGGGATTCTGTTCAGTGGACTGGTAACGTTGGCTCCCATCTCCATGATTTTCTCCCATTTCATGGCAATAAATCTGTATGGTATCCTCCTACTTAGGCTTTGTCGATTTATTTCAGCAAGCCCTTCTCTCTTATAAGTGATCTATGGGCCTAACGCCGAGTAAGAAAGTCATGAGAACTGGGGAGTGGATAGGCTTGAGCAGAGGGTAACTCACTGTGGTGAAGAAGGAAATAGAAAGTCTTTAAAGACAAGATTGTAATTCATAGAAGTCTAGGAAGAATAGGCGAGAATGTGACTGGGATAAGTGAGGAGAGGAATCCCAAATTAAGGAAGTGACAGGAATGAATGTGTAAAGTTGGCAATAAGCTGGAAGTTTCTGAGGGATGGTGAATTCACTCTGGTGTGAGTTTAGAGGAAAGTCAGGGAGTAGTTGAGGATAAGGAGGTGTGTAGTGATTGGGCGGTGGGCTGCATTCCCGCCCAGCTCCTGCATGGCTAGCTTTACCCAAAATAATTACACGGGAACTGTATTCTTTTAAACACTGCCTGGCCCATTAGTTCCAGTCTCTTAATGGCTAACTCTCACATCTCGATTAACCCATTTCTAATAATTTGTGTAGCACCACGAGGTGGTAGCTTACCAGGAAAGATCTTAACCTGTGTCTGTCTCGGATAGGAGAATCATGGCAACTGCCTGACTCGGCTTCTTTCTCTCAGCATTCTGTTCGGTCTACTCCGCCTACCTAATTTTCTGTCCTATTAAAGGGCCAAGGCAGTTTCTTTTTTAACCAATGAAATCAACACAAAACAGAAGACTCTCCCACATCAGAGGTGGATACAGTCAAATTACAGTTTTTATGGTATTATAAAGATGCTGGATACTTATCATCTATACAGAAATCAAGATCAATAGATACAGAATTAACACTGATCAGGGTAATGAGTGACTCCATCAGATTTAAATGTGGGGAGAAAAATCTAGGCAGAGCATACAGAATGGCCTAGAAAAGAGAGACTAGATACCCTAAGAGTACAGGTCGATTAGAAGGCTGTGGGATCACTGAAATAGAGACGGTACTTGATTTAGGAGCTGCTTCTGAGAACCAGCAAGGTGTCTTGGCTGAGTGCAGGGAAAAGTTAAAGGTGCCTCAGGTAGAGGATCTGGTGGAGGATGATTGACAGTGTCATCTGAGAAAGGAAATTTAGAAACAGGAGCAAAGCAGGGGTGAAGCTAAAGAAACTGGCTCCTGACATGTAGCAAAAGGACCTGCAGAGAATCCAGGGCAAACAGGAGTTAAAACCAGGCTGTGGCTTGTAGACACCTTATTAACTGCAATGTGTGTGTAGGGGGGGGAGTTTGTATTTATAGTAAAGAAAGCAGGAGGGCCTTGCCTTAACTAAATGGCAAGTCAGTTATGTAACATGCTGGGCCTTCTGATGTAATATACTAGCAAGGACAGAAACACCACTTATGAAGGTCTTTTTGCCACAGATTCATAACCTGATTCTAACAGAACATCAGGCAACCATGAACAGAGGGATTAGGTCACAACAAAAGAAGCTAACCTTTATTAAAATTGTCAGTGCTAAGCCTGGAGCTGTAACTCAACAATAGAGCAAACAAGAGCCTCTGGATTCTACCCCAATACTTAAACAAAACACCCCAGGTTAAAAATGAGTAAACTAAAGGGACAGAACAGTACAGTGTGTGATCCTGAACAGTCTTAGATTGCACAGATCATCATAAACAACAACAGCAAAAACAAAAACACTAGTGGGCTTACCAGGTTAGTTAGTAGAGACGCTTTCTGCTAAGCTGTACAACCTGAGTTCGATTCCCTCGTGATGGAGGAAGGTCATTGGTTAAATAAAAAGAAGCTGCTTGGCTCTCGTTGGTTAGGAGATAGGTGGGAGGAGTAAACAGAACAAAACGCTGGGAGGAAGAGGAAGTGAGGTCAGACTCCACAGCTCTCCTCTCGGGAGCAGACGTCCGCCATGCTCCCGGCTCCTGGGCAGACACACGCGATGAAGCTCTGAAGCTCCGACCCAGGATGGACTTAGGCTAGAATCTTCCGGGTAAGACCGGTGCTCACAGATTATTAGAGATGGTTTGATTGGGATATCAGAATTAGCCAGTAAGGGCTAGAGCTAAGAGCCAAGCAGTGTTTAAATGAATACAGTTTGTGTGTAATTATTTCGGGGCATAAGCTAGCCGGGCAGGGCAGGCGGCTGGGGTGTTTGGGGACGCAGCCCCGCCGCCGCCCCCTATTACTACACCCTCGAGTCATCAAGGAGAAGCCACAAACAAACGCTTACTAGTTGTGCTCTGAGCTCCACCACCCCGGCCGATAAATAAATGTGGAAGATATTTAAAAGCAGTTCATATTATCTCCATTTGGCTCCCATCTCCCAGTTTTACTTCACAGCTTTGGCAAGTTGTGGCACCCAGAGGACTATTTTGTCGGGCACCCTGCCCCATCACTGCTACTCACTGAGCCTGCGTGCACTTGCGCACGCATCAGCTGGGTATATTTGTTCTGTATGATGCCAACAGGGAAAGATCTGGGTATTCTGCTCTGTGTTCTTAGATGGGAAGTGCTGGCTTTAAGCCATTCAAAGACTTGACGCCATAGCTACAGGAGTTCCGGCGTGGATGTAAGTGAGGTGTACCAACAGTCATCCCTGTGTCTAGAAAAAAGTGGTTGGCATCTTCAGCCTCCACCCAGTTCTACGATGTAAAAAGCCTCAAAACCTGTCCCAACAGGGCTTAAATGGTACAAGCCTGAGAACAGTTGGGAATTCAAAGACAGACTGGGCTGTGTGGTGGGACCCGGTCTCACTGCTGCCCTCCCCGCAATAAAAAGTAGGAGCCAGAGATTACAAATTAAAGTTTTGAAGTATAAACTATGGATTATTCCACTGCAGGAAGAAAAAACTGCTTCAGTGGGGAAATATAAATTGTCTAGAGTAAAAGACATCCCTATAGATCATTTGCTTCTTTGAGAGCTCTCTGGCTACTTGGAAAATCAGTGATAGCTAATAGTAATCCAAAACATAGTTGTTTGTAGACATCAGATTCTTTCTTGTCTAGGCGATGAGTGGAGCTCAAATCACCTTTCCTCACTTACTATGAACAGCTGGATTGGACTCAGTTACACACCCATTCTGCTGTTTGTCATCTGTAACTGTTTTCCTTGGATTTGTCTTTAACTTGGTTAATGCCTTAACTTTCCTCATTATTGATCTGAGTATTATCTGTAATGCATATTTACTTTTGCATAGAAGAATCATGTTTTATTAGTTTAAAAGATGCTTTTACATGTATAGGAGCCAAAAAAATGGTTAGGCTACCATATCGAGTCTGGTTTAACTCTCATATTTTTTTCGGTAAACACGCAGAATCAAGAAAATAAGCCTATAGACCCACTTCCCACTATAATATTCGCAACACACACACTCACACACCACCAAACCTATATACACACACAACTCTGTAAAATAAGCAATAATGATTGCCATAAAACTGTTTAACCAGCATCCACATGCAAGAAGATAGTCTCTAATGCAATAAAGGCACAGGCATGATGATGCATTAGCAGAAAGCATGCTTTTAGTATAAAGTGCCTATGTTTGAGTCACTTCTCTATACCCAGGATTTCTTCAGGAAAGTACCATATGTGGCTTTGGGGTATATGATGGTTTCTAAGCATTAGTACTATACAATTTTGGAACCGATTTTTTTGTTCTCTTGCAATGGTCCTGTGTCCTACAGAATATTTAGAAGCATCACTTGGCTTCTACTCCCTGAATTCTACTTCTGATAACTCCAAATGAGTCCAAACATTTCCAGTTGTCACTGGGGGTAAAGGTCACTGCCAGTTGAAATTATTGATCTATTTTATTAAAGTTTCTCCCAAAGAGCTCCTTAGAAAGAGCGACTCTCCTCTAAGGCAAGTGAATGTAGTAATTGAATACATAGCGATACACATGGGTCTCAGTAATAATATTGAGTGAACATATCAAGTTACAGAATTCTGTGTGTAGATAACTCTATGTAAATCTTAAAGCACAGCATCTATAGATTTCATAATGTATACTCTATATAGAATAAGAATATAAAACCATAAAAGTCATGAATAAATGTGTTATAATTTAATAAGCTGGATTTTGAGAAAAGAACAGGTTAACAGGAAAACTCAAGTATCTCTATAATATTTTCCCTTTTGGTCATAGGTCCTTTAATAGTTATTAAGAATTATAATGCTTTACACAGTGAATTCATCTTCTCTCTTGTTCCTATATTCTTCCGAGTTAGTTTGTCTTACAGTTGGTACATATCATTTCCCAAAATATCTTTTTTACACTCTTATAACAAGCTTTTGATTAATCAAGAGTTTTAAAATGTTCCTAATTATTTTTGAGCAACTAAAATTCCACACTTGCCAAGAGAAAACTTTCCAGCCGTGAGTGCTCTTTTTAGTGACAGCAGTACAATGGAATGTTGTAGTTGGAAATTAGTACTGTGATAAATTTAAATATATGGGAGGACATGATTTTGAACTTAGATTCCTACGCCCCATTAAGCTCTCATTCAAATATAAAGGTATACCGATGCAAATTTTAGTGCGCCAAGATTTGGAAAATTCATTACCCTCGTAATTGAGCAGAATTATCGTGAAAATAATTCAGCACAAACAAAAATACAGTCCAGGCAAATTCTTATTCTTTATGCTGTTGAGGATACAGATGTCCATGATATCTTCATGTTGGAAACAGGACATGATGGTGTGTTACTATGTATTTCTTCTTTTAATTTTAATTATTTCTTTTTATCTTTTGAGATATTAATTGCATCATTCCTCCCTCCAAATCCTCCTATATATGCCTCCCTACTCTTTTTCAAATTCATGGCTTCTTTTTTTGTCATTACATACATATATGTGTATATAAATGAGTGTTTGTGTGTGTTAGTGTATTTCTACATACAGAAGTACAATCTGATCAGTCTGTATAATGCTGCTTGCATGTAAGTTTACAGAGCTAACCTTTGGTATTGGATAAGAAAGAGATGAGCTCTTCTTAGGAGAACATTTCTCTCTCTTTTAGTATTTCTCGGTTGCTTGAGGCCTCCTGGGCTCTCCTCCCTGAATGGGTCCACATTAGCATGTCTATTGTTTTTGTCCTTGTTCAGCTTGTGTTACACAGTCACATTCATGAGACTTTATGGGTGTAGCTTCTGTAATCACTATGAGATACAATCACCAAACTCTCTGATCCTCTGATTCTTATTATCTTTTCACCCCATCTTCTGCAATGTCTGCTGAACCTTAGGAAGGGGAGTTTTATAGATGCATTCTTTGGGACTGGGCTCCACAAGTCTGCAGTTTGATTGGTTGTAGTTTTTAATAATGATATCCTTATGTTGCAAAGAGAAGTTTTCTTAATGAGGGGTGAGGACTACATTTATCTGTGGGTAGAAGGACAAATATTTAGGAGGTAGTTAGGAAGTGTGCTGACTTAGTAAATGGCGGTTGTAGGTTCTCCATCAAGATCCATGACTTCACTAGCCCAGGGGAGTTGGCTATGTTTCCAATACCAGGCAGGATTTCCCTCTTTTTGAGTGGGTCTTCAGTTCAATTAGAGAGCATTAGTTACCACCAAGGTGTCACCGTTGCTCTCTTAAAGTTATTGTGCCATTCGGGTTGTTGTGGCATCAGAACTGAGTAGGGCTGTGGTTAGTACCATCCTTTGGAAACTTGGCTGGCACCTTCTGGTACCATGAAAGCTTGTCCTCCTGGAGGAAACTCAAATCACTTATGTCTCAGGGGTCTCTGAGCCCTATGTCTGAAGTATAGGTGTCTTCATCAGTAGGGATGTACCTTCCATCTGTTGGTGGCCAAGGACAATAGCAATATCTCATAATGTTAGGGAGACCCTTAAACAACCCTGACCAGCACCTCAGACAGGACTTGTTTGTGGTGGGTTTTCGTTAGAAGGTCTTTGACTCTTTGGCTCGTGGAGGAAACATTGTCAGGTCACAGGCAGGACCAGAGCATCACAATTCAGTCCAGTTGTTGAATCAATGTGTAAGCCTGTGGCTATTGTAGAGTTGGAGGGCAAGATGGGTTCTAGGTGAGCGAATGGCAATAAGATGGTCAGCAGGTCCAGATGCATGAACAGATGGCACCTGGAGTAGACTATGTCAATAGCAGGGACCAAACAAGCCAAAGCCCCTGGAATGCTGGGAAGTTCTCTGCCTGCTTGCCCTTTAATACATATATTATATTGTCAGCTGACAGGTCAATAGGGCTTTTACCAATGTGGTGTTAAATGCCCTTCTTTTTATGGGGTGCAGATGAGGGAGTTACAGCTTTTCTCAGTTCATTATGGCCAATAATTTGTAATGCCTGATTTTCCTGATGTCATTGTAATAGGCCCAGGAGCTCACATTGATAAATTTATAAGGTGGCGCTTTTTCTACTTTAAAGAATAAGTTATTAGTCTGTGCTGTGTGGGTAGTGTCAGACAGATGGTACTGTTCATATAGCCTCTAAGGTACAGAGCCATCCTTCATCCTTAAAATGGAGTCTCTTGAAGCAAAGGATAGTCTGAAAACCTAGTTTACACAGCATGGAATGACTTAGGGGAGGACACACAGACTAATCCCAGCACCTCTAGTGTGACCCCTGCCTATAAAAGCATGTGGACCTCTGTAAAAGTTAAGCTAGCAGTAGTTCTGAAGTGGCTCCAGTTAGTCCAGAGGCAGCTTTTCCCAGTTCCTCAATGACTGTTTGATTGTTCTTAGCAGTTACTGTCACCAGAGGCCTATTCTCCTGGTAAACTTGATTCTTTGTGTCTCTCCGGTTTTCAGAGTAGCAATTTCTACTCTGACTCCAAGAGGAGTTAGTCAGTTTTAGTTTGTGCAGCTCACTTTCTTCTTGTGAGAATGGAAATTGAAACTTCTACATTCTTATACATCAGAGTTAATCAGAAGGCATGCCCAGGACACAAGTAGAGACAGGTGCTGAAAGCCAAGTGTGATTAGCCTTGGCCCATGAAGATCGTGACTATTGACTACTGCTAAAATCGGCTTGGTCTTAAAACCAACTTTTTATCCAAGACAGTTTTCTAAAAATTCAGCATTTTGTTGAATTGTTGGTCAAATTAACTATATTTTAAGAGAAGGAATCTTTAAGTGAGATTTGGCTTTATGATTGGAACCAGACTTGGTTTCTACTGTCAAATTCCAGTGGTCTTTTCAGTGGCAGAATACGATTCTTACTAGTTCTGTGTATTTTAGTTGTTAGTTCTTAGCTAAAATTGTTCCAGAACATGCTTCTGCTGGCTTATAAGTAAACCTCAGCTCCCACCTTACACGTTTTTAGCTCCTTGCATATCAATCAGAAGCATGTTCATAAGCTCTGAGCCAAGACCAACCGTTACCTGAGACTCTGATCTAGGAGCACCAGGCAGTGAATATGGTCAAGAATTGCAACTTTTTTTTTTTTTTTGGTTTTTTTGAGACAGGGTTTCTCTGTAGCTTTGGTGTCTGTCCTGGAACTAGCTCTTGTAGACCAGGCTGGCCTCGAACTCACAGAGATCTGCCTGCCTCTGCCTCCCGAGTGCCACCGCCCGGCAAGAATTGCAACTTTTTATTCAAATAGATAATTAAAATATTATACCTTTCTATATTGAGCCAATTTAATTAGCAGAGATTTAGGACAAAGTAGGACCAGCTACTCATGCCAGTACGCCAACTAAAGAGTTAAGTAATGGTGAAAGCAGAGAGAGGAGATTTATTCAGTGTTGCTACACTTGGAAGAGACCAGATAAAGAGGTCTGCTTATTGCATGTCTGCCTTTGGAGTACTGATATGACGTTTTGGCTTAGACAAAGGGCAAGACAGATGGCGCAGCAGTACTGGGGAAGGTTAGTTGACCACTGTCTCTGTCCTGTTTTTAAAAGACCTTGTCACCCTAATTCTATTTCTGAAAGATGGTTGTTTCTGCTCCAGGCATGGCCTTGTTATCAAAGGAACTATTTTTGTCTAGGGGAGCCCACCATCTTGAGTTTCTTTATTTCCTAGAACTAAAATGGACAGCAAGCTTAGGACAATGACTTCTCTCTGCTTTTTGCAGAAGAGGCAGGCAGACACAAAATGAGGACAGAGGTGCCGGTCTTTCGTACCACGTTTACTTGCAAGGGGCCAAGTGAGTCAATGCTTTTTAGTACAAGTACCATGTAAGTTCCTGCTTCAATTTTGTCAAGACCCTAAGTCCCTGTTAGCGGTCTTGAGGTGGGAGAGTAGGGGTGTAGAGAAAATGATATCAGTATTCCTATATAAAAGAAGACAATCGGCAGAAACATTGGAAACATCTCTGACCATGGACTGTTTGTGATAGCACAGAGAATGCATGAGAAAAGCCTGAAAGGTCTCCAGGACAGGGCAGGAGCTATAGAATCTAGGAAGGATCAAAACTCATGAGTCACAAGACTTTTGAATGTCTACCTTCCCAGCTTACTAGTTCACTTCTACCCCTGAAGTTCCCTTTTATTTCTTAATGAACGATTTCTATTTCTATAACCATCCATGTATTCCGGCCTGGTTTATTGTGCTAGGACACAAGAGAATGGGAATCTCTGCAGGTGTTCTGTGAATGCCAATTCACACCTATTACAGTCTTGCATTTAGGTGGTTTGAAAAATCGAAACAGCATCATTATTTTTATTTTTTCCTGTTGTTACTGGTAATTGGGGTTCCCACTTGGAGGTCCCTAGTCTTGTGAACAAAAGAATTTACAAACAGACTCAAAACTAAGGTCAGGAACAGTGTTCATAGAGTTTGAGAGAACAGCACAAGCTAGGTAAGAGGAAGAGAAAGTCATAGTGACTATTTGCTCTCTTTCTTTCTTTGAGATAGCATCTCATTCTATAGCATAGACTATTATAGAGTTTACTATATATCCCAGGCTTACCCCAAACCTTCTTTGATTCCCTTTCTTAGCCTCCCAAAGACTGAGATTACAGGTAATAAGCGACTAACTACCTAACATTATCATCGACAGATCTTAGCTGGGTGTACATTTCACCATGAGAACATTTGATTCCAGAGACATTTATAGTTGTCATCATGATGGCAAGGTTTTTTTGTTTGTTTGGTTAGTTGGTTGGTGTTTTGTTTTGTTTTGTTTTGTGCGTGCTTATAGAGAGACCAGGAATATACTGTGAAACACAGGGTAGTTAGTTTTCTACACCAAAGGATGTTTTCAAAAATATTGTCTGGGGACTCTGGACTGGAAGGCCCAGGCTGACCAACTTGGCTGCCATCTGAGCCTGGTCCACCTCAACATAGACTCCCATCTACGAGCTACTGGAGGGCATGGAGGAGCTGGTCATTCAGAACCAGATAGCATTACTGAATAGGGTCAGTCCTAGGCCAGCCAGCTGGCCCCCAACATATAGTCACTCTGGCTGCTGCAGCTCAAGCTGCTTGCCCTGCTAGGAGATAGAGATTGCCAGGTGGTGGCCCGGCCTCCAGGCTCCAAGCACAAAAGCCAAGCCCAGTGAGCCTTGGATGGTAGACATCAAAGACAGAGAGGTGAGTAGCAGCCTGGAGCTCTCACAGGGTGTTCCCCAAACACCCTGCCTAACTACAACATCACCCCGACTCCAGGCAACAGCGGGATGTCTGAGACAAGTCTTAAAAATGGCCACCATTTATGGTGCTTCAGAAACCAGAAACCTTGAACTAGACCAATGACTCATTGCAGTGAATATTTACACGTAAAGTTGTCTGAGCAAAAAAAAAAATGTACTGTCTGACACACTGCATGACAAACCCATATGTGATGTAGAGGGGGAAAGATGGAAGAACAGAGAAGGGAGGGCACAGTGGAGAGAGGCGGGACTAGCAGTGACAAGTGCGAGAGAAGCCGAGGGGGAAGGAGGAATGTGTTGTTGCTGAGCGAGCCCGGCATGCTGTTGTCCAGCAGCATGGGGCTTTCACAGATTCAGCCCCCCAAAACGCACTTCCAAACTGCGCAGTCGCCCTAGCTCTGAGCAACAACGGGAAGTCTGAGGTGAAGAACTGTTCATTCTCTGGAGTGGGCCTCCTCAAAGACCTCTATGGTCTGTGCTAACTCGGGAGGCTGTGTTGATGCCTGTAGTCCACTGCACCATGATGTGTTAAAGCTGGAGGATCATGTCCATGATCTGGGCCTTCTCTGAAGCCATGTGGATGTCTGAGGCCTGTGCTACCTCCAGAGACCAGCTGGACATCCATCATCTGAACTGCTGCAAGAGGCCATATTAGTGGTCCAGGGTTCCATCAGGGGCCATGTTGATGTCCATGCTTGTGCTGTTGCTGAGGGCTATGTCTGGGTCTGTGATACCGGAGCCAGGGCCCGTGTTGATGTCTGTGGCCTGTGTTACTACCAAAGGCATGCAGACGGTGGTGGTCCGTGCTGCTCTCTGAAGCCATGGTGATGTCTGTGGGCTGTGTTACTACCAAAGGCCATGCAGATGATGGTAGTCCGTGCTGCTCTCTGAAGCCATGGTGATGTCTGTGGGCTGTGTTACTACCAAAGGCCATGCAGATGATGGTGGTCCCTGCTGCTCTTTGAAGCCATGGTGATGTCTGTGGGCTGTGGTACCACTGAAGGCCTTGGGGATGTCTGTGGTCTATACTGCCGCTGCCCAAAGCTGTGTTGATATCTATGGGCTGGGCCACCACCACGGACCGCATTTGTGTCAGTGTCTGTCTTAGTTAGGGTTTCTGTTGCTGTGAAGAGACACCATGACCACAGCAACTCTTAGAAAGAAAAACATTTAATTGGGGCTGGTTTAGAGTTCAGAGGTTTAGTCCATTAGCATCATGGTAGGAGACATGCTGGCAGACATGGTGCTGGAGAAGGAGCTGAGAATTCTATATCTTGATCTGTGCACAGCAGGAGTCTGTCCCACTGGCCAGACGTGAGTTTATAAGACTTCAAAGCCCGCCTACACAGTGACTCACTTCCTCCAATAAGGCCATATCTACTCCAGAAGACACATCTTCGAATAGTACCAATCCCAATGGGCAAAGCGTTCAGACACATGAGTCTCTGGGGACCATACCTATTAAAACATCACAGTGTCCTGTGTAGTACCTAGGACCACGTTGGTGACCTTGGCCTGTGCTGCTGCTAAGGATGATGATGGTGTCCATGGTCCATGCTGTCACCAGAGACAGTGCGGAAGTCTATGAGTCATGCTCCTGCTGACTGTAAAAAGCAAGAAAGCTACTTTCACAGTGGCACTGATGACTGTGAACTCATAATTGAGAGAGAGGGACAGAGAAGGATTCTGTGCCAACTCCTACCCCCACCTCCACCCCCAAAAGTTAATCTAGACAGGAAGGCATCAAAGAGAACTCTTAAGAGTTGTGATAAAGATGCTGAAGTGAAGCTCTCACAGTTGATGGCTTCTGGCAGGGATGTGGTTCGGGAAGGACTCAGGTTTCTTTAAGGGGCTGGTCATGGGAGTTTAACCATGCTCCAGGGATGATATGGGCAACACATTTGGACTCGTTTTTATTTTTCATTTTTTTCTCCTTTTGTGGGGGGGGGGCGGAGGTCGCAAGGGGAGGGGGCAGACCTGGGAGGACTGGGAAGTGAGTGTTATTTGGTACATGGTATGAAATTCCCAAACAATCAATGAAATTAGTATTTTGGAAAAATGTCTGGTCCAACATTTTTTTAGGTTAGAGTTAGGGTTATGAAACCTGCTATAACCCGAGAAACTAGCACCCATGGTCCCCATCTAAGGCTATACTAGGACCATAATGATGTTGCCCTTCTCAGCTTTCTAACTTATTATCTCTTTTTCTTTCCCTTTTTCTTGTGGGGCCAATCCTTGGACCTAGGATATTGTATATACTTAGGCAAATATCTTGTCATTGAGCTTCAAAACCCATCCCCCACTTTTGAGAAAAGTCTCACCGTGTAGCCCTAACTGACTGAAATTGCCTCTGTAAACCTGTCAGGCCCCAAACTCTCAGAGATCTGTCTGCCCCTATCTCCTGCTTGCTGGGATTAAAGGCTTACATTGTCGCACCCAGCCACCCAGGCTCCTTTTTATGTTCTTCTTTTGAGACAGGTCTCCCTAAATTTCCCAGACTGGCCTTCAACTTGTTTTCTCATCCTGCTTCAGGTTTGTAGCCATCACCACTATGCCCAGCTCTTTACTCGAGGCAGTAGTACAAAAACAGCGCTTTTCTCCATCCTCCTCCTTCATAAGGCCTGGAGTCTTAGGTCTGGACCCACAAAGCCAACAGATTAGTGCATGATTCACTAGTATTCTAAGAGCGACAGAGCCCTCATACTGACACCAGGGAAAAGTACTCTTTCCCAGGAAAAGACTTTATTTAGTTCTGATAATCGATCTCAGAGCAATCTACATAGATATATTTCATGGTTTTTGTTTAACCTTTTCTATAGGTTCTATGACTGATACAGGAAAGGTGAAAAGAAAATTTAAAAAAATTGTCCTCTCCCCATCCTGACCCAACCCCTCTCCCTTTTACCAATCTGGATTATCAATCTGAATCCCAGGTTCTCTTCTAGGATGCAGTAACAACTAACTTTAGATTCCATCCAGTCTGTTAACAGTATTGCTTGCATTCTAGAGGCAATAGGCACTACGATTCCAAGAGTTAAAAAAAAAATCAGCCTTACAAATTACAGTCTTTCTAGTATGCATTTTACTTGCAAAAAAATTAGTAATTACACAGAATGACTCCAATTAAATGCAAAGGTAAAATTGTAGAAATGGCCTTGGCAGAGAGATGAAAGACCTGTGGAGCCGGCAGACGGGCTTTACAGATGTTTTTCTACTTAGTCCTGATAGCAGGCTTACGAGACTTGGTTCTTGTCCAATAAAGCAGTCAAGACTACAATAGGATGTTACTTTGAAGATTGCATTTCCCCTTCCCATTAATAACTCAAATATATGTCTTGTACAAATTATAAGCTATAAACTATCTACAGAGGAACAAAAACCCTGCCAGAAATAACTGTAGTGACGAAAAGGATAACTAAGAACTCGGGGCCAAAAACAATTTCCCACTCTGAAGGAATCGGAGCCTAACTGCTTGGAGCCTGAGCCAGTGACCCCAGACGCCGTATAGAAACACCGCTAGTTATAGGGCAGGAGAGCCGGCTCAGTGGATCAAAACACCTACTGTTTTTCCAGAGAACCTGAGTTGGATTCTAAGCACTCATTTCAGACAACTTGCAACTGCCTGGAAGTCCAGCTCCAGGGGATCCACTGACCTCTTCTGGCTTCACAAAAGTATATACGTTCCTAGATATACAAACATGCACATGAATAAAAAGGAAAAGAAATCTTTAAAAAATATATATCTACTAGTTCTAATGGATATTTATTTATAGGGTGAGGAGAGGCATTCCTCAAAGCGAAAAAGGAGGGAGCCTCAGAGGTTACCGTTCTTGTTATAGAATGCCTTACTCCCCACTTTTGGCTCTCTGGTCCCTACAGTCTGGCAATGGCTTGGCTTTCGTTACCAATATCGCTCACAGAGTGTGTGTTGCTCTCAAAATTAGCTCCATGCAGCCTGGCACATTCAGTATGGAAAGATGAAAGGTGTAATCTCCTTAAGCTCATCTTGAGATTTAGCAGCCTTCTACTTTTGGGATCTTGCATCACCCCTAAGACTTCAAACTCCATCAACCCCTTTGAAATCCTTTACTTCAGGCTCTTCCTCCAGATAGTCCTCATACTAGGGCCAGAGATTCATTAGCTACTTCAGAATATCACTGGGAACTAAGGGATTGTGTCTGTTTTAAAACTGTCCCAACAGGAGAAAAGGCCACTTGATGCTGTCCGGATTGAACAGAAGTCACCTTGGATTTATCTGCTCAGAATTAAGACTAGTCCAGCCTGGAAGTACAAAGAACCTATTTCTGTGAATCTCTTGGAAATCTTTATCATCTCTTCCTGCGACACGCAGATGAAATCTACCCACAGACACCTCCAAATCCCAATGAGAGACCACGGTCCTTTTACTTGAGACTTTTAAAAACTATTTCTTCTTCTTCTTCTTCTTCTTCTTCTTCTTCTTCTTCTTCTTCTTCTTCTTCTTCTTCTTCTTCTTCCTTTTTTTCTTTCTTTCTTCTCCTCCGCCTCCTCCTTTCCCTTCTCTTCTTTCTCTTCTTCCTCCTCTTTCTCCTCTTCTTCCTTTTCCTCTTCCTACTCCCCCATTCTTTCTTCTTCCTTCCTTCCTTTTTTCTTCTTCTCTTGATGTCCTATAAGACAAAATTTTGCTTGGAGAATTCATCTTAAATATGTTTCTTCATGGTCATTTCAGAGACTCTTCCTGAACCAAGGCCATCACTTACGTGACTTATAACCTTGTTTCTAACTGTATCCAGAAAGTCAAAGGTAATGATGATTCTGTGCTGGTAACACATTCACTGTCTTTTTACCAATATACTTATGTCTGAAGGAATCAACTCCTTTGCTGTTGCTTGCTCTAAAATACAGTCTTACTGGAAGATAATTCCTCTTTCCAAACAGCTGTGACTCTCCTGTTGCACTGCCCTCTGGGAGTCCTTTATGTTTCCAAATGTTTCTTCCCCTTCCATTCTACCCATCAACAGAGAAGGAGCTTTGTCTAATGTTTCTGTTGACTACAAACACAAAGATGTTTGTAGATGAGGTGGCCATCTAAATCTCTTCCCTAGCCATGGAAGATCTGTTAGCATCTCTAGTCAGTCCTCAGGATTCTCTTATACTTCCTCTTCCATAGTTAGATGTGCTACAATAGGAGGAGACGTTAGCCTGGAAGGTCCCAGTGACAAAATATACCTTAAAGGTAAAACGTAGATAGGGCCCAGAGCTTGATCAGAAATGGTGTATTTGGTTCCCATTCTGTAAAGATACGGGACACAATCTTTTTTATTATTTTTATTCAGCTATATATTTTTTCCGCTCCCCTTTCTTCCTCTCCCCTCCCCTTCTACCCTCGCCCATGATCCCCATGCTCCCAATTTACTCAGGAGATCTTGTCTTTTTCTACTTCCCATGTAGATTAGATCCATGTATGTCTCTCTTAGGATCTTCTTTGTTGCTAAAGTTCTTTGGGATTATGATTTGTATGTATGCTGGTTTTTCTTTGCTTTATGTCTAAAAGCCACTTATGTCTTTTTGGGTCTGGGTTACCTCACTCAATATGATGTTTTCTAGCTCCATCCATTTCCCCACAAATTTCAAGATGTCATTTGTTTTCTCTGCTGTGTAGTACTTTATTCTGTAAATGTACCACACTTTCCTTATCCACTCTTTGGTAGAGGGGCATTTAGGTTGTTTCCAGGTTCTGGCTATGACAAACATAGCTGCTATGAACATAGCTGAGCACAGGTCCTTGTGGTAAGATTGAGCATCTATTGGGTATATACCCAAAAGTGGTATTGCCGGGTCTTGAGGAAGGTTGTTTCCTAATTTTCTGAGAAATCACCACACTGACATGCAAAGGGGCTATACCAGCTTGCATTCCCACCAGCAATGCAGAAGTGTTCCCTTTACCCCACAACCTCTCCAGCATACGTTCTCATTAGTGTTTTTGATCTTGGCCATTCTTACAGGTATAAGATGGAATCTCAGAGTTGTTTTGATTTGTATTTCTCTGATGTCTAAGGATGTTGAGCATTTCCTTAAGTGTCTTTCAGCCATTTCATTTGTTGAGAGTTCTCTGCTTAAGTATGTACCTCATTTTTTTTATTGGATTATTTGTTCTTTTGATGAACAATTTCTTGATTCTTTGTATATTTTGAAGATCAGCCCTCTGTCCAATGTAGGGTTGGTAAAGATATTTTCCCATTCTGTAGGCTGTTGTTTTGTCTTGTTAACCATATGTTTTGCTTCCCACTTTCTCTTCTATGAGGTTCAGTTTGGTTGGTTTTATTTTAAGGTCTTTGATTCATTTGTACTTGAGTTTTGTGCATGGCAATAGATATGGATTTATTTTCATTCTTTTACATGATGGCATCCAGTTATGCCAGCACCATTTGTTGAATATGCTCTCCTTTTTTCTGTTTTTTATATTTTTTGCTTCTTTGTCAAAAATCAGGTGTTTATAGGTGTGTAGATTGATATCTGGGTCTTCAATTTGGTTCCATTGGTCCTCCTGTCTATTTTTATGACAATACCAGATTGTTATCAGTACTGTATCTCTGTAGTAGAGTTTGAAGTCAGAGAGTGTAATGCCTCCAGAAGTTGCTTTATTATACAGGATTGCGTTGGCTATCCTAGGTCAGGGATACAATCTTAAGTGAATCCTTTTCTTATTGGTTGCCCAATGTTATTGCCTCTGGATGGGAGCTATGTGAGGATCAGGATGGTTATGCTTTCTGTACAGCTTTTGTAAACATGTAGTCAAAACCCAATGTTACCAACATAAGTAAAGCCCAAACTCATTCCTTTTGCCTTTAAATAGCACCAAAGGTAATCACTTAGTGGTAAGCAAGGACATTGACATTCTGATAAATAAAAGTATCTGGGGTTCTACATAAAACCAAGTGAGATCTCAGTGTTCCCTTTAACTTTGCCCTTTCCAGACCCATTCTGTCAGGCCCCTTCCAATCATTCCACTATTGGCCAATTTTTGTGTACAAATGATTATATCCTGGCTTTGGGCAAAAAGAGCTCAATACTGGAACTTTTCATTCTAGTCAATTGGTGAAAGACTGCCAATGTATTTGGATCCTCGAAGCAAATACCAGAGTTAGCCACAAAAGGACTAGATACTCCTTTCTATATGGCTCCAACTTAGATCCAGCCCTCCAGACTAAGTCTCAGAACTGCTGGACAGTAGCGGTTGCCATCCCGATGCACAGATTGTCTGCTACAGGAGGAAGTAGATTCAAAGAGTCCCCATCTCTTGATGCTTTCTACAATCTAGGCTCTGTGGTAAAGAAAGCACTATTGTTTTCATAGCTTCACCTCAAACATAACAAAAGTAAAATCCTAAGGATACTTTGTATCTCCCACTTTGAAGTGTTCCCAGCTAATAACCCAGTGGAGGAAGAGGCGACTTTGGGTCATCCATTATTAGAGGACCCCTTTAACCAAATGAGAGCCTATACACAAGAAATATCCGAGATACCTGTCTCATTCTGCAGTCTACCTTTAAGGCCATGGTAGCTGCTGTAGAGGCATAGCAACAAAGCCTCAGCTCCCTGACAGAAATAATCCTCTAGAACAAAGGACACTAGATATTCCTAACTGCAGAAGCAGGAGGCACATGCTTATGTGCCTTAAAGAAACCTATTGTTTCTGGGTCAATAGTTCAAGAAAAACAGAGGAAAATCTAAAATCTCAAAGAATACATCAAAATTCTAGAAAACATAAAAAAATTATATATGTACTGTCTGGCAGAGCTTCTAAGAAGATTTTCAGGATGCATTTAGATGTGTTTTGCTCCTCTAGCCCCTTGCTTTAAATTTTGTTCTGTCTTTGGTTCCTGTTTACCATTTTACCATTTTTATGATTTATATCTTCTACACAAAACCCAATAAACTCCAGATGGTATTGTCTCAGAAATCTCAGCCATTAGCACCTCCACCATCTCCTGCCACCAAGGACCTGTTGACCTTCGGGCTGTTTCACAATCAGGCCTTCAGGTTCCTGCAGTAACCAGACTCTTCCCTCTACAAAATGCTTCCCTCCTGCTCCTAAATCCTGATCAAGTCCATTGTGCTTGGTAACCCTGCAGCCCTAAAACAGATCAGAAATGCTAAGCAGGGCCCTGACTCTAAGACTCCAGCAGCCCCTCTCACTCCTGAAGCAGTTATAGAAGAAAGGACATCTTCACCCTTTGTCAATGGTTTGACCTTGTCCATCTGTCAAGGAAGAATGTGAAGACTAAAAACAGCCCCAAATAAAGAAGTAAAAAACCCCACCCTCCAGCAATCATTCACTAACTGCTTGGGGACTAACCCCCAACTCTTTTTTCCCCAAGACAGGATTTCTCTATATAACAGCCCTGGCTGTCCTGGAACTCACTCTATAGACCAGGATGGCCTCAAACTCAGAGAGATCTACCTGCCTCTGCCTCCTGAGTGCTGGAGTTAAAGGCATGTGCCACCACTGCCTAGCCTAACCCTGAACTCTTAATGTTTCTTGGAACCTCAACCAAATTGCCAGTCTCAGGGAAGAAAAGTGGAATTGTACATATTACTTCAACATAGTAAGCTGACCTCTTAAACTATTCAAACTTGACCCAATCCAACTAGCAAGGCAAGGTAGCTTAATTGCTATTAAAGAACCCCATTTCTTCTCAGATAAGTGACTCTTTTTACCTTTGTGAATTTATCTGTTACATTTATATCTAAATTGTTTATTTTTATTAAAAATTGTGTAATTTCTTATTTGATAAATATTACTATCCTTATATCTTGAGCTCGTTATCATGCATGGCACACAAAAGAAATACAGTTGGGGCTAGGGGCTGGCAAGGGGATGAGATGGTGAAGTGTTTGCTGTGTATGCCCTGGGATCTGAGTTCAATCCTTAGCATCCATGTGAGAATGGAGCATTGGACTGTACACCTATAATCTTTGAGCTGGGAGGCAGACATGGAATGGTTCCTAGGATTTGTTAGCCAGCCAGTCTAGTTGAATCGGTGAGTTCCAAGAACAGTGGGCTATCTCAAAAAATAAGGCAGTGTGATTGAGGAAGACATCCAGTATTAACCTTTGCCTGCCACAATGCACATGCATATATGTCACTGGGTATAGCCTTAGGGTTTCAGAAGCTCAAGCCAAGCCCAGTGTCTCTCTTTCTCTCTCTGCTCCTGCTGCCTACTGATCCAGATGTAGAACTCTCAGTTACTTCTCCAGGACCATGTCTACCTGCACGCCACCATGCTTCCTGCCATGACAATAATGGATTAAATCTCTGAAACTGTAAGCTACCCCATTTAAATAGTTTCTTTTATAAGAGTTGGCATGGTCATGGTGTCTCTTCACAGCAATAGTAAGTGTAACAATTTTAAAAAATAATGTATTTGAAACATACAGAGTAAACGAACACATTTTAATCTACACAAATCATACTACATTCATGTGAAAAGCAAAAATAAAGTTGTCATTATTTAATAGTACTTCTATGACCTTATTTATTACTTCCATATTCTGATAAATGCTTAGTAATTGACTCTCTTAAAAGAAAGTCCTCCTATGTGGCTTTCATCACCTTCCATAGTGTACCTATTCTGATTATGACCAATTTCAGGGGCACTGAACCCTGAGTTTTCCTAGGGATATAGCAATATTCAGACCTCATTAGATAATAAGGTCTTGTTTCATCATTCTATTTCCTGGAACCAAGAGACCCAACAAGGGTTTAAGGAAGTTCAACTGCTTAGAATGAAAGATGAAAGAAGAGGTGAGGGCTGGCCGGGGCTGTTGAGGGCCTAGAAGTCAGAGCATGAAGAACCTTGGATGACTAAGAGATTTAGAGTCAATAGGATTTGGCATGTATTTGGATAAAAGAAAATTGTGTCCTCATTGTTGCAGTGACCAATATATTATGAAGGAATCCAGAGATTAGATGATAGTGTCCTTACCCATGGTAATATTGGTCTGGATTCTGTAAATAGCTAGGTAAGAAAGTAAAATATTGCTACTTAGGTATGAAGTGTGAATTGAAATTTACAACTACGAAATAATAATTGCCCTAACTCTAGAAGTAACCATGGTATTTTGTGGATATACAGGTAAATGATGATGGTAGTCCAAGCTACAATATTAAGATTGAGATTTCTTAGATAGACCAGTTGAATTTGATGATATATTTTAGCTTGTAAGTGCATATGTTATTTTGTGATATTTCAGGGGTTGCGGTGAAGGTAACCACAAGATAACTGTGGTATTTTCAGCAATTTGGCAAAAAGATTTACTGTTCATTTAACTTCTAGACATGATGGATTTTTTTCCGGTAAACAATAAAGAGATGATGATGGCCCTCACCACAGTAATGAGTAAGATATTTTCCAAGTCCTGAGATAAGAGATGGTGACCATGAGGATGGTAGGTATCCAACTAAGGTATTATAGGTATCTAGTAATGTTAGTATTAACATATTTTTAATTGCCCAGGTAGGAGACGATGAGTCCCAAACAATATTTTTCTGGATAATTTGTTATTCTTCATGTAAGATGCTTCCTAACTCTGTTAGATATGGGCTTCTCCAGGTGATATGATAAAAGACTTGTTTGTCACAAAGCACTGTTTTGACCAAAATATTCCTCATGTTTTGCTTCTAAGTAAGAGCTTCTGCTTCTGGTAAACCTTCAATGTTGATGGAGGAAGGTCATTGGTTAAAAAAAATAAAGAAACTGCTTGGCTGGCCCTCATAGGTTAGAACACAGGTGGGTGGAGTAAACAGAACAGAATGCTGGGAGGAAGAGGAAGTGAGCTCAGACTCCACAGCTCTCCTCTCAGGAGCAGACGCCTCAGAGAGATGCCATGCTCCCAGCTCCCAGGCAGATGCACGCGACGAAGCTCCGACCCAGGATGGACATAGGCTAGAATCTTCCCGGTAAGCACACCTAGGGGCGCTACACAGATGATTAGAAATGGGCTAAATTAATATGTGAGAATTAGCCTAGAAGAGGCTAGATAGAAATGGGCCAAGTAGTGATTAAATGAATACAGTTTGTGTGTTGTTATTTCGGGCATAAGCTAGCCAGGCGGCCGGGGTGCTGGGGATGCAGCCCCGACGCTCTTATTTCTACACAATGTATGTTGAACTTTAAAGATAATCCTGTAAGAATTAACATAAACCATATTAACGCCCGTGAGATTTTCAGGTGCCCTGTGAAAGATGTGTCCCTAATTATGGTTGCCATTATATTGTTTTCATGGGCTTTAGTATGGAAATGATGGTGTAACTAATCTCAGTAGTGAACAAACACCTTGACAGGGAACAAAAAATTAAATAATGTGAACTCTTCCAGTGGACATTCTGTTTTCTACAAGTAGATAATGAAGAGAACATGGCGTCACTAGGTATATTTATGGCTTTGAAGGTTTAGACGTATACAGAGAGTTTTGAGTGTTTAGTGATGATCAATGTAACTATTATATTTTTACCTTTGGTAAAGAAGATGTGTCTTGGATACACATTTCAAATAGATTTCTAAGTTTCTAACACTTATGAGGTCACAGTGAACCTAATAGCAGTCATAAATGGAATCTTGCAACCAAGGAATTTACTAAAAAACTACTC
Source organism: Microtus pennsylvanicus (assembly GCF_037038515.1). NCBI lineage: Eukaryota > Metazoa > Chordata > Mammalia > Rodentia > Cricetidae > Microtus > Microtus pennsylvanicus. Next base: position 122,576,020 of record NC_134601.1, on the reverse strand, counting down.
CAATACAGACTGACAAACCTTTATAATTTCTAGGTAAGAATAAATGGGATTCCCCAAATAATGCTGCCTCTTTTTGTTTTGGGCAGCTACCCCATTATTTCTGAATGGACTGCAATGTGATGCTGACATTAACGCATTAGAGGCCCCACGTATTTTGAAATGATGTTGACAAAAGGTGTTTTTGAGACTGTTAGGTCAACTTTATGTTCAATGTATAACCTTTAACTAAGAAAATAGCTTGTCACTAACAATACCAGTAAACATGAGATTGTATAATTTATATATTTAGAGGTTATGATAATCCCCATATTTTTAGTAATACTCATATATGCTTAAGTAATGGATTTACCACCTATCACAACAATATTGACCATGGAACTTTAGCAAATATCTCTTACAGAGAAAAAGACATCCCTTCCTAGGCTTTCACATCAAAATTCACAACTCATTTTTATAGCTCACAAAATGATACAAAAAGACCAAGAAACTTTATCAGTATACTGGTTAAACCCAAAGTATACTGTGCTATTTTGAATATAGCTGGCCCCATAATCTCATGCAGAATAGCAATACTAGGAGGTGTGGCTTTGTTGGAGTAGGTGTGGCCTTGCTGGAGGAAGTGTGTCACTGTGAGGGTGGGCTTTGAGGTCTCCTGTGATTAGGACACTGCCCAGTGTCTCAGTCAACTTCCTGTCACCTACAAGATGCAAGGTTATAAGCTATTTCTCCACCACCATGTCCACCTACATGCTGCCATGCTCCCCATCATGAAGGTAATAGACTGAACCTCAGAAACTCTAAGTCAGCCACCCCAATTAAATGTTTTCCTTAGGAGAGTTGTGGTCATGATGTCTTTTCAGAGCAATAAAAACCCTAAGACATGTACGAAATGTATTTTTCCACAATTTGTTTCTCAGGTACCTGCCAAGATATGATGGGTCCAGTACCTGGGTTACACAGTGGTTGGTGTTGAGCTAAGCACTAATGTGAGTCTGGATCATGGCAAAAGACACCTGGTCATCCTCTATAGAGAAGAGTAATGGTGATGAGCATGCAGTTAACAGGACTTTGTTCCTGAAGCTCAGGGGAAAACTGTTTGCACCCATAAAAATTCAAGAGACCATGGGTTCATGCTTTCACAGGGCAGAGAAAACTTGCCTCACCTAGGAAGACTGAGTGGTTTTATGGTACTTAATTATCATTTTCGTGGAACTCTAAGTTAGCAGTGAACCTAAGATATATTTTACAGCTATCCAATCAAGAAAGGACGGATTCTTCTGAAAATAATTAAATGTTAACCTTAAGTTAATTAAAACATTCAGATGGTATTTAAGTGCCCTTTAGCTCTCATCATGGTCAAGGGAATGCACAGGTATGTTAGTAGAACGAATTGTACCCTGAGACGCATTTTTCAGGATCTGTTTTTCAACTTCTATGTGAGAGAACACAGTGACCCAACAAAGAAATACGCTAACAGTCAAGTAAGTGAGAAAGTCAGCATAGCCCAGGCTCGACTATTTCATGTGCAATAGCTACTGAAACGGCACTGACACATTTAGTCAGTGCTGCATATGTCTTTCAGAGGGAGGCCAGCACATCTCAGTGAGCTACAAAAGGAGTTCAAGTAGAACATTTCTTATATGCAGGTAAATACTCATGTGGGCTAAAACCCTAACAGGGTACAGTTGATCTCCATATGTATAAATAAGTAATAATGGTGTCCCTAATGCTTGTTCTCACTGTAGGTTCTTAAGAAATGGTGGACAGTGTCGTGGGTGAGCTCCCTCTCGTAGCATGGGTCTCAAGCTGGACCACTCCTTGGTTGAGCATTCCCATAATTTCTGCTCCAGCATATTTTTTACCCCAGTGTATCCTGTAGGGAGGGTAAATTGTAGGTCAAAGGTTATGTGGCTGAGTTAGGGTCCGAATCTCTCCAGGGAAGTCTTGCCTGGCTACAGGAGATGACTGTTTCGGGCTCCATATCTCCCTTTGCTAGGGGTGTTAACTATGGTAGCTTTCATAGATTCCTGGGAGTTTCCATTGCACTGGCTTTCTAGTTCATCCCAGAGATGCCCCTGATATACATGGGAGGCCTGCTCTTTTTTGAATAGAAAGGAAGAGGAGTGGATTGAGGGGTGAGGGTGGAGGAAGAGGGGAGGTTGGGGATATGGACTGAGAGAAGAGGGAGAGAAAACTATAATAGAGCTGGTAAAAATAATTAATAAAAATCATTTTTAAAATAATCTATCAAAATACTAGTAATAAAGATTGACTCCATTCAGCCTCAAAAGGAAGGAAGGAAGGAAGGAAAGAAGGAAGGAAGGAAGGAAGGAAGGAAGGAAGGAAGGAAGGAAGGAAGGAAGGAAGGAGAAGGATGGACAGTCTTAGCAGTTCTAATAGCCATGAGTTTATTTTAATAATACATTTATATTGAAATAGGATGAATTTGATTTGATACTAACCCATTGTCATTACTATGACACTGCTAGCCCAGGATCCGTCTGTGGATGTTCCATTGGTGCCCAGTCAAAACAAATGCTCACTCTGGACAGTGCTGCTGGCCTAGAATTAATCTAAGAATTAAGATAGAATTGAATTCTCCCTTAACTGTGTTTGTAGACAAGCTAATACCTTGGTGTCCCAGTTATATTCTAAAATATAGGGTTTGGTTTCATTTTGAGCTTTAGGAGCTTTATTTACCTTCCACCTTCCCCCCCCCCCCTTTGCTCAGATGTCTGCGGAGAAGCTCAGGGTCACTCAGTGACTCCAACCCACTCAGTGGCCTATGATGTGGATGCTGCTGACCAGTCCTCATTGGCTGGCTGGGCACTGAAGTCTGCAGCAGGGAACTGTTGGATGGATACAGAGGGGACCCGCACACCCTCAGACTAGTCTGCCATCTCTGGATGCGCAGCAGTGACCTCAAGAGCCCTGAAATTCCTCCTTGGTTACAATCTCCTCAGAAGCATCCTGTTCCTCCTTCTCAGTCTCCTCTGGGTATCCGTAGAAGCAAAGATCAGGTATAACCTACCATGGGTGTCCACGGAAGATTGGTAGCTCCACGTGACAGAGTACTTTCCGGGCCAGCATCCACCACATCAGACCCACGGAGTGAGCTTTGTTTTGTGGCACAGGATGGCAATGCCATGTAGTGCAGAGGAGAGTCAGTTACACGGAGCAGTGGTGGGCAGGTTGACATAAGATGCCTCTGAGGGAAAAGGGGTCAGTTCTGAGATCAGCCACCATTAGAAGCTGTGGGTCTCTTAACATTTATGGGCAAGGAAATGGGCATGTGCCCTGTAAGGCTGTAATCTGAAAGGTGTTTTCATGGCTTTTGTTTTTCTTTAAGCAAGTTCCATGATAACTGAAAATACCAGTAGCAGAGATTATCAACAGCCTGGTAAGTGGCATAGAGCAGACCTTCTGATCGTCAATATCCAGGCAGACGAAGTATTGTGTAATCTAGTGTTGCCTTGCTTTTGTAGGTATCCTGTGAGAGTCTTGGCTAGTATACAGGTATGTGACGACACACCTTCACCCACTAGATGTGTATTTAGTTTTAGCTATATCTTTGGTGAGCATTTTCAGCATTCTTAAATCCCCCCCACACACCTTTTCTTGCATGTATGCATTTATTGCTTCAGAGGATATTTTTGAGAAAGACTCTTATCCGTGGCTCAAACTAGGCTAGAATTCATTATTTAGATCAGGCTTGCCTCACACTTAAGGCTGCTAATCTCCAGGGAAGTACTCAGGAGTCGGAAAACACGTGGAGTGATACAGGATCTTCATGTGCATATGTTAGGGGCGGTGGTGGAGCGTGCTTTCCTTGCCACCGTGCATTCATTGCATGACTTTTGCTTTTACATTCCCTTCCAAAGAGTAGAGTGACCCTGAAACGTGTTGATGGAACCTTGTTACTTTATAGGTAAATGGTGAAGTACATACCACAGCACAAAACATGTGATCTTAGTTATCAAGGTCGGTGCCGCAGAATCTAGGTTTATGAGTAGTAGGTGCCAAGAGTGGTGTCATCACATTTTTTTTGCATATTTCTGGAATTATTTTTGGTTGGGCACATTTAGGGAGGCATTAAAAACACACTTTTAAACGTGTGAATTAGAAGTGTTTCTGGCAGGCTTATATTTCACCCTGTGTTTTACACATTGATTATTAAAACATATGTCCCTAACAACCTTACTAACATCATATTCTTGCATGCTTGCCACCGGGTGATGTCTCTTTTATGCATCTAATGCAGAAGCATACTCACAGGAATAGGTTATGTTCATGGGCTACATCACAGCAAGATGCTTTGTGTTCTTTTTACAGGTATTTGCTCAAGGAAGTAGATCTTACAAGGAGATTTCTCATGCTTTGAATTCTGTAAGTTTCTAAAGGTCAAGAACTGACACAGGGACCTTGGGGATGACATATGCAATTGGATATTTTCTCGATGTTTATTTGTAGCACAGGTCAGAACAGCACAGTGAGACAGAGAGTGTTGTCGAAGGGAGCATGTTTGGTACCCAGGTCAGTGCTGCTGTAAACCTTCATCACATAATACAGTGGTTCTCAGTCTTCCTAATGCTGCGACCCTTTAATACAGTTCCTCATGTTGTGCTGACCCCCAACCATAAAAGTAATTTTGTTGCTACTTCTTAAGTGTAATTTTGCTACTGTTATGAATCATAATGTAAATATATGTGTTTTCCCGTGGTCTTAGGCAACCCCTGTGAAAGGGTTATTCGACCCCCATGTTGAGAACCACTGATATAACAGAACATCTTATATTTCTATACACAGGTAAGTGACTATGCTACCCTTTGTCCTTCTTGTGACTTTGATTTTATTTTTGCTGCTCAGCCAAGAAATAGCGGCATGCTTGACAATTCTCAAGATTATGAAAGTGCACCTTTTCTAGAGCAAGAAGATGTACAGTGCATCTATATGTGTTGAGGGACTGGGTGTGTACCTGGCAGTAGTCGTTGCTATGGAACTGCAAGTGCATCGCTAAATGCTGGCTAGCTGTGTTGCAGGTATCCACTAGAAATGGACAGCTCGTACTTATAAGGTCTCTTCTAGTGTAAAGATGTGAGATATTGCTCCAGTCACTCATCAAATATCATCATATTTTCAGATGAATTATTTGATATCTGGTTTGGAGACTCACATGTGTCCCTGCCATAGTAAGCTATGCATTAACATCTCTTTCACCTGACTAGTAAGCCTCGATTTTTATTGTATCTTGGTTGACTGGTCACGTGTGTTTAATGTTTATAAGGGTAGAAGATAAATCAGGATGCCCTGACTTTCATCAGATATATCACTGAGACACTCACCATGGAATTTTGGCACGTAGTCTCCCAATAGACTAGGAGTTCCATTAGAATGATTTATCCTTGGAAGTTTGTAAGTATCCAGGTTCTGTGGATGTGTCCTAAAATGATGGTGTGAGTTAGGGATTTCCAATTCCAGATAGAATGATAAATGTCCCGAATAGTTTTGTTAGGATGTGGCTTTCATGGTAAACCATACCATCGTAATCTGAGAAAGATAATAAACTGGCACGTTGCAACTAGCAAAATAAATGCCAAAGTTGGCCTCTTCACAGAATGAAATGGAAGTCTAGTGTGCTCCGGGTAAGTACTGACAATACCTGTAGCACTTTGTAGATATGCATTTGTGTCAGGTGCTCAGGCACAAAAGAATGTCCTTAGGAATCCTAATGAAGACAAGTTGTGTTATATGGTCAAGAAAATTAATGCTGATCATGTAAGTATTAAGGGATTTATATTGCCTGATTCTTTTCATTGCTTTGTAAAGAAATTTTGCCTTGAGCTTAGTTATACACTTTGCATAGTTTGCGGGTACACAGTCAAGAAAGGATAGAACCTCCTGATAATACATGTACATGAAATTCAACCAAGTATCCAGAGGGAATTAGAGAGCTCTTTAACAATGGTAGTAGTCAAAGTCATGGGTAAATATCTTCCTCTTCTTTGCCTCCTCCTCTTCTTCTCTGCTTTCTTTCTCCTTTTCTCCTTCTTCTCTCCTCGCCTTACTCCTCCATTTTCTTCTCTCCTCCTCCTCCATCTTCTTCCTCTTCCTTTCCCTCCTTCCACCCTTCTTCTCTACTTCCCTTCCACCCTCCTCCTTCTTTTTTATGAGACAGACTCTTACTAACTATTAGAACAGTATTGAACCCCCTCTGTAGCCCAGGTAGAAATTGAATTGTGTTGTTCCTGCCTCACTTTATGGAGTAGCTAGGATGATATACCTGTATCACACAGCCTTACTCATATTGTATAAGAGATATTCTCTTAAGGAGAACGTACTGATTGTTGGATCCTGACCAGGCAAATTATCATGTGAATATATCATAGTATAGATGACATGATCTTCAAAATTCAAGTACATGAGAATGGTGTACCTAACTTGGATTCACCATGCTGTGACCTTTCAGCAGCTACTCTTACCTTCTTTCCTTTGTGTGTGTGTGTGTGTGTGTGTGTGTGTGTGTGTGTGTGTGAAAGTCCTCAGAAATTTCAATACTTTCAGATGAACTTCATAAATTCTTAGAGGAAACAAATATTTTAGCAGTATTTTTTTTGCATGCTGTCTTCATGTACCCCTAAAGTTACTATCCTTAGTGGTGGAAGTATACTTTGAGTTCTATATAATTTTCATCGTGTCTATCATGCTAATTGGTGTTAGCATTTGAAGGGGTATCCTTTCTTAGGAGAATAAGAATTTGGCCAAGACTTTGGCTATTTGCAACTATTCAGGTAAGGCAAATGAGTCTAAAAGTGATTCAGTGAGTGGGTTTTATCTAAGCAGTTTTTCTTGATGTGTTTTTCAGTGACAGGTCAAAACTTTACAATGCCGCAAAGAGATCTGCAAGAATATAGTTTCTCACAGCAGATAAGTCATACTATGATTGGAATTCACTGCCCAGGGCACTGATTGTCAACAACACAGAAAAAAAAATGATTGTGATATCCCTTAACCCTGCTTTGTTTTTTACAGTGCATGTGTCCTGCAGGTGTTTGGATAAGAAGTTGTAGAGCCTTTAGCAAATCTTGTGACCATAATTTCATATAATATGTTCGTGACATTCATGTTGCACCGGCACATGTTGAGAGAGTGATTTACTAGGGCTCCTTGTCGTTTTCCTTGACTTGTGAGCCTAAGAGAAGCCTGCTTTTTTGTAGTCTTCAGGCCAAGAAAGTACGGGCAGCTCTGAATTGTGATCAAATGACAAGCCATTTAAGTATCTGAGTGCAGTTGAATAGGCCCTCAATAATAGTCGTAGGCAAAGGAATGTGAATGAGTCCTTGTAGTATGAAGCGGATCCAGATACACATTTCTCCTTTTTTATAATGGAAAAAATTGCATACAAGTTATCAAAGGGAGCTAAAGGAGGTTATTAAGTTGATCACTGGTGGTTTCAAGGTAAGAGCTGAAGTTGACTTCTTTACAAAGTCGGAGATCAGATTCTTCTATTTCTACAAAAGTACATGATGTCACCAATGCTTTTCATAAGTGCACATTTATGGTGTGTATTCAGGTAGAAATGATTTTGGTTCTGAGAAACCTAGTGAAGAGAAGTTGACATGATTTACACAGAACAAAAAAATGAATGTTAAATCTCTGTAAATTGATAAATTGTTTCTTTCTTGGTTCTTCGTCATTGACCTTGACTTTGAGGCAAGTTGTAAACCTTGACTATTTTGCAGGTTCCAAGTGAAGAAATGGTGGTTTTCCTCACATTATGTGTGCCTTTTCTTTGTACTGGTCTCAAATGCACAGAGATTTGCCTGCCTCTGCTTCACAGGAGCTGGGATTAAAGGTGTGCAGCATGATGTCCATATATCTACAGCCCACATTTTTCATTTTACATTTTATTCTTAAAAAGGGTCTTATTGTGTTGTCTAGGCTAGTCTTGAACTCTCTCTGTAGCCTATCCAGGCCTTGAACATGTGATATTCTTAAAGATTTTCTTTTGTTTTTCTTTCTTTCTTTCTTTTTGCTTGTTTTTGTTTTTTGTTTTTTTGAGACAGAGTTTCTCTGTGCAACAGTCCTGACTGTTCTGGAACTCATTTTGCAGACCAGGCTATACTCAAACTCAGAGATCCACCTGCCTCTGCCTCCCAAGTGCTGGAATTAAAGGTGTGCACCACCACCTCCTGGCTGTGACCCTCCTATCTTAGCCTCCTGATTTTCTGTGATGCCAGGCCTGTGCCGTCAGGACCAGATCATGCTTGATTACAGATTATCTGAAGAAGGACATAGCGATCCCTGGAGGACTGTTGACTGAACATTCTCTTAACCATGTAAGTGATAAGATGGCCATACCCGAGGCTAGCCCACCTAACCTTCAACATCTAGGTAGTTAGCCCCAACATTGTATTGTTGTGTTTGCCTCTAGTCATCTATTACCATCTTATCTGTTGTATATTTGTGAAATAGGGCCATACTCAGCTGTGCATGCTTTTTATAGACTCTTATATTCATAATATTCATTAAATCATCAAGTTTTATTGTATACTTGGTAGCAGACTACATGAATTTGATTTTCATTGTTATAGAAGAGTCAGCAGGGTCCCATGACATTTTTACTCTGCCATTTTTATATTGACTTTTGAGTTTTTAGAAGTGTCCTCTCGCAAAAGTAAGAGTTCCCTTACTGAACTCCATCTGTGGCCCTCTGCAAATACCTGGTAGAGTAGATGAATCCAGAAATGATACCATGACTTGGGGGGATTTTAATATGTAAAAGTCAAATGAGACTGGTCTTGGATGATTTTTGTTCATTGTCTGTCTTATAATAAATTAATACCTCACAAGGCACCAAAAAGATCTTTATGAGTACAAATGTTTTTGTCGTGGTACATGCCAGTAAAATCCTGAATTACACTAAAGCTGTGGTTCTCAACCTTCCTAAAGCTGCAACCCCTTAGGGAAGTTCCTCATGCTCTGGTGATCCCAACCAGAGAATTACTTTCATTGCTATTTCATAACTGTAATTTTTGTCACTATTATGAATCACAATGTAAATATCTGTGTTTTCCAATGGTCTTAGGAAACCTCTGTGAAAGGGTCTTTTGACTCCCAAAGGAGTGTGATCCACAGTTTGAGAACTATAGCTATAAAGGAATCTGATGCTCACACACACTGGTAAGCAATAATGGTGCGCTTAAACCTTCTTTTCAACCCTCACTTGTTGTAATTGCAAATCCATTGAATATGACGTCATAGACTTTTTATGGCCAGGACACTTAGGTTGAATCTGTGAACTTTGAGGAACTGATTGTATCAGAGTCCATTGGCACTGCTGATCTACCAGCCCAATAATAAGCATAGTTGATTTTGAAATTTCAGATAAAAAGTATGAGCACTAATGAATTGCTATTTAATCGGAAGTAATCCAAGTATCCAGGGAGAATTGAAGTATCCCTGAATGTTAGCCCTGTATGAGAGAACGGGTAGGGATTTGTCTTTATCCTGACCTATGTTTCTGCATGACTTCTTTTCATGTTCCTCTCAGGAGAGCACAGTGCCTAAACATTGTTGAAGGAGCCTTGCTAATTCATACACGAGGGATCAAGTGCATGTACCACCTGGCAGACCATATGATATTAGATAACCAGATCAGTGAGAATGCGATACCAAATATGCTGTTTCTATTTTTTGGGTGTTTCTACTAAGATTTCTGGGAGTTTATACCTTCAAGGGAGGTCATAGACATAATTAAGACCTCTTTTATGATGTACAAAAGGACTATTTCCAACATGATTATATTTCTAAATTTCTCCCACACAGCATAGTTAAAACTTGACTATGTGTTGAAGAAGAGAGGCCCACTTGTTCGTCCTGTGCACCTGGCTAGCTTAGCCCTGAAATAACCACACAGAAACTGTATTAATTAAAGCACTGCTATTAGCTCTAGTTTCTTACTGGCTAACTCTTACATCTTGATTTAACCCATTTCTATTAATCTGTATATCATCATGTGGCAGTGGCTTACTGGGAAAGATTCAGCACATCTGTCTCTGGCAGCTCCATGGTGGCTTTCTGACTCTGCCTTTTTCTTCCCAGAATTCAGTTCTGTCTTCTTCGCCTACCTAAGTTCTGCCCTATCAAGGGCCCAAAGCAGTTTTCTTTATTAGTTAACCAACACAAGCAACACAAAGAAAGAAGGACCTCTTACACCAACTATGTAGCTGATAGCTGTGCTGAGCCTAGTGTTTCTGGATCTGGGCTAATATGTTATATTTACTCCTTAAATGTAATGGTGGAGTTATAAGCAGTTTACCAGTACTACCAGGTTAAGTAGCAGTTTGAATAGTCTGCAGAATCTAACAGTCACTCATTAAAATATTGTTTCCGTTTTAGCTTTTCTTTTGTGATACTGGGGATTGCATGCCAGGTCACCCTCAGTGAAGTTACCAAGATCCGGAAAGATAAATATGGTATGTATTCACTTATATGTGGATTTTAGCCATTAAATAAATTATAACCAAGCTACAATCTAAAGACCCAGAGAGGATTGGTATAGAGCAAAGGACTTAGGGGGGAAGCATCTCCCTGGGAGGAAGAAATAGAATAGACTTTATGGGTAGACTATTGGTGGGGGTAAGAGTATCAGGTGGGAGGGCTAGGAGAGATAGATTTGAAGGGGAATGCAGGGAAAGATAGCTAGAATTGAGTGACATTTGAGGGGTGCTATGGAAACCTAGTGCAGTGGAAACTTCCTAAAATATATGAAGGCAGTCCCAATGAAATCTCCAAATAGTGAGGGAGATAAGTTCCAACTGGCTATCTTTTGTCACCAAATGGAGCTTCCATTATTGGTACTGGGTTGCATCCAATTAAGTTGTTGGCCAAAGGGGTCCCATGGAAACCCCCAAACAACCCAGGTGGATGGCTAGATAACTTTGTTTCCTCAAACAGACAACATAGCCTCATTGCTGAAGACAATACCCACACAACTCATTGAACATGAAGAGGAAGAGCTGGTGTACCAATAGAACCTTCACTTCTATGTTCTAGAGTCTTTGCTACAGGAAGGTACTCTGCAGGCTACAAAAAGGAGAAACATTAATTCCAACCCAGTTACAAAACTTTTAATCTACAACTTGTCCTGCCTGTAGAATAGCATAGGATAATAATAACACAAACCTTATGGGAATAACCAATGTTCATTTTGACTTAAGGCCCACTCTGCAAGATAGAACCCACATCTAACACTGCTTTAGTGATCAAGAATCAGAGACTAGATAGTCCAGAGATCTATGGTAAAAGAAAATATTACCGGTCTAAAACAAAAAGTAACAATAAAATAACTCCTAATGATATTCTGCTATACTCATAGATCAGTACGGTATTCAGCCATCATCAGAGGACCTTCATCCTACAACACACGGGAACAAAACAGAGATTCATAACCAGACATTACACAAAGAGACCTTGAAACTGATTATAGGTTAGTGTAGACCACTTCATTTTCAATATTCAGATAGATGAGTAGGCTATATATAATTTTTTATTTCCATATTTTGTTTACAGGTGTCCTGTTACTGTCTTTGCTAGTATACTGGTATGATGTCTCTCCATACTTGGTCCCTAAATACCTTAACATTCTTGGTTCCGTTTCATAAATTCTTAGAGTAATCTGATATTTCTCCAATATTTTTGGCATGCCTGATTCTCGCCTACTATATCTAATGCTGTATAAGCACAAAATGTCATTTTGTGTCTACTTGGAGACTATATGAATTTAATGATCCTCATGTAGAGACATCAGGATTCCATGTAGTTCTTAATGTAGCCATCATTTTGATGATATGGATGCCAAAATGTTATAGATACTGTTTGTGTGGAATAAGAGTCTCATGAAAAATCTCTGTTCATTGCCATTTGTAAGGATCTAGGTCTGGTAGATGTACCCTAGAATTAATACTATGGCCTTGGAAATTTAAATATGGATCAGTGGAATGAGACTCGTATCTAATGGGATTTCCTTGGTATATTTCTCAGAGACAGGTCACAACCTAATGGTACCTCAAAAAGTTCTGCAAGAATACTACTTCTCAATCTGCAAAAGTGCCACTATGGTCCTGGATCAGTCTATAAGCCATTGTCTGTATGCTAGCTAAGTAGTGATGGCATCCCTAACTCTTTTTTTTCTAACCTGCCTCTAAAGAGAGGATTCAGATCAGAAATCATGGAGTCTTTAAATCAATATAGTGAACATGATTTTACATTATTTCTATGGCTAGAAAGTGGAACCTGCTGATATTGAGGGGTTGGATGTGCTTTGTTGGCACTGTTGATCTGTCAGCCCAGTGGTAATAATAGTTTCTTTTGAGATTGCAAGTGCAGAAATGATGAATATTCCTGAACCGTGGTCATATTAGATGTCATCCATGGATTCTGCTACAGTTGAAGTATTCCTAAATATAAATCATGGGCAAATGAAAAGGATGGTGCCCACGTAGAACAAGCTTTATTCTGATATATATGTCTGTGTCACTTCTTCCTTAATTTCCATTTTAGATTTATTCTGCAGATTGTTGACAGAGCCTTGCTGATTTTGAGGTAAGGAATGAAGCAGCATACCATAATACAGGTCATTTGATATTAAATTCAGTCAGGAAAGATGGGAGCTTAACCTGGTTTCTCCCGAAGCAGATGGGAACAAGACAGAGAACCATGGCCAAACATTATGTAGAGCGACCTTGAAACATACACTCCTAAGTAGGATGTTTCCATTCAACCTCACCTCTCAGAGCTCAGGAAATCCAGTGGAAGAGAAGGTAGGAAGAGTGTAAGAACCAGAGGGGATGGAAGACACCAGGAGAACAAGGACCTCTGAGTCAACTGAGCAAGACTCATATGAACTCGGAGACCAAAACGGCAGTCACAGGGCATTAAAAGGTCTGTGACAGATTCTCTGCATGTATTTTTGAGCTTTCAGGATTTTTATGGGACTCCTGATTGCATGAATGAATGGACCTCTGATTCTTGTGTCTTCTCTTGGGGCTCTTTCCCTTTTGTTGATTTGTTTTGTCCAATTTGGATGTGATGGTTTTTGTTTCAGTTTATGCATTTTATTTGATTATATTTTGTTGTTATCTCTTAGAAACCTGTCCTTTTCTAATGAGAGACAAAAAGGGAGTGAATCTGGATGGGAGGAGAGGTGGTAGTTAGAGAGGGAGAGGAAACTATCATCAGGATACACTGTATGGAAAAATGAATCTTATTTTTAGTAAAAGGGGGACATGATATGTGCGTTTTAAATTCATGCAAGTATCCAGGTGTAGTTGAAGTGATTTTCAAGAAGGTGGTTGTCAAGGTAATAAACCAGGATCCTGATGAGCACATTACATATTCAAAATTACGTTTGTGCCTGTTTTCTCCTTTTCCATTTTTGGGGAATGGAAAAGTGGGAATTAAACCCAGGACCTTGCACGCGTGAGGCAACCACTTTACCACGCCAGTCCTTATTTTTCTACTCCTTATTTTGAGATCAGATCCCACCAAGTTGCACAAGGCAGAATTGAACTCTTTCTGTTGCATAGAAAGACCGTTGATCTTGCTGTAGCCTTCTGAGTATCCAGTGTTACCGTCCTCCATCACCAGACCTAGCTCATGTTTTCTTAAAGAATAGTAATGTGGATAGCATAATGATTCCTAACCATAGAACTGAAATGTACAACATAGGATTATCCAGATGTGTTATTCATCAATATGTCAAGATATCATAGTGACACAGACAATGCCATGATTTTCTGTATTGTTGATATTCATGTTAGTGCTAGGGTAAGCCTCCCTCACAGTACAGTATACCTGCTCTTCATATGAGCAGGCTGGTAGTAATGGCGCCCCTTAGTCTTATCGCCATCCTTTTGTTTCTGATGCTTGGGTGAGAAATTAGGGAATCTTTAGCAATTCTCTTGACCTAAGTCTTTACTTTATTGAAAGGGAATATTTATTTTAATCTTTCATATGTTGAAAGATAGATTATATCTTTATTATTGGTTCCTTTTGTGGTCCAGCATTAAGCTGAAATTTTAAATTTTCTAACAGGATGGATTTTCTATTTTATTTATTCTTATATATTTTAATTAAAATATAATTACATCATTTTCCCCCTTCCCTTTCCCACTCCAGCTCTTCCGAAATCCCTTTCTTACAAATCCTTCTATATCTTCCCACTCTCAAATGGATATGCTTTTTATTTGATTATAATTGTTGCGTATACATACATAAATACACCCATGTTTATATATGAAAGATTATGCACATAGGTATGTATGCGTATGCACAAACATTAATACATCCTGATAAGTCCATTTTGTTGTTTATGGATATATGGTTTCAGGACTGCCATTTTGTAGTGGATGGCCAATGGAGAGGTCCTCCTGTGACAGGCTAGTTGTCCCTCTCATCAGTCATTAGTTGCCCATAATTCTTTGCCTAAGGGTCAGTCCCCACGAGTTGTCTCTCCTTCCACATTTGCACGCCAATCAATATTGCCATGGTGACAACCTTGATTATGCCGCCCTTGAAAAATTATTTCTTTTATCTTTTGAAATAATAATGCAATTGCATCATTTCCCCCTTCCTTTTACTCCTTCCAAATCCTTCTTGCTCTCTTTTAAATTCATGGCCATTTTTAAAATAATTGTTGTTCCACATACATTCCTGAACACATACGTATAACCTACTCAGTCTTTATAATAACTTATATGTATATTTTCAGAACTGACTACATCTTGTTGGATAAACAATTGGTGTGCTTATCCCTGGAGAAGACTATTTCTTCTGATTTCAGCATTCCTTAGTTGCCTCTAGCTTGTTTATGTAGAGATGAGGCCTCCTGGGCTTTCCCACATCTACATTAGTATGTCTATTGTTGCTGTCTTTGCTCAGCTTGTGCTTGTGCAAAAATGTGGTACAAATACACTATTAGAATGCTATTCAGCTATAAAGAAAATGAAATCGTGTACTTTGTAGACGAATAGGTAGAATTGTAAAACACACACACACATATATATATATATATATACATATGTGTATATATATACATATATATATGCCCAAACATAAACATAGCCTGCTGAGCCCATTTTTGCTGTTTGTGTGTATATGGTTTCAGGTTTGAGTGAGGTAACATGGACCCCAAAAGACAAATGTCTCATGTTCTCTGTCATCTGAGGCTCCTAGCTTCAAATCTTCAGATGTGAGTACTTATCTTGGAATAACTGTAGAAATCAGAAAAAGTAAAATGGGACCATTGTGGTGGAGGTGGGAAAACAACAAAAGGGATTAGCAGGGTACAAATGATCTGATAGAATAAATTAAAAATGGGAGGGCTCTAATTATGGAGGGGAGAGAGATAAATACAGAAGGAGAAGAGGGCAAAATAATAGTAAGTCTGAAAAACAATAAGAATTCACACTATTAAGTACCTACCAAAAATGCCTATAGTATACATAAGTCAGTGTGCAAATATATATATAAAATTTGAATGAAATTTTCTCATCTAGGCTGACAGTGCTCCTTCAAAAAGCTAAAGACCATCTAACAAAAACCTCCAGCAGGCAGGAGAAGCCCTCTTTTGAGTTGTTGGCAAGAGTTCCCCAAGAGACTTTCAAAACATTATGGGCTATTGTGATTGCCCTTGCTTGTCTGCCATAGCTGGAAGGTAAGTCTCTGTTGCTGAAGACACCATGCACTTCAGATACAAGACTCAAAGATCCCTGAGCTGGGACAGACCTGAATGCCGTGCACCTCAAGAATAGCTTTTATGGGACCAGAAGGCACCAGGCAAGCTCCCAATAGAGGGGAACAACCAACAGTCCTCATAGAGCAAGCAAAGATGTGTTCTAACTGTTCTAACAGAACTTGTTCCAGTAAGCTTCTGTATCTAATTTTGAAATGACCTGACTTAAAATAAACTATCTCTAATATATATTTCATAACTATCTTTCAAAATCTTGTGGCAAGTTTAGAACAAATGGTAAATGGCAAGTAAATACCTGATATTGGCTCTTTGTGGGAACATCCAAATGTTTATGAATTAAAACATAAACCATTTGATCTCCAATGTAAAGTAATATTGGTGCCCCTTGCACTCAGAGTGACCATGACTTCTTTGCAGGCATTTAGGTAGGGAATAATGGAGTCCATACTAGATCCCGTAAGTGGTGGCCTTCACATACCAAAGTAATGATGATCAGATGTTCCTAGCAAGTAACTGTGGAAATATTTCAGGCATCCCATACAGAAATGTGTTCTTTACCAATGGCCTCGACCTTGAAATCCTTCAAGGATCTAAGTAGATGGATGAGCTTCAGAAAGATGGATGGTCCCAAAGTTATTTGTATATGTCCCAGGGGTGCAAACTGTACCCTTTTATATACATATAATAATACATTTTACAGGTTCCTGTTGGGACATGGTATGCCTACCCAGGCTAGCGAGCAAGTTACATAGCAAGTATTGAAGTAAATGCTGATCTGAGCTTAAATCACAGGTGAGAGTACGTAATCTTTTGTAAAGGGAAATGATGTTGATGACCCTGTAATTACTAGACTTTTGTTGCTAAAGTTCAGGAAGGAAATGATTATGTCCTTATCCAAAAGACTGCCTTAGTATAGAGAAAATTGATGTTTCACCTAGGATGGTGCAGGGAATGATTTTGTCCTTGTTAATTGTAATCCTTATAACATTCCTAGCCCACCCAGAAGTAAGCATAGCTTTTTTTTTGGAGGTGCCCAATTGAGAAAAGATGGATGGAATCTCCCAACAATATCGTTAACTTTTAACCGTTCAAAGTCTCCAGATTGTGTAGAAGTATCCATAATAATGGCTATAGGCAGAGGATGGGCAGGTGCCAAGGTAGAACATCTCATGTTTTGAAACACACATAGACACATTTATTTTTCAAGCTCAAATCCATAGAAGAATGTTTATGTAAACTTTATTATAAGCCTATCAGTGACTGAGTGGTCACAGCACGGTGTCAAAAGTGATCTTCACTCTCCAAGGTGGATGATAAGGCTGTACCAACTCTGTATAAACATGGTTTTTTTTAGGTATCTTGTGAAGGTATTAGCTAGTGTGGAAGAAGGAGATCTTATTACACTGACATATTAGCTACTTTTCAGATGCATCTTTCACAGATATTTGGGGGGGCACTCTTATATCTCTGTGTTTCTAGCTTATATGATAATAAAAGCAAGTGTTCCTAACATTACAGATAAGCATCAGTTTTTATTATATCTTTCCTGAGTGTAATAGGCAGTTGATGCTTGTTATAGTAACTTAAAGAAGAATCTGGGTAACTTTTGTAGTAGCCACCACTGAAATACTGACTGATGAAATTTTTTGATAATATATTGGTATTGAGTTTTTACAGATATCCTTTCAAGACAGTGATAATTCTGAGTTATCTTATAGTGCTCTGTCTTTGTAGATCTACAGCTAGTAAAAGCATGCTATTGGTTCCCTAAGTGGCTGTGAGGGCTGAGATAGTATGCTCGGATACTGTCCTGACACATGTTGGGTATTGGAAGATCAGTTATAATGAGACAGCACCAAGTTTTCACAATGTGTTTGTCTCCGATAGTCAATATATCACAACCACAAAAGAGTTTATTGAGGTATTTATGATATTTAATAAAGCACCGATTTTAGCATATTCATAGAATAGGATTGTAATTAATTTCCATATGCCCAATTAAATGGTGACAGTCTTCCTAATGCGTTTTGGAACTGTACCTCTCTAGTAGATAAGGAGGTAGGAAATGATGTTGTTCATAGCAGTGTTTTTTAAAGTTTGCACATTTTATATGACAGGAAAATTTTATGCTGAAACTGAATATTAAGGAATGGATTATGTCCTGTTTCTCTTTCGTTGCTGTTTGGTTTTTGAGCCTCATGGTAGGTCTATAGTATTTGGGGAGTACTCACTGAAGTAAGTGTGACTCCTCTTGACAACACATTCACTTAGAATTTATAAAAAACATCAAGGTAAATTTGGAGTATTTCTTTTTTAAATTAAATTCATTCACCTTTTCTATATCCTGACCACAGTCTCCCCTCCCTCCTCTCCTGTCATTGCCTCCCCCTCACAGCCCCTCCACCATCACTCCCTAACCATTCCTCCTATGTTTCTGTTAAGAAAAGAGCAAGCCTCCCATGGATGTCAGCAAAGCACGGCATATCAAGTTGAGGTAAGACCTAGCTCTTCCCCTTGTATTAAGGCTGGGTAAGGTAACCCAATACGAGGAATAGGTTCCCAAAAGTCAGCCCAAGTGTTAGCGACAGGCCCCACTCCAACCGCTAGGGGTCCAACATGTAGACCAAGCTACACAACTGTTCCTCATATGTAGAGGGCCTACGTAGGTCCTATGCAGGCAGGCTCTCTAGCTGTCAGTTTAGACTCTGAGCTCTATGTTCCCAGGTTAATTGTTTCTGTGGGTTCCCTTGTGGTGGCCCTGATGCCCCCTCCCGGTTCATACAATCTTTCCTCCATATCTTCAACAGGACTCCCTGAGTTCGGCCCAGTGCTTGGCTGTGGGTCTCTAGATTTGCTTCCATCAGTTACTGAATGAAGACTCTGATGACAGTTGAGGTGCTCACCAATCTGAAAACTGGGGAGGAGAAATGGAGAAGATCTGGGTGGACTCAGGGTGGATGGGGTTGAATAATGGGTGGAGAGAAGAGTACTGAAGGAGATGTCTTGATACGGGGGGGGGGGGAGGCATTTGGGGTCAGGTGGAGGGCTGGTGCAAGGGAAACTCCCACAAATCTACAAGGTTGACCCCAGCTAAGACTCCTCACAATAGTGGATACATAGCCTTCCCCTGTGATCAGATTGAAGTATTTTCTTATCAGTAGTAATGGTCAAAGTAATAGATATACTGGTGGGAAATTACATCCTGAAATACATTTTTGCAAGTTTCCTTTTCTTCACTTTGAGGAGAAGAAGTGTAGTAGGACTTGAGCTTGTGATAGTCTTGCCTGACCCTCCAACGTAGCTTGGGTTAAATTCCTGCATCATCCAGGCCCAGTTCAGATTTCCTTAGAGAGTCTGCAAGTGTGTTGCTTAATTTTCTTGCTTCCTCAGAGTCCAGCCCTTGGGAATGGTGCCAGTCACATTTAGGGTGGGTCTTCCCTTTTCGGATAAACCTCTAGAAATTCCCCCAAAAGAAACAACCAGAGAAAGGTCTCCTGGGTGATTTCAAATCCAATCAGTTTGACAAAGAAAATTAATACTCAGAATAGGTAAGTGATAAAGAGGCCTTAGCACAGTACACAGTACCTGATTTTCGGTACCCAGGAAAGGTGGTCCGCCTAACCTGAGGTTGTCATGTATTGTCTTCAAGCAGCTTTCTACCATCTTGGACAGGATACAGCTGTGAGCAGCTTATCTTAGTGTTTGGAGACCTTCCTATTTTCAGACATTTTAATATATTCATAAGGACATCTGATGACCCTGTTGCATTTTGGAGCATGTATACTTTCACACACTGGTGTATGTTCCTGACAGACAATGCGAACTCAGTAATTGCTATGATAGAGACAGTAGCAAGGTTCCATGTAATTTTTGATGTCTAACAATTTTATTTATATTTTTTGTGTAATACAATTTTTATTGTCTCAGGGGTGGAATTATTGCAGGTATCATCTCAATAGAATACAAGTTCTACAAATGTGTTTGTAGTTTTCTTCAAGCATCCAGGTGGAGTAGATGGATCTTGAACTCGTACGACAACCTGGAGTCATTTAATATGGGCAGGCAGACTAAGATGCATTATAAATTGCTTGCCCTTTGTGCATTTCTTTGAGACAAGACAAGATCTCACAGTATATCAAAAAGATAGTTAGGGCTATAATTGCTCCTGTCTGGTAAGTGCCAGTATGATCCTTAATCCTCAATTGGGAAACATAACATTCATCTACATAGTTCAGTGCTGATGGCAATAAGCCAGCTCTTACTCTTTTTAAAAAAAAATCTGATTTTGATTTGTTTGTTGCTTGTTTTGAGGCAGGGTCTCATGAAACCCAGGCTGGTGTTGAACTTGCTATGTAACTCAGAATGGCCTTGATCCTCACTTCTTTTTCTCCCAAGTACTAAAACTCCAGGTGTGTAGCACAACCCTCAGGAAAGCCAGCTTTTCAGTGCACATTTGTTGCAGCTGCACAGGTCGGACTATTGGAGTAATTAATAAATCTTGTGAGGATGAATCTGTATGGCTTATATGAAGCTGAGTGTGGAGAGACTAATTATACCATGGTTAATTGATACTGCTGTTGACTGGCCAACCCAGTAGTAAGCATAACTTATTTTTAGATTTCAGATCAAAAAAGGATGGATGCTGTTGAATTGTGGTCAAATCAGATGTCTCTTAATGCTGTGGAATAATCATTTTTGTACACATTGATGATGTGTTGCTCTCAGTGTTAGTAAACTGCTGAGTGGCCAATGGCTAGGCAAGAGGAGATGAGGCAAGAGAGCCAACCTGGGAGTATGCTGGGAAGAAGCAGCACAGTGAGGGGAGTCACTCAGAGACGCAGGGAAAGTGGAAGATCAACATGCCATGCTGAAGAAAAGGTACTGCCATGTGGCAGAGCAAAGATAAGAAATATTGGTTAATCTAATTTATAAGAGCTAGTTAGTAAGAAACCTAAGCTATCAGCCAAGGATTTATAATTAATAACGAATCTCTGTGTGCTTATTTGGGAGTGGGCTGGCAGGACAAAGAAACTCTGCCCACAACCCAAGTATCCAGGTAGAGTTCAACTGTCACATATTAGTGATGGGAAAAGAAATGGAAGGAATCTAGTACAACAAACTATTTCCTAACACACAGCTTTTTATTTTTTGGTTTTCATATTCGCTTCAAGAGACCATAGTGACTATAGCATGATATTGACATATGCTTCCTTATTAATTTGGGAAATAATGAAGTAGACCTCCCATTCTGCAGACCATGTGATCTAACTTATCTAGGTCAGTAAGGAGGGTGTACATACTTTGGTGTTGTCATGTTTTGTAGGGATAGCTCTAATAAAATTTTGGGTAGCATATAGCTTTGAAGGGAGGCTTTAGTTATTCACTAAGACTTAATTTTCCAATGTACATGAGTTACTTTCAAACATTTACATTTCCCTTTCTTTTTCACACATGTGATTAAAACATAACCATGTCCCTAACAATCAGAGTCTTTCTAGTATCCTGGTTACGGTAGAGTGATGATAGGGTGCCGATTTGTCAACTTACAATGTTTTGCTTTGCTGTTCAGGTAAGAAATGAGAAGTGTTGCATTGACATTGTGACTGCTTGGGGATTGGTTGCATCATGATCGGTGTCGTTGCAAGCATTGAATGTTTTGCGGGTATACACTAAAAAAAGGAAGGGCTCCCCTGATTATTCACTCAATTCACCTGCCATAAATACAAATAGCCAAGTAGAGGGAAAGGGTCTCATGACAAGGATGGTGGGGAAGACAATGAACCAGTATCCTTGTAGAGAAAGCTATAGCTTTACATGCATTTGGAAGCTTTATTACAGGTTTCCTACAAGAGAACATGGTTTCTCTGAATATCTTCCTAGTAGAACCTTGCTATTAAGCAAGTACTTGATAAGGTGGTCAAATATAATGAAGATAATCTCATCTTCCTTATCCATGTCTCTGTGGAGGTGGTTCCTAATGCCTCAATGCTGCTTCTTTGAAGCCTCCTGTTAAGGTGTTGGCTAGTGTAAAGGCATGAGAAGATGTTCTGGTCATTCATCAAAGAACTTCATACTTTTATCTGGATGTTCATGGGTACCATGGAGACTTTCATATGCCCCACCTCATTATTGGCACCGATGCAAAGATCACAACATCTTCCTGATATGCAGGATCTGCTTTATCCTAGCCTTGCTGAGAAGTTATGTGCATTTGATATTCATGATGACACAGATAGAATATAAGTAAGCATTTTGGTAACTTTACCATGGACTTTTGGTATAGCCTCTCAAGAGACTAATTCTCTTACGTTTTATTTTGGTAGAATGTAAATATCTAGACATTGTGGATGCATTCTGAAATGTACTGGTAATATAAGGATTTACAATTGTACAGGAAGGATAAGAAATGTGCTAGATCATTTTTCATTGTTCTTTTCAGAGGCAGTCAAACTAGATCATCAAGTAGCACATTACTGGCATTAAGGGAGTATTGAAGATGGCATATTGATAATATAAATACAGCTAATTTTTCTGAGTATCTTTTAGAGATTGAGAAAACACTATGATATAGACCTGTGATGGGAATCCTGTCAGTGCTGCAGTGGGCCGCAGTCAAGACCCAGAGTGTCTGATCTTCTGTACACGAGTAAGTGGTGATGATGTACACGTTGAAGGACAGGACGAGTCTTGGTTAGTTGGTACTGTTACAGAAGCACCAGTATGATACTACATAACAAAAACTGCAGGTTCCCACTCAGGAAAGGAAGCAGTTAACCTGCAAAACTATGAAGCGAAGTCCCCATAACAATGATGATGGGCAAAGGTTTTCTAGTAAAGTAAGCCCAGTTGCATTATCGGTCTTTTGTTAAAGATTCCCTATAAAAATCAACATAGCAGGACAAATATTCTTGATAAAATCTTACCAATAAACAGCTGCATGTTGGAGTGGACAGACCATAGTACAGACTACCTCACCTTCTACCTACTTTGAAGAAACCACCTAATTCTGTGTTGCTATATTTCTTTGAAATATTGTTCAAAAGAAGTTCATAAAGTAAGGTCTGGAAATGATGCTTCACCAACTCACCAGGAATCTTCATTGCCATCGCTTAAGGTGTGTATTTTTATGTACTTTCAAATTGCTTACATGTCCCTGTCATTTTGCCACTTATTCGTGTCACAATAATATTCCGCCATCATCTTAGTTAGAGTTTGTATGACTGTGATAAAACACCATGACCAAAACCAACTTGGGGGAGGAAAGGTTGCATTTAACCTTACAGCTTGCAGTCCATCATCCAGGGAAGTCGGGACAGGAACTGAAGGTAGGCATCTGAAGATAGGAGTTGATACAGATGCCATGAAGGAGTGCGACTTAAAGGCTTGCTCTTCATGGCTTGTGCATCCTGCCTTTTTACAGCACCTAGGACCACCAGCCCCGGGGTAACACCACCCACACTGATGTCCTCTCAGATCAACCATCAATAATGAAAATTCACCACAGGCTTAGCTACAGGCCAGCTTGGTAGAGGCATGTTCTCAATTAATGATCCCTCTTCCCAAATGACTCTAGCTAGTGTCAAGTTGGCATATAACTAATCAGACACTCAGACCAGTAACCATTATTTTCATCATAAGGTGTTTCTTGTTTGTGAGGATAGAGACATAACCAGGGTTTCTGGAAAGTTTCATAATACATCACCAAAATATCAAATATGGAATTTTGGCATATACATTCTGTTCTGTTACCCTGCTGTCATAGTTAGCTTCACTTGTCAACCTGACATACTGAATGTCAGGTTGACCTCAATGAGAAATTGATTCCACCAGAATACCCTCTGGACATGCTTTTGAAATGGTTTCTTAATTGTTAATTGATGTAGGAGGGCCTAACCCACTATGGGTCAGTACCATTCCTAAGCATGTGGGAGCCTGGACTGTGTCAAGAAAGGTAGCTAAGCAAGCCAAAGGAAGCAAGCAAATAGAGTTCCTTCATGGTCTCTGTGTCAGTTCCTGCTTCCAGTTTCCTGCTTGAGTAATGGATGGTGACATGGGACAACATGTAAGATAAATAAACCCTCTCCTCTCCCAAATTGCTTTGTATCATGGTGTTTATCCCAGCAATGAAAAACAACGTAGAACGCATGCCTTATTGTGACAGATTGCAAATATCTAGGTGCTATAGGTAAATTCGGAAATGATGCAATCACTTGAGCATTTGTAACTATGTAGGTACGATGAGAAATCCTGTGTGGGTCTGACCTACTTCCTTTACATGTGTTTACATAAACTGAGTAGCTTGGTGTTCCTCTTGGACTGCTGACAGTGGGAATAGGGCTGTCTCTGATTCTCTTACCAGCTTTGGGAACCATTTTCTTCCTACTGCCTTGTCCTGTATAGTTTTAAGATGATTACACCAGAATATGTTTTTCAGAGACAGTCAAAACTACAATGATCACCGGGCAGTAGTGGTGCACACCTTTAATCCTAGCACTCAGGAGACAAAGGCAGATGGATCTCTGTGAGTCTGAGGCCAGCCTGGTCTACAGGGTGAGTTCCAGTTCAAACGCTAAAGCTACACAGAGGAAAAGCAAAACAACAACAACAAAAGAACACAATGATCAAAAAAGTCATCAAGAGGAGCATTGATGGTGTTGTGGTAAATGCTGATGTTTACCTGCTTTTGGTAGTATGCCTTTGTGACTGATTGTCATGTATGAAATGATTTTGTCCTTTCCAGTCTGACAGAAGACAAATTTACATGCTTGATATGGTAGAGAAATCTTATGCCAAAAATGTACATGTTCTTTCCTGTCATTATTAATCTTGAACACGGGACTAAACCTAGTATATTTGTAAGTTCCTAGTCCAAAAAGCATGTCATCTAAAAATACATTACTGTTGAACTGATGCACATCCAGCTGAAGTTAAAATGTTCTTTAACAATGGAGGTGGACAAGGTAATATCAAGCATCCTGGTGAGGAAATTACATCCGGAAATACATTTGTTCATATTTCCCTTTTTCTTTTCTTTGGTGTGTGGGAGTAGCAGGGGTTGAATATGGGCCTGGTACAAGCACTGAAGATGCTCTAGTCCTAAACTCTGAGCCCATGCTTTTCCTGATTATTGTTTCTTTTTGAGAAAGTGTCTCACTCAGTTACCCAGGATGGCCTTAGACTGACTCTGTAGTCCAAGCGGGCTTTGAACTTACAGTCTGTGGATATTAGCAGCGAGTTGATAAACATGCCTTACCAGATGCTGTTTGTAGTTTCTCACAGAAAATGAGCACATGATGATGTTATTTGTTAAGACTTCATTTTCATCTGTGTATTTATAACATGTATCAAGTATTCTTTTTCTCCTGCTTGTTCATCATATTGAGTTAAAACATAAACATGTCGCTGACAACTTGAGTAAACTTCTATTCTATATCTTTGTTGTTATAACTAATGTCAATATCACACACATATATAATGTCAGAAGTATCAAAAGTGATCTAGGTCATTTTTATTGTGTCCACCATTCTGATATAGACTGTGTAGTACTGGGAAATATCCTATATTAAAGTATCTCTTCTTGTAAGTGTAACTCTTGTCACTGAACTTCTGTAATATTCTAAGGATGAAGAAATATCAGGTGAACTTGACACTCACATATACACACATAAGACTTCAATGATGCATCTTTCCAAGGTACATCAAAAATCACAGTGAAACAGATAATATTGACAGTGAGGCCAAAGAACATTTCTGGTACCCAGGTTAGTGATGCTTAGGATCTCAGTCACGGTATAGGACCTCTGACCTTCAAAGACACCAGTAAGTAATGATAGTAGTTCTTCCTCCTTCTTGTCACCATGCTTTTGTTAATACTAATAAAGGAAAAATTGATGAAATAATAAATCCTTAGCAATTTTCATTACTAAGAATGTATACATTTACATTGTACAAAAAAGGTATGTTAAAAGCCTATGTTGCTATGGGGTTGGTTTTGTCCTGAGTTATTGTCATCGTTGAAGTGCCAGCACATTAATAAACATTGGACGTATTGCAGGTATACACTCAGGAAGGTGGTGCAGATTTTTCTGATCATATAACCTATTAACTTTAAAGAAACGCAAGTATCCAGGTAGAAGTGAAGTGTCTAACAGTGACAGTGTACAGTAGATGAAAGAGCAAGTTACGCCCTCACGCATATTTGGGTGCTGTTGCTTTTTTTCATAAACTCCCTGCAAGAAAGCATGGTTACCCTGAAAATATTACCAAGAAAACCTGGCCAATAAACAGATAAATGATAAGGTTGTCAAAGTGCAATGGCGACCTCCTCATGCTCCATAGCCAGTTCACTAAAGAGAACATGAATAACAGTGTTCCCGTGTTTCTTTACAGCCGCCTGATGAGCTTTTGGCTAAGATGTGAAATAACTGATGCTCAATTCACTCATCAGAAACCTTCATTTTCTCAGATGTATTTTTTTTCAGGTGTATATTTAACAAATGATTTACAGACTATCCGCTGTCCCCTTGGAAATGGTACCGGTGACGTACATCTCTTAAATACAACGCAGCTACTTTTATTATATTCTTGCTGATTGGCAACTATAATTAATAGGTTTCGAAAACAAAAGAAAACCTGATAATTTTCGCAGTATAGGTAACCAAGACATTTATTATTGGAGTTTCACCATATTTCCTCTTAAGGTATTATGAATTTTTTTGACTTTTTTTTCCATGCAAGTCTGCAAATATAAAGGAGCTGTAGATAAAAACAGAATTGATGCAGTGACTTGGATATTTGCAATTATCCAGTGTACCAAATAATTTTGTAAAGATACATTTTTTTCTGATATCAGTAAAAATACCACAGTGATTCAGAAAAAGTCATCAAGCAGAACACTGCAAGTATCATGGCCTAGTTGGCTGAAGGATGGGTGTATGAGTTTCTTGTGCTTGGGTAAAGTGTTGCTGATTCTCATGATCCTTTCCTTAATCATGCATTTGTGGCAGTGTTTTATAGCTTTTTTCTCCAGATTGAAATATTTCCTACAGGAGGGTAGAAGTGGCTCGTGAGACTCAAGAGGTTAACAAATATCACAGGCCTGAGAAAACTGCAACTTGCAGCCACAGATTTTTACAAGCAGTAAACTACTGGGAAGGAGATTCTGACAACCCTAGCTCTAGAGAGATCTCTGGGCCTTTCCAACTGTGTGTAAGGCACACAGAGAGAGCCTCCGTACTGCAGCATTGATAACAGCCATTTGTGTTGTGACAGGTTTTCCCATGATGTAGCTGGCGTGGAGTCATCCTTTCGGCCATAATTCATAGACCTGTTAATAATCCCAATATAAAATAATTGACCCAGTGGTTGGATTTAAGACAATCAGTATTTTGATCTGTCACAGTTTCCTTTTGGGGTGAGTAGAAGTAGATGTAGTTTGTCTTCCCAGGAAACGTCTGTCACACAATAAATAGGTAGGTAATTAGGTACAAAATGACACTGTTCTCATTCTCAACCATCTTAGCACAAATGCACTTGTTTTATAGATTAAATTCATGTTGAACTTCTGAGGGTAGTGAGAGTTTGTCTCCTGTCATTGTTTTGGCCTTGATGTAAGTCTTGCATATTTTTCAGGCACTCAAGCAAGGAAGTGTATGAACTCTCCAAGCAATACCTTCACCTCAGAGTCATCTTAGTATCCAGGTGGAGCTGAATATTCCTTAACAGTGGTAGTCATCAAGGTAATGAACAGACCTCCTGGATTAGCACACTCCATCCTGAAAGCCACTTAAGCAAGTTTTATTTTCCTTTTTTGTGGCCAGGGGAAGAGTAGGGTTTAAACCTAGGACCTTTTTCATTCTGGGTAAGTACTCTACCATTGTGCATATCCTTGGCTCTCATGTTTTGTTCATTTTATTTTGAGAATGGTCTCACTGTCCTTGAACTTTCTCTGCAGTCTCTTTAGATTTTGAAGTTATTATCTGTCTACCTCCGTCTACACATTAGCTGGGGTTGTGTGTCTTCACCATCAGCCTGGCTCAAGTTAACTTCCAAGTCTCATAAGGAGAACATAGTGGTCTCTGAAATACTGGTGAATGAACATGGTCTCTAATCAGGTAGGTGATTAAGGGTTCACATCACAGAGTACACCACCTGATCTTTAGTGTCCAGGTGGATGAGGGGGGTGTGCATAACTTGGTGTTAGCATGTTTTGTCTGTAAGAATCCTATTACCATCTCAGCTAGTGAACAGATACAAGTTGGAGACACATGCTATCCTTAAAGCTCTTAGTATTCTCATAGATATTTCATAAATTCTTAGAGGAATCTCGTGTCCCCACGTTTTGTTTTTCATATAGTCCTGCCTCCCTAAGTTTATGTATAAACACTGTAATTCATTTTACATTTGTCAACAATGTAAACTTATTTTTCATTGTACTAAAGCCCCAAACAAGGGAAATCCTGTCATGATCCTGAATTAGTGCCTAGATATCTGATCTTCATCTACAAAGGTACGTGATCATGGGGCTCCTGAATATTCTTTTAAGTAGTCTTGTTTTTATAGGTGCTCAGGTCAAAAGTCATGGGGTTCTTAGCAAATCTGGGAAAGACAAGATCATATTATTTACACGGCCAGAAAACATAGGCTGAATCTGCTGTGGGGTTGATTGCTTCTGAATTCATTGATATTGCTGTTGGCCTCTCATTCCAGTAGTAAGATAGTTTATATTGAGACTTGAGATCAAGAAAAGATGTAGGTTCTTGGATGGCTATTCAATCTAAAGTCTTGCAAGTATTTAGGAAAGCAGGAGTTCCTTTAACAATGTTCCCTGAGCAAGGGACTGAACTGGAATCCTGGCAGGGAGATCTGTATCCTGACACACACTTTGCCTGACCTTTGTTTTCACGATGCCTTCAAGAAACCCTCCTGACCTTGCACATGGTGTTGAGGGATCTTTGCTAATTCCTAGGTCGGTGATGAAGTGAATACATCAGTTTACATCATTAAGTCTTAGCTATTCATTGCCTGGAGGAGGGGTATCTTATGTGGTGTCGCTACATTTTTTAAGGTTTCTAGCAAGATAGTAGATAGCTTTGAAAAGAGGCTGAAGTCATCCATTAGGACCTGATTTTATGTTGTACATGCTTACAGTGTGTTTATATTTCTTTTTGATATAAACATGGTTAAAATAGGAATCCATACCTAACAACTAGAGCCTCCTCATGTTCTGTCTGTCCCTGTTAGAAGTAATGCTTACTTCAATGTAATAGGAGAAGTGAAAAGAGTTTTATAATCACCAGCATCCATAGTGATATGTAATATAGAATTCTTGCCAGAATCTTTTTTAAAAATAATCTTATTTATTCTTTGAAAAATTTCAGCCCAACTCCCTGGATCTCCTCCAACATATACGTCTCCCAGCTTGATGTCCATTTTCTAGATAACTCTCTGAGTCTAATACATGCTGCCCATAGGTAAGTGGACATGGAGTCATCCACTGGGGCATGAACAACCTATCAGTAGCTCTCCCAAAAGGAAAAGTGACTCTCCCTCCCCCAGCAGCTATCAACTGCCAGTAACTCTTCAGTTAGAGAGAGGGCCTTGGGCACCCTTCCCCCTTCCCCATTA
Source organism: Microtus pennsylvanicus (assembly GCF_037038515.1). Taxonomy (NCBI): domain Eukaryota; kingdom Metazoa; phylum Chordata; class Mammalia; order Rodentia; family Cricetidae; genus Microtus; species Microtus pennsylvanicus. Next base: position 122,546,640 of record NC_134601.1, on the reverse strand, counting down.
TTTTTGATTTTTTTTTCCTGTTACTATTGCAGTACCTGGAACTGTAATTTTTTTAAATTAGCTTCTCAGTAGTGATCTAGAAAGAAAACAATTCTGAGTAGCATCATTAAAACAGCTCTGGGTACTGGAGAGATGGCTCAGCTGTTAAGGACATTAATTGCTCTCCCAGAGGACCCGGATTCAATTCCCAGCACCTACATGGTAGCTCACAAGTGTCTGTGACTTCAGTTCCAGGGGATCCATCAGTGTCCTCTTCTGGCCTCTACAGGCATCAGACACACACATGATACACAGATACACATATGTGTTTTCATGACATGTATTTCTGAGTCAGGTCAAAGTTTCACAGAGACAAGGCTAGCATGTGGAATATTCTTAATCTCCTGGTCAGTCCTGCTGTGGGCTTTAATCACAGCCCAGGAAATTTTATCTTCTTAGACACAGATAAGTGATTAGTGTTACAGCTGCTCAGGAAAGGAATTATAGAATTATTAGAAATGCTAATGATTATAAGCTAGGCAACATTTTTGTTTTTAAAATTAAAATAAGATATCATTTTCCCTTCTGCCTCCTCCATCCAACTCTTTCTATGATCCTCTTTGCTCCCTCTCAAATTCATGACCTCCTTTTCTTTAGTTATCCTTGTTACTTATATATAAATGCATGAGTATGTAAATACAACATCCCGAATCCATTTAGTGTTCCCTATGTGTATGGATGGTATTGCTGAAGTGTTCATAGTGTTCCAATTTACTCGCATTACCGGGAAAGTGCCACTGCAGTAGTAGGCAGTGGCTGCATTGCAATTGTCTAGTCAAAAGCAGAATTCTCCCACTAATCCACCCTGTTAATTTCAATAGATAAAATTAATTGTCCCATGAGTATGATGGCAGAAAGCAAATCAGCAAGTGTACAAGAGCAAGCGTATTCCTCAAATGCATTTTGCCTGTTTTTTCTCTTTACAGGCTTTCCACATAAGAATATAGTTGATCTTGAATGTAGTCTTAACATTACCCTACTAACAAGGAAGTCTAAGGAAATGTGTAAAAGGCCCAGTACAGATGTTCTCCTGTTGGGAGCAGTGAGCCCCCAGATCCTGAATTTCTTGTAATCCCCTGATCTGAGTGCCTACAGCTGCTCTGCCCACGAGACCTTCAGGAGTTCCTGATGGCAGGAGAGTGGTTTCTGGTGGGTTTGGCTTGGGCGTGGCTATCTCTATAGAATCTGCCCCTGAACACAATAAAGGGGGCATTTTGGGGGGAATTCAAGGATGACCCGTGTCACTGTCTGTGTGTGTGTGTGTGTGTGTGTGTGTGTGTGTGTATTTTAACCTCCAGCTCCCTTGCCAGAAGCTCATGAACTGGGTAATAGCGCACGGAGCGCAGACACGGGGGACACGGGGGACACGGGGGCATGGTGCGGGGCACTCTCCGCTTCCACATCCAGTGCATTGAGGAGGTTATGCTTAAACCTGTTTGCTGTTTCTTTGCAGATTTTCCTAAAGTCTTGCCTGATGACCACCACAGTTTCCCCTTCCTCCTCCCCTCCCAGTCCCTTCCCCCACCATGCCCCCTTTGTTCCTGTCCCCCAGCCTACACCTAAAGTGAGAAGCCACAGAAGTCTCTTTCTTAAGGGATGAAGTGGAAATAATACACGCAAGAATACGAATGAAGCGGTGCCGCTGCCTCTTCATCCACCAGGGAAGGATGGGGAAAACCTCTAGACCAGGTCGCTGAGCCTGGGTGTTAGGAAGCCTTCCATGTCCAAGAGAGCATGTGCCCCTATCCTCAATTCTTATGCAGTCAGTACCCAGAGCACACCTTGCCCATAGTGCTAGTCACTCCAATACCATTGGTTAAACAGACCAAGTTCCCACAACACACACCTCCATTTCTGTTCAGGAAAGGGCAGGTCTCCCATGAGTATCAACAAAACATGGCATATCAAGTTGCAGTAAGACTAAGCACCTCCCCATGTATTAAGGCTGGGCAAGGTGACCCAGATAATGAGTAGAGTCCTAAGAGTAAGTAAGAGTCAGAGACAGCCCCTGTTTACACTGTTAGGAGTCCCACAAGAGGGCCAAGCTACCCAGTTATAACATATGCAGAGGGCCTAGGTAAGGCCCAAGCAGGCTCCCTGGTTGTGGTTCAGCCTCTGTGAGTCCCTATAAGCCCAGGTTAGTTGATTCTGTGGATTTTCTTATGATGGTCTTGACCCCTCTGGCTCCTATAATCCTTTCTCCCCCTCTTCGGCAGGATTCCCTGATCCCCACCTAATGTTTGTCTGTGGGCCTGCATCTGTTTACATCATTTGAAGGATGACACTTCCCTGATAACAGTTGCCCTAGGCACCAATCTGACCACAGGGAGCCGGCCAGTTCAGGTACTGATCCACTAATTGCTAGGAGCCTAAGCTGGAGTCCTCACTCCTGAAAGATGCCCCTGAGTCAAGATTCCACCTGACTCAGAAACGCGCCCCAAGCAGTCCCCCCTCAGCATTCTCCCCCTCCATTCCTGCCCCCAACCTGATTGCTCATGTTCCTTTCCCTACCCACCCTCAGTTCATTCATGAAATGTCTTCTATTTCCCCTTCCCAAGGCAATATGGGTGTCTCTCCATGAACCTTCCTTGTTACCTAGTCTCTCTGGGTTTGTAGATTGTAGCATAGATATCCTTTACTTTACAGCTAATATCCACTTATGAGTGAGTACATACCATGTTGTCTTTCTGAGTCTGGGTTAACTTACTCAGGATGATTTTTTTCTAGTTCCAGCCCAAAGGATACTCAGTCATACCACAAGGACACTTGCTCAACTATGTTCATAGCAGCTTTATTTGTAATAGCCAGAACCTGGAAACAACCTAGATGTCCCTCAACCAAAGAATGCGTAAAGAAAGTGTGGTATGTTTACACAATGGAGTACTACTCAGCTGTTAAAAAACAAGGACACCAGGAAATTTGAAGGCACGTAAATGGAAGTAGAAAAAAGTCAGATGTGTTTTTAATAATTTGTTTGGAGACTCCCATAGGTCCCTGTCATTAATTGGAAGCTACAGTATGAAGATCTCCCTTGTATGACTGATAAACATCCATTTTTTTATAGCTTTGCCAACTGGTGATATGTGTTTTCTGTTTGTCTGAGATAGAGTAATGATTCTCAACCTTCCTAGTGGTACGACCCTTTAATGCAGTTCCTCATACTATGGTGACCTCCAACCATAAAATTATTTTTGTTGCTACTTCATACCTATAATTTTGCTACTGCTATGAGTCATCTTGTAAATATTTTGTTTTCTGATAGTCATAGGTGACCCCTGTGAAAGGGCTGTGCAACCCATTGGGTGAGAACTGCTTCGAGACACAAACTTGGATCTTAACTTCCATGGAATGTACCACCAAGTAATTTACTATGAAATTTTAAAAACTATTTCTGAGAGTTCTGCTAGAATATTCTAGCACAAAAGTACAAAGGTCGTGGTAGTATCAATACAGATGTGCTGAGATGACTGTGGTGCTTTCCATTGTCACAGTATGATGAGAAATGTACCAGATCATTTTGCAGGGATATGTTTTTGAGAGATGAGTCAAGATATCACAGTGAGCCAGAAAAGGTCAGCTGTGGAACATTGCTGTTATTGAAGTAAATGTTGATGCTGACCTATTCATAGCACAGAACATTTGATGTTCCTATGTTTAGTTAGGTTTAGATAATACCTCTAATATTTTTAATCTGTGAGTTTGTGACAAATATTCAGGTATGAAGTAATATTGTCCTTAGCAGTCCTAGTGAAGACAAGTTTACAGTATAGGATGGGAATAATTTATGTTGAGCCTGCAAATGCATAAGAGTTGATTGTTTCCTTTTTTTATCATTCTTAACCTGGAACCTAGTTGCAAGCCTTATGCGTTTTGCTAGTTCCCATTCAAGAAAGAAGGGACTCTCCTGGTTTTTATCTCCATTTGTTAAAGTGTCTAGGTAGATTGGAAGTGTTTCTTAATAATTACAGGGAACAATTTTATAGACAGGTATACTGGCAAACTAAGCATCATCTTTTACAGGGAAGATAGGGATGAGGAATGAACCTAGACCCCTGTACATACATGACCTGCAGTCCAAGTCTTCACTTATCTTCACTTTTTAAGACAAAGTCTATGTTGCCTTACTAGCCTTAAACTCCCTCTGTAAACCAGGTCTTGACCTTGCCATCCTCCTGCCTCAACTTCTCTAATTGCTGAGACTACAGGACTGTGCCGCTGCTTGTGTCTTCTTGCAAATTCTTTAAAGGAGAACACAGTGATTTCTCAAAGATTACTGACTGACTATTACTGTGACCCAAGTGACAGAGCAGTAATGTCATAGTGCAGACTACCTGATCTTCAATATCAAGAAAAATGTGGGGTCTGCTCCTGTGTGGCTTTGCCACTTTTATCTATAGGTGTTCTGTTACTTCCTTGCTTAGAAACAGGGATGAGGTCAAGTCATACTCATTCCTTGGAAACATTAGCATTGTGTTACATTTCATAAATTCTTGGGGAGTCAAGTTTATGCCATGTTTTGTCATTTATGCTTTTTATATACTCCAATCTTCTAATATTATGTGCCAAATTTTATTGTATAAGTTCTGATAAATTAGGTAGATTTAATAATGGCCAAAGTAGAGGCAACAGCAGAATATGTGTAATTTTTCATATGACCATGACTTTGATATAGATGGTAGAATAGTTACTGGTAACCTTGGAAGAAAGTTACAGCAAGCTCCTGTCCCTAGACATCTGTAAGAGTCCAGGGAAGATAGATCCAGAAATGAGGCCATGGCCCAGAGAGCTTTAATATAGACAGCTGGAGCAAGGCACATATCTAGGAGAATGTCTCAGTGCATTTCTCAGATAAGCCCTCATGGTACCTGGAAGATATGCTCAACAGTACGATTGTTCATATCTCTGTAAGCACCATTATGATCAAGAATTGCTGCACAGGATTCCTGATCTTCATCTATACAGGTAAGTGGCATCTGCTTCATATGTGTTTATAACAAAAGCTTAGGTCTAGAATTATGGAGTCCTTTAGCCCACCTGCTGAGCAGGATTTAATTGACCAGTATAGATTGAGTATGTGAATTCTTGAGAAATTATCTTATTCAGTAGTAGTGTTGTGCCCTTCTCTAAGCCCAACAGTAATCATAGTTTCTTTGGAGATTTCAGGCCAAGAAAGGATGAATGCTGCCAAACTGTGATCATATTGGAAAACATCTGTATAAATGCCTTCAGGTAGAGTTGAAGTATCCCTCAGCATATATCATGGGCAAATTAATAGCTGGCCTTCAGGTAGAACAAGCTGTTTCCTGATATGTTTTTATCTATTTATCTATGTCTTTATCCATCAGGTTAGCTTAAAGAAAGGACAATTACCAATAAAAGGTTGTTGGTAAAGCTTGAAATGCTACAGTTTCATTGGAATTGGCAGGCAACGGGTTATCTTTTTGACAGAGGTTCAATACCTCACAATTAGATACATGATATCATCAAGTTCAACATTGCTGATATCTAGGTTACTGCCCCATTTGGCCTCATATCACAGGACTGTGTAATTATTTCGGGGCACAGAAAGCCTGAGAAAGCTTGGAAAAGAATAGAGTAAAGCACGTTTCTTGTGGCAATTTCTCGGGTCTACTCTGCTTGCCAGAGGCAAGCAAGCGCCTGATCTAAGAGAGGCTTCCTGACTCAGCTTTAGCTGCAAAGCTTGCAGCTCATTAAGAGGTCCTGCCACGAAACACTTAAACAGTGTTGACGAAAAGCTGAACGCATGCTTTTTGGTTTTCAGCCATAGCAGGAAAAAAGCTGCACCGTTTAAAAATGCTGGCTTTCTGGGCCATCCTGCCAGGGCAAACTCTGACTGTTTGAGGCAGGAGGGCCGGCTACAGAGAGAAGACTTGAGTGTTGTCTGTTGTAGCTTGTTTGATGGCAAGGACCTTGAAACACTGGCACTGAATGCGGCTCTGGCTGGTATCTCAGCCACAAGGTTGGAATGGCAGAAAGCTAAGGAATGGGCTACATCTAGCCGGCAAAGCCACGCCTTTAGTCCTACTGAGATTGCTTGGTAAATTAAAGACTCATGTGGTCAGAAAAAGAGAGATATACAAAAAAGAGAGATTTAAAGACAAAGAAAATTTTTAAATGATTTACACCGTGTTAAAAATATATGCAGACTAAAAGTTGAAGTTCTTAAAGTAAAAAACAAAACAAAAAAAAGCAAGAGAGTTGTTGTGTGTGGTAGTACACACCTTTAATCTCAACACTTGGAAGGCAGAGGGAAATTGACCTCTGTGACTTCAAGGTGTGGTAGCACAAGCCTTTAATCCCAGTGCCTAAAAGGCAGAGACAAACAGATCTCTGTGAGTTCAAGGTGCAGTAGCAAACACCTTTAATCCCAATGCCTGGGAGGCAGAGACAGGCGGATCTCTGAGAGTTCAAAGACAGCCTGGTCTATAGGGTTATTCCAGGTCAAAGATATGCGCTCAAAAAGCAAAATGTTAACCTAGGAATGTCACAGCTTAGATTCTTAAGCGCCTAGTGATTTAAAGATGCAAATCAAAAGTGCTCCTGGATAGTAAAAATTTGCAGATTCACAATAGGACAGATTCAGACCACTAAATGAGTCACACTGTTGGATGAATGTACGTAGGCTTGGGAGAGAGAAGAAAAAGAATATAGAGAATAAAGTTAATGGTTTAAAAAAAAGGTAAAGTCTTTAAAGAGACAGAGTACAGATAGTTAAGAGATTAAAAGAAATAAAGAAAAATAAGCCATGTAAAAATGGAAAATTCACAGAGAGTCTGGATTATGTACATTGTGTTTTCTTTAAAATTTTTGACTGTGAAGGAGCTAAGTACAGAGAGACATTTCATTATATGGGCTGCCAAGTATAACCAGAACGGATATCATGAGGGTATGACTTCAGAATTTGGGTCTAAGGATATGATGCTTTGGAGAGAGTCTTCTTTTGTTTTCACAGAGGACCAGACCCTTTGGATTTCTTCTATCCCAATTTGGTATGATAGACCACGCCCTCCTGAAAGGTTGATGTGAACACCTCAAAATATTACTTCACTCAACTGCCAACTGAGATGACCCTGGCACACAGGTTATACAATGAAAGACCTAATTAACGACTCCCCCATTCAGCAGGAAGCAGTTTGGAGAGAAAAAACTGCGCCCATGTTCCCAAATATGGTTTATAAATGTTCTTTTACATTTAAAGGGGGATATGATATAGATATGAATAATTTGCATTAGTATAGATTTTTGCTTTATTTATAGAGATTTAAGGTCAATTTTGTTATATGTATAAGTGTTTCTGATTTTGATTAAGGTATTGTGATTGTGTAGTTCATTTAAATATGTACTGTATAATTAAGAAATATAGGTTGTTAATGGACAATCATCGATAATAGTAAAGGTTGAAGTCATGTTAGTTAGATTTTCTAGAGATATATTTTAGATAGACATTCTTCATGTCTTTCAAAGATTACAGAATAGGACATTTAATGTTTTAATAACTGAGGACTTTTCATGACAATGAGACACTCTGCTCCTGGCAGAACCAATCTACTTCAAGAGGAAGATGGCATTGAAGAGGATCCTTATGGAGTTTGATAGCCATTTGGGCAAGAAACTGTTCTTGCCTGAACTATTGCATAAACTGGACACAGAGAACCCACAGAGAGAGGACTGCTGAACTTGCCTAAAGGTGAGATGATCTTTCGGGGTTCCTGATTCATGAAAGAGTCTGCGAGAGATTCTGCAGGACACGACAGATAGTGACTGAACTGACTTTGAATTTTCCTGCTTTATGGAAATGTCTGCTGGATACCATGGGCCTGAAGGCTGAAGATGGATGCCCCAATGGTACAGAGGAACTTTGGGTGACTGTCCAGGCAGTGAGATGTCTCTGTCATTTCTAGAGTTTTAAAAGTTGCTTTTTTTTCTTGTTTGCTTATGTAGTATTGTATCTTTCTGGAGTCTTTGATGGAGTTAAGAATAGTTAGTTATAGTTTTCCTTAGTTATGATAAAGATTATTGTAACTTTTACTTGATAACTGTTTTGTTATATGTAATTTTGCTATGTTAAAGTTAAAGCCTTCCTTTTTTTGTTGTTTAAACAGAAAAAGGGGAAATGATGGAGGAAGGTCATTGGCTAATAAAGGAACTGCCTTGGCCCATTTTATTGGTTAGGACATAGGTAGGTGGAGTAAACAGAACAGAATGCCAGGAGGAAGAGGAAGTGGGCTCAGACTCCACAGCTCTCCTCTCCAGAGCAGACGCCTCAGCAGAGACACCATGCCCCACTCCCGGCCAGACACACGCGATGAAGCTCCGCCCTAGAATCTTCCCGGTAAGACCAGTGCTCACAGATTATTAGAGATGGGTTGATCGGGATATCAGAATTAGCCAGTAAGGGTTAGAACTAAAGGGCCAAGCAGTGATTAAATGAATACAGTTTGTGTGTTGTTATTTCGGGGCATAAGCTAGCCGAGCAGGCAGCTGGGGTGTTGGGGATGCAGCCCTGCCGCCCTTATTACTACACAGGACATCAGATATTAATTTACACATTGACACACAAACATGTAAATGATAATGGTACCTCTTAAGTTGTTAGGGTAATATTCATTTTCTAACTGCATATGAATAGAATAAGGGGGTGGGGATGAATAAGGGGTGCTACAGAAACATAGGCAAAGCTCAGGTCTCAGTGCCATGGCTTCTTCTCAAATCTTTCACTACCAGAAATCTTAATAGAAACATTGAAAATAGATACAATGCCCATGTTACGGACCACACTTCACTGATGATATCTATGATCAGATGGTCCAAAGTGTGGTAGTTTTACTTTATCTTGTACCTAGTAATTAGCAGACTCGATGAATAATAGATTCATGGCCACTCTCCTGTCTCAAGAGACTATATAAAGAAAAGTCTTTCGAAGTTGTGTATTAGGATGTATAGAACCTGCTATGTCACTACTGTGATTAACATTGAACACAGTCTTTCAGTAAGCATACAGTAAATTTTGTATATAAGTATGAGATGGGAACATGGCCAATCCTGCAGACTCGATGAATAATAGATTCATGGTCACTCTCCTGTCTCAAGAGACTATATAAAGAAAAGTCTTTCGAAGTTGTGTGTTAGGATGTATAGAACCTGCTATGTCACTACTGTGATTAACATTGAACACAGTCTTTCAGTAAGCATACAGTAAATTTTGTATATGAGATGGGAACATGGCCAGTCCTTAGAGAGTATCTTAGTTGGGATTTTTATTGCTGTGAAGAGATACCATGACCACAGAAACTCTTGTAAGAAAACTATTTCATTGGAGTGGCTCACTTACAGTTTCAGAGGTTCAGTCCATTAGCATCACGGTGGTGAACATGGCAGCATGCAGGCAGATGTGGTGCTGTAACTGAGAGTCCTACATCTTGCAGGCAACAGGAAGTCAACTGAGACACTAGGTGATATCCTGACCACAGGAAACCTCAAAGCTCACCCCCACAGTGACACACTTCCTCTAACAAGGCCATACCCACACCTCCTGATAGTGCCACCCCCTGTGAGATTGTGAGGGCCAGTTCCATTCAAACTATGACAGAGACCTACATATTTTCAGACACACTTTAAAAATTCTTAGCAGAATTCAATGAGTTTGTAACGTTGTGTCATGCCTGTTTTTCATATCTCCCTAATATTATGTGAGTGCATCAAATTTTATCCTATGCTTGATCACAGACTATAAATTTAATGTTCATCATAATAGAGCAAAGCTAAGTGTCATCAAATTTTCATCGTATCCATCCATTTTTTTATTGAGAGTAGAATTTTACAGGTATCCTCAAGACAATAAGCCTCCCTTGCAAAGCTCTGACTAGGGCCATCTCCAAATATCGACGACATTTAAATGGATCTGCAAATGACGCCATTATCTTGGGGATTTTAATATGGACAGGTAGAATGACTCTCAACTTGGATTTTCATGATGTGATTCTAGAGTTGTTAAGGAAACATTCAAGAATACTGTTGCTCATGTCTGAGTAAATTCTGGTATGATATTGATCACAGGGTATCTTTATCTTCAGTCTTCATAGGTAAATGATGTCTGTACCTCTGACTCTTATTTTCTTTTTTTTTAGTTGTTGAAAAAAAATTTTCCACCTCCTCCCTGTTTCCCATTTCCCTCCCCCTCCTCCCACACATCGCCCCTCCCCCCCACTCCCCTCTCCCTCTCCCCCTCCCTCTCGCGAACAAGGAGCAGTCCAGATTCCCTGCCCTGTGGGAAGTCCAAGGTCCTCCCACTTCTATCCAGGTCCAGGAAGGTGAGCATCCAAACAGGACAGGCTCCCACAAAGCCAGTTCATGTATTAGGATCGAAACTTTGTGCCATTGATGGGGGGAGCTTGGGGGAATGGGATGGTTGGGATAAAGGAAGGGTGGATATGGGAGCAGAGAAATATATATCCTAATTAAGGGAGCCATCTTAGGGTTGGCAAGAAACTTGACTCTAGAGGGGCTCGCAGGTGTCCAAGGAGATGTCCCCAGCTAGTACCTTGGGCAACTGAGGAGAGGGAACCTGAAATAACTCTTATTTTCAATATGTGTTATTTTGGAATGCCAAGAGTTCAGGGAGTCCATTAAAAATAGTTGATAGTGTTTATATGGCCAGAATATTAATGTTGGACCTGTGACTATCAAGCGAATGATTGTATCAGAGTTTATTGGTATTGTTGTTGACCTGGCAGCCTAGGACATAGTTTATTTTGATATTATAAGTCAAGAGAAGATGGATGCTTCTGAATTGTAGATAGACCAAAGGCCATCCTAGTAGCCCAACAGAAGTGAAGTTGCCTTTGATAGTCACAGGCAATGGAATAGGCTATAGCCCTGATTAGAACAAGTTGTATCCTAATAGTTTCCTGGTGGCTTTTCACAGTCTCTTCAATAGACCACAGTGACTCTGAGCATACAATGGATAGAGCCTTGTTCATCACTAGGTTAATGATTTAAAGGCCATACCAAAGTGAAGATCACCTAATCATAGATACCAAGAGCAGTGAGGAAGAGTAGCCTAATATGGTATTATCACTTATTTTGTGTGTTTCTAGTAAGATTTCACCAAGGATCAGTTTGGGGTAGTCCATACTCATTATTCATACCTGATTTTCAGATGTACAAATGAAGAATGTACTTCTTCATTCAAGTCCTTCTTTCCATGTATATGGTTAACATATTAATACATCCCTAGCAAATCTACTAAGCCTCATAATCTTTTGTCTGTGCTAGCCTATAGCACATATTTTACTCACATAATGACAAAAGTACATATAGAAGAGATCTTTTGTGAGGAGAATACCTGTCTCAGGAATTCCACAGGTCTGTCTATAGGGGCCATGAAATGATACAATAACCTTGGAATTCACAAGATAGAATATGTCTTTCTGACATGGGTCAAGGACATTACAATAAGACAGATTTTTCTCCATCAGTGGAACATGACTAGTATCAGGTTACTGATGCTGTGGGTCTCACTTATGGCATAGAGCTCCTAATCTGCATAGGTACTGCTAAGTAAGAATGGTGCATTTGATGCTTCTTGTCACCGATCTTTTGTTGTCAGAGCTCAAGTAGGAAATGATGCATTCTTTAGCAATTTTATTGACCATGAGTATGTATAATTGATGTGGAACTTCTACAACATGAGAGATCAGTTGTATGCCTGCGGAACATTTCTGTGGAAGTTCAGGGTGCTAGGGAGCTTGAACGTATTGCATCCACTCAGAAAAGGATGGATGCTTCTGATGACTGGTGCTATTAATCTTAAATGCATCTAAGTATCCATTATGAACAATCCCCTAATAAGGATATTGGGCAACATAATAAGCAGCTATCCTGATAGAGCAAACTGTGTCCTATAAAAGAGCATAGGCAGAGAATTTCTCAGCATTCCAGAGGCTTTGGCTTGTTTGGTCCCTGCTATTGACATAGTCTACTCCAGGTGCCATCTGTTCATGCATCTGGACCTGCTGACCATCTTATTGCCATTCGCTCACCTAGAACCGATCTTGCCCTCCAACTCTACAATAGCCACAGGCTTACACATTGATTCAACAACTGGACTGAATTGTGATGCTCTGGTCCTGCCTGTGACCTGACAATGTTTCCTCCATGAGCCAAAGAGTCAAAGACCTTCTAACGAAAACCCACCACAAAGAAGTCCTGTCTGAGGTTCTGGTCAGGGTTGTTTAAGGGTCTCCCTAACATTATGAGATATTGCTATTGTCCTTGGCCACCAACAGATGGAAGGTACATCCCTACTGATGAAGACACCTATACTTCAGACATAGGGCTCAATTATTGTTACATACCTACTGACTTGTGGTGTGTGTTTAATATTCACAGGGTAGAAATCTTAGCAGGGATACTAGAAATTATCACAGAATATATCATCAAGATTTTCCCTGTGTCTCTAAAGAGGCAAAGAATTCTGTTAGTGCTTTACCGTGGTAGATTGAAGCTATCCACATGCTGCAGATGGGCCTTTAGCTTTTATATTTTCACTTTTACAAGTTGTATAGCAAATGTACAAAAAATTCTTCATAATGTTTTCTAAATATAGATGAAGACGTTACAGTGAACCCAAAACAGGTCATTTAATGGAACATTTCTGGACTCAAGAAAAATGCTCATGGTATCCTATGTATAGGAGAGGATATCTAATTTACATATATACGGGTAAGTAGTAATGTCTCTAGTACTATTTATAATGCACATTAGTACTATGTTGTCCTTAACAATCTTAGTCAAGACAAGTTTCCATGGTGGATAGGGTACAGACAAATTATGATGAAACTATGAATGCTGGATGATTGTTTGTATTCTCAGAGGCAGAGACTGGAGTTCAATCTGAAGGTCAGCAAAGTAAAACAGCCAGTCACTGGCTCTTACCTCGACCTCAGTCCAAAATGGCGATCCTGCTTCCAGGAAACCACACAATGAGACGAAGACTGGGAGCTGTTTTATAATTCTCTCTAGTTCTGGGATTAAAGGCATGCACCATTACTGTCTGGTCTCTAGGACAGGCTAGTGTGGCTACTGGGATTAAAAGTATCTATCATTGCTGCCTGGTCTGTAAGGCTGGCCAGTGTGGCTGTTTTACTTTCCCGATCCCCATGCAAGCTTTATTTATTAAAATACAAATGAAATGCCACTACATAGGTGATCTGTTCTTTATTCAAATGGGTATGTGATTAGGGTGCTCCAGCCCTTTTCAACACATATTTCTTACAGTTTCTCATACAGCCTGATTGCAATTTCCCCTCCCTCCTCTACTCCAAGTCTCTTTCCCTCCCCTCCCCTCTGTATCTCCCCCCATCCATTCATCCTCCATTTCTATTCAGAAAAGGTCAGACCTCATATGAATATCAACAAAACATGGCGTATTAACTTGTAGTAAGACTTAGCACCTTGTCTTGTATTAAAGCTGGTCAAGGCAACCCAGTATGAGAAATAGGATCTCAGGAGCCAGTAAAAGAGTTAGAGACAGTCCTTGTTTCCACTGTTAGGAGTTCCACAAGAAGACCAAGCCACACAACTGCCCCATGTATTCAGAGGGCCTAAGTCAGTCCCATACAGGTACCCTGGTTGTTGGTTCAGTCTCTATAAGCTCCTATGAGCCCAGGTTCGTTGATTCTGTGGGTTGTCTTATGATGTCTCAGACCCCCCTGACTCCTACAATCCTTCCTCCATCTCTTCAGCAGGATTCTCCAAGCTTGGGCTAATGTTAGCCTTGAATACATTCGCCCAGGAGAAAACTTCCTGAGCAGAACACCAATAGTGCAGACACTAAGATCAACAATTAGTAAATGGGACCTCCTGAGACTAAAAAGCTTCAGTTCCCTGAAACTGAAAGGTAAAGGACATCATCAATAGGACAAAATGACAGCCTATAGAATGGAAAAAGATCTTAATTCATCCCCTCATCTGACAGAGGACTGATCTCCAAAATATATACAGAGCTCAAGAACTTAGACATTAAAATCCAAATAATCTAAATTTAAAATTGGATTTAAACGTAATTCTCAACAGAAGAATCTCAAATGGCTTTGAAACAACAAATAAATGTTCAATATTCTTAGCTGTCAGGGAAAATACAAATCAAAACAATTCTGAGATTCTTCCTTATACCTGTCAGAATGGCTAAGATCAGAAATATAAGTGACGACTCATGCAGGAGAGGATGTGGGGCAAAGGGAACATGTCTCCATTGCTGGCGGGAGTGCAAACTTGTACAGCCACTTTGGAAAACCATATGGCAGATTCCCAGAAAATTTGGAATCAGTATGCCTCAAGACCACTCGTGGACATATACCCAAAGGATGCTCAATCATATCACAAGGACACTTGCTCACCTCTGTTCATAGCAGCTTTATTTCTAATAGCCAGAACCTGAAAACAACCTAGATGCCCCTCAACTGAAGACTGGATAAAGAAAGTGTGGCACGTCTACACATTAGAGTACTACTCAGCGGGAAAAAAAAAAAACTAATGACATCTTGATATTTAAAGGCAAATGGATGAAGCTGAAAAAAAATCATCCTGAGTGAGGTAATCAAGACCCAGAAAGACAAACATGGTATGTACTCATTCCTAAGTGGATGTTAGCTGTAAAGTAAAGGATAACCATGCTTCAATCCACAGACCCAGAGAGACTGAGTAACATAGAGGACCCAAGGGAAATACTCAGATCTCCCTGAGAAGCAGAAACAGAGAAGAGATTTTGTTGGGTGGACTGGGCTGGGTGGGATGTGGGGAGAGTACTGAAAGAGCTGACTGGAGAGTGGGAGGTCCTTCTGTGTATGGGTTGCTTTTATTGGTTAATGAATAAAGAAACTGCCTTCGCCTGTGATAGGGTAGAGTAGAGCTAGGTGGAGAAAACTAAACTGAATTCCGGGAGAAAGAAGGTAGAGTTAGTGAGACACCATGGAGCCGCCAGTCAGAACCTTGCCAGTGGGCCATGAGCCTCGTAATAAAATATAAACTAATAGAAATGGGTTAAGAGATGAGTGAGCTGGAAATATGCATAAGCTAATAGGCCAAGCAGTGTTCTAATTAATAAAGTTTCTGTGTGATTATTTCAGTTCTGGGCAGCCGGGAACAAACAAGCACTACAGGAGAAGGTGAATATTTGAGGGTCAGATAGAAACCCCGTACAAGGGAAACTCACAGAAATCTACAAGGATGACCCCAGCTAAGGCTCCTAGCATTTGCGGATATGTAGCCTGAGCTGGGCATCTCCTGTGACCAGGCAAGACTTCCAGTGAAGAGACAGGGATACCAACCCAGCCACATAACCTATAACCTGCAGTCCTGCCTATGGTATGTGCTGGGTTAAGGGCAGTACAGGGACTGTGGCAGTGGCCAACCAATGACTGTTCCAGCCTAAGACCCATGCCATGAGGGTGAGCCCACACTGGCATTGCCTGGAGGGCCAAGACCCAGAGGCTGCATGGCTCAGAGACCTAGGATAGAACCAAACAAGACTGGAGGGGAAGTATCGATTTAATGATGCCTAATGATATTCTGCTCTACTCACAGACTGGTGCCTAACCCAGTAGTCATCAGGAAGGATTCATCCAGAAACTGGTGAAAACAGGTACAGAGACCCACAGATCTTGACCTTTTTTTATCATTAAGGAATAATTTTATCTTGGCTAAGTGCCACTTTTTTGACATCCAATATTAAGCTTAAGGATTTTTAATACTTTACAATTTAGAAAGGTTGGAATTTGGGACAATAGTTTTGACTACGATTCAGTGAGTTCTAAGTATACTTGATAGTTCCCAAAACAAACACACCAGTTTACTGATCCAAATCCTGTTAAAAACAAATCATAACTATAAAACACATCGTTCTATGTGTTTCAGATTATCCGAAGAAGTATTTTCCTCAGTGTCTGTCATGCGCACAGTTGTCTCACATCCTACAGATGTGTTCTCATTTGTGGCACTAGCACTTGTGATGCCATGTAACGCCAGTCTCTGATGTTCAAGATCTCGGAGGGTAAATATATATTTAGTGGAATAGTTTTCACTCATCAGAGACACGTTTCATTTGGGGTGAGTATTTGTTGATTTTGAGAAGCCTATATTTATTTTCTTATGCCATTACAAATTTTATGAAGCTAACTTCCTATTGTGTTTGCTTACAGATAATGTACTGGTAACTCTTACCATGGGCAATGAGTATGCCACATCCAAGTAATTCATCATACTATCCATTAGCACAATGTTGACCCTGCCTTCTATTCAGGCCACACCCTCGATGAGGGTGAAAAGTCTTGTCTCTAGTTCTTCCCTTGCAGTTCTGCACATGTTCAAGGAGTCAAGAACCAAATCCGTGTGATCACAAAACTTTTCAGATGTGCAGGCACAATGAAGGATGTTTCACGCTGTTTTCTCCAGAGTCATATTGACAAATTGCAGCAGTCTAGGGTATGAATATGATATAGAAGATAAGCAGAGCTTCCTATATCAAGTTACTGATGGCAGTGCTCTGCATACTTATTCCTGTGACTTCTTGCCCGTACACAGATACAAAATTATTCAGTTCTTGGCACTCCAATAATCCATATGCTTTCATGTTTTACATTTACAGGAAGCTTTGTGTTGAGTACTGCAAACAAAGGTTGAGACATTGAAGGTCATCAGGCATCTATTATTGAGTTCCCCCAAACAAGCCTTCCCAGAAAAGCTTTCATGTACCCAGTCAGGAGAATGTGTTTTTCTGGTGATGATGTTGACCTTGAATTACTGCAACGATCATGATAGAGTTGATGTGTCCTGTGGTCATCGAAAGCTACCATGGTCTTTTTTGATGATGTCCTTGTATAAAGACTTAAAATAAATGTATTTTCCTTAAGATCTTTGTCAAAGTCCTGTGATAAATCTAGGATAAACTTCATATTCCTCTTAAAAGTACTGGATACCGCTGCTCTGCAGGTAAATGCTAATGGAAACCTGAGTAAATCACAGATCATTAAATCTAGCTATATAGTGAGATACTAAATGAAGGTGATTCTTATGCTCAGTTACCACGATTTTTGGTAGGTATTTAGGAAGGAAATTAAGTCTTCATATAACCAGTCTTCTTCCTTTCAATGTAAAAAATATGCATGTAATTCTGTGAGCATTGTGTGAATATAATGCTCAGATGTTTCCAGCCAAAGTAGTAACCATGTATATGTTTCAGTATCCTATTCTGAAATACTATCTTCTTTCCCAGTGGCATTAGCCTTGCAGCCATAGAAGAATACAAGTAGAATTGATGTGCAACACTATGATTGATGATCTCAAAATTATGTGCAGATTTCTCAAAGGAAAATACAGTGTCTTTTTATACATATATCATTTGTTTTTTTCTGATTCCTGTCAAAACCTAATAAGTACCCAGAGAACTTAGAGGTTACATAGCAGATATTGAGGTAAATGCTGATTTAGGTCTAAATCATAGAACAAGACACCTGATTTTCCTTTGTAGAAGAAAATGATAATGATGGTACCTATACAATTACCAGGATTTTGTTGTTAGAGTTCAGGGAAAAAATGACTCTGTCCTTACCAATTTTAGTAACTATAACATTGCTGTCTCACTGTGTACAAAAAAATTGGTGAATCACCTAGAAGCATCCATGGACTGCTTTTATTATCATTAATTGGAATTTTTATTGAACAATTGTTATTGGAAAAATATTAAGTATAGGATATTTATAGGCACTTAGCCCCTGCAAAGATGGGCTGTCTTGACAATACTCTTAACTCCTTATCAATTCAAATATCCAGATAGTTCAAGTATATATAATAATGGCCATAAGACAGTGAATAGTCTTATGGAGATAGTATGGCAGTGAATCTTGTGACCTGATGCACATTTTTAGATATTTGTTTTTCAGACTCTAATTCAGAGAAATGTTGAAGGAACCTTTATAATAACCAACTGAGTGATAGAGTGGTCATAGCATTATATAGTCCTTCTGATCTTCACTACCCAGATGGGTGGCAAGGCTGTACCTAGCCTTTGTATCACCATGTTTTTTTACAGGTATCCTGTTAGAGCCTTAGCCAATATGAATATATGAGATGATATCACATTCTGCCATTGTATACCTTATTCTTTTCAGATGTACATTTCATGAGTATTTTGTATCACCTACATTTTCCCACTGTTGGCATGCATGCCACTAAAAAATAAAAGTCTCCCCAATATTACTAATAAGCTTCAATTTTTATTATATCCCTCCTGAAAAGTAATATTTTTAATATTTATAGCAGTAAATAGATATTTTCATACTGTCCATCACTGCAATATTCACCATAGAATTTTTGCAGATACCCTTAAAATTATTGAGGAATTTCTCAGAATAGTTTGTGGAGATCTACAAGAATCCAGAAGATATAAGTTGATCCCTTAATGATACAGAGACATTGGGAATGTGTTGGTGTGCATGTAGAATGAGAAATGTAATAAATAGGTTTTCCTCATGTATGTTTTTCAGAGACAAGTCCAGATACCATGGTGAAGCATAATGGTCATCAAATGAAAATTGCCAGAATCCATAAAGTGCTGTCATGAGCTACCATATAATTAAGAAATGCAGGTTATTAGTCATCAATAATAATCAAACTTGTAGTCATATTAGGTATACTTTCAAAGTTAAACAGATATATTTTAGATAAATAGATGGTCTCCAAACACTTCAAAGACCTACAAAATATGGTATTTGAGATGTTTATTAACCTAAGGATTTTCATAACAGTAAGACATGTCTGCTCCCAGAAGCACCAATCTACTTCACAAAAGGATGATGGGCATTGAAGAAATTTTATATGGAGTTTACTTTCATTGTGACAAAGCTAGCCATTTGAGCAAGAAACTAACTTACCTTAACTGCTGATAATATGCTATATAAACTGGACAAGTGAGACACAGGAAAAAGACTATTGAACTTTGCCAAGATAAGGTGGGACAGTTCTTCAAAATACCTGCTTCATAGAAGAGTCCACCAGATATTCTAGGCCTGTAGGCTGAAGATGGATGCCCCAAAGTTGCAGAGGAACTTTGGGTGACAATCCAGGTAGCCAGATGTCTGTCATTTCTATAGTTTTGAAAGCTTCTTGCTCTGCACTTTCTATTTTCTCAGATAATATTATATCCCTCTGGGGTCTTTGAAGTTGAGTACTATATATAGTTATAGTGGTAATTTTCCTTAGTTATGATAGAAAGTAAAATAGGTACAAAACCTTGGAGTCACCAAGATAGAATAAATAATTGTAGTAATTGGGGGGCAGCGGGCTATTTTCCCGGCACCCGGCCGCCCCCACGGCTAGCTTATGCCCCAAATAATTACACGGACACTGTATTCTTTTAAACACTGCTCTGGCCCATTTCTAATAATCTATGTAGCGCCCCTAGGTGCGCTTACCGGGAAGATTCTAGCCTAAGTCCATCCTGGGTCGGAGCTGGAGCATGGTGTGCGTCTTCCCTGGAGCAGGTAGCATGGCGTCTCTCCTGAGGCGTCTGCTCCCGAGAGGAGAGCTGTGGAGTCTGACCTCACTTCCTCTTCCTCCCGGCATTCTGTTCTGTTTACTCCACCCACCTAAGGGTGGGCCTATCCAATGGGCCTAGCAGTTTCTTTATTGCTTAGAGCCAATGAAATCAACAGATTGATATATGACACTCCCACATCACTTCCCCTTTTTCTGTTTAAACAAAAAAAGGAAGGCTTTAACCTTAACATAGCAAAATTACATATAACAAAAGTTATCAAGTAAAAGTTACATCAGAAACATTTATACATATAACAAAATTGACTGTAAATCTCTATCAATAAAGCAAAAATCTATACTAATGCAAATTATTCATGTCTATATCATATCCCCCTTTAAATGTAAAAGAACATTTACAAACAATTTTTGGGAATATGGGCGCAGTTATTTCTCTCCAAACTGCTTCCTGCTGAATGGGGGCGTTGTTAATTAGGTCTTTCATGGTATAACCTGTGTGCTAGTTTCATCTCAGTTGGCAGTTGAGCAAAGCAATTTTCTGAAGATGTTCACAGCAACCCTTCAGGAGGACGTGGTCCATCATACCAAATCGGAATAGAAGAAATCCATAGAGTCTCATCCTCTGTGAAAACAAAAGAAGACTCTCTCCAAAGCATCATATCCTTAGACCCAAATTCTGAAATCGTAATACCCTTATATCCATTCTGGTTTAGTTTGGCAGCCCATGTAATGAAATGTCTCTCTGTACTTAGCTCCTTCACAGTCAAAAATTTTAAAGAAAACACAATGTACATAATCCAGACTCTCTGTGAATTTTCCATCTTTACGCGGCTTATTTTTATTTATATCTATAACTATCTATACTCTGTCTCTTTAAAGACTTTACTTTTACTTTTTTCTTTTTAAACCATTAACTTTATTCTCTATATTCTTTTTCTTCTCTCTCCCAAGCCAACGTACATTCATACAACAGTGTGATTCATTTAGTGGTCTGAATCTGTCCTATTGTGAATCTGCAATTTTTTACTATCCAGGAGCACTTTTGATCTACGCCTTTAAATCACTAGGCGCTTAAGAATCTAAGCTCTGACATTTCTAGGTTAACTTTTTGCTTTTTGAGCGCATATCTTTGACCAGGCTGTCTTTGAACTCTCAGAGATCCACCCGTCTCTGCCTCCCAGGCATTGGGATTAAAGGTGTTTGCAACTACACCTTGAACTCACAGAGATCTGTTCGTCTCTGCCATCTAGGCACTGGGATTAAAGGCGTGTGCTACCACACCTTGAAGTCACAGAGGTCTATCTCCCTCTGCCTCCCAAGTGTTGGGATTAAAGGTGTGTACACACAACAACTCTCTTCCTTTTTTTGTTTTTTGCTTTAAGAACTTCAACTTTCAGCTTGCATATATTTTTAACACACTTTAAACCATTCAGAAATTTACTCTGTCTTTGAATCTCTCTTTACTGTATATCTCTCTTTTTCTGACCACAAGAGCCTTTAATTTGCCAAGCAATATCAGTAGGACTAAAGGCGTGGCTTTGCCAGCTAGATCCAGTCCATTCCTTAGCTTTCCAGCCTCATGGCGGATATACAGGCTGCAGCCATGTTTATAGCATTTCAAGGTCCCTGCCAGCCAGCGAGCTACAACAGACAACACTCAAGTCCTCTCTCTGTAGCCGGCCCTCCTGCCTCAAACAGTCAGAGTTTGCCCTGGCAGGATGGCCCAGAAAGCCAGCATTTTTAAACGGCGCAGCTTTTTTCCTGCTACGGCTGAAAACCGAAAAGCATGTGTTCAGCTTTTCATCAACACTGTTTAAGTGTTTTGTGGCAGGACCTCTTAATGAGCTGCAGGGATTTGCAGCTGAAGCTGAGTCAGGAAAATTTCAAAATGGAGGACGTACCATTTTGTGCTAGCTCTGGGGCCGCCAGGTAGGAGCGGCACTCAGCACTTTAATTCTGAGACTGAGCACGCAGCACAGAAATTCTTTTCATCCAAGTTACATCCAAATCTGACACGCAGAGCACTGTGCAGTCTGAAAACACGTCCCTGTATGGCGGCAGGAATCCGCCATGCTCTTCCGCCTGCCTAAGCCTGATTCTGCCTTCTGCCCAGGAGCAGGCGGGGAGCTCTGAGTCATCGTCAAGGTCTCAGAGCACTCTCCTTCCGATCCCAAGCGGGAACACAAACATAAAGCCAGAGTTTGCACTGGCGGCAAAGCCCCAGGAAGCCGCGCTTTAAAATAACGCAGCGTTTTTTCTGCTGCTGTTGCTGAATCAGGAAATCTCTCTACAGCACGCCACCAACAAACAGCAAAAATCTGTGTTAAATGCTCTCTCCCTTATTTTTAAGCCTTCTCAGGTTTTTTAAGTAGGTTTAGTTAGCCACACGTCTGGGCGTCATTTGTAGTAATTGGGGGGCAGCGGGCTATTTTCCCGGCACCCGGCCGCCCCCACGGCTAGCTTATGCCCCAAATAATTACACGGACACTGTATTCTTTTAAACACTGCTCTGGCCCATTTCTAATAATCTATGTAGCGCCCCTAGGTGCGCTTACCGGGAAGATTCTAGCCTAAGTCCATCCTGGGTCGGAGCTGGAGCATGGTGTGCGTCTTCCCTGGAGCAGGTAGCATGGCGTCTCTCCTGAGGCGTCTGCTCCCGAGAGGAGAGCTGTGGAGTCTGACCTCACTTCCTCTTCCTCCCGGCATTCTGTTCTGTTTACTCCACCCACCTAAGGGTGGGCCTATCCAATGGGCCTAGCAGTTTCTTTATTGCTTAGAGCCAATGAAATCAACAGATTGATATATGACACTCCCACATCAAATAATGGAATATTTTCTTTGAATCTGCCAAATAAAAATGAACTAGCTATTATAAATGTAATCCTTACTTGATAATTGTTGTATATAGCTTTACTATGCTAAAGTTAAAACCCTTTCTTTTCATTTATACAAAGGGAGAAATATTCTGGAATGTCACTTTAACCATGCAAAGATGTGATCTACTGGAGCACATGACAGGACCAGTCCTGCAGACCCAAAACTGCAAGACCTCCAAAAGACAGAGCAACAGCAGGATAACCAAGAGGAATGCAAGTGGCTGCCCAGCATCAATAGTGTAGCAGAAACCAGATGCCTTGAACCGGACAAATGATTCTCTGCAGTGACCACATGCAAGTAAAAATATATGGACAAAAGGATTCATAAACTGTGTGCCACTACAGCTTTCATGACAAGATTGACTTTTTTCTTCTCTTTTTCTCTTAAATTTTATTTATTTTGGGAGGCAGGTTGCAAGGGCAGAGAGGGGATACGAAGGGACAGGGAAGTGAATGGGATAGAGATGTTTGATGTGAATGACACAAAGAAAAAAGTGTGTTGTGTGTGTGTGTCTGTATGTGTGTTATAAATAAAGGAAGGAAGGAAGGAAGGAAGGAAGAAAATAAAGAAGGAAAGGAGGAAGAAAATAAAGAAGGAAAGGAGGAAGAAAGGAAGGAAATAAAGAAGGAAGGAAGGAAAGAAAAAAGAAAGACTGTCCTTCCAGTCTTCCAAGGACCTTCATCATCTCCTGTCACCATTTGGTACTTCTACTCATTTCTCCCTCGGGCCTAGTTAAGACAGATGCTAATATTTTGGGTGAGGTTTTGAAAGTACCACTTCATGACAGTGGCTTGAGCTAACTGTGTTTTTCATCGCAAAAATATTTTCTAAACACTAATTAAGCTTATAACACCCAGGTGGGCTTAGTCACCTCAGGAAATCTGCTTCTCCCTCAAGCCACAGAGAGTCCTCAGAAAAACAAAAGTCTAAGACTCAGTAGTCGTTTTCTTGAAAAAGTAATGAATGTGCTTTCATAACTTTCATGATATTTACAAAGTCTTTGGTGATAAAGTAAAATCCCCTGGAATGCTTTATAAAATCAAGTCTAGCTAGTACCATCCACTTGCCACGTAACATTTTTGTTTGCTGTGAAAATACATGGAGTTATTGAGTTGATGCCGTAGGAGAATAAACTATAAGCCTAAATCAATTCAACAAGGCATTCCTTATTTTGGGAAAGGAAGAAAAGCTGTTTAAAAGAGCACATAGCTGGTATGACTGAAAAGAAGGAAGGATGTAAGAGAACAGAGCATTCTTCTCATTTCCTTATCCTGGGGCAGAAAGCCAAATAAAAAAAGCTTCAGAAGAAACACCTGCAAAAACAGTATCTCCACTTTCAAAAGTAATACCAATTCCCCCTCCCCAGAGGATATTTCACAATTTCTGGAGAGATTTTTCGTAGTCATTGGCAGTGGAGCAGACTCTGGCATCTGGTGGATAGAGACCTAACTTCCTTCCGTATTCAGGACAGCTCCCACTGGGTTCAAATGTCAGTAGTACCACGATCCAGCAACCCTGCTTTCAATCTTTATCTTGTTGCTGATATCTCAAAAATCAAGTAATAGTTTGTGACATGCCACTGACGTGGCTGATTCCAACTCACTGAACTCCAACAGACACAGCATAGTGACTTTCCTCACTGCTGACTCTAAGATACCTTTGTCAGGTCTGGAATCTGAGCTCATGCACATAAACTCTAATCTCTAGCATGTACCTTGTTAGATACTGCTGATTTTCCCAAGGTGGGCATTTCTATACTTCAATTTTGAAGTGATTCTGGGATTTTTTTTCTAGCTTTACTAAAGCAAGCATAACTGATAAACATATGCATTCAAGGTATACAGTGATGATTTATTTGGTATATGTATATAGTGTGAAATGGCATTTGTGCATGGTGAGGGCACTTAAGATCCACTCTCAGAAAATTTAAAGTAAACAAGGCTGTGTTATTACTGTAGACACCATGCTTTTCATCTGATAGCTGAAAATGTAAACCTTTTGACCAAAACGTCCCATTTTTCCTATCTCCTAGCCCCTGACAACCACGATTCTACTGTCTGCTTCTATTTCTATGAATGAAACTGCTTTTAGATTCTGGATGAAAGTGTGATCATATAGTATGTGTGTCTACCTAGTTTATTTCATTTACAATAATGTCATCAAGATTCATCCATATTCTCATGCATAGAAGTATTTCATTATTATAGTTGAATAACACCTACAGTGAGTAATATGTGTGTGCCATGTTTTCTTTATACATTTATATATCAATGAAGATTTATTTTTGTTATCAATAATACCTCAGTGAACAAGGAGGTACAGACATTGGTGAGGTACTTTGTCATTCCAGAAACAAGCATAGATCAATGGAATATAAAAGAGAGCCTAGAAATACACCTATGCATAGTCAGCCAGACTTTGATAAAGGTGCCAAGAATACACATTGGATAAGGGACAATCTTCAATAAATGGTGTTGGGGAAACTAGATATGTACTAGCAAAAGAATGACTTTTTGGACTCATATACCATAAACAAAACATTATTTTAAATGGATTAAAAACTTAAATGTATGATTGGATATAAAAAGTTTCCTAGAAGAAAACACAGGAAGAAAAAATATGTAACTCTGATCCTGGTAGTAATATTTTTTTAATATAGCCCCAAAAGCACAAGAAACAAAAGCCAAACCATACTGAACTATATCAAATAAAAGGCTTCTGCAAAGCAAAGGAAAATAACCTGAAAGGCCATGTCTAGCCTTCTTTAATTTAGAAAGGCACACACATTTCTCCTCAAATGTTACCAGCCAGTTCACTTCACTTGAGTAAAAACAAAGTCAAATCTAGTAAAGACCTCTGTAACAAAACGTCTAAGTCTGAGATAAAAAGGGGTCTTTGTGGTTTTCGCTTGCTCCCTTTCACAGATCTTCTATTGACCTACATCTGGTATTTTACATATGTCACCCACCACATGTTGTAGTCTTTAGAAACTGCTGTAGAGTAGGAAACAAATGAGTAAAGAGTTACCTTGCAACTTAAATTGAATGATCTTCTCTTTTTTAATTTTCAAGTTTTATTACAAAGCAAAAAAGGGGGAGATGGTAACACCAACCAAACATTCAAGATATTATAATTAAAACTTCACTACAAAGAACTTGTAATAAAAATCACACACCTAAATTTACCAGGTCCCAAGTCTATACATCACAAATAGAGTTTGAAGTGCTATGTTGGTATTTTACTATTTTGGGGGCCCCACACTCAGCTCCCAAATAAATTACATATGAAGACTTATTCTTAGTTAGGAATACTCAACCTTATCTTGTCTTGTTTCTTGCCAGCTTTTCTTAACTTAAATTATCCTGACTACCTTTTGTATAGATGGGAGTTTCTTTCCTGCTCAGTTCCACAGGTGTTCAGTCCCAAAGAAACACACAGAAGTTTATATTAATTATAAACTGTTTGGCCTATTAGTTCAGGCTTATTATTAACTAGCTCTTACAACTCAAATTAACCCATAATTCTTGTCTATGTTTAGTCATGTGGCTTGGTACCTTTTCTCAATAAGGCATTCTCATCTTGCTTACTCTGCATGTGGCTGGTGGTTGTGTCTGCCTTTCCTCTTCCCAGAATTCTCCTAGTCTGGTCACCCCACCTATACTTCCTGCCTCGCTACTGGCTAATCAACATTTTACTAAACCAACATGAGTGACAAATCTTTACAGTGTACAAGAGCATTATCCCACAGCATTTTGCCTTTGGGCTTTTTCCTTTCCGTCTGTCTAACTTTCACTCTTATGCCATGGCTGTCTGGGTGACTGGGTACCTGGCCCCTGACATCCTCCTTCCCTAATTCTCTCACTGCTCTGCCTTTTCCTTGTTTTTCCTTCTATTTATACTCTCTGTCTGCCAGCCCCATCTATCCTTGCTCCTGCCTCACTGTTGGCTATTCAGCTCTTTATTAGAACCATCAGGCATTTTATTTATTTATTTATTTTTTGATTTTCGAGACTGGGTTTCTCTGTAGCTTTTTGGTTCCTGTCCTGGAACTAGCTCTTGTAGACCAGGCTGGCCTCGAACACACAGAGATCCTCCTGCCTCTGCCTCCCGAGTGCTGGGATTAAAGGCATGCGCCACCACCGCCTGGCCATCAGGCATTTTAGACAGGCAAAGAATTATAGCTTCACAGAGTTAGACAAATGCAGCATAAACAAAAGTCACACACCTTAAAATAATATTCCCCAGCACTGAAGCTGTGGGGGTTCACATTAAGTCTTACACTTTCACTATCAAATATATTTTATACATTTATCCACCACAAAAGAAGAAAAAAATCTATGACTGTTAAAATAGAAAAATGACTAGCTTTCTATCCTCTTTCATGACTCAAGAGTCTTTTACCTGCATTCACTCCTCCCTCATCGTGTAACATTTACTCTTTTTTGTATTGTCTACATGTTATATTGTATTGCTGCTTTATACACTGTAGCAAGGAAATGGAACAAATGTAGCTTTCCATTACATATGAATGAATAATGAAAATTTGGTACATATATAAAATGGAATTGTACTCGGTGCTAAAGAAAAGTGAAATTAAAATTTATAAAGTGGAATGACTTGAAATTTTTGATATTAATCAAGAACACACAATCTCAGAAATAAAAAGCCATGTATGTGAATCCTAGCCTATTTTTATATGTGTGAACAGACGTATATGTAAATATAGTTTAACAAGTTTTTAAAACATAGAGTGTATCTTCAATTATGTTTTTCATTTCATTTCAATTAAGATTTAGTACCTGAAGTGCCAGGCATAGTAGTGTATACCTTTAATTCCAACATTCTCTGGAGGCAGAGGCAAGCAGGTTTCCTGAGTTTCAGGACAGCCAGAACTCTACAGTGTGACTGTGTTTCAAAACACACACACACACACACACACACACACACACACACACAAAGACTTAGTACCTGGGGCTAGAGATGTTGGTCAGTGATAGAGAGCTTTTCTAGTATGCTGAAGTCCTGGGTTTGATGCCCAATTCTTCCACCACCATCATAAAAAGATTTAGTACCTCATCCAAAATACAAAGACAAAATCTATGACCCTTTAGTTCAGATGATCAGGGATAGTGGGTAATAAAACAACTAGAGAAAAAAATATAATAGTTATTAGAGAATAAGAAGTGATGCTTAATAATGGAATACTTGGGGTGATGAAAAAATAAAGAACATGGGGTCATTTATGCAACTTTGTGAATATAATTAATATTCCTGAATTATATACTTAAAATGGTTAAAATCAAAGATTTTTTTGTTACATATTGCCCTAGTTTGGTTGCTATTGCTGTGATAAAACTAATCAAAAACAAACTGAGGCCGGGCGGTGGTGGCGCACGCCTTTAATCCCAGCACTCGGGAGGCAGAGGCAGGCGGATCTCTGTGAATTCGAGGCCAGCCTGGTCTACAAGAGCTAGTTCCAGGACAGGAACCAAAAGCTACAGAGAAACCCTGTCTCGAAAAATCAAAAAAAAAAAAAACTGAGGAGGAATGGGTTTATTTTCTCTTATAACTCCCAGGTCACACTCTATGGCTGAAGGAAGTTAGGGTAGGAACTCACAATAGGAACCTGAAGTTAGAACTGAAGCAGAGACCATGGAGGAATGCTGCTCACTGGCTTGCCCCCTTCCCCACCTGGTTTGCTCAGCTACCTTTCAACAGAGGACCACCTGCCCAATGTTGACACCAAACAGTGGGTGGGTACTCCTACATCAGTCATTAAAAAGAATGCCCCACTGATAAATCTCCAGTCCAATCTGACAGACCCAATTTCCTAATTGAGTTTTCCTCTTCCCAGATAACGCCAGTTTGTGTCACATTGACAAAGACAACTGGCATACGTATATTTACATATATTTTACTACATGAAGAAAAAGTTAAAGTCTATTAATTATCTGTGAAGTATGACAACTTCTATAGGTGTTGTATATGTAAAATAATTTGATACTAAACAGAAAGAAGCAAATTTTTATTTACATTCTTCTATTTATTAAACCCTTATTCTAAGTCTGTTTTTTCCACAGCTA
The DNA here is from genome assembly GCF_037038515.1 of Microtus pennsylvanicus. Lineage (NCBI taxonomy): Eukaryota > Metazoa > Chordata > Mammalia > Rodentia > Cricetidae > Microtus > Microtus pennsylvanicus. Next base: position 122,518,069 of record NC_134601.1, on the reverse strand, counting down.
TAAGCATTATTGCCAACCACATGCCCCTTTTGCAGATGAGAAACTGTGAGTCAGCTGAAGCTCATGAAGAAAAAGCAGCATGTTTAGGGTCACCTAGATCTCAGATGGCAGAGTCAGACTGGGCTGTCCAGACTCAGGCTCAGTCCTCACTATCAAAGCCTTTGGATGCAAACACCCTGCATGTGGAGATCTCCCCCTCGCTCTATTTTTTAAGACTTCAAGACAGCATTCGATGCTGCTTGCTTGATTCCTCTCTACTACAAAAGAGGCCCACGACACAGGGGTTTCTGTCCTGCCTGGTTCCCGCAGTTATTAGGTCCCAAAGAAATCACACATTAACTATAAACTGATTGGTCCATTAGCTCAGGTTTTGTATTAACTCTTATAACATATATTAGCCCATTATTCTTGTCTATGTTAGCCACATGGCTCAGTACCTTTTCAGTGAGGCAGTCACATCTTGCTTCTTCTGTGAATGGTCAGGACTGCAGAGGAATGGGCTTCCTTCTTCCCAGAATTCTCCTGTTCTCCTTGACCCACCTCTACTTCCTATCTGGGTGTCCCACCTATACTTCCTGCCTGGCTATTGGCCAATCAGCATTTATTTAAAATATAATTGACAGAATACAGACAATTGTCCTACACCAAGTCCCCACACCCTGGGGGATCAGAAAGAGCCAAAAAGAGACAGTAATCTTTTAACACAAACTTATGTTAAGCTTATCCTTTTTCTTAGGTATTCTAGTAGACACTCAGTGTTTTAGTCTAGGGCTTTCAGAAAGTAGATGCCAAGACAAAAGTCACTCTCAAAAGAGGAAATAACATAATGTCTCTGTACTACCTTTCAGAAGACACTAGCCAGAGAACTTCAGAGCCCAGAACAAGAGCAGCCCAGCTTATCCCAGCTAAAGCAAAGTGGCATTAGGAGAAACAGGACAAAGCAGAGTGATTGCAGTGGGCAGCTTGAGGCCCAGCTCCACGCAAGTCTGACACTTGTGATGATGGGAGTAAGGGATAGAAGAGGATGGCTGCAGACAGGTTACATAATCTGGTCTGAAACTGTCCAGATTAACAGGAGGTCATTGCTTAAATCTCCTATAGGAGTCTCTCATGCCCCAGCAATGGGCCTAAATTCGTTTCTAAACTGGGTGGCATGCTTAGTTGGTAGTCACTCAGGGAAAGCATGACTTTGTACCAACCCAACCCAGTCTAGCACTGGGACACCTTTGTCTCCTATAGCAAATTCTGTAAAAGGTCACCTGATGCACTTCTGGGGCCACCCACAGAATACTCCATCCAAAGCAGGAGCTCCTCCTCCAGGCATTTCATTGGGTTGCTTGTGAAAAGCATCCAACTCAAAAGTGGTAGAGCCAGGCTTGAAAGGGTAGAGGGAACAGCCCTGTGTTAGAGCATTCAAGGCCCTGGGTTCCATCTGAAGCAGTGGTAAGCAATCCAAACTAAAGCAAAGCAAAAGAACACCAAAATAAATATTTCTAAGCCAGTCTGGGCCATGGTTACATAGCTACACACACACACACACACACACACACACACACACACACACACACACCCCACAAATGTGGTTTGAAAGACTCCAAAACCAGAATTTTTGTTGTTGTTGTTTTAGTAATGAGGTCATATCTTCTTCTGGAAAATTCCTGATCCAGTAAAATGTATTTAAAGAAATCAGTCATTAAATGGGAGAGCTAAGTCACAGCTGAGAGTACTTCCAGAGGATCAGAGTTTGCTTCCCAGCACACAAGACCCAAGTTTGCATTCCAGTACCCATGCTTGTTAGGTGGCTCACAATGACCGGACACTCCAACTCCAGACCATCAAACGCCCTTTTCTAGCCCCATGTGGCCACCCACACATATGCGCTAAACACAAATAAAAATAACTATTTAAAAAAGGAAAGGAGATGGATCTAGAAAACAACATATTGAATGAGGTAACCCAGACCCAGAAAGACAAATATGTACTCATTCATAAGTGGGTTTTAGACACAAAGCAAAGAAAACCAGCCTACAAACCACAATCCCAGAGAACCTAGACAACAATGAGGACTCTAAGAGAGAAATACATGGATCTAATCTACATGGGAAGTAGAAAAAGACAAGAACTCCCGAGTAAATTGGGACATGGGGATTATGGGGGAAGGTAGATGGGGAGGGGGAAGAAGGAAACAGAGCAGAGAAAAATATATAGCTCGATCAAAACAATAAAAAGTAAAGGGGTCACTCAGAAATAAGATCTGTAATTTTTGCTATCCACATATAGAGAAGGGAAACAGAGCAGAAGTTCATTGAGGGCAATAATAATCAGCCTCAAACCCACCACAGCTGGGAGAAGCTGGGTCTAAATGCTTCTTTGGTCATGTCAGACAAAACAAAGTGAGCAGAGATGCAACAGTTTCATGTGCACACACATAAACCCTTTCTTGATTTCCTGAAGACCTGCACTAAGCATCTGCTGAGACAGTAGGGGAATCAATCATCTTGGGAGCTCAGACGAGTATTTGAAGACCAAAGCAGGTTTGTTGGTTCAAAGGGCGCAAAGACAGACTAGAAACCATGACTCTGCAAAACCAGCTCAGCAGGAGAAAATCTAGCACCTCACGTATTTTTAGGGATCTGTGAACTGTTTAATGTTCAGATTCACAAACCTGATAATTGGGCATAAGTAAAATCTCCTGACGCTTAGCTCAACCATCTGTTGCTGACATAACATTTTACATAACACCAAAAATGCCAGATGGAGCCTTCACATTAGCCGTGGCCACGATGCTTGCCATTCACAGCATATATGGAATCCCGTGCACTCGCTGAGTTTGTGGTTCTCCGGAGCTTTCAAATCACACCTGCCCCCTTGGTGTCTGGAACGTCACTAACCCCAGACTTGCTACCCATGACAGAAGCTTCAATTTATTTTGAGCTAAGGGGAGAACGGAGGGGGAGGGGGAGGAGAAACACACGTTTGAAATGATGCCTGCATAGCAAATACAATTCGTAGTTGAGAATTTGTGCTGTGGCTAATAAGAAAGCTTTTAAAGAACTCTTTGAGACTGTGTCAATCGTCCATAGAACAGACTAGGAAGTCCAAGAAATAACTATTGCTATGGAACAAAGAGAAGGTAATAGAAGTTGTTCTGAGAGAGATAAGATCCCTGCCATACCTCTGGTTGGAAGAGTGATAAAACTTTTCCTGCTGTTAGTATACTGCAGCATACACGGGCAGTTACATGGCAGAGGCCTACATGCCCAGCATTCGTATACATTGGATGCGAATACCCCTTCCAGCTTGTGTCCTTCCTTTGTATCCTTCCTTCCACAGTACCTCACACCAATTTTCGACATTTTCTCTTGCCTATCATGAGTGTTCTTTTCTGTGTGGCTTCATGGACTGGGCAGGATGGCTTATGCCTATAATCTCAGCACTTAGGAGGCTGAAGCACAAGTTTGATGTGGGTTCAACACCACTCCTACCCTGGACTACACAACAGTATCAGGTCAAACCGAACCATATTGCCAGACCCCGTCTCAAGAAATACAAATGCAGTCAGGCGGTGGTGGCACACGCCTTTAATCCCAGCACTCAGGAGACAGAAGCAGGCAGATCTCTGTGAGTTCGAAGCCAGCCTGATCTACAAGAGCTAGTTCCATGACAGGCTCCAAAGCTACAGGGAAACCCTATCTTGAAAAGCCGAAAAAAAGAAAGAAAGAAAGAAGGAAGGAAGGAAGGAAGGAAGGAAGGAAGGAAGGAAGGAAGGAAGGAAGGAAGGAATACAAAGGCACAAATACGTGCACACAAACACACACATACCCTGTGGGACAGCGACGCGTGTACAAAGGACTCACTCTGATTGTGGACTGTGCCATTGGATAGGCTGGGGCCCAGATGGAAGAGAAGATGGAGGAAGGCAGCTAGCATATGATGACGCCACTGTTCTAAGCGAGGTACCTATTGCTGCGGCCCCGTGAATGTCGGCCCACCAGCTTATTTTAGCTTTCAGTGTGGGCGCATGCTCACAGCTTTCCAGAGAGCTTTTCAGCCCTTCAGCCTCCAGCCAGGACCATCTCATTGGTCCCTCCTTCTGAGGCTTCTGGCTTTGGGGATTGAGCAGCTACTGGGCTGTTTGGCTCTTGAGAGTGCAGACAACCAGAGCTAGATTACCCACCCTGTAATTGTGTAAACTAACTGAATACATCTCCCTTTATAATTATAAGAGTGAAATAAAATGGCAGTATATGATGTTTTATTCATCAGCTTGCTTTTTCATTGGCCGTTTTGCTGAGTTATACCTACTTTACACTCCATAGCGGAACACAAATGCACTTGACATTACAAACAAAGCTGCAGAGAAAATCTGCCACATGAGTCTTCACACATATGTCAGGGAAAAGATCAGCTTACAGATCTGTACATTTAAAGTAAAAAAAAAATCATTCCAGAATGATTTGTCAAGTTACCTATCCCAACACAGAGAAGAAATCCCACCCCCTTGCCGACAGGGTCTCATGCAGCCCAGGCTGGCTTCACTCGTATTGTATAACTAGGAATGAAAAGGCTCCTTTGTCTCAATTTCACTAGTCTGGTAGCTGTGAAATAGCGTAGCTTTGTTTAGTTTATGTTTCCTAAAAATCAGAAAAGTCAAGAAATATGCATCTAGTTAGCATTACGGTCTCCTCATCTGTGAGTTTGTCTTCTCATATAGCTTGCCTACAGGATGTCCCTCTTTGTCTCACTGACTTGTACAGTTCTTTGCATATTTTAAGATGCTAGCATATTTCTCTAAACATTTGCATGGCTTCTCTTTACAGTATATAGAAAGAACTTTGCTTTTTGTTGTATTTACATGTCTGCTCTTTGTATTTGCTTGGCTGCTCTTCATTGGAGAGCTGTCTACTTGTCTGGGGAAGCTCTGAATTCTAAAAATACTGTCCCTTACCTCCTTTTCAGAAGGTTTCGCTACCTCTCTTCCGTTTAGCTCTGCAGTCTGTCCCATGTATCTTGAAGGGAGCACGATAGTGAGTGCTTTTCCTTTGGAGAAGACTGACTGGCCTGCATCATTTGTTGAGTTTTCTACAAATGGACAACTGTCCCACTCTGATGCCTTTTAGCAAATCTTCATTACTTCACAGGGCAAGTCCCAAGTGTCTTAGATTTGTCTTTTGCTCTCCTATCAGAATCCTAGGGTCACCTTGTCAAGTTCTGTGGAAGCTCTGGCAGGGATTTTTATTTAAATCCTGTGCATTTATAGATCAATTTGAAAAGTGTCATCTTCCCAATCATGTCTTTTGCTATATCTGCATGTATTCTGGCCATCTGCTCTCCCCTTCATCCCTTTTTTGGCATACTTTGTGCAAATTTACTCAGCTAATTTGTGTTTGTTGCTCTGACACTTGCGAACTCTATTCTAAGATATTTTCTGTGTTGATCAAAATGTATTTACTTCCCTGGTTTTGGCTTTTCTGAAACATTTTTAAAAGCATTTGCACTTTATTCTTGCCTGACGTGAAATATAAATATAACACTTTCCCACAGAGAGTCAATTATTTTCAGTTCTCATGAATAATCTCTTGACCACTAGCTTACAAGACCTCATTTATTATGCATTGTTTTTCATACATGTCAAGGTAATTTTCCCACAATCAATTACCATTGATGAATATATTAATTTTATGTGCATATCATGGTGCTCTCGTTTCTGTACATTTTGAATATGTCTTTGTGTAGATGTTTATATAAACATACCCTCGAAAACTATGTAGTGAAATGGTGTGTCTTTTGTCAAAAGCCACATTCAACCAGGATGCCCTCGTGAAATTGTTGAAGTTGTGTATTATGCTTCAGTAGCTGGCAGAGCAGCTCAGTTGCCCTTGTGGTTGCATTCAATCAGTATGCTAATTTGGAAAAATATCTCTAGCATTCTGTCTTTTCATCGATTGGTGCTATATTCATTTATTCATATTTTCCTCTAAGTCGCTCCTCTTTAATACTTTGTCATTTTCCTTGCACGGATTCCTTTTGAAAGTAAGATCACATGTAGCTATTTTCAAAAGGAAACTTGTCCCCCTTAATTTCATAGAACTTTGGATTAGTGACTGAGAGGAGCGGGAAAGCTCCTTACTTTGGGGGGCATTTCTCGTTCACCTTTTACTTACCTCCCGTAAAGATAAACCTCCCACTTTTTAATTATCTTGAGGATTCTCAATGAGCCCTCATGTCATGCCCAAACAATACTTTTTCCATTTCGTACTTCTAATACTAGCGACAATACCAGTGCTAAAGCCTTGAAATGGACTGCCATAATAGCAGTGAGGAGCCTTGTCCCTTGTGGTGGGATCTGGCCTCCTGCTTTGGCTCCTGCTTGTGTAGTGCATGCTGTTGATGAAAGGGCTTCGTTTGTGTTTGTCTGGATTCCCCAGACAGCTGCTGAGCGCTTTGTAAAGACAGCCTATCCTGTGTGGGTTTGTCTGGCCCTCTGTGTCTGATGTCTACGGGCTCCCAGAACACAGCTGGAAACTGAAGCAGGGCCACAAAGAATATGTCTTACGTTAGATTCTGGGGAGCCCCTAACAGACTAGGGCTGCCTCTTTCTGGGGGGCATCTGCTCTCCCACATGTCCTGAGCAGACACCTGCATTTCCCTCATATGCTTCTATCATTGGCCACAGACTTCGAAACAAGTGGGAACTGTAGCAATTGTGTCAGCTGGGTTCCTGATGACAATCTGGGCAAGATTCAGAACAGAGAGACAGACTTAGAAAGTTATACCTGCCTCTGATTTCTTCTTCACCTTTTCACCAGAGCCAACAGCACTAAAGAGTGAGAACGGGTGTCTTTGCAGACAACATATAAATACAAGCAGCTCTTGATTTGTGATCTATGGCTTTCAAACACATGTATCATACATTTGCATGACAGAAACACATTGTATCTTCTTTCCAACTTAATATATTAAAATACTCATTCTTTTCAATAGTTATATATTGCCCTCATTTTTCCTATTTACATTTTTTTCTGATTTGTTGCCTTCTATCTGGAACCTACATTTCTCTAGGACACATTTCTAATGTTGCTAAAGCATAAGGCAAGAACATTTGTTTAACTGGCTTAATTTTCAGAGATACTTTAACTCATGTCATTAAGTTATCAATAATTTCGAGTCTAGTTTATGAGTCATTGTGTACTGGTTTATATTAAACAGCTTTGAGAGTATTTAGAAGTAAGCCTCACAATTTGACATCTCCATGATATGTATGAATAAGTGATTTTTATATTTTACAAAAGACCCAGACATAAAAAGTGATTACCTTAAAGGAATAACAATAATACCAATGCTGAAACAAAGATCATGGAAATGATCCATTTGGACAAATGGTTTAAGGGGGATACACTTTTCTCTATTGTGAAAATGAATATGGTTTAGGAGCACAGTTTTAGGCAGCAATGAGGCTAAATGTAAAAATAAATCATTAAAACTTTTAACATGTTTTATTGGGGGAAATATATGCCGTGTTTGGAAGAGGGAATGGGGCATGACTAATCGCATAATGAATTCTTCTCAGAAGAAAGAATCAAAGAACCCGATTCTGCACAATGAAAGAACTCAGGGAAGCGCTGCTTCCCAGAGCAGTCAGTGCGACTCTTATTTCCTCCTCTGAATCTTTACCCCCGAGTCCATATAGTCAGTAGTTCAAAGTGGCTGTTGATATGCTGCTTTGAACCACATTCACTGTTAGTTGGAGGTGAATTTCCATAAATGCTAACGATATCATGCCATTATTGGTTATTTGGCTTTCTTCATGCTGTTTATGTTTTTCTGCATCACTTTTAAAGTTAGCTTGGAGATTTTCTTGAATTCGTGGATTTGACATTCCTCTTTTTTAGCTTCTCTGTTACTTAAGAACCTTTTTATTTCATGCCTTATCCCAGTTCTATGCATGTAGCAAGCTAGGATATGGTCTCCCCTGCAAGTACTATTATGCTTCCTTTTTGTACACATTTTGGTTTAATTAATTGCTATATAGATTTTTGCATAGTTATATTTTTAAACTTTTTTCTAATAGGTTTTATGAGAAGAAAGCTTTCCCTTTCTTATACCTTTCTTCATTATATCCTTTCCTCACAATGTACTGTATTTTCTGAACATACCCACATACCTTCAATTTACAATTTCATTTTCTATCAGCATGGTCTATACGGTGGTGCAAAGATTAAAAACAAAGCAAAACAAGTGAACAGTGTTAGCCAGTCATGGTGGTACACCTCTTGAATACCAGCACTCGGGGAGCAGAGGCCTGAGAGTTCAAGACCAGCCGGTTCTACATAGTAAATTCTAGTTCAGCCAGAGCTACACAGTAAGACCCCATCTAAAAACAGCTAAAATAGGGTCTGAAATTGTAAAATCGATCTTCAAGTAAAGCGTATTTAGAAAAAGAAATGCCCCGTGTTCCCATGAAGTCCATCTCTGATCAAGACTGTCGATTCCCTCCCAAAATAATGCTGCCGGTCTTCTCAGAGGCTCCCAGATCTGATTCCATTTCTTTCCTCTCTGTCCACAAATTGTCTCCACACCCTAGCTCACAAGCCAAATAGCAAGTCAAATGAAGCCTTGAAGTGCAGCCATCTGTGGGTGTTGAAGCGGGGTGATTGTGGTCAGCCCTGGGAAGCTGCCGGTGTAGACCACAGATTGGCAAACAACTGTGGGGTGGGGGGTGGGGGAGCTGGCAGAGGGTGACATGTGCGCTCTGAAGCAAACAAAGAGCTTCAAGTGATCAAGTATCCATGCAGACAGCTGGGACTGAGGTTAGCCGCCACCACCTGCTGGAGAGCAGCTGTCAGGGGGAACAGCCAAGTTCAGGGCCCTGCCACAGGCCGTGCCAGCCCAACAGGTGAAAGCTGGACACTGAAAAGAGCCAGAATCTCTGGGACAGACATTTGGCTTGTGGCCTGGAATAGGCACTCATGCCTCATACTCCAAGAGAAATGTCAGCTAGTCCCCTGTCCTCTCTCAAACACCAGTTCCTTCCCCTCCTCCTCTTGTCTTTCTCCTCTTCCTTTTCATCTTTTTTCTTTTATCTTCAAGACAGGGTCTCATGTAGACCAGACTGACCTTAAACTCACTCTGTAGCCAAGAAAATCCAGCTTCTGATAGAGATTATACATCATTTATGCAGTGCTGGTAAGTGGAGGCAAGGCTTAGTCAGGCAGCATGGCCTGTGGCTCCAACCGGGGTGCAGTCACAGCTGCTTCTCACAAGCCTTAATGAAGACTCGAGTTCTTGGGGAAACCTCTTGAGCCACACAATAAATGTCATCACGTCTATAACCAATGTCACTTGCCGGAGTTCTGGGATCACGAAAGGACCCAGAGTCCCCTACCTCTCGACAAAATGACAGACTCCTTTCCTAGCAGATGTTTGCAGATCTGCAGCACACTCCTCTAGGTCGGGAAAGACTTGCCCCACCCTAAATGCACAGGGCAGAGAGACCAGGTGCAGGGGCGAGCACGGGCCCAGCACCGAGCAGACATGACAAAGGTCATCCAGACATGCTGCGGGTCACCAGCAAAGCAGAATCTACTTGGGAGCGAGGGACGAGTGCTGTACGGTCTCTCCCTGGTCCATCATGTTCTGTCGCCATGGACAAAGCTTCATGGTTGATTTAAATCTGCTTATTTGTGAATCTGGGTCTGATAAACCATGGCTGGGGTCTCTTGGCTTCTGGTGCTTGTGATGCCGTTGAATAGAAAATGGTAAACTACTTCGGCCATTAGTGATTTCTACAAGTTTATTCGTGAAAAGGTTTAGTATTGGCAAAAGAGCAGGAAAACGTGCCCTCCTGTTTTCATTCAGGGAAGTTTCCATGTTGCTTTCCAGGGAAGTCGTGTAATAACCATCCAGTTGACTAAGTGCACTTGGTGAGCACAGCATATATATATAGAAGGTCAAGCATGTGGAGCTTTGAAGTTCCACTGTGTATATAAGAGCATGGCAGGAACAGAGAAGCAGGCATGTTTCCTCCGCACCATCCATGTGCCTCCTTAGTCTTAGAATACCTGATTGGCAGGTTTCTGCATGGCTCTAGCCTAGCCGCTACTATGGACCCACTGTAGTGGCTTAAGACTTCTGCCTCAAAACTTTCTCAGGCCACAGAAGGCCACTCAGACTGGAAGAGGCAGAGCAAAGAATTACATAGTAGTTAACTCTAGGGACCACACCTCGTGAATAGGAGAACGTGACCAAAGATGAGAGCCCCAGCCTCCTTATTTTCTAGACAAATTATTTAAATATTTTTCCATACTATTCCTGAGAGAAAGCCCATGGAATTGAGCACCATCTGTCAAAAATCTCACTAACATACACTTGACTCCTCTGTTCCTTTCCCTGGCTCATTCTCCTCATCTCTTTTCTGATTGCTGGGATCATCTCTCAGATAAATTACCCGTGTCCAAATCCTTGCTTCAGATACTATTACTTGAGAACCAAAACTGAGTCAATCTCCTATCAAAAGTATGCGTGGAAAATAAAAATAGATGGGGTACAGTTATTGAGATACAGTCATACAGTAGAATATTGTAAAGTCACTAATGTTACCTTGGACTAACGTAAAAAGAAAGCATGTGATCATATAGGGATTTGTGTATGAAAGCTCTTAGCAGATTTATTCATAATAGGCCTAAATTGGAAAAATGCAAATATTAATTAGCATGTGACTGAATTAAAATGTGGTATAGACATACTCTAAATACTGCTTATAAATAAAAGAGGTGGAATATTGGTGACGCAAGCAACCATATGAACCTCAAAATTAATATAGCCAGTGAAAACAATATACAGAGAATACATGACAAATGATTTCACCTATGTAAAACTTTAGTATCAGCAGCTGTGCTGGTGCATGCCTTTAATACCAGCCTTTGGGAAGCAGAGGCAGATGGATCTCTGTGAGTTTGAGGCCAGCCTGGTCTACATAATAAGTTGCAGGACAGGCAGAACTATATAGTGAAACCCTGTCTCAAAAAATAGCCATTTTAGTATAAGCTAAGCTCTGTTGACAAAGCGAATGCATAGTTGTCTGAGATAAAGTCTGGGAGTGAAAGCATCAGTGAGGACAAGGGAGGAGGAAAGCGGAAGTACAGATAGATACAAGGAAACTTGCCATGTTCGTTATCTTGACTGCAGTGTTCAGCCCATGAGTGTTCACAAATGTGGGCACTCATCAGTGTGTGTAGTTTTGTGTATGTCACTTGATAAATATGAAAAATGACCTAGGATGAAAATAATGACATGAAAATTATTCATATGAAAATGATAGCTTGAAACCAAAAGCTGATTTTAAATCAATGTGAGCATATAAGTATAGATATCCGTACAAATCCATAGATTCATGATCAAAATAAAACTGATCAAAATAAAAATATTTACTAGTATTTATCTCAGAGTTTGGGCTTTACAGCTATACCTTCCAATTTTGATAATAATTATTGCTTCTGTAAAGTAGGAACACATTGATAAGACATAAAGTATCTTATGCCACATGCCAGGAAAACAGCAGAGGCCAGTGATTTTCAAATTAGATATTTGGAGTCCTGGGTATTTCATGAAGATGATTCAGAGACTGGCCCATGAGGAAACCAGGGAAGATGTGACAAGAGCTTCATCAGGCCTCAAAATTGAGCAGATGTTTCCATTTAAGGAACAAATTTGAAGGTGGGAAATACGTTACTTACTGAGGCCCAAAGCATTTAGAGTACTTTATGGTAAAGACAGACAGACAGGAAATACAAGCTTGACTAAGTAAAGCAGCAGAAAGCAGGTCTTAGAGAATAGTCCAAGCAATGGAAATGGACCAGCATTTCCCTCCAGAGTGTACTTTTTTCTTATACCCATTACACTGTCAATGAAAACCATAGCTCCCATCTCAAAGGGAATAAAAGGTAGTTTGTTGAAATATGAGTGACCATGGCCCATGAAGACTTATTTAGGTGACTGTAAATACCATGTTTCAATTTGTAACAGTTTGATGACTTTTTATAGTTGGAGAATGAGGAAGGTATTTATAAATTACACTGATGGGAACATCAGGTAGACAGTTACAGCCCAGCAGGGAAGGAAGTCTGTGCTATAGATCAGGGAAGTCTCTGCTATTTCATGTGTTGTCTGATGACATTCTGAGAAGCTAAGGAATCTGTTTGTACATTCCAACAGAGGATGTTACTGGCTAGTCACAAGGACATTAGTTCAAATGCAGAAGTAAGCAATAAAGGGCTCTTAAGGGTACTAAAGATATTGCAAAGTAAATTGGCTCAAGACCTGCAACATTCCAGCTCTGCACAATCACGGAAGACTTAATCAGTCAGCTGTGTAGAATTCTCACACAGCGTTTTCCCTGGGGACTTCAGTTCACCTTCAAGTAAGAGCCATCCACTGCACAAGACACAGCTGAAGTATAAGTCCACACAATGTCACTCCTGTTAGGAATCCAAAGGACTCCACGGTAGTGCCAGGGGTGGTGCTAGAGATACTTTCAGTGGACTGTATCCTCCTAACCTCTGCCAGAAGCTGTGCCCCATTTTGGTCTTAAATCACCAATACTTTATCAAGGTAGTATGAATTGGCTCGCTCACATAAATTTTAACCCTCACCAACCCTCCAAATGGCTCTGTCTTTTCCTAGTGCTGCTGCAATGCTACTAAAAATTCCAGAGACTCCTCACTTTCAAGTGAAACTCTGAACATCCTTTTGAATGGCAACAAAAGAAGACACACAACTTTCTACTGGCTTTCTTTTTTCTAAGGATCCCTGACAGTCCTTGAGCCTTCTGCAGTAAATTCATATAACCTTTCTGGTGTTATCCAAGTGGCAGCTAAGAAGGCCTTGGAGTGCCAGCTGCTGCCAAGGCTTACATGAGGCAATGAGCTGGCTTTCCACAGGCTGAATCCAACATCCTGAGGCAACATGGGCTACATGGACCAAGGGGCATGCAGTGAAGCTTACTAGCTTCTCGATCCTCATAATCCTGGCTTAATACCAAACACTGTGTCTTTGCCAGCATCAGAATCTGTGTATCTTGTTAGGTTCGTGCACTGGAGACAATTGAAAGTGCATGGCAGTTCAAGGCTTGCCAAAGAAAGGAAAAGCTGCCCACTCATTTCTGGCCCATGGCCTGCTGGGCTTTCTTTGGTGACGGTCAGGAAGCAGTTTATCAGATACAGTACGGTCCTGTCCGTGGACACACTGTCTCAGCACAGTGCGGCTCTTCAAGTGAAATGTTCCCCAGGCAACTCGGGTTCCAAATGACTTAGAACAGCATTTGCATCTGCTTCAACCTAGGCTCTGGTTGAATAGGGAGTGATTACAGCGGTCCTCCACTGACAGGGATATGTTCGAGAAGATTTTCAAAGCAAAGCCATGAACTAAGCAATAGAATTCTGATTTGCTTGCAGAAAATGCACGTGACACACTGCTTCAGTCTTAGGAGCGCCATTTGAAACTGGGCTTGTTAGCCAGATTGTCTTTCTCGATGAGACAGAAAGTACGAGACCACTCAAGATGACTCCAGTTAGGAATCCGAAGGACTCTACAGCAGTGCCAAGGGCGGTGGTGGCGATACTGAAAGGACACTGTGGAGAGATTGGGAAGTAAAGTCCACTCCTTTCTAGTGTCTTGAGAAAAGAGACTTTTTAGTGTCTTTGGGCTCCTAAGACGGAAACACAGTCGAGTACGTCCGTATTTCTCAGCTTAGAGGAGAGTAGTGGGTTAAAATAAAGACAGCGGATCCCAAGAGAATGTACTCCTCATCCCCGCCCAGAGAATTTCAGTTTCCTACAGACAGGGTTTATGCATGCAGCCGCAGAGTCAACAAACACATGGGAAAGGTCATCTTGCAGAGCCCACTGGAGTAAGGGCTGCTCACAGCAGGCCCCACCTGGCCACTTGAAGAACTGCAGCTCGGTAGCTCACTTAAGACCAGATGGCTTGCAGTGCTCCAGGCTAAGCTACAAGAGCAGTTTCCAGCTGGCTTGCTCCTAAGGGGTTTTGGCCTCACTCAAGGAAGTTTAAAATACTGATGACAGCGTCCCATCCGAAACTGTCTAATGTATTCATTGGTCTGGGGTCTGGTCTGGACATAAAGTATTTGAAAGCCCTGACGATAATACAGATAGACAGCTGTGATTGGGAAGCATTGCTTTAAAGAAGAGCCCATTGGCCTGGTTTTACAATAAAGTCATATCGGTACACAATAGCCTTGTCCATCTCAGTGGCAGAACTCAGAAGTGAAAGCAAAAATGGGAAAAACCTGCAAAGGCAAAAGCGCTTATTAGCCCATTTTTCACAGAAAATGTTCCATGAGCTTGTTTTAAAGAGAGGTTTCAGGAAGACTTTTAATGTCGTGGGAAAAAAAATGTCCACGGAATGTAAATATTAAGGTAATGAGGCTTTGGATCCTTCCTGTTGCCCTGTTGCCTTACAAAACACATGCTGTTCTAAAGTCGTAGCTAAGGACATCCGAGGAAGGAAAGGTCGGGCTAGCTTGTACTAGCAAAAGCAGGGAGCTACAGTCTGGAAGACGCATTTCCCAAAGAACAGAGGTAGGGAGGGAGGGAGCTTCAGGGAAGAGTTTCTAGAAGCTTGTGGAAGATGGTGGCTTAGGAGCTGTCACTCCGGAATGTGTGGCACTGCAGAGGTGGACGGATCTGGTGATTTTTAGAAATATGCCTGTCTAGTATGACTCATATTCCCTAGTCTGAGAGGCTTCTGCAAAGCTCCATACATTTCTCATACTTTCTTTTTTTTTTCAGACATCAGGTTAGGCTTTATGCAATGTTGTTCTGTGCTCAGAGAAGCACAGTAGAAGGTGGATTTAAGGTGCAGGGGGAAAGCTAGCCACTTCCGACAGCTTTGAAGGAGTGGGGATGGAACATCTAGGAAGTTAGCAACAGAGCAGTAATAACTGAAATAAGAATCTAAGAGCTTACAGAAGAGCCGAGTGATACTTCTGGGTTCGGTTTCCCAGCTCCAGTTCTGAGTGGTTCTGATGACACATGTTTAAATCAGTATTTGCTGTCCTTCTGGTCGCTGGAGTCCATAACACCCATTCCTACTTCACTGTGAGGCCTAGCATACTGGCACATAAGGGCCACAGTATTAGAGAAGGGACCACATGACATAATCCCCTTTCAGATCCAGATTGCCATTACCCAGAATCTAGGCCTTTAAAAATAGATGGAAATAGCTAAAATAAATAAAAAAGCATGCTTCTGGTGAAGCCTTTCCAGAATAATCAGCAAATGCCCCACTTATTCATATGCTGTGTTGATCCTTTCAACAAGACAAGAATGGTTTAGGTAGTGATTCTCAACCAGTGGGTTGCGACGCCTTTGGGGGCTAACCACCTTTTCAAAAAGTCCCCTAAGACCATCTCAAAACAAAGACATTTACATTAAAATTCATAACAGTAGCAAAATGACACTTATGTAGCAGCAACGAAAATAATTTTATGGCTAGGTGTCACCAGAGCATGAGGAAGCTGTATGAAAGGGTCACAGCATCAGTAAGGTTGAGAACCACTGGTTAAGGAGCTTCCATCTGTCAAGAGCTTTCATAGCAAGGTTGGTGTGGGACAAATGTCTATATTTTGTCAATTATATTTTAAATAAACACTGATCGGCCAGTAGCCAGGCAGGAAGGTATAGGCGGGACAACCGGACAGAAAGTAGAGGTGGATCAAGGAGAATAGGAGAATTCTGGGAAGAGAACACAGTCCCTTAAACTCTGAAAGCCAGAAGGTCCTGGATAGATGTTCTGCAGACACTAAGATACCACAGATAGCAGCCCAGACTACTATACTCAGAAAAGCTTTCAATCACCATAGACAGAAAAAACAAGACAAAATCAGATTTAAACCATGTCTATTCACAAATCCAGTCCTACAGAAAGTACTAGAAGGAAAACTCCAACACAAGGAAGTTAGCTACACCTACGAAAACAAAGGCAATAGATGATCTCACATCAGCAAAATCCAAAGAAGGGAAACTCACACAAAATACCAACAACAACAACAAAACCAAAAATAACAGGAACTAACAATCACTGGTCATTAATAACTCTTAATATCAGTGGTCTCAAATAGCCTATAAAAAGACACAGGCTAACAGAATGGATAAGAAAAGAAGATCCATTCTTCTACTGCATACAAGAAACACACCTCAGCTTCAAAGATAGACATTACCCCAGAGTAAAGGGTTGGGAAAAGATTTTCCAATCAAATGGAGCTAAGAAAAAACTGGTGTAGCTATCCAAATATCTAACAAAATAGACTTCAAAATGAAATAAATCACAAGAAATGATTCATATTCATCACAGGAAAACTCCACCAAGATGAAGTTTCAATTTTGATCATCTATGCCCCAAATACAAGGGCAGCCACGTTTGTAAAAGAAACATTATTAAAGGTTAAATCACACATCAAACCCCACACACTAATAGTGGGAGACTTCAAACCCGACTCTCACCAGTGGAAAGCTCTGCCAGACAGAAACTTAACAGAGATGAGTCAAACGGGTTTAACAGACATCTAGAGACCATTCCTCCCAAAAGCAAAAAAAAAAAATTACCTTCTTCTCAGAACCACAGGGAACCATCTCTAAAACCAACCACATACTCAGTAACAAAGTAAACCTCAACAGATACAAAAATATTAGAATAACCCCTTGTGTCTTATTAGATCACCATGGCTTAAAGCTAGAATTCAGCAACAAGACTAATTGCAAAAAGTCCACAAACTCATGGAAACTAAACAATGTGAAATGGAATCATCCCTGGGTCAAGGATGAAATAAAGAAATTAACAACTTCCTAAAATTCAATGAAAATGTATCCACAACACACCCATATTTTTGGACACTTTGAAAGAAGTGCTAAGAGGAAAGTTCTTAGCACCAAGTGCCTACATAAAGAACCTGGAAAAATCTCACACTAGTGACTTAATAGCACACCTGAAAGCTCTAGAACAAAAAGAAGCAAGAGGAGTATGCGACAGGAAATAATCAAATTGAAGGTTGAAATCAATAATATAGAAACAAAGAAAACAATACAAAGAACAATGAAACAACAAGCTAATTCTTTGAGAAAATCAACAATATAGACAAATCCTTATCCAAACTAATCAAAAGGCAGAGAGAGAGCATCCAAATTAACAAAATTAGAAATGAAAAGGGTAGACATAACAACAGACACGGAGGAAATCTAGAGAATCATCAGGTAATACTTCAAAAAGGGATGGGGAGACAGGAAATGAGAAAGGTAGGGGAAAAGAGGGGAAACGGAAAAGGATGGAGAAATATTTGGCTTTTATTAATGATGTATTGCAGAAATAGTAACCCACTCCTACAATGGTGGCATTAATCCATTCCCTTATGATCTAATTATCTTTTAATGGTACCACCTCTGAACACTGTTATATTAGAGATTAGATTTCTAGCACATGAACTTTGGATAGCAAGTTTAAACAATAGCACTTGCATTACCCAGGTATAATTGGTAACAGAAAAGGTCCATTTATAATTAATCTACCTAAACAGCCTATATGTCCATAAACTGATGGATGGATAATAAAAATATAGTGCTTATATGCAATGGTACTTTATTCAACTGTAAAGAAAAATTAAATTTGCAGGTAAATAGATGGGGTTGGAAGATATTATACTGAGTAAAGTAACCCAGACCCAGAAAGACAAATATAGCATGTTATCACTCATATGTAGCTCTTAACATCAAATTTTTAGATTTCTGTGTTTAAGTTGAAGTATCTGTAGAGCCAGGAAACTATAAAGAGACGACTGGTGAAGAAAGGGGAGAAGATCTTAAGAAAGAGGTAGTAGAACACAGATGATTTGAAGGGGAAAATGGGGAGGGAGGCTTAAGTGGAGAGAGAGGGTTAAAAGAGGATAGAAAGGGAGGAAGTGGTGATAGTGGTGGGGGAATAACTAACACTAAGAATGTTAGAAAAGCAAAATGGAGATATATATATATATATATATATATATATATATATATATATATATATGTATATATGCTGCACAAGGGTCTTTACCAGAGCTATAGGTTGCCAAATAGGAAGCTCAGTGCCAGATAGGATACCACTTCACAAGCTGTTGATCAGAGACCCCTCCCCCCACAAACCGCATATGCTGTTGCCATTGTTCTTGGCTGCCCACCAGAACTTGACAGGAAGATCCTATTGCTGAAGACACCACACACTTTGGCCAAAGTTCATGGAGAAGTCAAGTTGAAAGTAACCATGAAGCTTCCTCTTCCATGCTGGGTAGCTTTCACAGCAGCAGAAGGTCATGAATAGTCTTTCCCAGCTGTGAATCCTAAAGATTACTATAATGGCCAGTGTGACCAGATACAGTCATTCGGTACAATAGCAGCAGGGATGTTGGAGGGTTAACCAATCGCTTTCTGATTGAATTTAAGGCCTACTCCACATGCCTGATACTGTAAATCTGGACAAGAATTTGTGGTTGGGAGCATGTAGGCCCCAGAGATGAACTTCATACTGGACATGGTATTAAACTGACAGAAATTTCTATCTCTCCACTCATAGTTTAGTGCAGCTGACAGACATTATCAGAGATGCTTCTTTGTGCAGTGAACAGTGGTCAGTGCAGAAATTCACAACTGATCAGAATGCAAAGAGTAAGTGTCAGTAGAGTTCCCAGCGATAAATGGGACATCTATGACAACCCACCCTACCCATTGTCCAAGGCTCAGGAACCATTGTGGAAGACAGAATTGAAAGACTCTAAGAACCAGAGGTCAGTGGGGAACATAGCAAAACAAAGTCTTCTGAACATGACAGAACCACCGTACTCATTAACCCAGGGCAGATACAGTTGCCTGCAGAGATCTTCTCAATATCAAGCCAGTTGGCATTCTATCATGAAGAGAGGAGTTCCTGAGCTCCTACCCCAATCTGAGGTACAATGAACAGGTGATGGCTTCTGGATGAGGGAAAGTCGGTCTTCTTTATGGGTGTAGTTCCTGGTAGTTTGAACATGTTCGACTGGATAGCCATACACAAATTTAAATTAGACGGGTTATTTTAAAGAGAGAGAGAACACCAAGTTTGAGAGGATGGGGACAGAGGTGGGTTTGGGGGGAGTTAAGGAAAAGGGTAGGGTAGGTATGATCAAAATGCATCATATAAAATTCTTAAATACTT
This sequence comes from Microtus pennsylvanicus, assembly GCF_037038515.1. Classification (NCBI taxonomy): domain Eukaryota; kingdom Metazoa; phylum Chordata; class Mammalia; order Rodentia; family Cricetidae; genus Microtus; species Microtus pennsylvanicus. The sequence continues at coordinate 122,498,836 of NC_134601.1, read as the reverse complement.
AATAAAATATTTTAAATAAAAATAAATAAACGTAAGAAGTTAAAACCCAATCTGTCTAGAGCTGGGATTGTGGCTCTGTGCTGGGTTCTTTCCTCTCACATATGCAAAGCCATGTTCTAGCCCTAGAACAGCAGAAAAGGAAAAACAATTATAATTAATCTGCCTAATATAGAAACCAAATGTGATAGTAAGTGCTAAAAAAAGTAGGATTTTGTGAAAAGAAAATAAATTCATTTCTTTAAAGTAGGAAAGTAAGTTTATATTTTCTTTTGGTAAAAAGACCATCATGGAGAGACCAGAAAGGGAACAGGTCCCTGTCAGGGAATTTCCACAATGCAAGCCTAGTTTTCCAAGAAGAGAACACAATGGCCCCTTTTTTTGGGGAAACCCTGAGCAGCAGAACAATGTAACTGAGGAAAGCCAATCAAAAATTAATCACAACCACAGAGCTGTCAAGCTATAAGGTCAAGCTCTCCCCAGAATTAAACATTAGCCAATCAGGACTACCTTCATTTGCATAGCGGGAATTTTATAGTGCATCAGCCTAACCACAAAGTAGTTATAGCTCTCAAATAAAAGCCACCACACCCAAGTCCAGGGCAGGCATATATTCTGCTGCTTTCCTTGTCTGCTCCTTCCTAGCAGTGCACTAAATAAATGTGCCTTTTCTACTCTGATCTAACATGGGTAGATTCATTCACCGCTCTAGTCCCTACCATATTTATTGCATGTAAGATTTAAGACAGTAGTACTACTGTACATTAAGCAACAGCGACACTTGTTGACTTGCTTTTGGTACAGCTCTTCCGGTAAAGCTTTTTGATACTTAGGTGTGCACACCTGTATTCCTAGATACTTCAGAAGTAGAGACCAGAGGAGCAAAAGTTTCAATGTCAGCCATGACACAACAGCCATGACACAACAGACCTTGTCTCAACATAGAATAAAAGTAAAGACTCAAAAGGGCCAAGGATGTAGCTCAGTGCTAAAGTGTTAATTTGGCATATGTATACTTTTCTGGGTTCAGTTTCCAGCCCCAGAAAATGTGGGACTCTTTAGTCGTAGTGGGCTTCACGCACAACCATAAATAACACTACCATATTCTTTTTTTTTTACTTTTTTTTTAAAAAGAAAACATTCTTTTTTCACTTTACATACCCATCCCAGTTCCCACTCCCACCCATCTTCCCATTCCCTCCACCTTCCCCCCACCTCACCCCTCATCCACTCCCCAGAGAGGGTAAGGCACATTGCTCCAAGGAAGGACCAAGGCCCTCCTCACTATATCCAGAATGAGCAAGGTATCCATCTAAAGAAAATGGGTTCCAAAAAAGTCAGTACACGCAGTATGGATAAATCCTAATGCCACTGCCAGTGGCCCCTCAGTCTGCCCCAGCCATACAGTTGTCACCCACACTCAGAGGATCTAGCTTGGTCCTATGCTGGTTCCTTCCCTGTCTGGCTGGAGTTGGTGAGCTCCCATTAGCTCAGGTAAAGTGTTTCAGTGGGTGTCCCCATCAAGGTCTTGAACTTTTTGCTCATATTCTCATTCCTCCCACTCTTCTACTGGACTTTGGGAGCTGAGCCCAGTGCTCCACTGTGGGTCTCTGTCTGTCTCCACCAGTTGCTGGATGAAGGTTCTATGGATCATTTAAGATAGTCATCAATCTGACTACAGGGCAAGACCAGTTCAGGCACCCTCTCCTCTATTGCTTTGGGTCTTAGCTGGGGTCGTCCTTGTAAATTCCTAGAAATTTCTCTGTGCTAGGTTTCTCACTAGTCCCGTAATGGCTCCCTCAATCAAAATATCTCTTTCCGTCTTCTCATCTCTGTCCTTCCCCCATCTTGACTATCCCATTCCCTCAAGTTCTCCTTGATGAGTATAGATATTAGCTCTTCTTTGAAGTTCTGGTAGAATTCTGCACTGAAACCATCCGACCCTGGGCTTTTTTTGGTTGGGAGGCTTTTGATGACTACTTCTATTTCTTTGCAGGTTATAGATCTATTTTTATTGATTTTTATTGAGCTCTACATTTTTCTCTTCTCCCCTCCCCATTTCAACCCTCCCCCAAGGTCCTCATGCTCCCAATTTACTCAGGAGATCTTGTCTTTTTCTACTTTCTACTTCCCATGTAGATTATATATATGCAAGTCTCTCTTAGTGTCCACATTGTTGTCTAAGTTCTCTGGGATTGTGGTTTGTAGGCTGGCTTTCTTTGCTTTATGTTTAAAAACCTATGAGTGAGTACATGTGATAACTGTTTTTCTGTGTCTGGGTTACCTCACTCAAAATAATGTTTTCTAGCTCCATCCATTTTCCTGCAAAATTCAAGATGTCATTGTTTTCTGCTGTGTAGTACTCCATTGTGTAAGTGTGCCACATTTTCCTTATCCATTCTTTGGTTGAGGGGCATTTAGGTTGTTCCCAGGTTCTGGCTATGACAAACAAAGTTGCTATGAACATAGTTGAGCACATGTCCTTGTGGCACGATTGAGCATCCTTTGGATATATACTCAAAAGTGGTATTGTCTTAAGGAATGTTGTTTCCTAATTTTCTGAGAAATCGCCACACTGACATCCAAAGGGGTTGTACCAGTTTGCATTCCCACCAGCAATGCAGGAGTGTTCCCTTTTCCCCATAACCTCTCCAGTGTAAGTTGTCATCAGTGTTTTTGATCTTGGCCATTCTTACAGGTGTAAGATGGAATCTCAGAGTTGTATAGATCTATTTACATTGTTCACCTGGTTCTGATTTAATTTTGGTATGTGGTTCCTATACAGAAAATTGTCCATATCTTTTACATTTTCCAATTTTGTGGAGTACAGGTTTTTGAAGTTTGACCTAATTATTCTCCGGAGTTCTTCAGTGTATGTTGTTATGTCCCCGTTTTCATTTCTGATTTTGTTAATTTGGATGTTCTCTCTCTATCTTTTGATTAGTTTGGATAAAAGTTTGTCTATCTTGTTGATTTTCTCAAATAACCAGCTTTGTTTCATTGGGTCTTTATATAGTTTTCTTTGTTTCTATTTTAATCATTTCAGCCCTCAATTTGATTATTTCCTGTCGCCTACTCCTCCTGGATGAGTTTGCTTCTTTTTATTCTAGAGCTTTAAGGGGTGCTGTTAAGTCACTAGCATGAGATTTCTTCACTTTCTTTATGTGGGCACTTAGTGCTTTGAGTTTTCCTCTTAGCACTGCTTTTATAGTGTCACATAGGTTTGGGTATGTTGTACCTTCATTTTTGTTAACTTCTAGGAAGTCTTTAATTTTTTTTCTTTATTTCTTCCTTGACCCAGTAGTGGTTCAAGTGAGTACTGTTCAATTTCCATAGATTTGTGGGCTTTCTGCAATTAGTGTTGTTGTTAAATTCTAACTTTAAATCGTGGTGATCTGATAAGATAGAGGGGATTATTCCAATTTTTTGGATCTGTTGAGGTTTGCTTTGTTACCGAGTATGTGGTCAATTTTAGAGAAGGTTCCATGAGGTGCTGAGAAGAAAGTATATTCTTTTGTGTTTGGGTAAAATGTTCTATAGATATCTGTTAAATCCATTTGATTCATAACATCTGTAAGTTCTCTTATTTCTCTGTTAAGGTTCTGTCTGGTTGACCTGTCCATTGGGGAAAATGGGGGATTGAAGTCTCCTAGTATTAGTGTGTGGGGTTTGATGTGTGATTTAAGCTTTAGTAATATTTCTTTTACAAATGTGGCTGCCCTTGTATTTGGGACATAGTTGTTCAGGATTAAGAAAGACTTCATCTTGATGGATTGTTCCTGTGATGAGTATAAAGTGTCCTTCTCCATCTCTTTTGACTGATTTTAGTTTGAAGCCTATTCTGTTCGATATTAGGATAGCTACACCCACTTGTCCCTTAGGTCCATTTGATTGGAAAATTTTTCCCCAGCCCTTTACTCTGAGGTAATGTCTGTCTTTGAGGTTGAGGTGTGTTTCTTGTATGCAGAAGAAATATGAATCTTGTTTTCTTATCCATTCTGTTAGCCTGTGTCTTTTATAGGTGAATTGAGTCCATTGATATTAAGAGATATTAATGACCAGTGATTGCTAATTCCTGATATTTTTCAGTAGTCATGGTTGTGTGTTTCCCTTCTTTGGGGTTTGCTGGTGTGAGGTTATCTGTTGCCTGTGCTTTTATGGGTGCAGCTGGCTTCCTTGGATTGGAGTTTTTCTTCTAGTACTTTGTGTAGGGCTGGATTTGTAGATAAGTTTTGTTTAAATCTGGTTTTGTAATGGAATATTTTGTTTTCTCCATAGATGGTGATTGAAAGCTTGGCTGGGTATAGTAGTCTGGGCTTGCATCCTTGGTCTCTTAGTGTCTGCAGCACATCTGTCCAGGACCTTCTGGCTTTCATGGTTTCCATTGAGAAGTTGGGTGTAATTCAGATAGGTCTGCCTTTATATGTTACTTGACCTTTTTCTTTTGCAGTTCTTAATATTCTTTCTTTACTCTGTATGTTTTGCATTTTGATTATTTTTTGGTCCAGTCTATTTGGTGTTCTGTAAGTTTCTTGTACCTTCATAGGCATATTCTTTTTTAGGTTGGGAAAGTTGAATATATTTTCTGAGCCGGAGTTTTTCTAATTTTTCTATCCCTATTATTCTTAGGTTTGGTCTTTTCATGGTGTCCCAGATTTCCTGAATTTTTTGTGTTAAGAATTTGTTGGCTTTAACAGTTTATTTGACCTATAAACCAATTTCCTCTATAGTATCTTCAACACTGTCTTCCATTTCTTATATTCTTTTGATTATGCTTGCCTCTGTAGTTCCCATTTTTTTACATTGATTTTTCATTTCCAGAATTCCCTCGGTTTGTGTTTTATTTGCTGCCGCTATTCCAATCTTCAAGTCTTGAACTGTTTGAACTGTTTGCTTCACCTGTTTGATTTTGGGTTTTTGGGGGGGTTCTTTATGAGATTTATTGGTTTCTTCCTATTTTTTGTCTTTTCCTCCATTTCATTAGGAAAATTTTCATTTCCTCTTTAAACATCTCCATCATCCTCATAAAGTTACATTTAAAATCATGTTCTTCTGCTTCTTCTGGGTTAGGATGATCAAGTCTTCCTGTTGTATGACCTCTGGGTTCTGGTGTTAGCATGTTGCTTTTTAGGCTGTTGAATGAATTCTTGCATTGATGCCTACCAGTCTCTTCCTCCAATTGGTGCCAGCAGTGTCTTTGCCTCTTGGCCCAATCCTTGCAGTGACTGTCTGGGTTTTTTTTGGGGGTGGGTGGGTGGGAATTGTTCTTGTTCTCCATTATACTGCCACTGTCTGGGTCTCAGGGAGCCGCTGAGGTCTCCCTTGGCCTACTCTCTTGGTCCACTCTCTTGGTTTGCTCTCTTGGTCCACTCTGTGCAGTCACAGCCTGTGTTTCGGAGTTCCTCTGAGGTTGCAGGGGATAGAAGTGTTTGGGAGCAGAGTGGGACTTGTAGCTTAAAGAGTCCGGGTGATGGAATGAGGCATTGAAGCAACCTCCCTACAGGAAGCTTGCCTGCTGGCTGGCTAGAGAAGCTGAGGCAGGTTGGGAAGGGGTCCTGGGCTTTGCCCTGGTATGGAGGGCCTAGCGAGAAGGGTCCAGCACTGTGGAGGTGATCACTCACATCTTCGTCTTCTCTGTGTAGTTGCAGCCTGTGTTTCCTCTACCAGATTCTTATTCCAGCTTTGCCAGTGGCTTCAGCCATTCACAGCATTATCATCCACTTTTATGAAAGCCTTCATTTTAGCAAGCTTGGCAGTTTAAGTCTAAATCTGTTTGCATCTCAACATCACATTTTACAACATCCACATTCAACAACACAGTTACTTACCAAGTTCTTTGCTAGAATATGAACTCTTTAATGGCGAATATTTGGCTTACTTATCTTTTACCATCAATGACTGCCATAAAATAGGTACCAATCAACATTAGCTGAATATGATTGATGGATTTTCATTTAAGATCTTCATCTTCAAATGCCGACTAGCAAAGAGCCTAACATGATGTTCGATTGATGATGGACTTCATTAGGTAATTAGTTTCTTACTATAATTTCAAAATGCTCCATTGACATTTGCTTCCATATCCAATTTATGAGTATTTGTACAATAAATAGTTGAAGGCAAAAAACTCTTTAATATTAATTACTGACATCCTTAGTGGAGGTAGTTATTCATCTACCTCCAAAGACTGCCATAAATTAGGTAGCAATTAATAGTCATTAAATTGAATCTTGTTTCATTTAATATTAATAGCTTCATCTTCCATATTGCTAGAACCATATCATTCTACTTGTAGAATGTTTTGTAAGTGTTATTTGGGCTGATGAATTAATAGTCAAGTAAAAGAAAACATATTTATAACCTTTACACGGAAATTTTCAATGACTAGATATCTCTCCCACCTCTCCCTCTCTCCTTCTCTCCTTCTTTCCCTGCCCCTTCCCACTCTCCCTCTTTATTCCCTTCCTGGGATTGCCAAGCCTTTTGGCTTGTTTGCTGACACGTGCCTCTTCAGGAGGCAGCCTTCAAAGCAGAGTCCTGAAACAGCAAAGTCTGTAGTCTCATTTAGAAGGACCCCTCTAAGCAAGTTTAAGAAGATGCAAGATAGTGATTCTTTCTCATTCCCCTAGAATTTGAACACACCAATGTAAAAAGTCCATTAACTCTGCTTTTAAAAAACAAGAAAAGCAAAATCTCACAGAAACAGATCAACTCAGATTCAGTTTCGATTAATGAAGGAGCTGTGTTCCTTCACTGTTTGTTCTGGGAACTTTTCAATCACTTAGCGTTGGCAAATCTTCAGAACAAAGACGGTAATTACCAAATAAAAATTGCCTTCAGTGCATTGTCTGTGTTCACAGTTTGGCATGAACAGATTTATGATCCTTTCTTTCCAATAGGAACTACCAGTCCGCCTTTCACTTCAAATAGCCTATTCATCTCAGCATAAAAACAGCTAAAATCCACTAGCAGAATATGCTGCCTCTGCAGCCAGGGTTGCAGACAGCAGGAATCAGCTTCTTCCAGCAGCCCCAAATAGAACTGGCTTTGAGGAACTACAAAACAAAGGCTCGAAAAAGCACTTACATAATTTTTGAAAAACAGCAATTATTTAGTTCCAGTTCCTTTAACTACTCTGTATCTTTACCCAAAATTAAAATAATTCTGTTGTGTACAAAATAGTCAAAATGCAGATTACCATGGGCAATTTGGGCTTAAATAATGATCTGGGGCTGCTATTCAGATACAGAGATTGATACTTTCTATTCCCTGGAAGGCAATGTCAGAGAGTGTTTGTTTTGTTGGTTTGTTTGTTTGTTTGGTCTTTGTTTCATAAAGTTAAAAAAAGCATAAAGAAACACTTTAAGAGAAGCAAGCAATAACTATCAGCAAAACATTATCTTTTTGCCACCCTCAATCCCATACTTGAAATAAAAGTGTATGCTCATGGAATCATATAATAACATTACTAGAGAGTGGATTCATAAATAAGTTTCTAGAAAATACAGACCCTCCTGGAAATCTACATACACATGCATACATACATGTTAAATCTCATGAAACAATTTCCAAATTGACAGTTTTCAGCCACAATTTTCTCATTTATATATATATATATATATATATATATATATATATATCTTATTTCGTTTTTCTAGCAATAGGGACCTTGAAGTGGCCCGTTGGCTTTTTGTCATCAGTGTATAAGAACAGCTCTCCTTGGTCTATCCCAAGAAACCACTCACTGTCACTATTCAGTTAACAGGAATGTGGAGCTATAACAGAGTGGCATCCTGACAAATCACTTTTAGAACTTGAGGAGGCTTATTTTCTTGCCTTCACCTGTTGTTCAGCCTATGTATGACAACATGTAACTCTCTTGACCTTATTAAATCTCAGGATGCTTTTTCCTAGCTTTTTATGTTTTATATATATTTATTTTTTGTGTGGGGGGCTGGTTTGCCTCCATGTATGTCTGTGTAGCATGTGTGCTCCCTTGGAGGCCAGAAGCAAGTGTCAGATCCCCTGCAACTGGAGTTACAGATGATTGTGAGCTGCCTTGTCAGTGTTGGGACTTGAACCTGAGTCCTCTGGAAGAGTAGCAAGTGCTCTTTAATTGCTGAGTCATCTCTCCAGCTCCAGGATGGCTTTTTAAAATGTTACTTAATATTTTTGCCAGTGATAGAGATCGAATCTTGGGCTTCACACATACAAGGCAAGTTCTCTGCCATGGAGCCATATTCCCAGCCTGTTTTTTAAGCCATTTGACAACAGGGTCTCACTAAAATACACGTACATGATGAGAACCAGAAATTAATTAATTTGATGAAGTCATTAGAAATAGTTACAAGTCAAGAGATTCAAACTTTACAAAAGACAACGATCAAAAGATCTGAATCAATTGAGGAACTTGTTAGATTTGATAAGCAAGTAAGGGAGGTGTAGGTAAAAGACAATAGTAAAGACTGAGCATTGCTAGTACTTCTCAAAGTCAAAGATAACTTACCAAGAGTTTTAGCTACTTGTCCTGTTACTACTTCTGCAAAGCCATCAAATACTACATATCCAAAGGGTATACAGAATGTAAATAGGAACCTATAATTATGAAAGATCTAGAAGATATTAAGTAAGCAGTAGTATCTTATGGCATGCATTCACCATATGTGACAGAGTTGGTAAAGACATGGGCTTCAAGAAATAAGGTTACCCCACATGATTGGCTTCAACTAGTCTTATCTGTACTAGACCATGGGCCACAGCTTCAGCAGAAGAGTTATTGGAGAGAGGAGGCTAAGGTCCTTGAACATCAAGGTAAAGTCAGAAGTAGTGAGGCCTCCCAAGATCAAATTCTTGGTGAGGGTCCTTATTCTGATCCCCAGGAAAGCTTTATTTATTAAATAAACTGAAATGCCACTACAGACAAGATCTCATGTATTCCAGGCTGGTCTCACATCTGCGATGTAGTCAAGGAAAACATTGGCGTTCTTATCCTCCTGTCTCTCCACTAGGGCTTTGTGCATGCTAGGCAAGCCTTCTACCAACTGAGCCATACCCCTATCTCCATTAGTTTGGTTTGTTTAATTGATTGGTTTGGGGATTTGAGATAAAGTCTCACACTAAAGCACAAACTGGCCCAAACTAGCTTCAAACTTATAGCAATCCTCCTGCTTCAGCCTCCTAGGTGCTGAGATTAGAGGTGGGAGCCCAACGCCCAGCTTGGATGCTATTTTTAAATGGAGTGTAGAGAACCACTCCTGATTATCCCTCCCATCACCTCTTCCATAGAGAGAGGATCCGATAAGTCACTCAGCTCCAGCTGGACGGACTTCCTCGCAATACTCTGCCCTGACTGAAGAATGAAGCCTCTAAGAATCCCCACAGTAAGTGAATCTGTTGAACTTTTTAGCCCAGCCTCCAATAGCTTGACCATAGAAACACTAAATAACTTCTGTACTCTGAGCGTTTCTCAAGCACATGCAGGTAAGCACTAGACTAGAGTGTCCCCAAGCTCACTTCTGTAGCTAACATTCTGGAACTAACTCTAGGCTCTGGAGTTACTTTGTGAACAGGTAACCATGAGTCTCCATCTGCTAAAAAAAAAACTGAGAAAATTTTAAACTTGGGGCAATTTTTTCCTAAAAGTTCTTTCCCTCTCCATTCTTTATCTACCATGCACAGGAATTATCTACAATCCTCAGATTTCAGGTTGTCTCTCGGTGTGCAACTCTAAATTCTGCAAGTATGTCCTTGGTTGGAGGTATCCTGGTAGATGCTGTTCATACAGAAACACAACTTCTAACTCAAAGGGAATAAGAGATAGTTTGTTTTAGAACCAAATATGAGTGAGTGTGGCTCAAAAATACAGATTTATGGCACCCCCAAATGCCATGTTCCAATATGGAAACAGTTTCATGAAGTTTTTACAGTAACAGAACAAAACAAAGTGATATGTTAAGGCATTTTAAAATACATTATGGCGCTGGAGAAAGGCCTCATGGTTAAGTGTATGCACTGCTCTCGAAGAGGACTGGAGTTCAGTTCCCAGAATCACCTGTAACTCCAGCTCCAGAAAATCTGAAGCCTCTGCCTTTATGGGAACCTGCACACACATACACACACACACACACACACACACACACACACACACACACACACACACTGCATAGATGGGTTCCAGGGAATCTCTGCTATAGGCCTTAGATGCTATCTGATGACATTCTTAGCCTTAGGCTAGTAGTCTACTCCACATTCCAAAATGATTTCACATAGCAGTCATAGGATGTTACGTAAAACACAGAGATAGGCAACAAATGGGTAATAAAGAAGGCTAAAGATAGCCCAGGTAAATTTGGCTGCAGATCTGCATCATTCTAACTATACACAATCATTAAAATTCTAATCAGCCAATCAGCTTTATAGAACCTTTACTTCAGAGGACACCTCTTTCTGGGAAATTCAATTCACAATGTAGATTAAGGAATTGGTCTATATATAAAGCAACAATATTCTTCCCTAATTCCCATTTTTACAAATCAATGCAAATAAAGCTTCTAAAACATCATCATTACTACTATAATCTCTTGTGTTACTTGACAGCATCCCTCAAGCCTTTTTCAAACTTGGCCTGTCTGCCTGCTTTAAATCCCAGTTGTTCATATTTTACTCTCTCCAGCTTCTCTCACTGGCACACCCAGACAGCAGTTATTACCTACCACCAATATAATAATTGTTTCCATATCTAATGCCTGATTTCTTCCTCTGCAATATTTTTCCATTTCATTTCCATTTCTTTTTTTTCTAGAATTCCTCTAGCCTAACTTCTAATGGCTTTGATTACTCTATTCTGGACTTCCTCCAAGTGAACTAAAGTTCCCAGTTTGAATACAGCGCTTCCATGGAGATAAGACTCATAAAGCATTGGATCTTAAATCTGGCTGAACATCAGAATCATACTTTTTAAACTACGGATCACTAAATCCAACACAGCCATGTCATAAACTTTACATTTTCTTAGACTTTCTGTTCTTAAGTAACAGGATTTCACTGGGCCATAGACCAGCATTGGCCTAGTTCCTCATGAGGTTTGTGACTATGAACACTCAGTCACAATGGCTCTCTCTCAAATATTAGCTTTCCTTGGTTAGAGACGCTATCAGGAAAGAGAGGCATCATACGACAAAAACTGTATTGATTTTCGTTAGAATGGATTCCTTCCAAAATCAAGGCCATTCTCAGCTTTTATGCCACTGGGAGGCCTTTCTAGTCCAACACAACTCTGCCAAGAGCACTCAAAGTTCACATCTTCTGGAAAAACTGTGCACACCTGACAAAATTGAGAGCATGGGAGGGAGAAGGCAGTGTGGAGGGGGAGGAGGAGGGGAGAAATGTGGAGGAAAACTTGAGGGAACAGGATGGTTGAGATGGAGGGAGGACAGAGATGGGAGGAAGGAATGAGATATTTTGATTGAGGGAGCTATTATGGAGCTGGCAAGAGACTTGGTACAGGAGAGATTCCAGGGACTCCACAAGGATGACCCTGGCTAAGACCCTAACCAATAGAGGACAGGGTGCCCAAACTGGCCTTGCCCTGTAGTCAGTTGATGGATATCTTAAATGTTACCATAGAACCCTCATCCAATGGCTGAGGGAAGGAGAGGCAGAGACTCACAGCAGAGCACTGGGCTGAGCTCCCAAAGTCATGTCAAAGAGTGGGAAGAGTGAGAATATGAGCAAAGAAGTCAAGGCCATGACAGGGACACCAACCAAAAGAGCTTACCTGATCTAATGGGAGATCCAGCCAGACAGGGAAGAAACCAGCATAGGTCCAAATTAGTCCCTCTGAATGTGGGTGACAGTTGTATGGCTAGGGAAGACTGCAGAGCTGATGTGGAATTCCCCTCTGTATGCTGTGAGTACCATTAGTGAAAAAAGAAACTGCCTTGGCCAGTTGATAGGGCACAACGTAGATAGGTGGGGAAAAATAAACTGATTGCTGGGAGAAAAAAGGGCGGAGTGAGGGAGAAGCCATGGAGCTGCTGCTAGAAACAGAGGCACTGAAACTTTGCTGGTAGGCCATGACCTCATGGTGATGCACAGATTAATGGAAATGGGTTAAATGAAGATGTAAGAGTTAGCCAATAAGAAGTTAGGGCTAATGGGACAAACAGTGATTTAATTAATACAGTTTATGTGTGATTATTTCAGGCATCTGAGGGGCCAGGAAATGAACAAGCAGGCTCACTACTATTGTCTGAGGTTTCCTGTCCTGCCCAGTTCCCGCAATTGTTAAGTCCCAAAGAAATCACACAAAGGTTTTCATTAGTTATAAACTGATTGGCCCATTAGCTCAGGATTCTTATTAACTCTTATAACTTATATAGCCCATTATTCTCATCTACGTTAGCCATGTGGCTCAGCACCTTATTCAGCAGGGCAGTCACATCATCTTGCTTCTTCTGTGATAGGGTCAGGACTGCAGAGGAATAGGCTTCCTCCTTCCCAGAATTCTCCTGTTCTCAGTGACCCACCTCTACTTCCCCTATCTGTTGTCCCGCCTATACTTCCTGCCTGGCTACTGGCCAATCAGCGCTTATTTAAAATATAACTGACAGAATACAGACCATTCTTCCACACCACTCTATAACATGGGGCCACTGGTGGTGACACTGGAATTTGTCCCTACTGCTTGTACTGGCTCTTTGGGAACCTATTCTCTTTGGATGGATATCTTGCTTGGTCTGGATATAGTGGGGAGAGCCTTGGACCTTACCCAAAGCAATGTGCCTTACCCTCTCTGAGGAGTGGATGAAGGGTGGGGTGGGGGGGGGGTAGGTAGAGGGAATGTGAGGAGGGGAGGGAGTGGGAACTGGGATGGGTATGTAAAATGAAAAAAGATAGTTTGTTTTCTTTTTTAAATAAAATAAAATTTAAAAACCAAATTAGCAGTGTAAGCCTTTCCATGGTGTCCTTGACACCTCTGACTTACACAGGTCAACTAACCTGGGATCATAAGGACTCACAGAGACTGGACTGACAACCAGGGAGCCTGCATGAGGCTGACCTAGGTAGGCCCTCTGCATATATGTTATAGTTGTATAATGTGGTTCTCTTGTGGGACTCCTAACAATGTGAACAGGGGTTGTCTCCAGCTCTTACTGGCTTTTGGGACCCTACTTCTCACACTGGGTTCCCTTGCCCAGCCTTAATACATGGGGAGGTCCTTAGTCTTACTGCAACTTGATAGGCCATGTTTATTGATACTCGTGGGAGATCTGCCCCTTCCTGGATAGAGACAGAAGAAAGGGGAAATTGGGAAGGGGAGAATAGGGTAGAGGGACTGGGAAGGGAGGATGGGGAGATGCTTCAGTTATGGTATAAAATAAATAGATTAATTTAAAAAATGAATTAGCTGTATCCAGCAGTGGTAGCCCATGCCTGTAATTCCAGCACTCAGGAGGCAGAGGCAGGCAGATCTCTGAGTTCTAGGACAGCCTGGTCTATAGATCAAGTTTCAGGACAGCCAGTGCTGAACAGAGAAACCCTGTCTCAAAATAAAAGAATTAACAGAAAAAAATAACAAGGAAGATTTTCATTCCATTGCTTACACTTGACAGCACTTACATTCCTTTATCAAGACATCATTAGGTTTCTCCTGCAAACTGAGGTCCATCTTATTCTTATTTGCTATCCTTGTAGCACTTAGGAGCATCTCAGTGTTATTGCTACTACTGCTGTTTCTTTCACTGATGGATACTGGGACTCTTATCCCCTAACCAGGCTTTCAAACAGATAAATTAGCCCAGAGTTAGATCTAAATGAAATTCCCTGTAAGGAAAGGGCTACAGCCACAATTCGGTTCCAGTTAACCCAGGTACTGTGGAACATAAAAGGCTATTTATTAGCCAAGTTTCAGGGAGGAAGAAAAAACTGAAACAAAATAGTGACAGAGTCTATAAGTTTGTAGAAGGTGTTCCCTTGGGGATGGCTCCCAAAGCCATGGTAGACCTTCTCATTCCAAAGCAATACTTGGGGAGAGGCATGTGTGAGGGAAAGGTTGGGGGTTCAAATGCACTGCTCAGAGCGAGTGTGGCATCTTTGCTATCACATGTCTACAAAACTCTTCAAGCTCAACTGCAAATGAGTCAGCGGAGTGTTCTGGAACAACCAAGGGAGAGGATGCTGCCTTTAGGAGACTATTTATTCGGTTGCTACATAATACTCTAGGTTAATTCGGCACAAGAATGAGTGAAGCTATTTGGAAAAAGTGATAGCAGCTTGAAAGCCTCGCCCACCGCTGAGCTAATGCAGGAAGAAACCTTCCAGTTCTGTGCAATTAATTATTTTGAGGGGGTGTAAGAAAGTGACATCAACCAAATATCATTACAAAATCTTTTATCATATTGGCCCACATATCAGTCTCATAAAGTCAGGATTACAGGAAAAAAAGAGAATGGCTCGATATTTGAAAGAACCTTTCATATTTCGAAGTATCATATATGTCCAGTGTGGTTCAGGAATGTTAGGTGCATCAAGAGCAAGCCTTGGTCAACAAACAAATTAACATGACATAGAAACATCTTTTCTCATTTTCTGAATCCCTCTACACCTGGCAAGATGACCAGAGTGGTGAGTAAATACTTTCAATATGCTCAGTGAACTGGGTTTATAGTGATGTTTACAGTGACTACAGGAGAAACCTTGGTCTCAAAGAAAGAAAAAGATTGGAGCAGGGAGGAAGGGAGCCCTTGGTTTCGGAAATCTACCTGTCTTCATAGGCTGTCCTTAAATGCTGCTCCTGAGACTACTTCATCCCTCCTCGTGGTAGGCAGTTGCCCCAGTTATATTAGTACTTTCCCCTCAGTAGAAATACATCCTCACGTTCTCAGCACCAACTTAACCTCATTTCATCCATTCTCCTTCCCCCAAACTGTTTTGAAGCACTTCCCAGACTTTATGTTGTTTTATCCATAAATAGTTAATTATTTATGTCTGAAAAAAAACAATAGTCATTTTTGAAAACAATACAATCAGGCTGAGAATATTTGTTTTCTGTGCATGGCTGAGGCCCAGAGTTCCACCCTGTCGTAGTTACAGTTCCTGCTGCTGTAATGAGACACCATGACTACAGCAACTCTTAATAAGGAAAACATTTAACTGGAGCTAGCCTACAGCTCAGAGCTTTAGAGCATTATCAGCATAGTGAGAAGCACATTGATGTGCAATAAGACATGGTGCTAGAGAAGGAGCTGAGAGCTCTACATCCACATCACCAGGCAACAGGAAGAGAGAGACACTGGGCCTGGCTCAAGGTTCTGAAACCCAAAAGCCTATCCACAGTGACACATTTCCTCCAACAAGGACACAGCTCCTAATAGTGCCACTACCTATGGGGACATTTTCATTCAATTCATCATACATCCTCAGTACCAGATACGTGTAAAATGTACAAATATGTGTATACTTTATACATACATACATAAAAGCCATAATATATTTATTGAAAGTAAAATATTAGCATTTTTATCAAAGTCTACTTACTGACCCTATATTTCTCACTAGAAAACATAGTGTAAACTATCCAAGTAGAAAAATAAAAAGATTGTTTGATCTTTTACTTTGACCACTTATTTGCCATGTATCACATGCCCACATAAGGAGGGTGTGCCCATCCCTAGTCTCTCACTAGATATTACATGGTATCTGGACACGAGAGAATAAGCATAAATGGTATTCCTCTTCAATGCTGTGCTGGCTGCACTGAACTTGGAATCCGCACTCAGACAAGCATGTTTTGGGATTGCTTATGTGGTTTGTAAGAGATATGCTAATAACATACATTGTGAAGCCTTACAACAGCACATCATTCTTTCAACGTTGACTCTGCAGGTGCAAGGGCATGGAATACTGTAGCTGAAACAGGCTTTCTAGAAATGTCTTAGCTTCACAGAAAAAGAAAGCAGACTGTCTCAAGACAACTATTCCAGAGCTGTGCACATCTCCCTAGCCCAACACTTGCTTCTATTATTGGCCCTAAGTGAGTCTACGAAATGGCCCACAGGTCCCACATTGACTAGGAAAACTAAGAATGAGTCCCCAAAACTGAACTGTAAACTTGTCGAAAACATGGTGATTCTTGAACCTTATTTCTGTAACTCCACGGCACCATTCTCAAGGATAAATTCTGTAGATGGCAAATGTTATATAAAATTGTCAAAAGGATGAACCTATGTGGAACTTAAACCAAAGTAATACCTTAAAGGCTCTTGCATTTGTTTTCCGTGGGGGGGGGTGGTTCTGTTTGCTTTTGAGAGAGTTTGAAAAGGTGCACCAGGAAACTTGCAGGTCAAGTCTCCAGAGCACTGCAGAAGAGTCTCCAAGACACTCAACGAACTCAGATCCAAACTGAATCAGCCAGTGGTTGAACAAGCAATCCTCTAACCTTCTGCCAGTCCACAACTTTCAGATGGCCCTAGAATTTAGCCAAACTAAAAGTATATTGCATTGGTTTCTGCAGTGACCTTTTACCAAGTCATATAATCTGTAACAAGGGCAAACTCGGTACTGAAGAGATGGTTCAGCAGTTAAGAGCACTGTTTGTTCTTCCAGAGGCCGCAGGTTCAATTCCTAGCACCCGCATGGCCGCTCACAATCATAGTTAACTTCAGTTGCAGGGGATCCAAAGCCCCCTTCTGGCCTCCCCAGTCACCATCCAGCAAGTGCTACACATACAGACATTCAGGCAAAACACCATATACATAAAATAAAATGAAATTAAAAAAGACTGCCTAAGCACCTGCAATCCCATGCCTTCGAGATCTCCTTTACAGAGACCAGGACCACCGGGATGTTCCCCTGAGCATGAGAGCAGCATGAGCAATCCAGACTCCGCATATAGTTGGGCTCTTCATCCTTGGCAGCACGGCCATATGGAGCCAGACAGTACCTTACTGAACATACCCTGTGGGATATCTGCATGATCCCTGGTCCCTCCCCATTAGATGGCAGGAGCATTCTCTCTCCACGAGTTATGAAAACTAACACGCGTCCAGACATCATCAAATGTCCTCCCTCTAATGTGGGGCGTGACAAAATGAATCCTTGTCAATCATTACTGGAATGCAGCGCTGTGAAATTGTGGAACGTAAGATGGCGAATGGATATAAAATAGAGTAAATCTACTGCACGTCTTCAGGGAAACCACTGCCATCATGCCGTCATTACTGGAAACTTCAAAAAAGCAGAAATAATAACTACGCATTAAATAATAAATGAAAGCTCCCTTTGTTTTGAAATCATCCCCAAGAATCTGGAACGTCGTTGTGTCAATCCCATCCTTTTACCTATGAATATGAGTGATAGAAAGAGACTCTGCACAGTGTCTTCTGGGGTTTACTGGTGAGAATGGTCCCTAACCTGGGGCTACAGTTCCCATGCTCCAGCTCTCAGCTGGAAATCTTTGTCAACCACTCCCCCAACTCCCCACATTGTCTGAACTTGAGTTTGGAACTATAGGAAGGTGAGTCTCAGAGCCAAAAGTAAGGCAGTCTGACCACAGGAGAAGGATGCAGGCCCAGATGCTTGAGACCAGTCAACTTGAAGGTCTGTGGCTTGAAGTGCTCATACATGTAGAGAAGAAGAGGTTTTCAAATGATCCTCAACTCACCAGAGGCCTAGTCCTGATTTTTTTTTTTATTGGCAGGGATTATAAAGAAGCCAAACTGAGTTCAAGAGTGCTGTAGACATGCAGTTATGAGCCTGCATTGCTGTGTTAATATTGAAGACAATGAAGTTCTATGTGTGTGTGCATGTAAAATGGTCATTATGTACATGCAAACACATGCATATGGAGTATCAGTTCATCTCTGCAAGGACCTAAGGCGATGGCAGTGATGGGGGTAGTTTAAAGACATTAACTACAAATTGAAGCTGAGACACTGATCAGAGAAAAATGATCTGTAATCCTGAGAAAGAACCATCTGTCATGGCTGGAGGCTCAAGGAGAGAAGCGATAAGTGGAGAGGCCTCACGAACAGATGGAGTGGCCTGAACCCCCACACAGAGCAGAGGGGACAACAGCTGGGACAGATTCATCCAGATGGATGACTTATGACGTCATGTGTCAGATTATACCCAAGTGAGGGGCTGAAAGCTCTAAGGAAGTCTAGGCCAACATAAAGGTGCTTCACAGATGGTGTCCACCTCGGAATTCCACAAGGATGAAAATACAGCACAACCATGCCTTGCTGGCCTCTGTAGAAAGAGCAGAAGGAAGGATGGACTCTCTCCATCCCTTCTTTATTATTTGTTCCTAGACTAAATGGAAATAGAGAGGGGGAGAAATTGAGCTTTGGAGATTATTAGCTTTTTTCGAAATTACATGATGAAGGAAATCATTCAAAACTTTCATGTTTCAGTCCAACAAAGTGATTCATCGTCCAAGATTTGGGGAAAGGGGGTATTCTGAAGGTCAACTTAATCCAGTCTTCCTTGAGTAATCCCACAAGCACTTCAAACAACACATCAGAAGCGGATGCTCCTTTCAAATAAGAAACCCTAGTGCCTATTTCAGTCAAGGCATGGAGTCTTGTATGTATGTGGCTTCACATCACTGGTTCTTTCCTTTCCGTACCTTTCCTTGGCCAGATTACTGACTGTCTTTGGCCAGTGGTACCGAGAGGAGATAAGCATGTCTGGAGCATCTGTTCAGTTAATGTCCCCAGATGGTGTTTATCAAATCCATGACACAACAGAAAGCCACAAACACCTCTTTCCTTTCCATTCACTGGCTCAAACCTCTTTGAAAATAGAGGTCAGTCACTTTTGCCCTGCCAGGCTGGCTTCTGCTTACTTCAAAGGAGGTAGAGTTCAAAGGGAAAAGGCAATGTGGAGGCCCATTGTTCAGACACGGGCTGGCTCCATTCCCAAGGCCTCAAGGGAACTGGGGGGTGCCAAACCATGTCCACTCGATTAGATCGTCCACCAGCCTTTCATGAAGCAATTCTCTCATTCAGGAGTAAGAACAGAACCTTTCTCCCCACACTCAATACATCATGTCTTGTCTCTTCTCGATGCCTTGCTTTCTTCCCATCTTCGAAGTTCTGTAAATCACTGGATACTTATGAAGATTTTCCAAGGCTTTTAATACCTCCCCCACATTTGTGTGCACTGCTAAAACATGATACTTCTTTTTCATGCAACTGGTCCCTTACATCCCAGCACTGTTATAGGATTAACTGTAAGTCTCTATTAAATGAGTTGGAGATTCTGAGTTGACTCAGGTTCTTAGGGAATTTCTGCCACAGAAAATGCACAGGCGTCAAACGGTGCCCCCTCCATGCAAATTATTTCAAGCAAAAGTCCTTCAGACTTAGCAGGAAAGACGTGAAGAGGCAAACAGTACATCCATTACCAGTAATGGAGTCCCGGGGGTCAGTCTTGCTCTAGCCTTTTTCTTTTACTATGGATAAGAGCAGGAAGATCTTCTGTATGACGTATGTCTTGCATATGATGACGAGGCTCAAACAACGACACTCTGAGTGCTTGTATGTGTTATCCTTGAAAGAAATTACCCCCCCCCCCCAGTAACATCACTCAGGATTATAAACTTCGAGTAACTCGCTGCCTAGAGAATGAAGATTCAGGAGCAGCTTCATTGAGTGGCTCTGGATTTTTATGAGGTTACACTCAAGATGTTTGCTGAATCTCTATTCATCTGAAAGCTCGCCTGGAGTTCATGGATCTACTTCCAACCTGACTGCCTCACAATGTTGAAAGGTCTCAGCTTCTCCCCAAATGGACCTCTCTGTAATGCTGCTTTAGTGTCATAAGAAAAACGAGTGATCTAGTTCCCAAAGTCACACAACATCACTGCTGCCATATTCTTTGAGGTAGAAGTGAGTCACTCTTTTCCCCGAACTCAAAAGGGAAATGAGATTCTATCCTTTAAAAGGAGGAAGGTCGAAATAATTTATGGAGCTACTTCAAGCCGTATACTTAAGTGGTCTACCAGTCAGCTTTTGCATACCCTTACATATCAGCTCTGAACCAGGCAAACCCCAGTGATCATGAACCCAGAAGTACAGCCACAGCTAAAAAAGTTCTGAGACATTAGATAGAAGAAATCTAAAACAGTCTATGTGCCTTGCCCTGCTTCTTCATTCCGTCCCCTTCAATGTGTTTTCACGGGAATGGGGACATCCATAAACTACATATTCAACTACCTTTATGGGCCATTACTAATCTGAACCTTACGCTCATTTACACGGGTATTGGATTATAAAATACCTTTCCTCATAGAAACAACCAAAAAAGCGAAACTGAGATCTGAGGAACAACAGGGATGTACTTGATGAGGTCACAGCTTTGGAGAACGTTATGAGCAAACTGTTTGTTTAACTGAATTGTAGAGGACAGATGGAAGCTGACACTTAGAAATGTTCATAAAAAAATAATTTTCTTGTACCCTGGACCTGAAGGAAAGACCATGTCAGTTAATACTATGTTATATACAGACTCACATTTTAAGACAACTAGATCATCTACATTTTAGAGGTATTTTTCTTTGTTTATTTTACTTTTGCTGAAAATGAAATTGTGAAGTTTTAAACCTTCAGGAAATTGAAGAATGGCACAGTAAACACTGGTATATCCCCAGCTTCAATCTTTACCATATTTGTTCATTTATTCTGCTCCCTTGTTCCCTCCCTCTTCCTCTCCCTCTCTCTGTGAGAGCGAGCATATCCAGACCAGTGTTTGTTGTTACTGCTCACCCACTTGAAGGCAAGTTGAAAACATTGTGACACTTCAATTCTAAATACAGCTCCCCCAAACGAGAACTTCTCCTATATAACCTAATACCTTATGTTACTGAGAGAATTAACAATAATTAAACTGCCAAAGGGACACAGAAGCCATCGTAACTGACCAAAGTGAAGAGGAAATGTGCATCAGCCAAAGAGTAAGGGGCTCCTCACAGCCCTGCCCAGCTATCCCCATGGGGAAGCTGAACAAAGACACCAGAGGCTGCAGCAACTTTTCAACGAGGTCCAGTTTGCCATCTGCCAGGGATTTCCTCCTCTTGTGATTTACCTGGGCTTTATGGGCGATGCAGATCCTGGAATGCCTGACCCATCCATTTTAAGCCAACTTCAGAGATAAAGGACTATTCCGTCATCTGGATTTGGAAAAAGTCCAATACGGATGGTGTGCACTCTGGCTACATGAGATAGGAGACACTGTTTGGATGAACCCATGTCAGAGTGGAATATCTGCTACAGACTATCAAAACAGATATCTTTAAATGTTTCATAAAAAGAATGGGAATAAAAGATCGTAACTCCCTGAGCAAAATAAGAAAAACTACATCCAGCCGGGTGGTGGTGGCACACGCCTTTAATCCCAGCACTCGGAAGGCAGAGGCAGGCGGATCTCTGTGAGTTTGAGACCAGCCTGGGCTACAAGAGCTAGTTCCAGGACAGGCTCCAAAGCTACAGAGAAACCCTGTCTTGAAAAAAAAATAAAAAATAAAAAAAAGAGAAAGAAACTACATCCAAAGACTAGAGAGATAGCTCAGCAGTTAAGATCACTGGTTTCTCTTTCACAGAAGGCCCTGCTTTGAGTACCAGCACCCACATGATGGCTCACAGCTGTCTCTAACTCCATTTTCAGGGGATCTGATGTTTCTCATGGACTCCTGAAGCACCAGGAATACAAGTGGAACCCGGACATGGTATAGGCAAAACACATACACATAAAATGAAATAAAGTTTAAAAAAGGAAACTGTCTCCATGTTGATATTGATATTGATATTATTTAATAAGTAAGTTGGGAAAAGAGGAAAATCCTTGTCCTTATTATAGAAAATCTACCATTAAACCAAAGGAGCAATGAAAGAGTGATTTCTAAAGTCTCCTAAGATATCTTTTCACAATAAAAGCCTCCTCAACTCAAAGAAAAGTGAGCATGGCTGGATTCATGTTGTGAGAAATAGAGGTTTTCTTCATCAGAGATAGTCAGGCAAGGATAAGTATTTCTTGAACTGCCTACTACCCCCTTTGAGTCAATTATTCAGTCTTGTCAGATTGTGAAGTCTGTGAAGTTGAGCTTCTACCAATGGGATGAGATGTAGTCCTGTCTATACTAGTGATAAAGACAGGGGCCATTTGGTAAGCATGTTCACTCTCCTTGTCTGGGGTCCAGTGCACTCATTCTACAAAAACAAAACAAAACCTCCTGCTGAATTACCTTGGCTTTGTTCATTTGTTCCCTTGTATGACACCAAGATTATTCTTTTCCTGGTAATGTTCCTAAGTAACTTGACGAGTTCATCTCTGACCAGATCATGCTTCTACTCGGCTTGCTGTTTTAAAATGCAGCTATTAAAAGTTATTATTATCTAGATATAGGGACACCAATAGATCAGGAGCATACCTTAACTGATCTCATTGAGCACATTCTGAAGAGGAAGGGACGTAGGATTCTGCATAGAGCCACACAAGAGGAAAGGTCAGCGCAGGAGAGGGTTGGGATTTGAGCTTTAAAGTAGTCGTTTTATATATGAAAGGTACACTTGTAGTCCAGCGATTGCTAGAGATTGGATAATCCTGGAAAATGCTTTCTCTCCCAAAGCCACCAAAAAACTAAGATGTCAAAACAGCTACAATACCTGGTGAATGTGCACACCTAGAATATGAAACTACTTATTTAGTTCTCCAAGGTGACCCACTTGTGGCTGGTAGCCTGACATCTCAAGTCTTTTCCAGATGGACTTTTCAAAGGGTCTTAAAAGTCTCCCACTTCTCAGATAAACCCTGTCTCGAAAATCAAAAAAATAAATAAATAAAAAATTTTAAAAAGTCTTCCACTTCCGTGATTTGGATGGCTCAATGGTAGAGTGTGTTTCTATTATACATAAAGTCTTAGGTTTTATCTTTGATACCTGCAAGCTGACAAAACATCCCAATTCTGAACAAAAAAAAAAAAATGTTAGCCACTAAGCTAAGGCAGGAATCTTTAGGACCAAACTTCTATATTAGTACACATTCAAATAATCCTTTTTTTTTTCTTTCAGCTCCATCTTTTTGGGGGAAATTGAGCATGCCCAGAGGTGTTCCTGTCTACCGTCATTATGACATAAACTGAGCATGCCCAGCAGTGTTCCTCTCTGCCATCTTTATGTCATAAACTGAGCATGCCCAGAGGTATTCCTGTCTACCATCATTATGACATAAACTGAGCATGCCCAGCAGTGTTCCTCTCTGCCATCTTTATGTCATAAACTGAGCATGCCCAGAGGTGTTCCTGTCTACCGTCATTATGACATAAACTGAGCGCGCCTAAAGGTGTTCCTTTTCTCCATTTTAGCATTTTAAACATATGATCCATGATCTTGACTTAAACATGCTCCAAAACATGTTCAGTATGTTTCTCACTTGAACCATGGCCTTAAAGTGAGCACGTCCCTAAAGAACGTTCTTATATGTGAATCCTTTCTGTCCAGTTACAGAAAGAAACAGAAAAGCAAGGCGAAAGTCCTTGAGTGAAGGGCACACTGAGGTTTCAACAACTTGTGTAATATCCTGTCAGTCTTGATAGGCTAGAAAAATGACAAGACCCCAACTCACTGAAGAGCCGGAAAAGTGTGAGGAAAATTATTTATTTATTTAAAGGAGGTTGCTGTTTGCTTCACTGTTTGCCTCAGGGTTTTACCTATCACCCACTGAATAAACTTGAATTTTTATACTATGCTACTTATTACTAAAAATTAAAATTACATTAGTTTCTATAACTCAAGATGATCTTTCTTTCCAGTTTGGATTGAAACTTCTGTATATTATTAGCCTTGTGCTTCAGAAAAGAAACAGTGCATCAATTCAATCAGTAGTTTTAGAGCCCGTTCAATGGGCTAGGAACTGTAATGGGCACTGGTGGAAAATGGTTAAAAAAAAATGAATACGGGCTGTAAGTCAGAAGGCAAGTGACATACAAAGAGATGAAAGACTCTAAGAAAGATCGGTGCTGCAAGTCACAAAGAATCAAGACTGGGCAAAGCTTCTTAAAAGGAAGTGAGCATCAGATGGCAGATGGTACCCCCCACCAAAGAGTATATCCATTGCTATGCATGAAGCCTCATGGGCTGAGGAAATGTTCTAAGGGGAAAATAAAGCTCTAAAGCCAGGCCCTAGGGTTCTCTATGAATGGTAAGTTACAGAGAGGTCAGAGGGGAGAAAGAAAGCGTCACCCGTGTCAAATGGCATGAGCTCCAAAGAGGCTCCATTTTCTAAAGAAGATTGAGCATGGTTAGAAAGATATAATGAAAAAGGAAGATTATGAAAAAATAAATACAAACACTTAAATTTTGTGTATCCATAGGGGTGGCCCTAATTTATACTGAATGTCTGTCTCCATCACTTTTCACTGTGCCTCTTAAGACAGAGCTGCCTGAAATCAGAGCTTACCAACTGCAGCTAGCCTAGCTAGCCAGCTTCCGCAGGGGGGTCCCATCTCTACCTCCAGAGTCTTGGCATTACCAATGACCCCCATACCTACTTGGCTTATGAGTGGGCTCAAATTGCATGGTAAGTGCTTTACCGCCAAACTATGATTTATAGTTTCCAAAGAAGGCCCAGGATTCTTCATTCCCGCCTACTGGGAGGTCAATAGAATATAGAATTGCTTGGATTAATTCAGTGCAGTTCAGCGTTGCATTCAAAAGTGGTTTGCTAACGCCGCTCCTCTCCCTAGCCTTCCTTCCTGTGCCTTCATACTTTGTCTCCCATCCCCATAAGCACATTGCCAAATGGTGGTTTCCATTCCAAACCAACTTTCACAATCCTAGTGCCTTCTGATGCACAATTTGTTCCCCGTTTCATGTGCTTCGTTCAGCAACAGCTTCACTTTCAAAAAAGCAGTCTGGAGGAACAGCAAGCGCAATACGCAGTCCCAGTCCGTCGAGCACAGAGGGCGTTCCTAACAACCCACTCCCCGCTCAGAAATCACAGAACAATTGTTCTAACTGATGTGCTCAGAAACTGCATTTGATTTGCAATGCAGTGATTTTGATTGATAAAAGTAATATGCCTTAACGGCTCCTGCTGTCTGAACTTTCAAAAACTAGAGTGTATACTAACTAACTTATTAAGATACTAAAAATCTGTGGTATATTACAGTCTGGTGGGAGAAATTGCCATTTATGAAAACGAAATCAGTCTTCCTATCTAGTGAGAGATGTCCAACTTGGCGAGCCTTTGGCAGGAATCTTGGCAAGACTCCAGTCAGCCAGAAGCTTCTTCCCCGTGAAAGCTGATATCCACCCATCTGAAGATGTGCAATTCCACAACATGTACCAAAGGGTCACGGAGATTTTCAAGGAAACAAGTAACTTCTCAATGACTGGAGATGTTTGTGTAACTTCTTCCTTTCTCCCTGTAGGAAGCAGGATTTTGCCTTTGAAAGTCAACGGAAGTGTATGTAATAATAGCTGTTTTAGGCAACAAAGATCATCACAGGTATGAAGCTCAAGTTCCCAAAAAGAAAATTTAAATTTTTAAAGGAGAGACCTCAAGAAATCCAAGCTGATTCTTGCATTTGGGCTTGAGAAACATAAAACAAATCAATAGGCAGAGATTTGCATAACCCTTATTGGATTCCATGCGCTGTAAATATCTTATTAGATACATAATGACATGAAAGAAGAGGTACTTGTGCTTGTGGACATGTGGCAAAGATACCCATCAGAATTAGGACACTCACTGGGAATGTGTTAAAATCAGGTGAAGAATAAATGATACCAAGATGAGGATGGCACTGTACGGACATGAGAGAGGCAGTCGATAGACTAATAAAAAGAGAACAGTAGATAGGGCATCATGCACGATTGCCATGCTGTTTCTCATCACCCTTCTGCATTGGTGTTGGAGACAAACTCTGATGAAATAAGGAGGGGACCATTGGTTTGAGCCTTCTGATTCAGGTTCACTACCCAAGAACCTCTTCATCATCCTAGAGAGAAGCAAAGGGCTGTGTGCCGGGTCTCAGGCCTAGAAACCCGAGCGTGCACAGCATTCTGGAAGAGCTGACCGACCACAAGTATGACAGACATGGGTGACTTCACATTTCTGTCTAGAAAGAAAGAATTAGCTTGAGCGAATACATGCAGATTCATCAACCCCTCCCAGTTGCAGGAAGTGACTCAGAGGTCAAGTTTGGTGGCCCATCCAGCTGCACCTTCCTTGGAATGTAGTGAGTCATGAGAGCGTCAGCTGGATAAAGAGACCTCACAGGCCTTGTTCATTTTTAGCTCTTTTGTGGATTTCTTTTGTATTATTAAAATATAATTACATCATTTCCTTCCCATGTAGACATTGCACTCAACTAACCCAATTCCAATGAACCCACAGGCAGATAGGGAGGAAAAGTAACTTACAAAAGAGAAAGGTTGTGCCTTTTAAAACCTTTTAGCCAGTACTAAAGAATAGATGAGGACTTTTTGCTTGTTTGTTTGGTTTTAGTTTTTTTTGGTTTTTTTTTTGTTGTTTTTTTTTTTGAGACAGGGTTTCTCTGTAGCTTTGGAGCCTGTCCTGGGGCTAGCTCTTGTAGAGCAGGCTGGCCTCAATCTCAGAGATCTGCCTGCCTCCTGAGTGCTGGGATTAAAGGCCCTAGAATGAGGCCTTTTAAAGAGCGCTCCCTGAAATGCATTGAAAATTATTTGAAGGCTATCTCAGGCTCTGTGAGTTCATACGTTTATCAGCCCTATTGTGTCCGGAAAACATTGTTTTCTTGGAGTCATTTGCCACATATATCTCTTATCATCTTTCTGCTTTCTCTACTTCATAGGTCCCTGGGGCTTGAGGGGAGGAATGTGACATGAGTTTCCATTTAGGAGTGAGTTCTCCCAAGTCTCTGACTCTCTACGTGTTGCCTAGCTGTGGGTCCCTGTGATTGTACCCACCTACTACACGAAGCTGCTCTGATGAAGGTTAAGTGAGGCACTGATCTATAAGTACAGCAGTGGATCCTTCTAAGGTTGTGTTCATTTAGCAGGAAAAAAAATGCAGGAGGTTTTCCTTTAGGGCCTATGACCTACCTAGTCTCAGTTCTTAGACTCCTTAACAGCATCAGGTATGGGATCCATCTCATGAAGCAGGCCTTAAATTCAAACAAAAGGTAGAGCCACCATTCTGAGCTTATAATTCAGCACGCAGGTCCCAATACCAACCAAAATGGAAACAACGACCTAGTCCATCAAAGACGTGGTTCATAGTTCTTGGTAAAACATTTTTGCAAAGCTGGAACATCTTTTGATAGAAGGTGCTAGCTTGATCATTCACATTGTAACTTGCAATGGAATCTGGGCATGTGAACTTTGGGCAGGTCCTGACAGAAGTCTAGCAGCCAGATCAGGCTGTGGTGGAGCATGTGTGGAGGGGAGAGGCAGGCAGACACACCAGGCTAGACTGTGGAGAAAGGTGTGCAGAATCTGGCTGGGTGGAGAGCTTGGATGCCAGCTTTTTAAAATGTAGACTCTGGACTCTGAACCTTATCCCCAATCCCTAAATTGCTCTAATTAGTCTGCCTGAGTATCTGTCCAGAGTGGGAAGGACAAATATGTTGGATACTAAAAGTCCCAGCTATGTAACTGTGTTGGTTGTGACACTGTATGTAAGACCCAGCCCGCTTTTGGAAAGCTCGGCAGACAAGAGTACAGGCTCTCTTGACAAATAAGCAGAGTCAAATGAGTACATTCCTTCTCTTTCCTTCACAAAGCTCATGCAGATGTGACTTGCACCCTCATCTAGCAAGATAGCAATAGCTATCACCTCCATTTAACATCATTGTAAAGGAGGAAAAGCAAAAAAGCCTTTCACACTTTCTAGGAAGTGCCACCTAGCAGCTTACCCACCAGTCAGAACTCAGGTATGTGGCCACATGAAGCGAATAGATACACTCTTCTAGTTGAGTTGCCATCCTGAAAAGTTTCAGGACTCTGTCTAAAAATAAAAATAAAAATGAATACTAAATAGGCCTATGCAATCTCAATAAGAGGCACCTAAAGGTATTTACTTGTCTGAGTCCGTGGACCTGTTGTGAGGTAACTCCACCAAAAAACACAAGAACAAACTTAAAGTCAAATAGAAAGTCTTCATTCTCACTGGCCTACAGCTGCACAAGGAACTCTCCCGAATGATACAGGCTGAGCCTTGCCACTCCTGGTATTTGATGTACAAAACCACATCCTGGTTTGATACACTTTAATCACGAAGAACAGTTAGCAATAAGTGGAGCAACAGAAGTCAAGAAGGCAAGGTTAGTATATTTTGGAACTCTTAGAACTATGGACTATGATGAATTCAATCTTTGTTTTCATTTTGGCTGGTGCTGCGGGTCTACGTGCTGGGTTCTTCAGTCAGAATGGTGCCTCTAACATGGGGTCAGTTATGTTAAGATCTGGGTGAGAGGGGGCTGTTGCAGACCCATCTGTGAAATGGGTAGCCAGTGCCTAGTTCACATGGATGGTGCACTGGAAAATGTGTGTTAAGAGCCTGTACAGTAAAGCTTGGACCCAGATCTCCAGGTAGATTTTATACTGTAGTTATACCTGATAAACAGCCCTCAAGGGCTCAGAGATCCGGGGAATATAGTATTTGAATATTTAATTATTTAAAAGACTTTTTCATAACAAAAAGAGACAGGGTGGCTCCTTGCAGCAGCACTCTACTTCCTCCAAAGAAGACAAATGGGCACAAAACAACGTCCATCCACAATTTGCTTCAACTGCCAAGCGCTGACCACTGGGAAAAACTGCCAAGCGTTGACCACTCGGAAACTGCCAAGCACTGACCACTGGGAAAAACTGCCTTTCATCTAAACTGAAGATGACCAGACAGTGGACAGAATCACTGGAATTGACAACCTAGCTGTTCAGGTCAAGGTAGGCTTGTCTTCCTATAGATTTCTTAGCCCACAAGCTCTTCTGGAGCCTGGCAGGCCCTGCACTAAACTGCAAAAGACAAATATGACCCTCAGCAATCATGGAGGACCCTGAGGTCTAGGTGCCAATCAAGTAAGTTCTCTGTCGTTTTTTAATCAGTAACTCAAGTAAAATTTTATCCTTCTCAAAGATCTCCGATGCAGTTTGACAGTAAAGAGGTTTTGTCAGTTTAAAAGGACAACCTCACCAAACAAATTTCAGTAAATTACAAATATTTTTGTTATTACAAGTTATTAAGGCGTGTACCTACAAGTTATAAAGGTGTGAGGACAAATACAAGTTATCAAATTTCTCTCGTGTTGCCTTCCATAGTCTTAAAAATATTTTTCATTGTGCAAAAATATCTGTCACAGTCATTCTAACATAAATGTTACTGTTTATACAATGTATATGTCTAAAACTTCTGTTTTCACAAACCCAAAGAATTCTTGTGAGTTCCAGGGAGCCAAATGGAAGGATCCACCTTAAACAGGTCAGATACAGCCCTCTCAATTCCCTGGTCCTAATTTTTTTTTCCTAAACTTAACTTTGTCCTCTGTTCTACCAATACCTTAAACAGGTATAAGAGACACCAGACATTTCCATACCACAAACACTGGACAGAAACAAACAGATCAGCTACACAAGGATGTGACCAGCACCCAGCCTTCTCATGTTCCCCTCAAAGATGATGCCCACAAATTAGCAGGAAGCAGTCTTAAGAATCTGCCACCCCAATTCCCTTAACCTGTGGTGCCTAACCTCCTGCCTTTTTATTATAAAAAAGAGATGGGAATGTAATGTATATCCTGTCTCTTTAAGAGACAAGCCACGCCCACTTCATCTCCTGTCCGCTGAGGTAGGCAGATCTTCCTTCCTGCTTGCAGCCTCGGTCTCTTCCGTTTCTGTCTCCCTCTCGGAGAGGCAGCTTCTGACTCTCCCCACTTCTCCCCTTCCCCCCTTCTTTCTCTCTCTCTCTGCCTCTCTGCTCTTCTCCCCTTCTCCCTTCCCCCTCCATAACCCACTGAATAAATATCCAACCTTACTCTGCATGGTGTGCCTTTCGATGTTTCTGTTTCTCACCACTGCCTGCCACCTCTGGGGATTTGTAGCATGTTTATTAATCCATTTCATTGGTGCCATGATGTGGATGGCTCTCAGATGGCTTTCCTGCCCTTGAGCCCCTCTCCTGGGGTCAAGATCCAGAACTGGGTATTTTTATTTATTTATTTATTTATTTATTTATTTGCACAACAACCATGTGGAGAGGGGAAGGAGTGGGCATGGCTTGTCTCTTAAAAAGACAGGATAGACCATTACAATATGAACTGTCAGTGGTCCCCGAATTCTACCTTAGAGTGACAGGCACTTAATACAAGCCCATCTAATAGTTGCTTTTGACATTGCTGCTGCAAGAAGCAACATAAGAGAGAAGGGGGTGATTCTGACTTACAGTCCAAAGGAATACAATCCATCAGGGCAGGAAAGACATGGCAACAGGAGCACTGAGAGTTCGATCACATTCTTGCGGCTATCAGGAAGCAAAGCACAAGAATGCTTCCTCCATTTACTTTAATCCACACCCCAACCCATGGAAATGTTCTGTCCACATTTAGGATGGATCTTTACACTTCAATTAAAGTAGTTTAGCTAATCCCCCAGAGGCATGAGCAAAAGTTTGTCTCCCTTGATTCTAGATCCTAGCAAGTTAATGAATAAGATTAACTGTCACATCACTCTTTCTGGAAAAATAAGGGCTCTAGACCTCAGAGAGCTCCAAGATTTCTCAAGACCCAGCATCCCTTGCTGTATCATCCCAAACATAGTAACAGGATATCATGACTGATTTAGAGTCAAAACGGCTATGCCTTCATTTTATAATTTTAACCCCCTAGTCCCTCTAGTACTAGATCCAGCCTTACTCTCCCCATGTGTTTTTCTAACCCCTCCAAGTTTACTTTTTCTGAAAATCCTTCCAGTGATTTCTAAAACCTCCCAAGTCTCCACAGGCTCATGACTTTCTCCTCTGTCATATTATAGAGAATGTCTCCAGCAATTGGCCTCATGAACTTAATGAACATGTGTAATGAAATGTGTATTTCTATGTTGGGACATTACATCAGTGTCATAAATGTGTTATGACAACTGGTAGTTTTTTTTAAAAAAAACATTATTCATTCTATCTAGTATTCTAATAAGTATCAACCTGCACATTCTAAGAGGCATCTATCATTTAAATTCTTCAGTGTTTTCTAAGATGCCTTTTCCAAGCATTCCACATCATATACAGAATAAGCTACCATTTGGTAGATGCAAAATTTTTAGTTTAACAGATAAAGTGAGTTGTTTTTAAATGTAAGTCATCCACCCAAAACCTTCTTCAAAGCTTCAAGCAGAAGTACTAAGATCTAGCAGGCTACCTATTTCCAAGCCCATGTCATGTCTCCATCAGAATAAAAATGCCTGCTTCTCATTCAAGTCTATGTGAACTACATTGCTCTGTGTTAAGATTCATTGAGAAATGTCAGGCTTAAAATTTAGAAGTCTAAAATATGCTTCCATCATGATAAATTATACTACTGTATTAGCACTTATGATTTCAAACATTAAAATAAATGATGGTAGTAAAAAAAATGCATGCTAGTCATTTATTTATAAGCCTTTACCCTCCACTAGTCTATCTGATATATAGACAGGTCAATCAATGTTGACTATAATGAAAAATTTTGCTTGACCAAGAATAGGCATTTAGCTCAGACAATGTTTTTCTAAAAAATTATTTTGCCACAGATAGCATGATATGAATAGAAAGATACTTGACATTTTATATTTGGGGATATCAGACAAAATTTTCAAACTTCCTAAGTTAAAATAATTGTTTCATATAGTGATGCCTTGACATCTAAAGTTGGTGTACTGATGAGGGAGAAAGATCCTAGCCTAATGTAGCCAAACAATTTACATACAGAGGATTCAGAAGTGCCAGCATAGAGGAGAGGCTTCACAAGTGCCTGCAGCTAAATGTATTGATTGAAAAGGTCAGCATACTTGCAGAAGCATCCATTAAGTCAAAATATTCATTGTAACCAGGGAAACCAGGGGGGAAAATGGAAAGCTCTTAAACAATGAAATGGCTTTTGTGCTCCTGATATGAGACCTGAATATATCTATATCTCTATCCCTGGGACATTTTCTTCAGAGCCCTAGGACTCTTGACTATGGTGGTTAATTGCTACATGAAAAATGAGAAAGCTGTTATCGAGCACAATTGCAGAGTGAAAGGCTGGTTGATGACTCACTGGCATGCAAAATAAATGAATTTCTTGATCACAACAATCATGACTAGCCTTTATAGTTAAGAGTTAAGAATCTGTGGATAATAACCACCAGAGTTGGTATTGTACAGAAGATAGTCTGTTGCATCTTAATCATATATAAGCAGATATGTGGAAGATATCAAGAGCCAACTGTGGGTTTCAATTTGTGGCCAAGAAAACCTGAATATCTTTTATTGAACTGGCAATGGGTATCTGTTTGTGTTCTCATACACATATTAGATAGCACTAATATAAATCTTAAAGTAGCTAAGCTATAGCTTGGCTCCAGCAGTGGCCTAATTCCCTGCATTTACCATTAGCACCCTTAGACTTCAATGAGCTTGGTCTGTAGGAGACAGTGTTTATTGAGATTTACAACTATATAGGCAAACATACGGACCTAAGATCACTGTTCTGCTGTGCTAAATGGGAAGATAACAGATTTTCCACATTACCATATGAGAAGATCCCTAATGTGTTTCCTAGCAAGGAATAGCTGGTTCCCAGGAACTGTCACATACCTTTTCATTCTTTGTTGCCTTTGTTGTTGTTTGGGATGGGGTTTCCTGTAGCCCAGGCTAGCCTTGAACTCACTGTGTAATCAAGATTGACTTTGAACTCCTGATCTTCCTGACTTTGCCTCCCAGGTGTTGGAAGTACAGCCCTGCAACACTATACCCAGACTCTTGTTTTCCCTTCGTCAGCTCAGGGAGGAAAGATTATGAGAAAAAAATGAATGTAGCCTCTGGCTCACATGAGGAGGCAAGCTATAAGAGCACTGGTCCCACATGGCTATTGACCACCCAAAGTAAAGTCAGTCCAAAATCAGCTGTGCCATTAAGCCTACACTTTTTGAACACTTTTATGAGAAGAATGTAAAAAATGCAATGATTATAGTTGCATGTTGGAGACATTATTGTAGATATATGGGCTCAAGTAAGCTATATTATTGAGATTAATTTCACCTGCTTCTTTGAACCTTTTTATATAGAACAGAGAAAATCTCAAATGTTTGGTTTAGCGGCCCACATCTACCTCTAGGAGATAAAACTGAGAGTAGTTAAGATTCTACATATGCTTAAAAGAAAATCATGGGTCAGGAAACAGCTTGGTCAGGAATGTGCTTGTAGTGCAAACATAAAGAACAGAGTTTGATCCCCAGAACCCACATGAAGGGTAAGGCATGTTTGCTCTTTGCTGACCACCAGAACTAGGTAAGACCCTATTTCTGAAATACCACACACATAGAGAAATCAAGTTGATATTGACCAGGAAGCTTTCTCCCTCTTGGATAGATTTCATGGTACTGAAAAACCGCTATGTAGGCAGATGAGGGGGAAATGTCACCAACAGTTTTACTGAGCTGTGAATCATGTGAGCTAAAATAATAAGCAATGCAGCAAGAGATGCTGATTAGTGCAGTGGTGGCACAAATGTTATGGGAGTAACTCTACTGCTTTTTAAATTGAATTTAGGATCTGCTCCATAGGAGAAATCACCAGCTTAGTACTGTAATTCTGGCCAAGAACCATTGTTGAGAAGCTCACAGGCTCCAAGGCTGAATCTACTACTATTATTCTACTAAATGGAAATAGTATCTAAGTGCCATTTAAATTTGTATCTTTCTACCTATAGCTCTTGGACCTTTTCAGAGAAGTTTCTTTGTGCAGTGGCTGGTAGTTAACACAGAAACTCAGAAGGGATCAAAAAAAAGAAAAGAAATGACTGTGGAGTTCTAGCCACAAATTAAACATTTATAACACTGCCCCGCCAATGTTCAAGGCTCAAGGACCATCAAGGAAGAGAGAGTGAAAAGACTGTGAGATTCAAAGATGGAGGAGAACCAAAGCAAAACAGTGTTGTCTAGACAGGATGTAACCACTGCACTTGTGAATTCAGAGTATCTGTGTGCAAATATTGAGCTAGTCAACACTTCTGCAGGGAATGGGGAGGGGTGCTCATGAGCCCACATCCCTACTGTTGATGACTTCTGGGGGATGGAGGCTCAAATTTCTTCTAGGGTAGGCCGACCACAGTCCAGTGGAAAACCCTATGCCCAGGAATGTATGAGCATCACAAGTTGGACTCAATCAGGTTTTTTTTTTTTTGGTTATTTTTGAGACTGTAATTTAATTACATTTGCCCCTTCTCTTTACTTCCTCCAGACCCTCACATATACTCAGCCGCACTCTATCAAATTCATTGCCTCCTTTTTCATTGTTACTGAATGCATGTATGTATTTGTATATTCATATACATTACTAAATATAACCTGAATTCATATAATATTACTTGTATGTACGTTTTCAGAGCTGACCATGTGGCACTGGACAAGTGGTGTGCTCTTCCCTGGGGAGGAGCTCTTCTCCCACTTCCAGCTTTACTTAAAGTTACCCATAGCTCTTTATGCAGAGGTAAGGACCCTTGGGCAATTGTCTATCGAGTTTGGTGTATTTATTGGTATCACCCTTGTTCATTTGTGTGGTCATGTTGGGGAGACTTCACGGGTGTATTTCTGGTATTAAAAGGAGACAATCATCTAGAAAACTTCCTGACCCTCTACCTCTTATAATATTT
The DNA here is from genome assembly GCF_037038515.1 of Microtus pennsylvanicus. Classification (NCBI taxonomy): domain Eukaryota; kingdom Metazoa; phylum Chordata; class Mammalia; order Rodentia; family Cricetidae; genus Microtus; species Microtus pennsylvanicus. Next base: position 122,463,978 of record NC_134601.1, on the reverse strand, counting down.
TCATCCACTCTTCCACAATGTTTCCTGAGCCTTAAGTCTCAGAGTGTTTTGGGCTCTACAACTCTGCATTTTGTCAATCAGTAGGGTCTAAGAGAACAGGGGAGAGAAGTAAGTGAGTACGACCATACTATATTGTATGAAGTATTCAAATAATAAAAGTACGCGATTTTTAAAAGCTGAGCGTGGTGGTATGCTTGTAAGAAGGCAGAGAGGTAGGTTCCGGGGGCTCCCTGGCCAGCCAGCCTAGCCTACTAGACAAGATCCTAGCCAGTGAGAGACCCTGTCTGAAAACCAAAGGTGGGTGGAATCTGAAGAACAGCACCCACCACTGATCTCAGGCCTCCACACCCATATATGAACACATACACTTGAACATATGTGAACATGCATATACATAGCTACATACAGAAATAAATTTCAGGAAGTCATGACTAAGCCAGTTTACTGTGCACGACAGGGATGCGTTCTGATTTATGGGGCTATGCATTCAGGCCCCAGACACAAAAGAAGATGCTTTGGAATCAAGGAGGAAATATCTGCCTTCTGAGGCAAGGAAGACACGGTCGCAGAATAATTACACATAGACAGATGATGGAAATGGCTTTCTGAACATCATACCTTCTTCAAGCTCTTTGTCCCTTGGACAGTCAGTCATGAGACAGCTAGCTACTGGACATACTGCTCAGGTCACCAGCTGCTGGCGTTTTAAAGAAATAAGGCAACCACCAGAACTTGGATTCTCCTAATCCTCCTCTACTTTTCACTTTTCCTTCTCCTGCTAACCAATTTCACATTAAATCCCAGTTCATACTCAGGTGTCCCAGAGTTTTCTAAGGCAATCACATTTTTTTCATTTCTAAGTTCATCTTTAAAATATAGTCACATGTCATATTATAAGATATTATCAATCAAGCAACCAGTGTTATTCATTTTCAGGGTGCACATTCACATTTCTCTCAAGGATTACATCGATGCAGAAGGCTCTTCTTATGGGATGTTTGGCTTTTATTCACAGTCTCCCACAGTAGGATTAGTTGGAACATCCAAATGCATAATCATGGGATGCACTAGTTCTCAAAATTCCACCCCCTCTCATTTCTGCTCTCAGCCCTTGCCTGTGTTCTCCTAAGTACCCATTTGAGTCTATAAAATTGCTACAGAAAAAATTTTAATGTCTAATTAGTGTCGATCAACCTCAACTCTCACATGAAGATGTGCATTTTCTTGAGTGACAAGTGCTATATCTCGTGTTTTCTTCCACGGTGCTGTACTCAACGCGCTAACGCTTTGGAGGAATCAAGTCGAGTTTACAGAATGAATGGAGGGGGCTGGAGATGCCAGATGTAAAAGAGATCAGGATTGATCAAGAAGCATATTGTTCTCAAATGCGTTGGAGGAGGAGACAGCATGAAGAGGATTGCTGCTGCCCTGCCCTGTTGATAACTGGCATAGAAAGTGCCATGATGAGAAAGAGTATGGATTTGAGGGTCACATGAGCAGCTCTGTGACCAGTAGAAAAAGAAATGGCTGTTTTCCCCTTAAGTAACAGAAATGAAAAATATGAGCATTTCATTTCTTCAACAAATGATACTGTGCAGCTGGTTTCGTGTGATTCCAGGCTGGCCATGAACTAGAAATATAGCTAAGGGTGACCTTGAACTTCTAATCTTCCAGCCTCCACTTTTGGAATACTGAGATTACCAGTATGTGCCATCATGCATAGCATATGTGGTGATAGGGATTGAACTCATGGCTTTGTGCATGATAGGCATGCAATCTACCAACTGAACTACATCTATACTCCCTGCATAGATAGATAGATAGATAGATAGATAGATAGATAGATAGATAGATAGATAGATAGATAGATAGATAGAATCTCTTAAAGATAACTTTGGCTCTTACCTCATAGCTCATTGCAACTACTTAATTTGAGATGAATCACAGACCCAAATATAAATGCTAAAATTACAGCACCTTCAAATCAAATACAGGGAAATAGCGTTGCTATTTTAAGATGCATAAAGATGTCTTTAAGAGACACAAAGAACATTAACTAGAACAGAAAACATTAATAAATTGAACTCCCTCAAAGTTATACATGTCTGGTATTCAAAGAACTGTATTTAAAGTATAAAAAGGGAAACCATTTTCTGGATGAAATATCTACAGCACACAAAAATAAAGCAGGACTTGTATTCAGAAAGCAGAATGCATTCATATAATTCAATAACAAGAAGTTAAATGGCTTAATAAAATGTGTGTGAAAACTTGAATAGGCATTCATAAAAGAAAACATAGCCAATAAACACATTTTAAAGTATCGAACAGCCTTCATGAGGAAAAATTAAAGTTAACAGCACAGTGAGGTATGTCTCTATACCTTAAAATGGGCTAGAATGAAAGAGTTAGATAACAAAAAGTATTCACAAGAATGCAGAACAATTGAAACACTCATGTGGTTAGGATTTGGAAACACTACAATCACTTGGTAGAAATCCTTGGCCTCAGTAAAGGTTAAACATATTTTGACCCTATTCCTTAGAAATCCCATCCATAGGTATCCAAAATAAATAGTTATCTGCTAAGCCAAATGGGCACCTGTAAGACAAACTCACACACGATCACACTTTTAAAGTATCCTATCCTTTAGTTTTAGCTAAAGGATTTTAGAGGAAAAAAGGCAGCCAAGATCACAAAGCTACTATAAGGCATTCTTTTAGATACCTAGAGTAAACTTGGTTCATTATAACATTGAAATGAGCATGTTGAGAACATGAGTGTCTGTCATTAAGGATCCTAAACTCTGTATGTCCAGAAACATTCTTGTGTGCTATCTTAAAACTTTGAACATGTGTTCTATGATATTGCACTAAGCCTTCCTAGAACCATATGACCCATCTTTTTATTCTGAAAAATGAGCATGCTAAAAAATTTTTTTGAAACTTTTAAAAAGTACCTGCCCTTAAAGTGCTTTCCTAGATCAATATTCATATACCTTCTGAATAAAATCTCCAGGTTTCTTTCTTATTCTTTGAGGAGAAAGTTGCTTTGTAGTAATTCTTGTTGTCTTTGGGTTTCTATTGCTGTGAAGAGACACTATGACCACAGCAACTCTTATAAAGAAAACATTTAATTGAGGCTGGTAGCTTACAGCTCAGAGGTTCAGACCATTATCATCATGGCAGGGAGCATGATGGCGTGCAGGCAAACATGGTGCTGGCTACATGATCAGAAGGCAACAAGAAGTGGACTTGGTGTTACACTGAGGGAAACTTTAGCAAAAGAGACCTCAAAGCCCACCCCTACAGTGACACACTTCCTCCAACGAGGCCACACCTCCTAATAAGCCACTCCTTTTGGGAGCCATTTTCTTTCAAACCACCACATCTGTGCTCTCCTTCTTCACTGCAGGTGATGAATCTTTCCAACTCCCTCTCATATTCTTTTTCTTTTGAAGAAAATGTGTTTACTGATTATACTGCAAGGGGTAGCAGGCTGGGTAGTAAAATTGTACTTCCTACCATTCTTTGTTCTTTCTTTGTCTTTTGTCATCCTGATCATGATTATTGTCTCTTGTCACTTACCAAAAAATGAGAGCATTAATTAAAAAAAATGAGAGCATATTGGTAGAAACAATCATGTAGACAAATTATTTGTAGCAGCTTTATTTATAACAGTGACAAAAAATTATGAACTGCTTGTGTTCAACAAAGTAGGTAAACAAACTATGGGATAGTTTAACAAAGGATTTCTAGTGAATAGTAGAAACAAATCATTAGAATTGGCTGAAGGTATGGCTCAGCAGAACAGTGCTTGCCAACTGTACACAAGGCCCTAAGTTTAATATCTAGCACTGGTGGATGTGAAGGTAGGAAGGATCTGGGAAGAACTGGAGGAGGGGAAACTGTGGTCAGAATATATTGTATGAAAAAATATTTTCAATAAATATGTATATTTATTATTGAGACTTTCCAATATTGAACTGCATATTTTAATTTTTATAAGGTACATCTTAGTAAAGCTAACTTTTCAGCATTTCGGATATACTATAGCAGGCAAAAATAAAAGATATCTCTACTTTAAAAAATCCCAGTGCTGGGCAGGGTTGTCTGACCAACAAATTCCAGCGTTCCACCTACTTTGCATTCCATGCCCACCTTTTTACACTGGTACTGGGAGTTCCAATTTACTCTCAGTTAATAAAGCTTAGAGGTCTGACTTCAGATCCTCAGTACCCATATAAAAATCCAGTGCAGAAATTAATATTTGTAATCTTAGTTTGGGGGAGGTAGAGACATTCTGGATCTCTCTGGCCAGTCAGCCTAGCCAAATCAGTGAGCACAATGAAGTGGAGAGCAATTGAGGGAGACAGTTAATTAACATCAACTTCTACACCCTACATACATGTGCACCCACATGCACACATGAACACACAAATATATAACATACCACAGAAAAGAAAAGAATATGACAGTGCTGATTGATGCTAATGGCCTGAAGGTTTTGCTTTTGAGCTGTTGATGTAAGGCTGACTATTAAGTTGGGTAGTGGGCATGGGGATAGAAGAACAGTGCTGCCTCGTGTTGCAAGGATAACTAAAAATTATGTGGTGTTTGACTAATGGTCCCCTCAGGCACATTTATTTGAATGCTTAGTTAGCATGGAGTGGCACTACTTGAGAAGAACTAGGAGGTGTGGCCTTGATGGAGGTGTGGTTCTGGAGTAAGTGTATCACGGGGGATGGGTTTTGAGATTTCAAAAGCTCAAGCCAAGCCCAATGTCACTCTCTTCTGCTGCCTGCAGATCCAAATGTAGAATTCTTGGCTACTTTCCTGGTACCACATCTGCCCACATGCCACCATGAGGCTAATAGACTAAACCTCTGAAACTACAAGCAAGCTCCAATAAAATGTTTTCTTTCATAAGAGTTACCATGGTTGGACTGGGCAGTAGTGGTGCACACTTGAGAGGCAGAGGCAGGCAGATCTCTGTGAGTCTGAGGACAGCTTGGTCTACAAAGCAAGTTCCAGGACTGTTGAAGGAGCTGCGGGCTGCGTTCCTGCCACCCAGCTCCTGGCTGCCTGGCTAGCTTATGCCCCAAAATAACAACACACAAACTGTGTATTCTTTTAAACACTGCTTGGCCCATTTCTATTAATGTGTGTAGCACCATTAGGTGCACTTACCAGGAAGATTCTAGCCTACGTCCATCCTGGGTCGGAGCTTCCTCACGTCTGCCCCAGAGAGCAGAGCTATTGAGTCTGAGCTCACTTCCTCTTCCTCCCAGCATTCTGTTCTGTTTACTCCACCCACCTATGTTCTAACCTATAAAATGGGCCAAGGCAGTTTCTTTATTAGCCAATGACCTTCCTCCATCACAGGACAGCCAGAACTGTTACATAGATAAACCTTGTATCAGGGGAAAAAAAGAGTTGTAATGATCACGGTGTCTCTTCACAGCAATAGAACCCTGGCTAAGACACATTACTTCCAGTTTTTAATTTTTAATGGATTCATTTGTATTATTCTTTGACATTTTTATACATATATATAATACATTTTGGTCATTGTCATCCTGCATTATGCTCTCAAATTCCACCAGCTGAATCCTTTCTTCCCAACATGATTTGTTCCTCACCTATTTCCATGTGTTTTTCATGTTGTTTGGTTTGGTTTTAGCTGTTGTGGCCCATTGAGTTTAATTAGGGACACTTGCATGAACATGGGTTGTAGGATCATTTACTAGAGCATGAACAACTTACCATTGGCTACAACACTGAAGAAAATGACTCCCTTTCTCCTAGCAGCCATGAAATACAAATAGTTCATTCATTAAGGATGGGTGGGGCTCTCATCAATCTCCATGCCCACCTAGGATAGAACGTTGATGGGCTCAATAGCATGCAGATCTCATGCAGGTTACTATATCTAGTGTGACTTCCTGAGGATCACAGTCATGCCATATTCAGAAGGCAGCATTTCACAGCGCTTTCACTCTCCTTTGGTTCTTACATTCTTTCTGTCCCCTCTTCAGCAATGTTCTCTAAGCCTTACTTACAGTTTTAAAGAATTGTTTTCACATCACATTTTCTGAACATGCTAAATGTGTTGCTATGGCAAAGACAGCAAATGCAATTCCAAGAGCTAAATGAAAGTCCTGTGGGCAGCGCCAAAGCAGCTGATTGAATACTTCAAAAGAGAGAAATGGGAGCAAGCTTGGGGTAAAATTGAAAAATTAAATTACTAAAACATGCATATTTTATTTTCTTAATAAAATAGTTTCAAATAAGATGCACAGTTGTGATTAATATTTGAACATTAAGATGTCATAATGCTTCCAGAAATATTGATGATTTTGTACATATATATGAATGTGTTTTTTAAGAGTCTAAGTAAGCCAGATATTGTGGAGACCAAAAAATGCAGGCCCATTTCCACATTGTCTGACAAGGTGGAGTTTGGAGATTGACAAGCATAGTTGCACATCCCAACTCCGGATGTGATTGCTTGGTTCTTTTGAAATTAAGATAGGCCATGCCTTCCTGACAAGTGGTCAGGATATGTAAATGTACTTCTGCTCCTTCTTTTATAACTATGAGGTCACCGAGGGAAGGGCGGCCTCCAGGATCTAGAACATCTTTACTACTTAGACAACAGAATGCTAATGATTTGATGTCTCAGAGTGATAAAGCCATTGACTATGTGAGTTATCCTTTGTAGCATGTTAATAAAGTTTTGCTACCTTCTCCCCACCATTTATGTTGGGTGTAAAAGCTGTGGAAAAATAAACATGGGTGATTTCACAATTCCGGTGCTCACTGGAGCTCCCTCCCAATACTATCCTATATGTGTCTCCATTATAGTATTTTCATTTGTATCTTCATATTCTTTACTAATATTTTCTAAATCCCCACATCTCTACCTTGGCAAGAGGTATTTTTGTCAAGGCTGGTCCCTGACAAGATAAATGATGCACACCTTTAATTCCAGCACTCAAGAGACAGAGGTATGTGGATCTCTATGAGTTCGAGGCCAGCCTGTTCCACATAGCCAGTTCTAGGCCAGCTATGGCTACATGGTGAGGTCATGTATCAAAAACAGATTTTAAATAATTAAAGCAAGTCACAATAACTGTCATTTGACTTATACTATCTTGTAAATGATCAGGACCAAACTGGTAAAATCATCTCATGGATATGAGTGCATACTTGACAACCATGACAAACTCAATGTCAAGTGTCAATGGACGACTTTTCTTATTTTTACTCTATACTCCCATTTGGAAAACCAATGGCACAATATGAATTGTATAATAGATAATAGCCAGAGTCATTAAACTTTTTCTGCAAAAGACCAGGCAGTAAATGCTTTAGGAATGACAGGCCATATGGTCTCTGTCACCGCTACTGAAGTCTGCCATTGCAACTCTAAAGTAGTTATAGAGAATATGTAAGTCAATGGGCATGTGGGTCCCACTAAAACTTTTTTATGGGTGCTGTAATCAAATTTTATATAAATTTTGTGGCATGGAATATTCTTTGTAAGTTTGAAAACACTTAATGATATTAAAACCATTCTTTACGTGAGTGAGGTACATAAGCACATAACAGGCTGGATTTGGCCCAAAGGCCATAGTTTGCTAATCTTTGGATTATGGTACCAATATTTTCTAGCTACATGACTTTTGTGAAGTCATTTATCTTTCCCAAGACTTAGAATCTTTATCTGTGCAACTGGGAGTTGCTGGGCATTCAGTGCATAAAATACAGAGAGGTGTTGTTGTTTTTGAAAAGCAATTAAAAATTAAATATTCTTGTTCAGAATATGGTAAAATATATTTATTGTCATATACCATGCATTGGATGTTACTTCATAAGTGATCATTACTATTATGGTATTATCCAAGCAACATAATTATAAAGCTGGCAATGAAGAGCCTGATGTTAAACTGCTACAAATGAAACACAATTTCATGATTCTCCACGATGCTGTTTCGTCTTTCTTAGGTGGATAAGATGACAAACCAGGCCTATTTGAAGAGTTGGGAGATGGTGTAGCATAGGTTAAAACGGACTTCAGTTCCTGTTTGAAAGCTTTCCCTCATTCATTTAAGTGGCAGTTTTCCCCCTGAGACCTCTCAGGAGACAAAGGCCATCTGCTCTGGATGACTCAGACAGTCACCTGCCAGGAGGCAGGAGATGATCTCCTGTGAGCGGGAGCCGTCATCAGTTGGATGAACTGGATGAGGCTGAAATGAGACCACTGCAAACACCGCTGTGTTGGTGCCGTTTCCAGCTACCGAACACCCAAGTGGAAGAGCAGAGTCTTTTAACAAACTCTTTTGTTATCCTAATATTAGGGATCTAGATGATATCAGCAAGCTTGAAGGTCAGTAGGGATGGACCCCTGCTTCATAACCACCTATTTGTAAAACCAATAATAAAACCTCCAGGCAATAATTACTGGAAAGAGGAATATGGACTGAATTCTGTCTCTGCTCCTGTGAAAGAGATGTGATATCCCGAACTGTCCAAGGTCATTAATAGATAACTACGTAAACTTGCTTCCAGAAGCCCTAAACCCCACAAGATTCCTGTCTAGCAGAAGGCTTTATGATAAAGAACAAAGGCATACACTGCCCCCTCTGTGGAAGTTAATTCAAATGGGTCTGTCAGTCACCTGAACAGAAACACACCCCTTGGGAAAGATGTATGTTCCAGGGCCTTCAAAGTTGACACACAACCTGTCTAAAATGGAAATCAAAATAATTATCTCTTGGGCACTGTGCTTCTCTCTCTCTTTTTTTCTTTCTCTCTCTCTCTCTCTCTCTCTCCCTCTCTCTCTCTCTCTCTCTCTCTCTCTCTCTCTCTCTCTCTCTCTCTCTCTCCCTCCATCCCTTTTCCTCTCTCCCTCCCTCTCTCCCTCTTTCATCTGCCTTTCTCTCTTTCCCCCTGGAGAATGTCCCACTTTTCTCTGCAATCAGCTGTGCCTATCTTTATCCCATATTCTGTGGATCTTGCTGAAATTCTTTCAACAGAGATCAGAAGGATCAAGGAACCCAAGGGAGCCAGAATGAGATCCTCGACACATTAATTTATAAAGAGCTAGTTTTGCAAGTCATTAGAATTCATGTAAGATGGAAGCTTAGCAGCCTCCCTCTTTACCTTCTGTTCTCTCGCTCCTCCAGCTATATGATGCCAATACGAGCCAATTAGGAGAAAAATGAATTCAATCTCCAAGCTCTTCTACTTCCCCTGGAGTAACTAGAGCCTGAACATTGTGGTTTAATAGCACGCGTTTGAAGGGTTGCCTTAACGAAGTAATTATTTCATACTGAATGAATAAGTAATTTTAGAATCACATGGGTCCACACTTGTCACCACTAAACCTTTCCCGTCTCCTTTATGTTTCCTCTTCTCTAAGGCTGCAGAAATCATTTAAGCCACAATCACTTGAATGGCCTTGTGATTTGAAATGGGCCTCTAGACCTTGCTCTCCCACAATCTATACTGAGATGAGTATGAAAGTGTTCAATAAAGCCTTTTCGGTTGTTGATTGTATTTGGTTTTAAACATGCACATGAAAAGGATTTCTTTCTTCTTTGAGATCAGGTGTAACCGAGGCTGGCCTTGAACTCGCGCTTATGCTGCCTCTTCCTTCAGTGTGTTGGGGTTGATAGTTGTGTACCATCACATCAACTGAAAAAGAAATCTTGTCTAACGTTTTACACTTTAAACTTGTATCATTTTAGTGATCCTTGGTGATACGATTTTGCAATTAGAGAGTAAATTGAAGTTTCTAAGTTCACTCTAAACTTCCTGGTGATTTTTTAATACTTTGGCTATAAAGTATAAATTTGAGCACTTCTATTCCTGCTCATTTCATTCAAGACAACATGATCCTATATATGGGAACCAGTTATCACAGTCCTGACCATGCCCATGGGAAACACTTTAAGAACATATATTCAAGATTCGAATGAATAAAAGGAAAAGGTAATTGACCTAGGTCTGATTTTTTACCTATAAAACCTATGTATTGTCTCATATATAGATACCTAGGCTGGTAACTCAGTGGTTTTGAACAGTGTTGTAATAAACATTGTTGTACAAGTATCACTTTGACATGTTGAAGTCCTTCTGGTAAGTTCACAGGAGTAGTAAGGCTAAGTCATATGGGAGATCTATTTTTAGTTTTCTGAGGAGCCTCCATACTGATTTCCATGCATATCTACACTAGTTTCCATTCAAACGAGCACTGTATAAGGGTTCCCTTTCACCTGCAGCCTTACCAGCACTGTTATTATTTGTTTTCTTAATGATTGCCATTCTGCCTGGCATGAGGTGAATCTGGGTAGCTTTAATTTTCATTTCTCTGGTGACTACTGAGGGTAAACACTTTTTCATGTATTTATTGATCATTTGTATTTCACTTTTGAGAACTATCTCCTCATTTAATTAGCTTATTAATTGATCAGGTTGTTTGACTTCTTTAAAAAAAAATCTTTGTGTATTAGTTCTCTGTCACATAAATAGCTACCAAAAGTTTTTCCTATTCTGTAGGCGTTCTTTGTTTAATTTTTTTGTAGAAGTACTCTTATGTAAATCTAGAACTCTGGAGGCTACAGCAGGACTGTGAGTTCTAGGACAGTCTGTGCTGCATAGCAAGACCCTGCCTCAAGCAGCCTTCTCCACATACAATTAAAAAAAGCTAACATAGACAGGAAAGGAGAGAAAGAAAGAAATGAAATGAAACCAACATTCCTACTCTGTTTTCTTGAGCTATTGCTCTCATGCTTCCTTGAGAGCGTACCTCATAAAATCACCTTACAATTTCATTTACCAATGCGAATTCAAGAAAAATTAGTAAAATGGTCATATTTTTGCTTAATTTTGATTGTGTACATTTTCTTCCTTATTATTTTTAGAATTTTTCGAACAGTATATTTTGACCAAGTTCTTTCCCTTCCCCCCAAGTCCTCCCAGATGTTTCCCATTACCCTTCCCACCCAACTTCATTTTATCTCTCTCAAAAGAAAAAAAAACAAGAAAACAAAAGGAAACAAAATCAAAAGGGACAAAAATTTCCAAGCCACAAGCAAAAGAAGCACACACACAAAATCATGGAATCTGTCTTGTGTTAGCCAACTACTTCTGAGTATGCGCCATGGAGTGAGTGTGTTTAATACACTCAGTGTCACTCCATAAGTAAAACCCCCAGTACCAGGAATGGGTTTCCATGGTAAAATATAATGTTTATTTGGGGCATTGTCTTACTCATTATATGGTAATTCCATTTCAATTCCTTTTATACATTGTAGGAAGCCTCTAGAGTAGTAGGTTTCCACATAGCTTTTCTCAAGGGCTTTAGCTTAATTTTTAACATTTTTAAATAAATTACACCCTTTGAGAAATGTAACTTAGAAAGGGGAAACTTAGATATATAGCCATTATGAATACACCTAAGTGCTGTCCTCTTTTGAGAAGCTTGTACCTATGTTTTGAACTGTATTGTTCTTTTCCTGCATATCTTATAAACTTCACTAACTCACTTCACTGTGACTAGCCATGACATGTGTTTCTGCTGCATAGTCAAGGATACAGCTTTGACCAGAACGGAGAGCACTATTTGGGAAGACTGATCAAGTCCCCAGCAGCTGTGCTATGATGTAGGAGTGTCTTCTATCTATCTGTTGTTTCATTGGTTAATTAATAAAGAAAACTACTTGGCCTGATAGGTCAGAACATAGGTAGGTGGCGAAGACAGAACAAAATGCTGGGAAGAAGGGAAGTGAGACAGACGCCATGATTCTTCTACCCAAGATGGACGTAGGTTAGAATCTTCCCAGTAATCCACCACCTCGTGGTGCTACAAAGATTAATAGAAATGGGTTAATCAAGATGTGAGAATTAGCCGATAAGAGGCTAGAACTAACGGGCCAGGCAGTGTTTAAAAGAATGCAGTTTCCGTGTTGTTATTTCTGGGGCTAAGCTAGCCATGTGGGAGCCGAACAGGAAGAAAAGCAGGCCTGCTTGCCTCATCATACAGTGCTAGGCTGTGTCTCCCTCGTGAAGTGACAGTATCTCGTGGTGCATTTGATTTGTACATCCCGGGTAACCATTGATGCTGAGGCTCTTTTCTCTTTCCATCTTGTTCAAGTGGCTATTATACAAATTACAGAGTGATTCCTTTGATTTCGCAAAGTGGACATATATAAACCTTGTATCCTCAAGCCAGACAATGTTTGTCCCTTAAGAAGTGCTCCCAATGCTGTAGAAATAGGCCAGTCAATAAAGTGCTTGCCTCACAAGCACGAAGACCTACCTGAGTTCAAGCCCAGAATCTATTTTTTTTAAAGATAAGCTTAGTGGTATATGCCTGTAATTCCAGAACTAGGGAAGTAGAGACAGGCGGATAGATTCCCTGGGGCTCACCAGTCAGCCAGTCCAGCCTAATAGGCAAACTACAGGTCAGTAAAGAAAGCTCGTCTTGGAAAAGAATAAGGTAAATGGCTCCTGAGGAACAATATCTGAGTTTGACGTCTGGTTTCCACATGCATGCACACACACATGCATATAGACCTGTATACACAGATGCAAACATATGCATGTGCACATGCATGTACACACAAGAAGTGTTACCAGATAAAATATAGATGTCCAATTCAATTTGAATTTCAAATAACTAACAAATAAATTTTAGTGTACATATGTCCCAAAAATGTGAGATACATATGCTAAAAAATGTTTGCTGCTCCTGGCATCGAGTCAATTGAAGCCAGAGTTACTACTGAACATCCCACAGTGCACAGGAAGTTTCTCTAAACAAAGAATGATTCTGCATCAAAAATGTCAGTAGCAGTGCCCAAGCTGTAAGAGCCTGCCTCGACCATTTAGGAAAAATAAACTCTGGGAACTGAAATAAACTGTGTGATACAAAAGAGCTGGTAGCTGGGAGACAGGGAAGTTCTAGAAAGTAGAACCAATCCAGAGGATTGAGGTAAGAGTCAACTTATTCTGCCTCTTTCTAAAGGCCTTCCTTTGTTAATGAAATGGAGAGTCAATATGACACGACCTGTCTACAGGCAGAGAGGGACTGGGAGCCACCGACCTGACCACCACGGAAGCTGCCCCAAATACAAGAACCACCAACAGCATCGTGTTCCTGAGGACATCAGACCAGATCCTCTCAGGCAAGAGCCACAAAGGCCTTCACAACATCAGGCACTGTAAGCACACGCACGCACACACACACACACCTCCAGCCTACAGGCTAAGGGAGGCACGTGCAGCTCCATTCCTCTGAAGTGAATACAATCGGTGGACCATTCAGACACACTAAATGAAAGACAGCGTCTTCTTCAGCTAGCCATCTCTCCACATCTTGCCATCATTTCTCAGTTTTCTCTTGATTCAAACCACACTGTCCTGTGGGTGCCCTGATAGTCCTTACCAAATTCTTCTGTGCAAGAGTCATGCCTAGCAATGTCATGAATCCTCAAATTCAGACCCCCGTACCACAGAAGCAATGTTAGACCTGGGGCGACTCAAAAATCCAAGCACCCAGATTTCTGGACTATGCCATCTTTTTGCTTCATTTTTATTTGTCATTATTTATGCAGTAGCCCCACGGTAAACCAGTTGATGTGTGAAATTCTGTGTACAGGGAAATGAGCAATTCAATTATTCAGAGAGCTTCTTGTCAACCATACGAAGTTGCTGCAAGCGGTTCTGTCAAAGATAATTTAATTGCTCAGAGTCATCTTCAAACTCAAAAGATGTCAGACAATTATTTCCTTGAAGTGACAAAAACAAGTGCCAGGCTGATTTATCTAGAAAGTATACTGATATTTATGCTATATGAAACCGTTTCAGGGGTTTGGGGGTGTTTATTGTGCCAGTGTTTCTGGCCATTGGCAACTAGGGAGGATGGCTTTTGTGTCATGAATCTGTCCCAGAAAGCTTCCCAGAATAACTATTTTTTAGTGAGTGTCAAAATGTAGCTGTGGTGGCATATATCTGCAAGCCTGGCTCTTTGGAGGAGGAGGCAGGAGGATTAGGGGTTCAAGGCTAGCCCAATTCACATGAGACCTTGTCTATAAAATAAAACAAAACTGAATGTCGGGTTCAATTGCTATTGAACCTAGGAGTATTTAATACTGGTTCATAAAAATTGTAGAGGAAATAATTCCCTTTTTCTGTTTAAACATTGACTTTATGTATTTTCAACTTGACAATATTTTGCCTCCAAAGTCTTCTATTTCTGTGATGTACAAATTGAGGGTACTATGCAAATGGAAGTGGAGCTCTGCAGCATAGAACAGCTCTTCCCAAGCAGAGAGACTTGTTCTTTTCTAGAGGATAGAGCACTCAGTGGAGCATGATAACCAGGAAATAAATCAACTTTTTTTCTGTTCCCACTGGCTTTCTCCGCATGATAGACTCGCTTACTCTGTGAGAAAGTAGCATTGAATCAACATATGTGAAACGGGAGTATCACAGAGCCAGTGTGTGTGCAGTGCACAAACACTCAGGCATTCACTTCCATGCCAAAACTGTCACTCTATGTTAACTTTTCAGCCCCTGTACTCTCATTTTATAGCAGTTCAAAATTCAACAAAATTATTGTTTGTCCCAATAGTACCTTCTTTTGTTGCAATACCATAGAAATTACCAGACACCCAGGAGACATGGGATTTGCTTATTTGTAATTGTTTATTTATCTTGTGTGTGTGTGTGGCATATGTGTACATACATGTATGCATGCGTGTACATATGCATGTGGAGATAGGAGGTCGATACCTGGTATATTTCTCAATCAGTCTCCACCGTGTTTGCTTGTTGAAACAAGGTCTCTCACTAAACCTGGAGCTCACAGATTCAGTAGTCAGGATGTTCAGCAAGCCTCAGGGATCCTTCTGTCCCTGTCCCCAACCCTGCTGCTAGAATTAGAGTTGTACACCACTGTGCCTGGCTTATGTGGTTGCTGGGGATTCAAAATTATGGAGCAAGCACTTTACCTGTCTCTCCAGTTTGGAGAGAGGGTTTTATTGTTCCTTCTTCCTTATGTCATGTGAATGATATCATGATTATGTTTCTCAGGGAATTCTTATGTCTTCCTGAACATTCCTGAAGCATCTTAGGTCCTAAGGAAGTGACTCCTATACAAGGTTTATGTATCAGGTACTTTTTCAGTTGCTGTGACAAAACACCATGACCAAAGCAACCAAAGAAAAAATTCATTTGGGGCTTACAATTCCAGAAGGTTATAGCCCATGACCATCATGGCAGGAAACATGGCTGTAGGCAGGTAGGCCTGACACCGGAGCAATAGCTGACAACTTACATTGATCCACAAGTACAAGGCAGGAAGAAAGCTAACTGGGAATGGCAAGAGCTTTTAAAACCTCAAAGCCCACCTCCAGTGGCACATGACCCACACACACAAGGCCACACCTTCTAATCTAACCATGTCCGTCCTTCATCATTTGAATGTGACCATCACCTAGACATTCAGTGTTTCCAACTCAATCCCTGAGCATCAAACCATCTTCCGGTCCTGTAATCTGGAATCAATCCATCCTTTTGTTCTCCCGAAAATCTTTTTACTTATAAAGGATTCTTTCTTAACTGCTCATAAGTCTGCAATTTCTACTTAAAAAGGAAAGGGAAAGAAGAAAAACATGTCTGTGTACTTTGAAAGCCTCATGAAGGCAGACGGCATTAGGAGAAGGGGCTGGCTCCTTGTCTCAAGCCCTATCAACTCCCAAAGAGCTGCTATCTGCCCAAAAATGGGGCAAATTGAAAAATGGGAAAAGGGCAAGATTGTGGGAGGAGGCAACTGAGAGGTCAGTTCCAGTGAGACAAACTCAAAAATCAACTCCCTGGGACTACATTGCAGGATGGGCTGTGAAGTCCATTTCAACTCAGAATGGCACCTGGGAAGCATCTTTTCTGCACCGTGTGTCCTCCTGCATCGAAGAGTAATCAGCTAGGGACTGAGTGTACATTTAAAAGGCCAAACTTCTAGCACCACCTCAGCAATCCATTATTTTTAGACAAGGATTAGAAACAGTCATCCATTACTCAATTTCCTGTTTGCCTCAAGTTAGTGTCTTAAAAGATAGCAAAGCATTCCTAACGCAGAATGCTACCAGCACACAGAATTCCAGGGCTGTCATCCATATCATTTTGAGGAAAACTTGAAAGATAGAAGATGAACAGGGATGTCCTCTGGGCCTGTTTTGACAGGTGGCAGGAGTCATGAGTCTCCGAGAAAAAAAAAATCTCCCAGTTTGATACCTCTGTTTTGCTTAGGAACATAGCACAACATCTAAAAATTCAACACCCCTTAGAGTTTTTAGGTCTGGGGACATGGGTCAAGTAGGTCCTTAGGAGTCAATGCACAAAGACTCTCTTTCTGAAACAAAATGATCCAATATTTTTGTTCTTTCATTTAAGTACTAACCAAGCCCAACTCTGCTTAACTTTGGAGATCAGGGTGGTGAGGCCATGGACTATTTCTGATTCCTTTCTATCTTGTAGGTTAAAACAGGATAGACCGAAGAAACTCAATAAGCCTAGGAAATAATATTGGTTAGATGGCAGTAAAGACAGCTGTCCCACAGTGACCACTTGCCCTCTTGGGGTTTTCTCATTTGCATTCCCAGACTTGCTTTTACTCCTAAAGGTGAATTGTAGAGAGCTGCATGGAGCCACACCTGATGGCAATGTAGAGAGCTGCGTGTAGCCACAGCTGATGGTACTGGCTTCTGCCCTCCACAATCCCGAAAGCGAGCGCTCTCTGTGATAATGCAATGATTGTCAGCTGCTTGCATATGCGTGAACCTATGGGCAGTGCCCACCTGGCAATCCAGGGTTGGCGGCCCGTGCCTTTTTAAGGGCTGGTAGAGGTTTGCCTGGTGGAGAGAGAGAGAAAGAGAAAGAGAGAGAGATACAATTGTTTTAAAGGGTCCTGAATAAACTGCTAGCAGGAAGAGCTCCGGTGTCACGTCATCCTTGCGGGTCGAGGTGGCTGAGACAGTGAATCAATGAACACATCTGAATTTCTGATTTACACAGTGCCAAGGCAGGGTCACTTTCAGTTCTTTTTCTCTTCCTACAATTCTTGGCTGTGTAAGGAATTTGATCTGTGTTTAGTGAATAGTCAATAGTGATCAAATATATTTCAAGGACATTCTGGAAACTTACTCTTCTTCGTTGACACAATTCTCTTTGTCACGCTGCATCTTCAGGTGGTAAAGTCACATATATTAGAATTCAAATATAAAAAGAACACATAAAGTAGTGGATCCCACTCCCAATGGATGTATCTACAAAACAACTCCCACACCCAGGAACACTGGAGAAGAGGCGGTTTAAAAAAGACTTAAGGAAATGCTCAACATCCTTAGTCATCAGGGAAATGCAGATCAAAACAACTCCGAGATTCCACCTTACACCTGCAAGAATGGCCAAAATCAAAAATGCATAAAGCATCTAACACATATGAAGTACTACAAACAACTAAGAAATTCTGAGAGTTGGAGAAATAGCCTTCCCCAGAGGAGAGCAGGTCCAATACTGAATGGTTAGTCCTGAAAACATGTATACAAGTAAGATTATATGGACTGAGAATGTTGTATTTATGTATTTAGGAATGTATATAATATATGTATTTCATATGGTATATATGATATATTGCATTATATGTGTATATGTTATAACAACAATTAATGAAAAAGGTTATGAATTTGAAAAAGAATAAGAAGGGACAGATGAGAGGATTTAGAGGAAGGAAAGTGAAGGAGAAATGATGTAATTATATTCTAATCTCAAAAACTGAAATAAGTAATAAAAACAAAAGCATACAGCAAGTCTGTGGAAGGGCTAAGAAACTAAAGGAACATGAGAAGTACTACAGGCTTGGTCTAGTTTTGTCTGAACACCTAGTTCCCAGGTAGTAGTGCTGCTGTGGAAGATTCTGGAACATCGGGACTCATACACATCACTGGCCTTTTGAGAGTCATTTTCTGGCCATGTTTCTCATCCCATTCTACTTCCTGATTCACAAAGATGTAAACTATAAGCAGAAATAACCTCTTCCCCTTAACCTACTTCCTTGGGTATTTTATCACAGGAACAAAAAAAAAGTAACCAGTGCAAGGCTTATGGGTAAATGCCAGTGAGGAGAAAATGGCACAAGATCCAGCACCATCAAAACGGACAGAGCAAGTGTCTTGTATAATTTAAAAATAGTCAGATCCAGAGAGGAAGAAAGTAGAATGGTGTCCCCAAGAGAAGAGACAGGATGGAGAAATGGCAATCAGAGTTTCCATTCCACAGATGAGGAAGTTCTGTGGATCTAAAAACAACACAATATAGTGAATAACATTGCATTATAGAGTTAAGTTTGCTGACATACATTTGCCACAGAAAGCAAAGAAGGGAGGGAGGGAGTCCTGCCTTGTTCTCATCCTACATACGTGCATCAAGCACCAAGCTATGTACTTACATGTGGACATTGTGTCAATTTACCAACCACATGGCTGCAACGCTGACACAATAATCAGCTGAGAAAATTGTTTTACTGCTTGCCCCAAAACTGCCTCGACCTTGGGGCCATTAAAAGCTCCAGTAAGTTGTCACCTAACCAATTCCAAGTATTAACGGAGCACCATTTCCCTCCTATCCACACAGCCAAGAAAATGCCGAATGCTCTCAATGAAGGGGCTCTTCTCTCACTCTCCAGAGCATTATTTCCTTACCAGTTGGGCTGTATGCTCACCCCAAATCATTGGTGTTTGTTGGAGATCTCTTTATGCCTGTCAACTTTATTGAAAGTACTATGTACGATAGTGCCATTATTTTCCAATGGGTAACACAAGCAGCATAAAGCACATATTACGTTCCATGAACAGAAGCAATTCAAGAAGCGAAGTGTGTTGCTGCCCTGCCCATAGGTTCAGAGGAAATACCCTTTCACCTCCTCACCAACTGGGGCTTCTCACTGTGCCCCAAACAGTTGGTGATGTCAGGGCTCCTCCTTTGCTTGCACCGGGAGAGAACATTGTCACACAGCTGCAACCAGAAAGCTGGGAATCAATATGTGCAAGTTGACCAATTCTTAAAGTTTTTCTTAGCTTATAAAGTAGAGATGAACATTTGTGTTTACAAAAATGACTCAGACTAATTAAGCCAAAGCTATCACTTGGAAATACTTCGATGCGAAAGGTCTGTATTTGTATTAAAAAAATATTTTAGCAGTGAAATATCAAGGATGAGAATCCAAAAAGTTTCCTTAAACCAGTAATTGTGATGAATGCAGCAAGATCCATGTGATGCTTCTTAAAGAAGCCAAGAGTAATGGGTTTTTTCAACATCCAGTATTAAATGTGAAAACGGTACAGCAAAGCAAGAAACACTAGAAAATCGGAAATCGAAATGTAAGGGGACAGTCCAATGCTCTTTATGTGGAAAACACAAAATCAGCCTTGGTGGAAAAATTCTTGAGTATTTAAAAGTATTCATGTAAACAGAATACGTGATAGACAGTGTTATTGGATTTTTAGTCCTCCGCAGTTAGTTGCTTAAATCCTTTCCATTATTAAAGCATCCTTGAAATGAAAGATGGAAACATTCTTTCAGAGAGACCATTTCTTTCCGGGAGGCATTGCAGAATTGTTCCATGCAAAATGCTTCCTTGTTCTTGGTACACTGTCAATTCAAGAACAAAGAGTTACTCTTAGTTCAAGCTGGACCAAGCTGCCCTGACAGTTCCAGAATTATTGCAGAGATTCTGTATTCAGGAGGAAGGATGGAACAAAATAATTAAGAGATTGGAGCCAGAGGCCTTCCGGGAAAGACTTTTACTGTGTTCCACAGCTTTTCTTCAAAATTTCCTTTTCTGTCTTTTGGCATCATCCCTCCCTCCCACCCACACTCTTCATGCCAACAAACAGATGATTCTGAAAAATGAGAACATTATATGTTCACTCATTCGTGTCATTTGGAGTTTGTTATCTCAGAACCAGAAAGTCTGACTACTCAAGAGTTTCTGTTGAATTTTTCTGCAGGCTTCTAAGAGTTGCCCCTGCCATGGCTGCTTCGATTTTTATACTAAATGTGATAGGCCAGAGTGCTGGTGACCTGTTTACATGATGACTGCTCCATGCTGGATCAAACACTGCTCGTCCCTTTCAAGTTCCCATTGCTGCACTTCACACGCAGGTGTCTGGGCTTCTGTCATTTGATGAAAATGCCCCCTTCCTCTACACACTAGCCTAAGAGATGCTATAAGCAATGCGAATCAGGATTGGTACAGGTTTTAAGGCCTGCTTTGAAATAAGAGTAATTCACTAGTTTAATACTTTCTGTCTACTATGTGGTGAGCTGTGAGAAGTTCTGAATAGGCTGATTGTGAATACCACTGCTGTGAACATAGCTGAGCAAGTGTTCTTGTGGTATTATTCAGCATCCTTTGGGTATAGCTGCCTTTGGGAAACCTATACTGGGTTGCTTTGCTCAGCCTTAATACAAAGGGAGGAGCTTAGTCCTACCTCAACTTGATATGCCGCGCTTTGTTGAAACCCATGGGAGACCTGCCCCTTTCTGAACAGAAACAGAGGAGGACTGTATGTAGGGGGCAGAAGGAAGGAGGGGAGAGGGAACAGGAGGAGAGAAGGGAGGGGAAACTGTGGTCAGGATGTAAAATAAGTGGGAAAAATTCAATAAATTAAAAAATAAGTTTCGGAAATGATACGTGGTGACTGTTTAGCCTACGGGACATTTGGAGTTATATAAAACTTGGTAATCCAGCTAGAAAATAGAACTTGAAACTGTTGGATGAAAGACATACTCCGAGAGCACAGCAATGGAGGAAGATTGGAACTAGCTAAGTCTTTGAATCATTTATTCAGCAATGCGAAGGCAGACGTGTAACATTGGGATTTTATCAGAAACAAGAAAACTGACCCCCAAAGGGTCACACCATGTTTTGACTCCACCATCAGCATATGAATTTCAGTAGCTTCACAGCCTCACCAACTTGAGAGTGTCAATTGAAAAAAAATCTTATTTTTATGTATATAACGGCACTGGTCTTTCGTTGTGGTTCTTATTTATATTTTTTCTGATGCCTACTTACACTGAGAACCCTTTCACATGCTCACAAATCATATAGTTAGTTTATTTCATTTCTTTCTTTCTTTGTTTTGTTGTGCTCAGGATTAAATTTGGAGTCTCAATCATGCCAGCTACAACTCTAACCTCCTTTTGATTTTGAGACTGGGGCCCACTGAGTAGATCAAGCTGGCCTTGAACTCCCTGTCTAGACCTTGCTGCCACTGAACTTGTGATCCTCCTGCCTCAATCTTCTGAGAAGCAGAGATTACAAGCCAGCACCATCACACTCAGTATCATCAATCTTTGGGATATGATATCTTGTAACATGCTTGTTTCGGTAATTTTTATCTTTTTATTGGTTTGAGGATATTCTTTACATATTCTGGTCACAAAATTCGTGTATGTGTGTGTAAAAGTAGTTATATCTAGTAAGTATGTTCTCACAAAAATGAATTTTCTTTTGTACTTGGTACAGAAATTTTAGAGTTAAGTTGGACCACTCACTGTTCATAGGATAGAATAATTTCTGTGGTGTTTGCTTTGCAATCTAACTGTTTAATGTGCCTATATTGGATATAATAAAGTCAAAGTCCTCTGTGTGATAAGTGGTTGAGTTTTGCTGGTATACTTAGCTAGCTAGCTATTCAGGACAGACTGGAAGCCAAGAGCTGAGCCGAGATTGGGCCAGTGATGGACAGAACCATGCCTTGAAGGAACTACTTAGTTAT
Organism: Microtus pennsylvanicus; assembly: GCF_037038515.1. Classification (NCBI taxonomy): domain Eukaryota; kingdom Metazoa; phylum Chordata; class Mammalia; order Rodentia; family Cricetidae; genus Microtus; species Microtus pennsylvanicus. The sequence goes on along the minus strand of NC_134601.1, from coordinate 122,442,125 downwards.
GCATACCTCTTGATCCCTGTTTAAACCAGTGGTTCTCAACCTGTAGGCTGAGACCCCTTTGGGAGGGGGGGTCAAACAACCGTTTCATAGGAGTATCATAGGTATCAGATACCCTGCAAACTAGATAGTCACATTATGATTCATAACAGTTACAAAACTACAGTTATGAAATAGCAAGGAAAATAATTCTACAGTTGGGGTCGCTACAACGTGAGGAACTGTATTTAAAAAGTCACCGCATTAGGAAGGTTGAGAAGCACTGTTTTAAACCAAACTTTATGTCCAAAGATAGACTTGGAGGTCACTGTATCTATGTACTTGCCCCCCTTTCTCTGCCGTTCTCTAGTAACTGTATTACTATCTGTAGTTGGCAGATTAAAGGCAAGTAGCTGAGTCTGTGTCATCAGAGCTGCCAGAGCCCACGCTTTGACCCTAAGAATTCTAGTAACACCACCACTACCTATCTAAGCGCTCTGACCTCAAAACTCCTGCTTTGCTCCTGGGCGACACCGCGTAAATGCATGACCCTTCTTCAATTCCTCTCTCCCCATGAAGTCCCCTTGCTTTCTCCCCCTTCTGGGTGGTGATCTATTGTTGCTATCTCTGGATGTCTCCAGTTGTGAAGAAGATCTTTTTTTTCTTTCTGATCAGCATACTCCAGCATACTCCAGGCCTATAATTTATAAGAACTTATTTAAGGAGACAGAAAAGTCCTAGCATCCTGGCCAAGAGCTACCTAAAGAAACCTTGTTGCTAGTTCACAATCATGCTCTCGCCATGCTCAGCCCTGAAACCCACAGTCTCACCACACATACTATGCCTTTTTATCTTAGGGTTTTTTTTTCAATGTAACAATAGATTCAGGGCAAAGTGACCTCATTCTTCTATACACCTGCATAGTACTCCATTGTGTGGGTATGTCAGCATGGATGTAACAAGTCCCTGTTGATGGACACTTTGATTGCTGCCAATATTATGTCACCACAGTAACGCTGGAAGGAATAAGCTGGTGCATTCATTACTTTATTCTTGTGTGGGCAGACATGTAGGATAAATTCCCAGAAGTTAGATGACTGGGCCAAAAGGTAAACACATTTGTGTCTCTGAAACCCAGTGCCAAATTGCTGCTCTTAGCAACCGTACACGAGGGGTCTGTTTTCCCACAGTCTCCCCGTTTCCTAATCTCCTAGGTGAAAAGAAACCAACTTCCCATCTTCTGTTTCTCACATGATAAACACTATTAATATGGTATTTGTGAACATGTCTACCTCTGCCACCGAACTGTGAGACTCAATTTCTTACTAGCTTTTGTGTCCTGTTGCTGACCTAGCAAAGTTTCTTGGACCGTGTAGCTTTGGCCACATCCCTCCCCCCGCCACCACCAAGGAGGGTGGGGAGGAACCATGCTCACTGAGTTGAATCCAGTCCCACTTGAGCCTAGGGAGGCCCATGGGGCCTTTTCATTGCGGTGTGCCTGCCTGTCTTTCAGCCGGCTGTCAATTTTCTCTGGAGGCTGGGGCTGGCCTGCCCACCCACAAAGGCAAAAGGCCTGAGAACAAATACCTCACACCATCCCCAGCAGCTCAGGACCAAAGTCTGGAGGGTCATGGCATTTGAATAGCTCGGGAAGGTTGTCCCTGGGAGGTGGGGCAGTACTCTGAGAGGCTGCAGGGACACTGAGATCTCCTAAGGGGATGAAACAACACAGGCTGTTCCTTGCCCACAGTGGGAAGTTGCTTGCTGTTACCACCTGGCTTTGCTTTCTTGCCTCTCTTCCCCTTCCTCCAGCACTTCTCTACTGCACTGGTGAAATGTCCCTGAATCTTGTTCTAAATAAACAGCATTCTCAAGGTCCTTTGCCAGGGAAACTGAAACAAAGCTAGTTGATGATGCCCCCACACCTCTTGGCTCCAAGAAATGTGCAACGTGAAGTCTGTCTTTGGGGTGAACAAAAAAAAAACAGGCACTGAAAACAGAGAGCAGTGAAATAAGAAGACATGTATACAGTTGGCCCTCCAAATGGGTTTCCATGAATGTGGATACAAAATATTTGAGGAAAAAGTTGCATCTGAACTGAACATCTATATACCGTCTCTTGTCATTACTCCCTAAGGTAACGTAGTATGGCAATTATTTGCATAGCATTTGCATTGCATTAAATATTGAAAGGAACTTAGAGGTGATTTAAAGTAAACAGGAGGCTGTATGTGTATTATATGCAATTACTATGCAATTTCATATACACTAATTATACTCAAATTGGTACCTTCAATGGGTCCCAGAACTAAGGGATAACATTCTCCCATACCCCTGCCTCTATGTGTGTGTGTCTGTCTGTTTGTCTCTGTCTGTGTGTGTGTACCTATGTATTAGTGACAACACAAGGCAAAACGAGAGCGACATAAGCAGAATCCCTCTCATTCATGGTGTGTACTATATGGCAGGCACTGTAAGTGCTGAGGAAACCCTATAAATATAGTATCATCATCGTCAGCTCATAGATGAAAATAAAACAAGAGTTTAACTAAAGAACTGAAGGGCACACTTGCCAAGATCTGACTTCCGAGTTTACACTCACACTCATCACCTCACATTGCCTGTGGGGATGTACCTGAGAAGTTCTAGAAATGACAGTTCACTGTTGGCTCTTAGCAGCAGGAGTCTTGAAAAAAGAACATGGGATTATGCCTAATTATTGAGGGCTAATCTTCTTAGGACCATCAAAGAGTCCATTCATGTCAGCTAGGATATTGCCAGAACAGAAACTAAATAGCCAACCAAATATGACTTAAGCAACAGGGGTCTACGAATAAATCTCAAAAAAACAAGAGGTCCTGGAGGCAGAAGGTTCCAGAAAGTTTATTCAGCACTTCAATAATCAAGAGCAGCAGCTACTCCTGTCTTTATTTCTATTTTCCATATGAGTTCATCTTCTTTATGTTTCTCATGATTCTCTGATATGATCTTTCTTATGCAGGCTGTCTCAGCTCCAAGTAGCAGGGATAATCAGAAAGGGATGAAGAGGCTTTGTCCTGGAACTCCCCAGAGGGTATTTCCCTTTTCCCCACTGGCCAGGATAGCATCTCATAGTCTAGACACAACCGAAGTTGGGCAAGTAAGTTTCTGGCACTCTCTACCATAGAAGATGAGTTTAGCTAAAAACAAAACAAAACTCCAACATAGCAAAAGTAGACGGAATCTGCAATAGTCAGGTAACCTGAGATGATCCTATGCAACTCAAAGCCCATATGGAAGCTTTCCTTCTTCCCTGATTCTACTGAAGTTTGGAAAAATCCAGAGCCCAACTGTTTGCAAAGTCTCTTGAAAAACAATAGGAGGTAGTACGCAGAGTCTAGTCAAAGAGCACATCATTTGATAACTTCCTGTTTCAGAGCTGGTAGCCAGATAAGCCAGAAACCAGCACATAAGACAAACAATTCCTGCTCTCGTCATGGAGGCAGCATGTGGATTACATTTAGGAGGCTTCAGAAACTGGCTATCAAGTCAAGGCTAGAGTCAAAAGGCAATGTGGGATTGCTGGGCTCAGACAATTGGTTTGGTTAGGTACTTAACCTTCATAGAGCAGGCAGTATGGTGGTTTGAATAGGAATGCCCCCCCCACACAGACTCATGTGTTTGAGTGCTTGGCCCACAGGGAATGGCACAATTAGAAAATGTGGCCTTGTTGGAGCAAGTATGCCACTGTGGGTGTCAATTTTGAGGTCCTATATATGCTCAAGCTACATCCAGTGTGAGACAGTTTACTTCCTGCTTCCTGTGGATCAAGATGTAGAACTCCCAGCTCCTTCTCCAGCACCACGTCTGCCTGCATGACACCATCTCCTGCCATGATGATAATGGACTGAACCTCTGAAACTGTAAGCTGCCACCACAATTAAATGTTTTCCTTTATAAACTTTGCCATGGCCATGGTGTCTCTTCGCAGCACTAGAAACCCAAACTAAGACAGGCAGTGCTTTGAACATTTCCAGGAAAGTGTGATGGGAATGTTTCAGATGTGTGTCCCAACCTCAAGAAAGATCTAGTAGTCATAGTATGAACTTAGCATGTGCTGCATACCAAGCCTCTTTGAAGCAATTCACGTCATTCTTGAACTTTCAATGTACATTTAGTCTTTACAGTATCCTGTGGAACAGGCTATATTTCTTACTACTACCACTTACCAATATGAAGTCTGATACTAAAGAAACTAAGGCTATTTAAACCATGGAAAGTTTAAATAATCCCGAGTTTGTATTCAAATGTTTGTTGGATGATTTCATAAAGTATAAAATCCAATTAATAATTTAAGTCGGTGGCTATAAAAAATTTTTAGAAAAAGAAGCACTGGTTATCATAAATATTATATGGCTCTATAAAGATCAGGGCACACATTCAAGCTGACTTTTTAAAAAATAATGAGCCTTACCCCAGGTCAGGCAGACAATGAAAACAGATACCAAGACACGACATAGCTCCCTGGGTAGGAGGTGTCTGGAAGGTTTGTAGGGAGACATGTTCCTGTGATATAGGGAGCCAGACAAGTAGCCAGAAGGTCAGAGAGACAAAACGTTCAAGAGTGCTGAAACTTGTTCCCTGATGTCCAAAGACACTTCCCAGAATGCCATCCTGAGAGAGCATGAAGATTTCAGAGAGAGCTCAAGCTGTGAAAGCAACACAGATGCTCTCCCAGGAGCACTGAAATTTTCCCCCTAAACCTGCTGTGGGCAGTTTAGCTCAGCCTCCCTGGGACTCTCCCTGATTTAGTGGCTGAACTCCCACGTACTGAGCCAACTTTCAGTCCGAGGGAAAGTAGAAGGCTTGCTCATCTTACAAAGGAGATTCCCTTACCTAGGGAATTCCCATAGCCACAACCTTTGAAGTGCCAATCATACTTCCTATAATGCTGGGCTTTCTTAGAGATGGGAAAAACCCTAACTCTAATCCCATCCAAAATGACAGCCACTAGCTACAGGTGTCTACCGAGCACTTGAAATGCATACATTCAAACTGAGGTGTGCTGGGGGAAAAGTGTAAAACAGTCACTCGTTTGTGAAGGCATCACTGCCCAAATACAAAAGCTTTAATATATCTTATACTGATTGCATCTTTGAAAGACCATACTCTGGATATACTGGGCTAAGTGAAAAGAGATCATTACATTTAAATTCATCTCTTTATTTCTTTTAATGTGGCTTTTCAAACATGAAAATATATACCTCCCATCATATTTCAGTTAGAGACGGGCCTCTTCTAGGGAGAAGGTCTTCATTGAGACATTTTGTTTGTTAGTGTTTACAGAAGTAAGTTAAACAGTAATTAGTTAAACTGATGGGAGACATGCAAAAGCAAACTGCAGTGTTTTGGAGGTGTTGTCTTGGTGCTGTTGAGGCAGGATACTGTCCAAAACACAGTCAGGCTTTCTTAGGACCCGTGGCTCCAGGCCAAGTGACAGTGCCCATAAAAATAACTCTGATGAGTTCATTGTTCTGAACATAAAGCCAAATTGGCTGCTGGCTCTTTTCATATAGTTTGAATCTTTTATGACCATAATATATAAAACACATTTTTAAAGCAATAACTGATGCACTCTAAAGCTTAAAAAAAACTTTGAGTACTGAGTAAGTTTTGACTCTCCAAGGAATATAATAATGATTATAGCCCCTATGGGGGAAATTATATTTGCAAAGGTTCTATGCAGTTTTTCTTTAGCTATTTTAATTTAAGAGTGTCTTAGGGTTTCTATTGCTGTGAAGAGACACTATGACCACAGCAACTCTTGTAAAGGACTTTTAATTCGGGGCTGGATAACAATTCAGTTTTAGTCCATTAGCCGGGCAATGGTGGTGCACACCTTTAATCCCAGCACTCAGGAGGCAGAGGCAGGCGGATCTCTGTGAGTTCGAGACCAGCCTGGTCTACAGAGCTAGCTCCAGGACAGGCTCCAAAGCCACAGAGAAACCCTGTCTCAAAAAAAAAAAAAACAGTTTTAGTCCATTGTCATCATGGCAGAAAGCATGGCAGCACACGGGCAGACATGGTGCTGGAGCAGAAGCTGAGAGTTCTACATCTGGATTGGCAGGCAGCAGGGAGAAAGAGACACTGGGCCTAGCTGGAGTATCTGAAACCTCAAGGTCTGCCCCCAATGACACACTTTCTCCAACAAGGCCTCACCTACTCCAAGAATGCCACACATCCTAATAGTGCCACTCCCTATGAGCCCATGGGGGCCATTTTCACTCAAACTGCCACAGATAGTAACTGGATATTCCCATGAGGCAATCTGACTTGCTGCTTTGTTTGGCGGGATGTGTAACGCTCTCTCTCTCTCTCTCTCTCTCTCTCTCTCTCTCTCTCTCTCTGTGTGTGTGTGTGTGTGTGTGTCTGTGTGTCTGTGTGTGTGTGCGCCAGCCATTGGCATCTACCTTATTTTTTGAAACATCATCGCTCACTGAACCCAGAACTCACCAATTGACCAGACTGGCTGGCCACCAAGCTCCCAAATCTCCCTGTCTCTTCCTGCCCAGTGCTGTGATTACAGGCACATAATACGAGGCCCAACGTTTTAGGTGGGTACCAGGGATGCAAGATCAGGTCCTCAAGCTATCTCCCCAGTCCCAACAGAAGCCAGCCTTTGTCTTCTTACTCCTGCCTGCTCGTGCTGGTTGTGCCCATCTGGTCACACCTCAGCAACTCTATCCTGCTGGTGCTTTGAAACCAGCTGTGGTATAGTTGTTGTGCCTTGGAAATTGGCAAAGGCTACCAACCAGGTTGCTCTGGTTTGTTGCTTGTTGAGTTTTACTTCTGGGGAGCTGGTTATTAAATATTTAGCCATACGCCACTAGGTCCAGCTCCAAAACTGAGCTGGGGAAGAGCGGGATAAAAAGACATGTTTTAATGAGCTGGCTTTTTGGAGCCCATTCCATATGGTGGGAGGCCTGGCTCAGCCTGGATGGGGGAGCAGGGCTTGGTCCTACTTCAACTGAATGTGCCAGGCCTGTTGACTCCCCATGGGAGGCCTTACCCTTTCTGAGGGTTCTCCTTTCACTTCACAGGGCAAACCGAAATCATTCAAAGCTGAGGGAGCTGTCATGGTCAAGAAGGGGGAAGCAGCAACCCTGCTCTGGTACAACAGGTGCCTCTAGAGTTGCCGCTTCTCTCCCTCCCTTCCCTGCTCCGGCTTTTGCACCTCCCTTCGGTGTGCATTATCAAACACATATGAAGACCGATATTTTTATTCCATGGATGACTAAGAGAAAGAGCTAGAACTTCAAAAGACCTAATAACCACATAAAGAATGTATCCAAAGAAGGGTGGCATAGTGTGGTTCATTTTCTTTCACAGAAAAATAATCTAGGGCTAGGAGGAAATGATGAGCGAGAGAGGAAAGGGGCTGCAGATGCAGAAATATATATACCTAGCTTGAAATCACTTCAATCATCTGCAGTTGTCTTTCAGCAAATCAAGCCCGGCATTTTTCTCAATTACTTCATTATTTCCCAACAAGAGAACCAGATTAGATAATGAGGGCTGAATTTCAGATTGTGCTTGTTCGAGAAAGTTTGGCATTGGCAGTGAGAGCTGCTCTATAAACTGTTCTAAATCGGTGCCTTAACGCGACCATGCTCTTAACTCATCCTCTCCCGCCCACCCCCAACACTTCAATGAACTAAGAAAAATGTCTTCCAGATGGTTTCTCAAGTTTTCATATTAGGTAGGGTGTGGTGGCACTTGGAAGGTGGAGGCAGGAAGATCAAGAGTTCAAGGCCAACCTAAACTAGTGAAACCTTATATCCAAAAACTATATTTTCATAGTAAATGAATAGAAATCAGTTGGTCCTGCAAATGGAAAAAAAACAAGAGATCCCAAAAGGTGGCCAGGTTTAGCTAATATCAGCCAACCAAGTCTGCAAGCGCACATCAAATGCAAAATTATAACTAGATACGGTGTTTCATTACCCTGATCTTGATATTTCAAAATGATGCTAACAGCACAAAGCAAATTTCTCGATTTTCTGTAGTGATCCGGTGCCATGCCAATGGGCAGGTGGTCCCCCAAGTAGCTTCATTCACTCGGGTTACTTTGTTGCTTGCCCTGTAGGCACCTGCATTTGTACTCTAGAACGAACGAAAAGGGCACCTCACCACCTAAACTAAGAAGTAAAGGACGAAGGTTCAGGATGGCACTGCTTATGTTCAAAGCCCTTCTACATCCAGTGGCTTTGGTTTCAGATGGACTCTCTTAGGATTCACGGAGCCATGCTAACGCTGCTTCCTCGTGAATTGCGGTGAGTTTGCCAGCCCCTGTGTGATGGAGAACTTGGCTGATCTAGAACTACTAAGAGACTAACCTGTGGGCCTATCTGTGAAGAACTTTCTAGATTGAGTTTTTGGAGGTAGAAAGACCCACCCTAACCATGTGCAGCACCATTCCCATGGGCTACAGTCTTGGGTTGTAGATAAAGGAGAAGCAAGCTGAGAACCAACCTTCATTTACCTCGGCCTCATGTCTGTGAACGCCCTAAGCTCTTACTATCATGACTGAACCAACCATGATGGGCTGTATCCTCAAACTGTGAGCCTCATTAAGTCTTTCCTACCTTAAGTTGCTTTTATCAAAGTACTTGGTGGTAATGCTGACAAAAGGTGATTAGTACCAACCTGCCCTTCTGGAAACAAAATGTTTCTCGTGGCTCCTTGGAAGCAAAGCTTAATTTAAACAGATGGAAGGCTATTTATTGACTTCATTCTTTCCACTTGGTATGAACATCTATGTATGTAGCTACAGGAGCATGGCTATGTTCGACTATAAAAGAGTGATAACCCAGTGTCACGGCTGGTACTGATGTTACCTATCTCCTGTGTCAGAGCAAGCATCATGAACACAGATGGTAGAAGATGCGCAAGGAGACAAAGTTTCTTGAGAAGAAAAGAAATAGCTCCCCAAACCCGGGAGGGGACTCAAAAATGAGTTAGTCAAATAACATTCTGGATCAGAGAGGTTCTGTAATAACCCAGGAATGGACTGACTTGGGCGTGGCCCATGTAATTTAGGCATGCAGTTGGTGGTGAACCAGATGGCTAAGTTGAATGTACGTGGGGATCTCAGGTCAAGAGTCCATGTGGTAAGTACAAATCAGAAAACCCCACCAGTAGGAAGAGCTCAAAGTCCAGCCCAAAGTTCCAGAGTAGGGGAGGAAGGAGGAAGAAGTCAAAAGAAAAAAGATTTCCAGCACTTAGGAGGCAGAGACAGGTGAATCTCTGTGAGTTCAAGTCCGGCCTGGTCTACAGAGCAAGTTCCAGGACAGGCTTCAAAGCTACAGAGTAATCCTGTCTAAAAAATTAAAAAAGCCAAAAAAGGAGGAGAAGGAGGGGGGAGGAAGAGGGGGAGGAAGAAGAAGAAGAAGAAGAAGAAGAAGAAGGAGGAGGAGGAGGAGGAGGAGGAGGAGGAGGAGATGGTTCACTGATGTCTGGACGAGTCAGAGCTTTGGAATTCTAGCTCCTGGGCTCAGCAACTATGGAAAGTTTATTGTAAAGCCTCAGTGTTCTCAGAGCTGACTACTGGTTCAGCAAGAACATACAGACATTTTCTTTCCTTAGATCCATGACCCTGACTCTGACTCACTCTGCTGAGTGAGGCTCTCTTTGTCCTAACTCCTAGCATGATTTGTTATTCCACAGTGAAAAAGCCCTCCAAACCTCTCAACCTAAGCATCTCTACCCTGAAGACTTCCCACGGAAGCCTTGGAACCTGTACATATAAAGAACTTGGAACAGCATTGCCACTTAGAAAACACTAGGTCAGTATCTCTTACCATAACATGTGCCCTATCCTTTAAGTTTATGAGTGGGAAACTTGGTGGGGAAGGTTGAAAGCGGCAAGAAGGTAGTCTCTGGCAGCTGAAACCAAACGGGCGGAAGGCATGGCCCAGCCCACTTGCCTCATGACTCTGAGGTAGATCTTTAGAAGCAGGGGTTGCGATCTGAAAGAACAGGTCAGAAACTTATCGGGGTTGCCAAGAGAGGTGCACAGAGAAGACACGGCAACCCCAACTATGGTGCCAGGATTGAAATTTCACCTCTCTCCTGCCACTGGGACAATTTGTCTGAATTTGCCAGGAAGGACTTTGTAAAGGGTAGCCGTCCTCTATGGTGCACTGGGTGTGGTCTCCGATTTGAGTCTTCCGCCTTTTTATGCTGTGCTTGAAGGGGGTTGCCCTAAGGGAATCTGTGACCAAAATGGAACTTCTTCCAAACCCAGCACTGGTCCACACCCTCAAAAAAACTAGAGGACCCAAAGTTGCCCTTAGCCACTCCCCATGTTGTCTCAGAGATGCTTTGTGGTTGAAAGGAAGGAATATGAGACACAGGTAGAGAGGCCATTTCTGGAAGGCAACAGTTCTGGCTGCGTTAGTTTCATCCGCAGAACGTCCTCGGGGATTCAGCCGTTGCTAAGCTAAGCAAGGATTCATTATTTGTCTTCCTAGAAAACTGAACTGTCTCAGGAAGTTTCATCCCCTGGAAACCTCCTCTAAGGCAGAAACAGCTTATGAGACCAGAGTCTTCTTTCATTTTCCCCAAGAGTGGGAGCCGAACCAGGAATTTATAAATATTATACCTCTTTTTTTGTCACCCATAGCACTACCTTGGAATTTTCTGTCATATACAAAACGACCTCCAGCTGAGGCAGAAAAGGTAACAGAGATTCCTAGTTCTCTCATCTTCCTCTTAGATCCTTCAGACACTGGGGAAAACATGGCCATATTTTGAAGAACATAGTCAGAGCCCCAAGAGGAGAAGACAGGCATCCATGGTCCAGGAAAGGGTATACAATACAGCAGGCACCTGTGGTCCTGGAAAGGGTATACAATACAGCAGTCAGTTGACCCCAAGGGAAGGCAGTCTGGTTGCTTTTATAGTCAGTGACCTTGGGAAACAGGCATTCTAGGCTACAGTGACCCAAAATGTTGGACCACCTCCCCTGCCAGTCTCAATCTGTAGTGACCTGTACTAAAAGGAATACATGTATGGTACAAACTGTTTTTAAGAGTAAGTATTGAAAGCATGGGCAGAAAGCAAAATGATTATTATATTCTTTTTTAAAGTTACCCTAGAACATTATATATTCAACTCCTGTAAGGACCAGCTGATGCTCGCTGACTGGGAGGAGGGGATGGATGGATATTGTCCATTAACACACCACTTACTACTGATTAGAATCTTTCAGGGAAAAATAGTGGAAGACTGAATTAAACAAAGAAAGCTTTCTGGATGTACTACCTAGCACTATTTTCTATCCAGTACTATTTTCCTAGGCTCTTAAATGCTTTCGCTGATACAAACTATTTTACAACTCAGTACATTATGCAAAGCCAATAACAATCCAAGTTATGTTTGTTCATGCAAATGCAAATAAATTTGTTCAAGCAGTATTATTGATCTTTGTTCTGTGAATAATGACCTGTTGTGTATCTATTAATAAATTTGCCTCAATATTCCTCGTTTTCTCTGTATGCCCTATATATGCTTCTGTTCTTTTACTTCATGTTTGCACCTTTCATGACATCATGCTTATGTCTTCATTAATGTAATTATTTTATAATTTTATAATTATACAGGATTTATGGTTTTGTGTGAAACTTAATGCATAATGAGCTAGGCTTGATGAGATTTAGAATCACAGTTCTGAGTATATTTATGAGGGTACTTTTAGAATAGTTTAGGTAAAGAGAGAAGACCCAGTCTGAATGGGGGCAGCTTTAATGCTGCTTCATGGACTAGAGTCCTGAACTGGATAAGAAAGGAGAAAAAGAATGGAGTTCCAGCATTTCCCTCTCTCTGCTTTCTGATGGCAGGGGAGGCGTGACTAGTTGCTTCACAGTTCTGTCCCCATGCTTTCTTCATCGTGATGGACAGAATCCGAAGTAAACCTTCCCTTAAGTTGTATTTTGTCAGTAAGAAGAAAGAAATAGCTAATGCTACTATTCCTTTCAAAACTTAACTTTTAACTGGCCCAAAGATTCTGCTAAGTTTAGATGCTAACTTTCAGAAGATGGACAAGTTGTGAATGATTTCTGTTGGGTAGAAATAACCTCAATGGCAACATATTTATTTCCCTGTAGGACATGAGTCAGTTTTGGTAATTGTTTTGCAATATTCTTCTAGTGTTTTATTAGATGAATATGCATATTCATCCACACTTTTGCTACTTCCTCAACCCTGAACCCTTGAGCCTACTTGTTCCCTTATTAACTCCTTCTTAAGCAATGCCTACTACATATACACATATATATGTATGTGTATATGTGTGTATGTATACATATATGTATATGTATGTGTATATAGAAACATACATATATATATATACATACACACACACTTGATATTATACAGTTCCTGATGAGTAATGATAAAAATAATCATTATTTTAAAGGCTAACCCTAGGATTTCAACCCAGAGAGACAGCATAATAGTATTTAAACTTATTCCTTGATAGCTATAATGGACTACTAACCAAAGGTCTCAGGGAATTCTAAGCTGCCTGCACAGCTTAAAATGGGATAATAAGAAAAATCACTTGGGTGTTTCGAGTTTACATGGAGGGGCCTAAAAGCTGAAGAGAAAAAGAGAAAACTCTCTGAAAATCTTGAGAGAGATCCCAGAAACACAGCAAGCAAGATGCTGGCTGCGGCTATGGCAGCAGCTGGCGAAGATTTGTTGGTGCCAAGTAGAGGAGTTTTAAGCTTAAAGTCTATGAATATACCATTTTAGTTGTTTGCTATCCTGGTCTATGCTGTAACCAACACACACACGCACACGCTACCACTGTCCATGGCTTTCAGTAAAGTCTATTAGAGCAAAGGCCTTGACTTGGGAACACTTGGATGAAGGCTCAAACAAGGTGCCCCAATCTAGAATTGAGTAACGATGAAATCATGAATAAGGGTAAAGAACGGAGAGAGGTTCAGGATTTAGCAGAACCTTAGTGCTGGAAACAGGGGGTACAGGACTGCCAACATTTCCCTTCAGCCTATGGAGGATGCTGGAAGATTTGGGACTTCCCAGTGCTGACACTTCCTCATACAAATAGTACCATTACACAATCCAATGTCACTATGCATATGAAGACTTTAATATTACTACCCTCCTGTAAGGAGAAAGCAAATCTCTCCCTTTACTTGCTTTAAAAGCATTTTAAACCTATTTAACGTTAATATTAATGTGCCCATGCTATGTATGTATGTGCATAACACACTTTTTAAAAATGGGTAATCGTGCAAGCATACACACATTTTGTAACTTTTCTTTTCCTGAGTGAGGATAGAGATTCACTGAGAGAGAAACCGTTTCTTTGTGTATTTGTCTTTATTACAAAAAAATATCCTACAGTGCCTGGGCCCGCCATAAGTGTTTATATATTGACTTAGAGAGCCACCTTTGGCTCAGCTCACCTTCATTTCACTCTTCCTGATCAAAGGACCAGAAACTCCAGTTCCTGAAGGACTAAAGGCCTTTTTGATTATTCATAGGCACAGTCACATAACAAAAGCTAAAACCACCTTACTGCCTGCTCACAGGCCCAGAGTGGAGGTTCAGTCCCAGCTGGTATCATAAGTTTCTGTAGGTGCGTGAGCTTCTGTGACCATCATCTGAAATGGTCTCCTGGGTTCTTCTCGCTCACTTCAGTCTGCCTCTTCCCGTTACCCCCACTTTTATCCCTTGTCCTCCCAACAATGTTTCTCTGACACCTGTTACTTTTGTCCACATAATGCCTTCCTAACTCTTGTTTAGATTCTCTGTTCACAATTCCTTGTCCAGTGGACAAACCAAATCCCCCAAACACTTGTTCATTCTTCTATACGGCAAGTATTTCTTCAGTACTTCTATGTATTATAACCTGATCTGTCTTCTCCAAGACTTTACCATTTCTTGAAGGAGTTATGCATTAACCAACCACATGTCCAAAAATGGTTATAACCCCCAGAAGAGGATGTGATAATTAATCTTCACTGGCAACTTGTTTGGATTAAATGAAGCCTGAGTCCTTAGTGAGGCACACCTTTGGGTGTGTCCATGAGGGTGTCTCAAGAGAGGAGAACAAGACTCATCCTGAATGTGGGTAGCACTACTCCATGGTATGGGGTCCCAGACGAAATAAAATGAGAAAGCCACTTGACTGCCAGAAATCCCATCTTTCTGCTTCCTGGTCCACCAAGATAAAAACAAGTAAGTAGCTTCCTGCTGCCTTGCACGGATGCAGGTGCAAGTCCCTCAGTCACCGCCATGTCTTTCCCACTACAACAGACCTTCAAACCATAAGCCAAAACAAATCTTTTGCCCCTTAAGTTGTTTCTTACCAGGTATCCAACCACGACAATGACAAAAATAATATGGAAAGAAATTAAACTTCTTCAGCGAAGCCATACAACAGGGTAAGCTAACGTAGGCAAAGGGATTGCAGTTACTAGGAGGGCTGTGTACTTGGGTCCTGTGGCATGCAGGAGAACGGCATGACTAAGAAGCTTGACAGTCAATGTGCTGTGAACCGGGAGATCAGAGCAACAGAGGGTAAGTCAGATGCCACCAGGTTGTCTCCTCATGCCAATGCAGAAATACCAATGCACCACCACTCCCATAACTGCCAACAGCATTCTACGCTTCAGAGAGGAAGGTTACTACTACAGTGTAGGAACTTGTGCTTCGAATTTTCTCTGTGTACTTATGAAAGGCTTGCTTTCCTTTTTGTGTAAGAGGAGATGCTAGAAAGCTGTCGTCTAACTTGCTCTAAAAATAGTCTGTTTAGTGCTAGCACTTGAGATGCTCGGCAGAAAGAAGGTTTCAAACCCACGCACCACCTCTCTAACAGTCCAATTGGCCTGTATTAGCAGTGACTCTAGCAAAATGGAGATTGCATGCAAATTGCCTACTGGTCAAGGAAGGGAAAGCAAATGAAAATAAGCGAGTTGTTAGCATCTTCACTGTGATACTCTTTGTTTCAAACTGCTTAGGCTGCTGGAACAAAATACCTTAGACTGCGTCATTCGTTAGCGATAGAAATGTACCACCCACAGTTCCAAACGTGGGGAAATCCATGGTCAAGCTGCAGGCACAGTCAGTGTCTCGTGATGGTCTGTTCTTCCTACAATGAATCTCTGCAGTTGTGCCTTCTCAAAACAGAAGTGGAATAAGGAATAATTCCATTCATAATGACATCATGGCCTAACTATCTCCCCAAAACCCCACTTTCCAATATTATCACATTGAGTATCGGGTTCAATCACACCAATTTTAGGGAACCATCAACCTTCAAACCCAAGAAATTTTCTTTTTCTAATTATAAGTTGATTATAACCAAATGAGATGAATATTTTATGTGTGTTAACCCCGACCTTCAAAGCTGATTATAACATATAAATTGATCATAACAAAATGAGATGCAAATCTTAATGCATGTGACAGGACTTTGGTGTGGTTTAGTGAAAAACATAACCATAAAAAAAAAACAAACTTACATTTCCTGTCAATTTTCCCTGACCTGGGAATGATCAGTCTTTATTATTTCACCTCTCCACTTACAAAGACACGTCAGAGAAGAAAGCCTGGCTGAAATATTTGATTATGTTAAAGAAACTTTTAATTTCCTATCTTCTGCTAGTATTTCAGAGTGCTAAGGGTCAGCACTTGTTATTAGTCTACTGGGGTCAGAAGCAATGCAAATTGTGCTTTTGGAGACCAGAACTGACAAACACGTTTCTCTAGTCTTCACTACCAAGGACCAGGAAATCACCCTGAACTCTAATAACTTTAGAAAACTATTTTCTCCCTAAAATGTTTACGAAGTGTGTGTGTGTATATATATATATATGTATATGCATATATATATATATACACACATATATATATATATGTATATATATTTAAAATCACTCATTTGAAGAAGTCTTTTGCAGTCTTTTTTATTTTATTTTTGTGGGTTTGTTTTTGTTCTGTTCTGATTGAAACAGGGTCTCATGTAGCCCAGGCTAGCCTTGAATTTCCAGTGTAGCTTAGATTGGCCTTGAACTCCTGATCTTCTTAGCTGTCTCACAAGTGCTGGGATTAACAGCATGTTCACATACCTGGCAAGGGGAAGGCTTTGTTCAGGAGCTACCCACAGGCAGCCAGAAGAAAGCCTAGGGAGGCATATTTACATCAGCTTAGCATAAGATTGAATGTATGCCAAAGTCTACACATCCTGGGCTGTTCCAGGAAGCCTTCTCATCTTCTGTGATGTTATTTAAACTGGCAAAGTTGTACTTCAGGAAGCAGTATGGTTTAGTGTGTTTTGTCTGTAGGTTATCCATGTAGGAAGTGGCCATACATCGTAAGATTGAATCAAATCTATAGCTTGGCGAAGGGATCACCTTAGAATAAGGATGGTTGATATTCATCTAGTAAGTAATTAAAGGAATCCTTCTGAGAAAAGAAGAAAAGAACCACCTTAAGACTGACATCTTGGGCTAGGGACTGGGATGTCCCTGAGAGCCAATCTGCCATGCAGACCTTGACATTATGAGTCTCACTGTGTTCCAAGGGGGACCGAATAATTAGAAATAAACATAAAATATTCACAAGTTGCTTTTAATGATCTCATTTACTTTTCTTAGAAATTCATGAATCAGGCCACATCTTACCTCTGAAACAGACAGACATGGGCTCTCCTTTAGGTATGGCAAAAACTTTTTAAAAGTGGTTTGAGCAGGAAAAAAGAAATTGCATATGGTTTGGTCATTCTAAAGGGGCTTTTCTGATAGAATTGAAGCATGAGGACTTTGTTATCATGCTAGCTGAGAGTGACGAGACTCCCTACAAATGTTCTCTGGCTCCATGTGATTGACCCCTGACCTCTCCCTATCACCAGTGAGTCTCCTGAACAAATTACAGCACTTCCTTGTCTATATTTGAGCTGAGACACTTTTCTTGTTCTACACTACACATTGAACAAGACAGTGAATGATTTTTCCTAGAGTAGACTCCAGATCTGAATAAGCCCAGAGACAACATATAATGGATAGCTGAATACTGAAGGGCCGGCTTCCAGCCTGATCAGCTCAAATAATTCTACCCCTCAGCTCCCCTTAGTTCTTTTTCTTCCCCAAGGCCCTGATATTTTTTTCTTAATGCTTCATTCAGTATTTTTTATGAAAATGCCTATCATACTTGCATAACCAATTGGACTTTTTTCATTCCCTGAGAAACAAAGGATAATCCCTGAGGATAAACAAAAACAATCTTGCTAGGGTCATTTTACTTGAAGTTCCAACAAAAATAGTATCTAATTAGTAAGCAATAACAAAGAAAATTAATAATAAAATATAAATCACACATAGCCTTGAAAGACCCCAGCTTAGCTGCTGTAATGCCATTTTGCAAGGCTTTCACACAAACAAATGTAAGTTCAAGGTAAAGTCGGTACTCCTAGGCGGCCAAAACAGGATATCTGTGGTCAGACACCAGGCCTAGGAGGGGAACGAACAGTTCTGGGAAAAACTACATGTACCCTAGATAGGGCCAAGTGTGCTATTATTATCAGACCTTCATGTCTCCGGGAAACTTGTTCCCTAAATGAACCCATCGCCTCATTCGAACTGACCAATGAGATCCCTGTAACCATGCATTGCTTCTGTATGCCTGCTTTTGCCACCCTTTTCCTATAAAAAGACCTTCTCCCAGCCTGCAGGCGCGCAAGTCCTCCGAAAGGACTTTGCCGCCCACAGGTACCTGTGCCCACCCATAAACCTCTTGCTAATTGCAGCCAGTGGTCTCAACTGTTCCTTGGGTTAGGGGTCTCCTCCTGAGGGAAGGACCACTCTGAGGGTCTTTCAGCCTTTCAAAAGATGAGCAATTTTCTGCCTCCAATGAAAACCCACTTACAATAGTCCCCAGCTTCCCAGATATGTATTTGTATGTGTATGTATGTATGTATGTGTATATATACCTTACTCTTTTCAGCTGGTAAGTTATTCTTGGTATCCAGATGGATTTTGCTCTTGCTGAATAACAAATTATTACAAATGCATCAACTTAACACCTCATCAGTTTGTGGCCTTACAGTTTCTGTGGGTAAGGAACACAGCCATAGGTTAGCTGGACAGCCTGAAAGATTGAAAACAATGTTTCAGCTGAGGCTGCATTCTCATCTGACAACCACAGTTCAATCCCTGGACCCCACAAAAAGATGGAAGGAGAAAACTGGCACCATAGAGTTGTCCTCTGACCTTTCATACATGGGCCATAGCATGTGTATTTTGTGTGTGTACATACATACATACATACACACACAATCAATTTAAAAATAAGATTTAAATGTGTCAAACTGCAAGACTCTCTGACCTTTGCCAACCTTGAAAGAACAAGCTTTCATGCTGTGTACTGTCCCATGAAGAGGGCTATAGGGTGAAGTTGCCAGGCCCATGTAACATGTGTTTTTACCTTCTAGGCCATCTTGCTGGCCTTCTGCATTCAAATCTTATGTGTCATGAGTAGGGATATCTCTATGTTGCTGTTTCAGTGATAAAATACAACGACCAAGGCAACTTATAAAGAAAGAGTGTGTTTGGACTTTTGGAGTGTTGGTTCTTTTGGGAGAGTTCATAATGGTGAGCGTGGGATGGCAGTATGGAGCCAGAGCAGGAAAACTGACTACAAACATGAAAAGGATAGAAGGAGCTAGAAGTGGGTTGAGGGTATGAACTCTCAAAGCCTGCCATCAATAACACACTTTCTCCAGCAAGATTGTACTACCTCCCTAATCACTCCCTCAACTGGGAACCAAATGTTTAAATACCTGAACTTATGGGGGATATTTTTAATTCAAATAACTTACCAGGGAGTGGGGTATGTGTGTGTGTGTGTGTGTGTGTGTGTGTGTGTGTGTGTGTGTGCAATATAAAAAGAGAACAGCTATGCCTTTTGTTCAGACTAAGAAAGAACACTAACAGTTAACACTACCAGTTCAGGTAACTCTCTCTCTCTCTCTCTCTCTCTCTCTCTCTCTCTCTCTCTCTCTCTCTCTCTCTGTGTGTGTGTGTGTGTGTGTGTGTGTGTGTGTGTGTGTGTGTGTGCGTGTGTGTGCTCTTTTGTTTTAAAAAGTAAAAGCACTAGAAAAGAAAGGCCTTGGGCATTACAAAATGAGGGAAAGGAAACTGGAAGAAAATTCCAGACTTGTCTATGAATGAGCAAACAAGAGGGAAGGGGGAATTCAGACTCATCTCCTCTTCCCCAAGGATATAAGTGCTTATCTCTGACCTTGCTGACTCCATGCCTAATTCATATTCTCTTGCCAGATGCACCTGACTTCCAAGACATGATGGAATTGTTTACCCATGAAGTGATGGAGAGTAGTAATTACTCAAATGAACTCTACTATCTACTGTTTGGTTCTGATCCCTGTCCTACCTCCTACCACTTGAGTAAATTATCTCTAATCTCCACAAATGCTTCTCAGCTACAAAGTGGGTTTCCATAAATGTTTGTTTTGAAGAGTTAACAAGATGAAATGAGTTCAACACCGGTCTGGGCTGCATTGTGTTTTTTCTTTGACTATTGTTGTTTTTGTTCGTTTATTTGATTTCTAAAGTGCAAAAGAAAGGGAGTGGAGCTGTGGGGTGGGGAGTGGGAAGAATCTGGAAGGAGCTGGGGAAGGGGAAGTGAAGATCAGAATGTACTGTATGAAAAAATTCAATTAAAAAGAATGAAAGGAAGAGGGAAAAATAAAGGCCACCTTTGGGTACATCTAGTCCTTGTTTGCCTCTGAGTCATACTGATGTTTTAATTAAAGGCAAAAACGTGTAGTACTGCCTGACCTGGAATATTCACCATGACAACAATCCAACAATGGTAAGATTGCAAAAATAACTCCAATTTTATTTCACATTCTACCACTTTCTTCATATACAAGGTATGCATATTCTTGCTCAAAATACAAAGAAATCAAACTCTCTGTCTCACACCCACCATAGTTCATCCCTCCTTAACCCTTCCCTTGTTTCTACTTCTTCTCCAAAGACTTATTGTATAGGCCTCTTATTACCTGAGGGCCTCCCTATAGATCCAACCAATCCTCACTCACTTTAGACACAATTTAAAAGCAAATGGTACATGTATTAAGTCATTTATTCTGTCTAATGCTATTGGCTAAGAACAGGGAACAGGAGAATTAATCAGAGGTCTGTTATGTTTTAAACCAAACCCATAATTCACAATGAGTGCCGATATTGGTAGCTAGGTTCATTTTGACATCTTCCTGTTATATTATCCTTCACATAGTTATGCCAATGGTACTCTGTATGCTTTCTTGTTTGTTTGTTTGTCTGCTTGCTTGCTTGTGAAAAAAGGTAACCATGAACTTGAAGAAGAATAGGCGGTATACATGGCAGGGTTTAGAAAGAAGAAATGGAAGGGAAGAATGTTGGAATTATATTATAATTTCAACAATTAAAAGCAACAAAAAGAAATAACTCCCATTCACAGTGGCAAGTCACCATTGCTGTATTTTGACCATCAAATTCGAACTCATGTTTACTTCATTTTCTGTCTCCCTTTGAATTTGAAACTAGAGTCATGATAATGGTCCCAGCCTTGAAAGGCATTTTAGTCATTGTAACACACAGGGCCTAAAGGAAGCTCTGAAATCTGGTGGTTGTTCCTGGGCTTGGGGCTATGTCTAACTCCTGAGATAGCACCCCACTGCTCACTCTGCTTGCTTTCAAACTCTATTCACAGCTATATTTTTTTTCACAGCTATATTTTTGTCGTTTTACAAAATCCCCCACCCACTCGATCCTTGCAAACATTGGTTCAAAGTAGTGCCTCTCAAACTGTCCTACAAAAAAAGATCCCATTAAAAATCAGATTCTGTTTCAGGTCTACAGCAGAGCCTGAGAATTTGCATTCCTAGCAAGCTCGAAGATGTAGTGATGTACTTTAAAAAAAAACAAAGTATTTGCCTACCCTTTACTCTCGGACACTCAACAATTTTATAATTCTCAATGTGTGAGGAAAAGTTCCTGTACCTGGAAGCTTCTTTCCCACCTGCAGTTCCTGGATAACTACTCAGGAGTTTAATATTAATTACAAACTGTTTAGCCTATTTACTCAGGCTTATTATTTACTAGCTCTTAAAACTTAAATTAGCCCATTTCTATAAGCTTATATTTTACCATAAGACTCGTGGCTTGTTACCTCACATCTTGCTGGTATCTCCCTGACTCTGCCTTCTTTCTCCCTATCTTTTTGCTTGGATTTTCTATTTGGCTCTCTTCTGCCTGGCTGTTGACCAAATCAGCTTCTTTATTAAGCATATTCTTAACATACAGAAGGACATCCCACATCAAGTCCCCCCTACCACCACCCCACAGTTCTATGAGTGAATCTCCAGTGGACAGCAGGTCAGTGTCCCCTGATTCAACTCAGCCATTCTCTACCTGGAGGTACCATCAAATACTGAGAGATAATTACTTAGAAATTTACAGGCTTCACGATCACTGAGGAAGGACACACACCCCATAATGAGCTCTAGGGCCCACCTTCTATGAGCCTGTTAAGACACGATTTTTAAGGAAGCAGGAAGTTTCACATTGACTCTCCTAAAGACTTAAAATACCATACGACTGCCTAGCCATGAGTTAGGCAAAAAGGAGAAAAACAGAGACAGCAGCACTTTCTTGAGGCCTACCCTGAAAACACTACTTTCTCCTGGAAAGACTGGGGGGATTTTAAAACATTTTTTTAAAGATTTATTTATATATTTACATGCATCAGTATTTTGCCTGCATGTATGTACGCCCACCATGGAAATACTACTTCCTCCTGGAAAGACAGGGAAAAGTTTTTAACATTTTTTTTAAAAGATGTATTTATTTATTTATATGCATTGGTGTTTTGCCTGCATGTATGCCTGTGTGAGGGTGCCAGAGCTCCTGAAACTGGACTTACAAACACTATGAGCCTCCAAGTAGATGCTGGGAATTGAACCCAGGCCCTCTGAAAGAGCAGCCAGTGCTCTGAACCACTGAGCCATCTCTCCACACCAAACCAGGGGCTTTTATAGATACAGTTTTTCTTTCTTTAATTGACTCTAATCTGCTCTGTTCCATGATATTTGCTCAAAAGAACACCATCTGAGTTTCATCTCTGGCCCGGGGTAGAGATAGAACTTTCTGAACCACATTGCTGATTGTAAGAATGTCATCTTGCAGGAGGCTTGCTGGGGAATAACAGACTTAACCATGCCCCGCCTCCCTTAATACTTAGTCCAAATGAACCTGTCAGTCACTTGAATGGGAGAACAGCCTCCAGGAAAGCTGTCTGTTCTAAAGACTACAGGAAATAGTATAAAGACTACCTATGTATGTGGCATGGTGGGCTCTCTAGCCATTTTTTATTCTCATCTCACAAAAATATATTCCTTCTTAATGATCCCCTTGACAGTCACCCTTGAGAGTGCTTGTTCTGTAATAAATTCTGCCTGTTTTCTACACCATTCTCGGTGTCTTATCTGACTTCATTCAGCAGTGACCCCAAGGATGAGGAAGTCAAGAAGAGATCACAGAGTAAGCCCCATAACAATTTCAGGTTGAAAGTTCCTCTTCGCAATTCTGTGCCACTTCTACCTGCTAAATACTAGCATAGGTGGGTTGTGCTTGACAAACTTATAGCTGTATGTGAGGGCTTCTGAAGGCTTTCACTAGAGTCTATTCACTTGCTGGAGCAGCTCCCAGAACTGAAGGAACTGTAAGCATGGCCCTTCTTAGGAGCTATAAGCCTAGGAGGAAAGAAAGCATGCAGGCAGGTGGTGTGCAGCAGGTCTAATGAAAACCAACCAGTTGAGCAGCCTGGTTTTTTTTTTCATAAAGCTTTGTCAAGCTGAGAGCAGAAAGCAAGCTGAGCTGTTACTTGTGGATTTGAGTCCGCAAGAAACCCCAGTTGCAAAACCCTCCATTTCTTCTTGCAGGCACTGAAGGGAAAGTCAGCCTTACAGGTAGGAAGCAAAATCTTGTCTTCCCAAGAAAGTGGTAATTAATGGTGACTTGATGGGCAGAAGCTCAAGCTGGCTTGAGCAAGTGCGCTGGTTAGAAAAACCATTTACAAAGCAGAAGCTATGCAACTCTGTGGCAGCAAGAAATCGAAGACATTGTGAAAGGAGCAGCAAATGTTTGCATGAACAAACACTGATGGCTAAGGTATGGAACCAACCTGGGTGTCCAACAACAGACAGAAAGAAAATAGTGTGCAATAGTGGGAAAATAATGTGCATATAATGAAAACTTTAGCCTAAAAAAGAATGAGATGATTGTTTGTGGGAAAATGGATGTAACTAGAGATGATCGTATTAAGCAAATTAGGTCAGTTTCAGAGATAGAAAGACCATTTATAGATTTTATACAGATACATAAAATCATGTATGTACGTAGAGTGCTGATTGCCCTGGGAGCTTAGGATAGTACCAACCTTATCCATCCTGCCCCGCCACCTTAAACTTGGAAGTGGTTCCTAGAACACAACTCGGGGAAGCAGAAGGTGGGCATCATGGGTACAGAGGTCCACTTCAACCTGTCTTAAACTGAAGAATGACGTAAGTGTCTTTTCTGAGAGCTAGTGCACTCATCCTGGCGCTCAGGGACACAGTCTAAAGAGACATGTTTGTCCCTTCCTTTGCTTGTCAGACTATTGAAACAATGAACCCTAAGAAACTGGAATTTCCCCAGGAATTTCACACTGTGAGGAGGAAAAGGCTGGAGCCCTGGTGCCAGACAGACAGGAAGCTTGTCTACAGGAAGAAATTTCACAGGGTTCTAACAGCCCATTTGCCAGTCTACCTTGCAGGAAAGACTGGAGCCCAGACAATAACGGGTAAATGATGAATGGAACCACACCTTGGCTAAGAAGGTTTAACCATTCATACCTCTGACCTTCTGTGTAGACCTACACTTCATGCAGGGCCCCAAAGATGGACTTCTGTAGGCATCATTAGGCCTTTTGGTTCCTCTTCCTAATGTGCACACATTGAGTGAATCTCCTATTCCTCCTTCTTAACTATTACTTTGTCTAATTAGCCTACTGAGGGTGGGTGGATGCGCCTGGCTTGTTTCGGTTGCCAAGACCCAGGCTCTCACTCCAACAGCTCTGGTAACACTAGCAGCAGGGCCCACATAATTTAGAGTCTCTGATATGGAGCCCAGTACGCCTTGGATTTTGAATGGCAACAGAATGAGAAAGAGTTGGAATATTTCTGTTACAGACAGAGAGTCGGCAATGGGATTTGGGAGCCACATAAAGGAGTAATAAAGTAGTATTATAAAAGACTTGATAAAACTTGGTTTTATCAGGAAACTTTTAAAAAGCAAGAAAACTCACTTAAAAGACTATTAATCTAGGCCAGCCAGTATATACAAAGCCTTGGGATTAATCCCCAGCACAAGCAAGAAAGAGAAGGGTAGGGAGTGGAGAAGGAAAGAAGACAGATATCAGATTAGAGTGGTAGGAAAGAAGGCTAAAGACTGGGTATAGCCTTGGAAAGTGAATACAAGCAAGCATTCAAGGGCAGCACCAACCACATAGTAAAATTTCAACCTACTCAAGATCCTATCCCAAAACATAAAGTAGGCCTGCAAAGCATTTAGCTGATAAATGTTGCTAAATACATTACATACATGTCAATTCTACGCATTCTTGTATCTTGGCTGGGACTGATTAGTTGAAGATTTAAATCTTCCTTGCTTGGCAGGGAGAACTACTCCTAAATCAAGTAATGGCCACCATCTTCCCTCACTCCTGGTTTCTTGACCCAGGTTCAGCGTAGATCATCTATGTATGCTTTTGACCCATTCCTCCTCCACAGAGACATTGGCATACCAGAAATAACATTTTACTGTGTTTATTAGCTCCTTCTCTCACAGCTATGATCAAATATCCAGCAATAAGCAGCTCAGGGAAAGAGGCTTATTTTGGCCCAATTCCAGGGGATACAGTCCACTGCAGCAGGAAGGCATGGGGGCGGGTATGGGAGTCCTCAGTCAGAAAGTGGAGAGACAGACGCTGGTGCTCAGCTCACCTTCTCCTTCTCAGTCAGTCTAGCAACCCAGCCCATGAAAGGGTGAGACTTCTCACCTCAATCTAGAAAATCCCTAATAGGTGTGTCCAGAGGTTTAGTTGATTATAAAGCCTGCCAAGCTCATAGTCAGTATTCATCACCACGACTAGAGCTTTGTGTTTCTAAGGGTTTTTTTCCTGATCTTGAAATATTTGCACATTCGCTTTCTAAAAAATTGCCCTCTGAGGGAAATGGGGAGAAGGTATATTCGGCATTAAATAATATATACTAATAAAAAAGACAAAAGAACAAAGTCATTCTGAGCATTGCAGGATATGTTCTAATCTTGGCTATCCAATGTTACATCTTTGTTTCTTTTGATATTAAGCAAAAAAGCTGTGTGTGTGTGTGTGTGTGTGTGTGCACGCACACATGTGCATTTATGTTTCACACTGATAAAAATCATAAAAATACATTGAACAACTTCTTTTATCCATGTAAGTAAAAGATAACTGTGACTTACAACCCAGACCGCATAGGCCAGCAAGGCGACTCAGTGGATTAAGGCACTTGCTGCCAGTCCTGCCAGGGTGTTTGATTCCTGGAACCCATATGGTAGAAAGAAAGAACTGGCAAGCTGTCCTCTGACCTCCACATGCAATATGGCATGCACGTGTGCACACACACATATAAGTTAAATAAATAAATGTAATTTTAATTTTAAGAAAAGTACTAAACACCAGGTGCTATGTTGTAATGGTTAACACTCCGCACTCTGAATCCAGCAATCCAAGTCTGTAACTTGCCCGAAACCTGTTCCTTGGGGAAGAGACCGGATCGTTCATCCTCATCAACTCAAACCATGAAACCCCACATCAATGGGCTGTCCATGCAGGCTTCAGCATTGCCGGGGGCATGTTTCACTTTCACCAAGGCATGGGAACAAGCATTGTAAAGTGACTTTCCAAGTACGTTCTGTGAATTCTGAACAATTGGGCTCCAGTATGTTGAGGAGGACATGGAAAAATGACTAAAAATGTGTGACAGGTTTTGCTTTTCATGAGTGAAGAAGGGATGAACCCAGTGTAGTGGGTTCCAGTACAGAAGTCACAAACGCCTATCAATATGACCACAGAATCTGTTACCTTTGTCATCATTCAGCAATAGATTTTACTATGTGGTTTTCATACACTGAAGGGATGTGGTCCCCTCTCTGGGGGCCCCAGGAGCACCTTTGCCTCTGTCTGATTCCACAAGATGCCTGTGTGGGTGAGCCTAAATGGAAG
The DNA here is from genome assembly GCF_037038515.1 of Microtus pennsylvanicus. Lineage (NCBI taxonomy): Eukaryota > Metazoa > Chordata > Mammalia > Rodentia > Cricetidae > Microtus > Microtus pennsylvanicus. Next base: position 122,415,767 of record NC_134601.1, on the reverse strand, counting down.
AGAAAACTGGTTAGGTTCTGTCGTGGGTGTACGTTTGCAAATGTGGTATTTCAGCAGCCTGGAGAATTACCAAGGCAGAGGAGAGGATTCTGCAGGCAAGTTTAATTACTTTTAAACAACGAGCCATTCCAACTCTCAGATGAGGCTTTTCTTGACTTTCTTGGGGGCTTTAAACAGGTTGCTTTCACTTGGAAATCCTCACGGGAGGGAAAGAACCAGAGCTGATTGGGAGTTTTTGAAAACAGAGAGCTACGACCGGGTTTTAAAAACTATTCACAGCAGTGGCTTTGAAATTACCAAGCGCAAGCTTTGTGCTGGCTGAACTAGCTCGCGTGCTGTCTAAATTCCTAGAGCAACTCTGTGCATATTCTGGGAACATGTCTATACAACTCTATGAATAGCCATTCCAGTGGTCCTCAACCGGGGGTGGTTTGACCAACACAACTGCCAAGAGACACGATGTTGAGGAGAAAGCATTTTTCGTTGTCACAACTTGAAGAAAGAGCTCCTGGTATCAAGTGGGTAAAGGATGTTAACCATCCTACCATACTCAGACAGCAAAGAATCCATGGTGACACTCACGCCATTGGGGGCATGCGCATTCTTCATATAGGAGCACCTGAACTAGGAATGATTAGACAACAACAAGTCTAGGGAAGAGGAGGAGGCTTAGTAGGTAAAGCTTTGCCAGGGTGAGGCTCTTATCTGGGATCAGGAGAAAGCACAGAAAAAGTCAAAGGCAGTGGGACACGCCTGGATTCCCACAATGGAAGGGTTGGTAAAGACAGACAGATCTTGGAAACTTCCTGGACAGCTATATTAGCCTACTTGGCCACATTCCAGGCAAATGAGAGGCCCTTTCTCAAGCAAAAGGTGGAAAGCACCTGGGGAATGACATCTAAGGTTGCCCTCTGATGCACCTGCACACACATGTATATAAGTACCCCCCACATACAAATGCACCCACATGAACATGCACACACACACACACACAAAGTCTCTGAGAACTCAAGTACCCTTGCATTTTAGATGCTCATCTAATCATAAATACTCAGGGAGAATTGTATTCTTTCTGTTTTTTGAATAATATCTCAAGCAAGCATTTATTTGCAATTCTCTTAGCTACTCTAGTCAAAGATCACTTTGGAATCCAGCCATGTTGTACCTAGCCAGGGGAGAGTTGGGGCAATAGATTAGAATCTGGTAGCTTTTTCCGTGAGTGGTCTCAGGGGTGGGGGCAGAGCTAGGAACTCTATTTCCTGGCCAGGACTAGACATGACCACTCAAATCACAGTGACCTGCTTTAGAGGCTAGAGTCAGCAGTGTCACCCAGATCCATAAGGGACATGGCAGTTGATTTGCATGCCTTCTCCTCCTAATGCTTATTTTTATCTGACAGTTAAATAAGACGTCAGGACGTAGGGAAAAGAAGTCTGAAGGAAGCTGAATCTAAAAGCTTTTACTTCTTAAGTCACTTCAAAGAGGGGGTGCTGAGAAGCATAGCCTACTGCAGAAACTCTAACCCTAGCCCTGTCCTACAAGAAAAGTTGTTTCATCCCTTGTTCATGAACAGAAACAGGATTCATTCTGCCAGTGTAAGCAATGCAGCTACTGACAGGCAAATCTGTCACCCAACCCAGATTTCACTAGAGGAAATGGAAGACTTAACCAGATCCACACTTGGGAACTTTAGTGTTATACAGCTCATGTCACAAGATACCTGAGGCCTAACTAAGTACCTTCTTTGAGTTACTCCATAAGGAAAGTACTGCCCCAAGCAGAATCCTGCTGTTGTGTTAACTTTGTTGGGGAAATATGAACAAATATCTATTCATCAAACATGAGCACTAAATACAGAGAAAAGCAAGGATTCCACAAGTGCTATGACGAACTGGATGTCTGTTGGACTTACTTATAGGAAAGTAGGTGTCTTAGTTAGGGTTCCTAGCACTGTGAAGAGGCACCATGACCACAATAACTCTTCTGAAGGAAAACATTTAATTGGGTGGCCTACGGTCTCAGAGCTTTAGTCCATTATCACCATGGCAGGACTTGGTGGCATGCAGGCACACATGGTGCTGGAGAAGGAGCTGAGAGTCCTACATATTGATCTCCATGCAGCCAGAAGTGAACTGGGGCATTTGGGAGTGGCTTGAGCATATGAGACCTCAAAGTCCACCTCCACAGAGGCACAGTCATCCCTATTGCAACTAAGTCATCCCTATTGCAACAAAGCCATAGATCCCAATAGTGCCACTCCCTATGACATTATGGGGGTCAATTACATTCAAACCACCACAGTAGGCAAAGGGGTTATTACTAGTTGTAGGAAGATTGGAGTCTCCAAAACACCTGAATCACTGCAGAGTCCCATCCCACCATGGATGTTGGCTCCATGGAAACTCCATCATGGAGTCCCATTTTCGGTTACCCTTCACCTCCTATATATACTCTAGCATCTACCAAGATTCCTTACAGCTGGGAAGGCAGGAGAAATTGATAGACACCGTCTCAGGTGAAATCCTGTGATTCTTTCCCACCGTCTGCTAGGGAGTCTCAATAATCCATTGCCATCACTGTAGCTCTAGCTAGCACTGTATTACTCTACTCAGTTTCCATGGATACTGGCCAAGGTTATCTCTTCTCCTAGATTGTGACAGGAAGACCCTATCAGGCCAAGAGGAAAAAAAGTCATCCTAAACTATCTGCAGACACGTGCTGGATCACCAGCTGCATAGAATGCCCTGTAATCAGAAAAAAAAAGTGATCTGGGCAGGCAGATTTCATTTCAAGGGAAAGCATTAGAGATTCAGCTGGTGGTAGAATCTGGTGTCCTACTCTGGGAGTTCTCATAGAATAGCTGTTGGAGTTTGATATGAGATACTCAACTACAAGGAATCACAGAAATGTTGAACATCTTCAAACCTATAAGCCCAGACCTTGGAACCCCGAGGTAGGAAGATTACCACCAGTTCAAGGACAAGATGGTAGCATAATGCGTTCCAAGCCAGCTTGAGCTACAGGGTCTCAAGAGAAGAAAGAAACAAATAAGACAAAAATCACAGCAGCACCCAAGACATTTATAGGAAGATTCTGCGCATGTGGTTCGGTTTTTGTTTGTTTACATTGCTGTTATTGTTTCGTATTTGTTCTATCTCTCCCTCCCTAAGGCAAACCTAGAAAACTTCAACCTTCTTAGGTAACTACTTGTAGGAAAGTACAGAAAGACAAAATTAAGAAAAGTCTCCTACGCACTATATTCTTGTATGTTGTGGAGAATACTGTCAAAACTATGGGAGCAAGAAGAGAAGGTTCAGGCCATGTGTGGGTGTTGCAAACTCCTCATTATAAAGATAATTTGTTTGTTTCAAAATATATTAGATCATCAATTAGCATTTTGTTGCCAGTAGATATTTATTAGGAACTTAATGGAATTCTAGCATTTGAGAACATGTCATGCATATTTATGCCAACCAAGTAAATATGAAATGAAAATTGTTTCTGTGACCTTTTGAAATGCCAGGATTTGTCACCCCTTATGAAATCTAAATATTCGTTGCCCTGGTTTTAAATTGTCTTCATCATTGAAAGCAGGCATACAGTTGAAGAGACAAAATCCGGAGCTATGAGGAAGGTAAACAAGCCTAGATTCTAAACCTCACCAAACTACATATGGCAAAGATGCATTTTCTTAGGGCAAAGACATCCAGATTGCACCCTGAGAGAACATCCTTCGTGATACCTTACCTGCAGTTCTTTGCCTTCTCTACTCAGCCATCTAAGAAAGTCCAAGGCAACCCAAATGCATCTATAACTCAACTGGGTTGTGGGAGGGTATATGTGGCTCAGTTAGTAGACCACTCGTCTATGCACAAAGCCCTGGACTTTATCTCTAGACCCAGAGGAGCAGGACTTAGTAACTCACGTTTGTAATCCACAGGAAGGGGAGACAAGAAGATGAGAAGAAGGTCATATAGAGAATTCTAGGTTACCCAGGGCTACCTGAGAAAAGTAAAACAAAACAACCAATCAGAAACAGGACATGGTAACTCTCATGTAATCCACAGGGGGAGGAGACGAGAAAATAAGGAATCCGAGGTCATATAGAGAAATCTAGGCCACCCAGGGCTACCTGAGAAAAGCAAAACAAAACAGTTAATCACACATCACTCTCACTGGGCCACCCTGGTCCCAGCCGGTGTTCTCTAGCTTCCTTAGGCTGTAGGGCATTTTCTTATGAGTGATTGGTGTGGGAGTCTACTGTGGGTGGGACTACCACTTAGCTGGTGAATCTTACTTCTATAAGAAATCAAACTGAGCAAACTATGGGGAATAACCAGTAAGCAGCATTCCTCTACGGCCTCTGCATCAGGTCTTGCCTCCAAGTTCCTGCCCTGACTTCCTTTCGATGATTAGCGGTGATGTGGAAGCGTAAGCCAAATAAACCTTTTCCTCCCCAGGTTTCTTTGGTCATGGTGTTTCATCACAATAGTAACCCCAACTAAGACACAGGGTGTTTTAATAATTTAGAAGCTCTCCATTTTTTCTATCTAGGTTGATTGACCAGTGAGCTCCCAGAATCCACCTGTCTCCAGCACTCAATACAGCCATGCCCAACTTTTTACATGCAGGGTGGTGATTCAAACTTAGTTCTTCATGCTTTAATAGGAATCACTCTTACCCACTGAGCCATCTACCAACCTCTACAATTTCATAATTGTAATAATACATTTGCTTTAACGTGGTATAATCAAAATATTGTCATTTGGATAAGATAATCAATAGTAGGATGATTAATGAGATAATTGCTGTCATTTTAGTTTCAAGTCTTCAAAAATCCCATGTGTTTTTACTTTTACAGAACATCTCAATTTTAAAACATTTCAAGTGTTCAGGGTCTCATGAGGCTAATATTAGGCTATGGTATTATACATGGACACAGACTTTCCCTTTCAATGTCTCAGTGGCCCACATTTCATGCTACTATTTATTCAAGAAAAGCAAATTTTGGAGTGTCTGCTATCTTAGGATCTCATCTAGGTAGTGTCTAGCATCTAATTAAACTGGGCAAGATTCCCTTTCTCTCCAGAATTTGTATCTTAGGCAAGGGATGTAAACCACTGGTCAGAAGGCAGGAGGGAACCGTCTGAGACAGGAAAGTCAGAAGGTTGTGCTGTAGAGGGGGTGATAAGAGTGCCAAGGGTGGGGCCTCACTGAGACAGGGACATCTGAGCATCTGGGGAAAATAAGAAAGCAGGGTAGGGGCCATCTGGAGGAATAGAACTCCATACAGACAGGACAGTGGGTACCAGGCAATCCTCTGGAGTGAGCATTTCAAAAGAACCATGGCGAATGAGGTGCAGCGCAGCACAGAAAGCAAGAAAATGGAGGCGTCAAAGGGACCAGTGTGATGGCTTGGTGGGGCTTTGGTTTCTCTCTGAGTGAGAGAGAGAGGATTTTACTTGGAAGTCCAAAGAGATCTACGTTTTTGTACCAGCACCTTCTGGTTGAGCCATATGGCTGCAAATGCACCCCCACCTCCTTCTCCCTGTGGCTTGCATTCCCTCTGCAGGCTGTACGCAGCTGTACAGCACTAGGACCCGCTGCTGAAAGGCAGCTACTGCGTCTTCCAAGGTGGCCCTTGCACATCTCCTGTTCAACAGTTTCTTCAGCCTCACGGCTGTGTCGAAGAAGGACCATCCCGTCAGCTGTCAGGGAAATCGCCACTTGAAAGGAAACAACAGTTTCTGAACATTGTCTTCCTCAAGGCAGATGCCCTGCAGAAATCAAACACCCCTCCTTCATCGGGCATCTCACTTGTTTGGCATAAAAAAAAAAGATTGCTTTTAGGAAAATGAAGGCATCCTCGTTCATAAGCCTAACGTCTGAGTCCTGGAGGTCAGGGGCACGCCCCTTAGATCCCTGTTGCCCAGAGGAGCTGGGAAGCAGCAGCACAGGCTGTGAGCATCTGATGAACGCAGCACCTGGGCCGCAGCCTTCTCTTGTTGAGTGACTTCCAATTGCTTTCAACAAGCTCTTCCAGGAAATGGAGCGCTGATTTGAGCTGGAAGGCCCACTCCAGACCTTTTACCCAGAATCCTCTCTGAATTGTTCAGATGACTCTCTGAAATGGTTTTTGATAGCTAAAAATGGTAGTATTGAGTGTGTCTCATTGTTCATGATTGTGGGAGTTGACTGAATTCCACCAGGTGCTCCTTCTGCTGCCTTTGGGATAGCCTTGAGCCTGCTGTCTCCTGGAGGAGCCAGTGGCTAGAATTGGCAAGATGTCTTATACACCTGTCTGAGAGTGTTTGGGGATAAATGCATCCCAAGTTTCACCTCCTGGAAGCTAGAAACATCTAGAACCTTGGATAGACTAGAGCACCCAAGGTAGCCCCTTGTACAGTCAGCCAGTTGGAACACTGAGTTCTTTCAGAAGCGCCCAGCCTTTTCACATGGTGATCCAACCTTGTCATCTACAAAGTCATGCTCAAGAACCACACCACTAAATTACAAGAGAAATTGCAGCATTGGGGCGTTTGTCTCTATGGTAAAGCACTTGCTTTGCAAACCAAAAGCCCTAGGTTCTGTCTTCAGTAGCAGGAATGAAAAACAACAACAAAAGAGACCCTCCAAAACCATCAGACGTCATAGAGATAATTACACCGCAGCACTATTCACAATCGCTAAGCTATGAGAACAGCCTAGGTATCCAACAACAAAGCAATGCAAAAAGAAGATGAGCTGTCTACACAGTGGACTGTTTTCCAGTTACAAAAACTGAAGTTATGTCACAGGATCATGGATACAGCGGGAGATAATCATAGTAAGTGAATTAAACTCATCTCAGAGAGACAAATATCTATTGGTTCTCTCATTTGTGGTTCCTAGATTTTACATAGATAGACCAAATCATGTGGGGGTCTGAGGGTGTAATTAGAAGAGTCTAGGGAGGGGACCAACGAGACTAATCGAGGGAGGGGTGAGACTAGGAAAGGGAAGGGTTATGGGAGAATATGCTTCAACATACAACATATGCATTTACAAAATATATGAGAAAACTGTACGCTTGAAGTACGTACATATCAACTATGCCTTAATAAAGCTGCTTTTCTATAAAATAAAACTTGCTCCCCCTCCAATCTCCTGTTTTAAGTAAGTTTATGATTGTGTGCCATGACAAATTCTTAGCTGTCTAGGGTACATGCATCCCGGGAGCAGGCAGAATATGCGTTATAAACTGTGGTATTAGTCCCCTGACAGTATGGTGACCTTGTTCTAAGGGGCTTTTCAGTTAAATCCACCTATAAGACACAGGGGTCTCTAAAATGAAGGGTCTCTTGGTATGGACAGATGCTAGCCAAAGGTAAAAAGATTGGGGCTGAAGAGACGGTTCAGTTGGTAGAGTTCTTGCCACACTAAATCCTAGCTGGCTCTAGAGCATGGGAAGCAGGAAATGGCCTGGGAATAGGAGATTGTCCACAGAGAGAAGGGCTTGCTGCTACTTGGCTGATTGGTTCTAAAAGCAGAGCAAGATGGGGCCTTGATGCCTTATCTCCAGTGTACAGGGGAGGGATGTGGGCTTTTTTTTCCTCTTTCTTTATTGATTTAGCTTGAAGCTGTCAGTTAAAATAGACTCATCCTATCTGCTTCCTCTCTCCACTTTCTGGTCTGTAACTTAATTTAGGGCATTGCAGAATTCTCTTATCATTTCTAAGGGATGAAGTGGCACCATTTTTTTGTACAGAAAGGAAATAAGTTTATTTTAACCACTGCCAGGAAGACAACAGGAACCATGACCATAGCACGAGAGTGAACCCCCACCTGGAAGCTGCATGTTTGGGGAGCAGTCTGGGAAATTGCCCAGTGGCATTCTGCTGTGCTCTACAAGTCAAAGCAAGTCACAAAGCTGAACTCAATTTAAGGTGAGTAGGTGGAGACTCTGTTTCTTCTTGCAGCCATCTTTAATCCATCCCAAAAGAAAACAAGGGGCACTTACTAAAGCAATTACCAGGTCAGCAATAGTAGTTAATTTCATCAATTCTAAAAAATACAACTTTACTGCTCCTTTCTATTTTAAAGTAGTCAGATATTCATAGTAAGTCTTTAAGTCAGTACAGAGAAGTCACATACACACATCTCTCCATCTTCCCCCAATGATAGGTCATACAAAATTTTGGTAAATTACCAAAACCAGAAAACTGACATTGGTTGGATGTGTTTGTATAATTTTAGATTATTTGAAAATGATCATGACTTTGAGACCCACCTGGTCTACATTGTGAGTTCTAGGCCAACCAGGACTACATGGTAAAACCCTTTCTCAAAAGAAAATAACTAATAATAATAATTAATAAAATAATAAATAATAATAAAAGACTATTTCTGCATTGTTAATTTATTTTATAGGCATATTTAATTCCTCTGATAGAAGACTATATGCTATCATCAAGTACATCGAATAACTAGAAATTTTTCCTTCGTGAAGTATAAAGTAACGGTGTGTCCTGTGATGTCTACATATTTTATATGTCTATTTTCAGTCAGGGATTAAACTTCCTAGGCAAGTGCTCTACCACTGAACTACATACCTAGGTCCCCTACAATGACAGGTTGCATTAGCACACTAATCAGATAAAGAAACTGGAGCCCAGCTGGGCATAATGGGACACGCCTTTAATCCTAGCACTAAATAGGCAGAGGCAAGTGGATCTCTACTGTTCAAGATCAGCCTGGACTACATAATGAGTTCTAGAATTGTGGTGGTTTGAATAGAAATGGCCCTCATAGGCCTATAGGGATTGGCATTATTAGGAGGTGTGACCTTGTTGGAGCAGGTGTGATCAGTTTGGAGGAAGTGTGCCACTAATCAGCAGGCTTTGAGGTTTCAGATGCTCAAGTCCGGCCCAGGGTGGCAATCTCTTCCTGCTGCCCAAGGATCCAGATGTAGAACTCTCAGTTACCTCTCCAGCACCATGTCTACCTACATGCCTCCTAGCTTCCTACCATGATGACAATGGTCTAAACCTCTGAATTGTAAGCCAGCCCAAAATAAATGTTTTCCTTTATAGGGGTTACTGTGCTCATGGTTGTTGTGCTTTCCTGTCACTTTAAGGGACAAGCCACGCCCACTCCCATTACCTCTGACCTGCCTGCCGCCATCTTGGGCTCTTCCTTTTCTGCTTCCTTGACGTGCGCACACCTTCTCTCTCTCTCCTTTTATCTCTTTCTCTCCTTTTATCTCTTCTCTCTCTGTCTCTCTGTCTCTCTCTCTCCCTCTCTCCTTGTAATAAATATTTTATCTTTATGCCTATCTTTTGTGTTTATGTGTCTGTTACCTGCCGCCACCGCCCACGCAGCATGTGCCCTCCTGCTAGTGGGAAACTGTAGCCGCTTGTTTTATGGCGGGCTCCGCCAGCCCGCTCAGGGATCGTTTTTTAAGAATAACAACAGTGTCTCTTCACAGCAATAGGAACCATAACTAAGACAACATCCAAGCTACATGAGACCTTAGTATCGGGTAATTAAGAAGCCTACCTAAGATTACATAGCTACCGAGGCTTACTAATGAAAACTCAGCAACAGAATTCAAACCCAGCCATTCAAATCCAAAGCCAACATGCTTAACCTATGCTGTCCTGAAAACCAACTGTAGCCTACACCACATTACTTACAAGCTAGCAACCTGCCACTTTTCTCTTGTTACTGTAGGAACCAGCCATGGGCAGGTCACCTAAAGGAAGTTCTTTGCTTCCAACCATTATCACCTGCCAGAGTAGGACTCAGCCATCAATAAATTTAATAGAGACCTGAGTCTCAGTAGTTTACCCTGAAGCAATACCTGGTTGCTGGAAGAACCATAAACTGAGATTACCGAGCACCACCCAAAAACAGCCCATCCAAAGGAAATGCCTAACGTTCCAACCACTGTAGATAGGACCGCCTGCCAGCACACACTCACCAGGACACTTCTAGACAAATATCAGCCAATCAGGAGTCCTGAACCTTAGAAACCCCTCACCCCCACCTTTACTACTATAAAAACCCAATTCTAACTGAGTTTGGGGCTCTCCGGTTATTCCAATACGTAGGACATGCGGAGAGGCCGAGTTTGCAAACTTGCATAAAATAAAGGTTCTTTGCTTTTGCATATGGGATTCAGTCTCCTTGTTGGCTTTTTGAGGACTTCACGTATTTAGGCATAACAGTTACTATGACAAAATATAAAAGCCATGCAAGGAAATAAGGGTTTGTTTTGGCTTACAGTTTGAGGGTATCTTTCATATGGCAGAGCAGACATAATGGTGGAGTGTGAGGTTGCTGAACAGATTGCATCCATAGTCAGGAAGCAGAGGAAAATGAATGAAAGTCCCCAGCTCACTGATTTGCATTCTATCCAGGACCCTATTTGATGGAAAGGTGCCGCCACTGCTGGGGTATGTCTTCCTTCTTCAGTTAATTCAACCTAGAAATTCCTTCACAGACTTGCCCAGAGGTTTGTGTCCTATATAAGTCTATATCCTCTCAAGTTGTTCATTATGATTAACCACTCCACTTTTCAAATTTTAAAATCCCAGGAAATGGAGAGTTCACAGGAGCACCAAGCTTGTAAACTAAGTGTAAACACGAAACTTGTACTTAAGCAGTTGGTCACTGAATTTCAGGCTAGCAGACTTTCTGCTTGCAATGCAATGAAACTGCTTTATTCGGTGGAAGACATTTGGCTCTGCATTTAATCAACCCTCTGCAAAGAGTAAATATAGAAAAAAATGAAATGAAGATGGGAAGGAGGTGATTCAATTGCTTTACATATATAATTAATGCAAATTCTCGAGAGAGGCCACCTATGGACTGAAAAAGTACTTTAAATGGAAGGTCATTTCAATAATTTTTTTAAAAAATGTTCCTCATTTTTGAACTATTAAAATGTTTAAATTAAGAAGTAAAAGAGACCTTGAAATTTCTGTCCGGTGCTCCAATGTGGGTCTCTGTCTCTGTCTCCTTTCATCTGATGAAGGTTAATATTCAGGAGGATGCCTATATGTTTTTCATTGGGTTCTCCTTCTTATTTAGCTTCTCTAGGATCACTAATTATAGGCTCAATGTCCTTTATTTATGGCTAGAAACCAAATATGAGTGAGTACATCCCATGTTCCTCTTTTTGGGTCTGGGTTACCTCACTCAGGATAGTGTTTTCTATTTCCATCCATTTGCATGCAAAATTCAAAAAGTCCTTGATCAGGAGCAGAAGGAGAGAGAGCATGAGCAAGGAACTCAGGACCGCGAGGGGTGCACCCACACACTGAGACAATGGGGATGTTCTATCGGGAACTCACCAAGGCCAGCTGGCCTGGGTCTGAAAAAGCCTGGGATAAAACCGGACTCACTGAACATAACAGACAATGAGGACTACTGAGAACTCAAGAACAATGGCAATGGGTTTTTTATCCTACTGCACATACTAGCTTTGTGGGAGCCTAGGCAGTTTGGATGCTCACCTTACTAGACCTGGATGGAGGTGGGTGGTCCTTGGACTTCCCACAGGGCAGGGAACCCTGATTGCTCTTCAGGCTGATGAGGGAGGGGAACTTGATTGGGGGAGGGGGAGGGAAATGGGAGGCGGTGGTGGGGAAGAGACAGAAATCTTTAATAAATAAATTTAAAAAAAAGAAGTAAAAGAGAGCAAGAAAGACAAGGGCTGATGGTGTAACACTTGTTTAGCATATACAAAGTCCTGGCTTCTGCCCTCAGCACAGCATGTAAAACAGGCATGATGATATAAGTCTGTAATTCCAGCACTTGGGAGGTAGAGGCAGAGGAATCAGAAGTTCAAGGTCATCCTTGGTTGCTTGGTAAATTCAACACCAGCTTGGGCTACTGAGATCCTATCTAAGAAAAAAAGAGGGAATGAGAGAGGAAGGGAGGGAGGGAGGGAGGGAGGGAGGGAGGGAGGGAGGGAGGGAGGGAGAGAAGGAGGGAGGGAGAAACAGATAGAAAGGAAGGGAGAGAAAGGCAGGAAGGGAAAGGAGAAATGGTTTATTCATTGGTAGGTTGGAGCCAAATAGGATACTTAACACATAGATGATTACCAGGAAAAGAAGAAATTTGTCTAACAGTGGTTGAGGGAGATACAAAAAGAATTATAATTTGCAAGTCTCAACTTTGATCCCTTTAAAATGTTGACCTCTAACTGGAAGCTAACAGTCAAAATCCACTTCGCACCTTTAAGAAAGTGCCATTGGATGCCAGGCAGCTTGCATCCTAAATTCAGTGCAAAAGAAAGACCTAACTGGTTTAAAATGCATTCACTCTTCCTCCCAGCATGCACACTTCCTTTGATTGATGGGGCTGTCTTGTGATTCAAGACATGTAGCAAATTCAGATCAGTTTGTGTTTATTCATGGAGTAAAGGGAGTGAACTGAAGTAAATGGTTGTTTGTTGGTCTAGTTCCCATTAAGCATTTATGCGATGTTGCATCTTATCTGAGCGGGTTAAAGCAAGCCAACATGCTTAAAGCAAGATGGATGGATGGATCTTAACTACTTAGAAAAATATAAAAGGGCCAAATACACAGAATTTGCTCCTAATCGGCGCCAGTTTGCAGACCTTGGAATAAAGATGGCTGAAGGCAATAGAACAGCATTTTCATCTACCATACTTTTGTAAACTCCAGGGGCAAACAGCCCCATTTAACAGATGAGGAAAACAGGTTATATAATTTATCCAAGGCCACACACATCCAATCAAAAGAAAATGGAATTTTAAAAAGTTATTTCTTGCCAGGTATGGTGGTTTATGCCTTAAAACCCAGCACTCAGGAGGCAGAGGCAGGCAGACCTCTGAGTTCAAGGCCAGACTGGTCTACAAAGTGGCTTCCAGGGACAGCCAGAGCTATACAGTGAGACCCTGTTGAAAACAACAACAAGTTATATTGTGTGTGATGTCCTGCACAATTATTTCTTTTGTGTGTGTGTGTGTTTGTGTACATGTGAAGGTGTACATATGTCTACAGGTGTCTATGTATGTATGTACATGTAGAGGCCAGAAGACAACCTCAAAACTTATCCACCAAATGCTGTCTACCATTTTCTTTTCTTTTCTTTCTTTTTTTTTTAGACAGAAATCTCTCACGGGCATAGAGTTGGCCAAGTGGACTAGACCAGGGATCTGCCTGTCTCTGCCTCCCCAGCACTGAGAGTATTATAAATAAACAGCACCATGCTTGGCTGCATTTTATGTTGGTTCTGGAAATCCAGCTCAGCTAGTAACTGAGCCATCAGCACAGCCCTGCTTCAAAATATGTAAATATAAACATCAAAACATATCTGGACAAAGGGTTTTGAGTAAGGAACTGGGTGGCCTCTGAAACAGATAAATGGATCAGAGGGAGAGGAGAGGTGGAGGGGATGGAAGACCAGGAAGAGTGGAAGGAGGGGAAACTTCAGTCAGGATGTATTTTAGGAGACAAGAATAAAAAAATTAATTAAAAATAAAGAAAAATATTGATGAGGTACATGTTTACAAGAAAAATATCCCCATTTTAATTTTTAATGCTTTAGATCATGTAATAATAGGGTTAATCTTCTATTGTAGGGTCAGACAACTGGCATTTCTACAAAACTTGCCTAGTTGGCACTAACTGCACAAAAGCAGTGCCCACCCATACAGCATTAAATAATGTTCTACTTTATGAAAGGCAATGCAGTGTCTGTAGTGTCTATTATTAAGTTCCCCAACGGGCTCTGGGGTAGCATCCTATAATCAACCGCATTAGCTTTTATGCAGTGAAACACATGGAGATTTCCTCTAAATGAGAACAGAGACTATAAGAAGCTCTGGGACAACTGAAGACAAATTTTGCTAGCAAATCACTAATGAGAGGAGCTTTTTTTCTGGCTTTTCAAAGCATTTAGGTCATGAAATTGTGCGTGAGGAATTATGAAAGCATATATTTCATACTTCTTCGCTTTGCAAAAATAGGATGCTGAGTGATCTCAAGCACTGGCAGACACAAGCTCTTCATTTTCAACAAGGCTGCTTCTCTAACCAGAGTTAAACTAGATACATATTCCCTTCTTCAACAGATAAGTAGATAGATAGATAGATAGATAGATAGATAGATAGATAGATAGATAGATAGATAGACAGACAGACACAAAGACAGAAAGACTGATGTTGAGAGAGAGAGAGACAGGTCATACACTGGACTTCCCTTCTACGAGACCCCCTTTTCCCCTTCCAGTAAGTACAGCTTCTCTTTGTACTAACCTTTGTGAGATCAGAATAGTTACCAGTGGATGGACTGCCCGCAAGCTGCCCTTTTTCTTTGTGAAGTCCCCTCTATTAAAGGCAGTTTATAGCTAAACCTCCTGGGGCCACGTGTGTGTGTGTGTGTGTGTGTGTGTGTGTGTGTGTGTGTGTGTGTGTGTGGCGTGGTGTGTTACTTCTGCACAAGTCCATGGAACCACTCTGAAGGAAGGAACTGTAAAGGCCATTGAATCTATGTGTGATGATGTGGTTTGAAATTAAATGGCCCCATAGGCCCATAAAGAGTGACGCTGTTAGGCTATATGGCTTTGTTGGAGTAGGTGTGGCTTTGTTGGAGATGTGTCACTGGGGGCAGGCTTTGAGGTCTCAGAAGCTCTAGCCAGGCCTAGTAGCTCACATTTCTTCCTACTGTATGTGAATTCAGATGTGGACCTCTCGGGTCCTTCTCCAGCACCATGTCTGCCTGCATGCTGCCGCGCTTTTCTCCATTATGATAATGGACAAAAACCTCTGAAACTGCGAGCCAGCCCCAACTAAATATTTTCCTTTATAAGAGTTACTATGGTCAGAGTGTCTGGTCATAACAATAAAATCCTAACTAAGAAAGATGACCGCACCCAAGATGTCCCAGTGGTTCCTATTGCCTGGTATCGCACCTTAGTATAGTCCTACTTTATTCCCCTCCGCTATTATAACAGCAGAGTTCCCATGACCAAAAGAACACAAAGGAAGCTATGATATGTTACTTCTGAAAGAAATTGGGTTGTAAGGGAGCCTCCTTTCCTGCCTCTTCAAGTAGCAATGTCATAAGAACATTCATGCATCCGGGCAGCTCTCCAGACATTACACATGATGAGGAACCAAGGACCCCTGCACATGCGTGGCCATTTTAGAATCTGGTTCTCCAGAGCCAGAATAGCCCTCAGATGACTGACTGTAGCCCCAGCTGATGTGTTGACTGCAACTTCAGAAGAGAGTCGGAACTACTCAACTAAAGTGCTCTTCAATTTCCAGCCCTTGGAAACCACTGAGCAGAAATGTCTGTTTTGCTAAGCCAGAGCTGGGAGGAGTGTCCTGTGGTACAATAGATAAAATCCGGTCCCACCCATTCACAGATGAGGAATGGGTTAGTTATCTTTCTTCTTGTTGTGATAAAACACCTAGCTAGAGTAACTTTTAGGAGGAAGGGTTTCTTTTGGCTTACAGTTTGAAGGTACAATTCCTGGAGCTGGAGAAGTCATAGCAGCAGGAGCATTAGGCTGCTGGTCACATTGTGTCTATAGTCAGGAAGTGAAGGGAGACAGAAGCTGCTGCTAAGTTCTCTCTCTCCTTTTCTTTCAATCTAGGATCCCAACCTATGGAACGATGCCACCCATGTTTAGAGTGAGTCTTCTAATGTGAGAGCCAAAGTTACATGTTAAGTTTTAATTACTATGCCTAAGAGATCCGTGAAACAAAAAATGCCTCTGAGCCGCCCGACCCCTTGCCCAAGGACAGACAGTTCCTGAAATGCTGGAGGCTATTGTGTACGGAAGATAACACAAGCCACAAATTTTCATTCCTCTAAAGGAGTTTGTGTGACCCGTCTGCACCAGTTGTGCTTGATCACAGATGGGCAGGAGATTCACAGACAGGAAATACATCAGGATGCACACTAGCTCCTGATTGGATATAGGTTGATGGTGTATCAGGATGTGTACTTGCCCCTGACTGCAAAGGATGGGAAATACTTAAGTCACTATAAACCATTATTTGGGGCCATTTTCCGGAAACCCAGAGATGGACCTGGCCATAGCCCATCCACCTGGGCTAGTATTTAATTAAAGCTTGCTTCCAATGTGGCTTTAAATAGTGATCTTGTTCTTAATTGTTGGGGTTAATAACCACCTTAGTTTCTCTGATCTAGAAACTCCCTAACAGATAAGCCAGGGAGTTTGTCTCTTAGATGATTCTAGATCCTCTCTAGTAGACACTCAATATTAATCATTACCAGGAGACTTAGAAACACAAGGATCCCTGATGCTCTGGGACTCTGAGGGCCAGCCCAGTTCATTCTGCTTATGTGGAGTGGGCAATGGGCCTGTAAGCATCTTACAACCTTGACAGCAGTTTCCTGGAATTTAGTGTTTTCTCATAGAGATGCTTAGAAGCCCTTGGAAAATATAACTTTGAAAAATATTTAGCACAGATGTCCTGCTTCTGGAAGGAATGTGTCCACTTACTAACTGTTCCCCAAAATAATCCTCTCTGGGTATTTGTCCAGAGAAGGTTGTTTGTCCCTGCAAAAGTGAAATTTCCTGCACCATGTTTATTAACCAGAAAACACAAGAGAGTGTGGAGCCCTTTTTCTCTCCTGCTAGAGAAAAGCCTGCTCTTGAGAGCATCTGCAGTCCCTCAGCTGGGTTCCACTGCAGCATTGACTGCAGTCGGCTCTGGGAGGATGCACCCGGATTGCACAAGACACCAAAGCAGCCGCTGACCCTTGCCTCCTTTATGCGCTGAATGGTTCCGTCCTCTGCTAACAAGGAGTATCTATTCTTACCAGCTGCAGTTTACATACAGGATGTGTTTCCTGTCTGAAGCCCCCATCTGACTCCTCAAATCACCATATGCCATATGCTTATGTATTTTAGGTACAGATGGAGACATTACTCATGTAATTCATCACATGGGAAGATCCACAGGCTAGCTACTTTATTTCAGCTGAAGCATTAATTTCTACCTTTGCTCCTGAGAGGAAAAAAATCCAAAAAATAGGGCCAGCAAGATGGCTCAGTAGTTAGGTAAATCTGCACAAACTAGAGAACCTGAGTTTGGTCCCTGGGTCCCAAACAATTGGTTCTGAGAGTTGTCCTACGACTTCTCTGCATGTTCTGTGACACATGCTATCTCATGTGTATACACAGATAAAGACAAAGACAGACAGAGAAATAGATTGTACGAGTCTTTAATCTCAGCACTCAGGAGGCCAAGGCAGATGGATCTCTATGCGTTTGCGAGCCACCTGGTCTACACAGTAAGTTCTAGGACAGTTAGAACTGCAAAGAAAGACCTTGTCTAAAAATTAAAAAACATAAATAAATAAATTAAATAATTTTTTAAATCTTTGAAAAAAACCCTGAAACTCAGTGAGATCTGTTGGTGAACTATCTGCCTCCACTTAATGTTACTGGAGTCTTCTTTGTAATGATAAGATGAAAAATAGCATATCAATATTCAATAAAGCTCACAAACTTAGCGTAGATTATTGCAAGAAGGTCTCAATTTTTTTACCCCTACAACTCTTTGGCCTGCCATTCTTTTTTGATTCATTTGTTTTTAATTATGTGTGTGTGTGTGCATGTGTACATGTGTGTAGGAATGTACACATGAACACAGTATCAGTACCCAAAAAGATGAGAGGAGAGTATCAGATCCCCCAGAGCTAGGGGATGGCTATAGATGGTTGCGAGCTGATTGGCTTGGGTGCTGAGAACCAAACTGGGGTCTTCTGCAACAGCAATGGCTCTTAACCCCTAAGCCATTTCTTGGGTGACCCTGCAGCTTTTCCTTAAACCGTGTCTGTTTTGTGTGTGTGTGTCTGGAATCTGGGGTGACATTTTAAGTTGTTTGACTGATGATGTATCAAAAATGATTATGTGTCATTTCTGAGCATTGGTTCAAAAGGACTTACAGCTTCCAACCCCTCTTCTGGAGCTCTGAGGCCACCATGTGAGCATGGCCAGGCTAGCCAATGAGCAGCAGACAGGCAGCAAATCAGCAGAGGCAAGGACTTTCCATACACATGACCACAAGTGTGTTCATAACGCAACAACAAAAAAAGCCTTGCTAGGGCTGAAGAGATAATTCAGTGGTTAAGAGCACTAACTGTTCTTCCAGAGGACCCGGGTTCAATTCCCATCTACACGGTGGCTCACAAGTGTCTGTAACTACAGTTCCAGGTCCTGTATTAAGTCTATGGGTTCAGATGTAATTTAAGGATGTTCAGAAGTTTATGTATCAGCATCCTGATCTCCATCCTTCCTCTGTCACTTGGCACTCAGACTTCTTTTTCTACTGAGTCTGGATCCTCCAGTAATCGTTTGAAAGTAAATATGATAGGAAGAAGATAACCTGGCTATACTGAAGTGATCCAGCCACTTCTTGCAAATATCCAACCAGATAAAGAATAATCATTTAGTATCCACCACAGAATGTCATGGAACTATATGTTCTCTAGCTGTCTGATAGGCTTTTGTTTAGTTAAAAGGAGGGGTAAGTCAGGGATGGTGGCCCAAACCTTTAATCTCAGCACTGGGGAGGCAGAAGAAGGTCTCTATAATTTCAAGGCCATTTAGGTATATACGTAACTAGTTCCGGGACAGGATTATACAGTAAGACGTTGTCTCAAAAACAAACAAAAAAAAAAAAAAAAACAGAGGACAGCAGCCAGAAGATCCATGTTGTAAAACATCATGGGATGTTTCCCCAACAACTCTGCCATCTTTGGTTTCATTACTCTTTAAACTTGGTAATGTTTTCTTAAGTCAAAAGAAATGTTTGCTTCCTGGTTCATTTTCTCTTGGATGTTTGTAAAATAGGATCTTCCCTTCCTCAGTGAGCCCAGGCTCTAGGCCTGCCATTGGTTTGCCATTTTAATTGTCCCTGTAAATACTGGCCCCCATTTCAGGATGGAAGCTACTTCATGACCTGTTTTGCACTTTTGCCTTGATTTCAGATGAATGTGGAGCAGTTTGATAACTGTCTGGTCCAAAGTAAACTTCACTCCCCCAAATTCTAACATCCACTTCCCTCTACCAAAGGAGCAATGCATTTCCTTATCTGTCCAAAGTTACAACTGGTTTTCTGTGGCATCTACTAGCATACCAAAGAGCACATTGTCATCCAGGTTCTCTCAGAAGAGCAAATAGAGTTACAGAGTCTATGCTGGCATCCTGGCTCTTCTCTCCCACCCAAACTTCTCCTATATAACCCTGCTATTTGGGCCATAGCATTCTCTCTCTCTCTCTCTCTCTCTCTCTCTCTCTCTCTCTCTCTCTCTCTCTCTCTCTCTCTCTCTTCCTCTACAACTCTCCCCACCTCTCTCTCACTCCTCTTGTGACTCATCTGCTGGTTATGCTTAGTCTACTTTCTCTCCCTGCACTAGACTCTTCCAGATGCCTTTGGCTGTGCTTTCCCTCACTTTATACAAAAACATTTTCCCGAGATTGAAAATTATTAAAATATTCATATTTACTCTCTAATTTGGCACATAAAATACCTTAGATGGTTCCTTAGACTTTATTAAGATGAGCTAGAAATATGAAACTAAGAAGCCAGAGCTTATGGAAATGTCCATGGGCTAAAACAAGCAAGGAGAAAAACATTCAGGCTCTACCCCAAAGACAAACCAAAAATTTGGCTCTGTGCTTTCTAAAGTCTCAGTCAATGTTCGATTCATTTTCTAAGAAAAAAAATGACAGTAATCCTGAGGTGGAAGTTTGACCCAGAATAGAGAGCTGAAAAATCACTCCTGGACAGGTCTTCACACAGGACACATCTTCATTGCACCTAAAATACACGTGATTGCTGTGTGATAGGGTTGTTATTTATAAAACCCATGGTCAAAGGCTAACAAAGTTGGCTCTGGTTGTACCTCCCACCAAAGGTTGCTTTTCAGAGAGGCTACAACAATATGATCCCATGTCCATCTCCCCTGTGGTGAACCAGAAATAAAATGATGAGTATCTGGAAATGAGTAGACAGCACATCCTCAAAGTAAATGTCCATTAATATTTTTCTCAAATCAGGACTGATGGCTTACACATTTGAGACCAGCATTTGAGAGGTTAAGGGCAAGAGAATCACCATAGATTCAAGGTTAGACTAGGCTAGTGAGTTCCAGGACAGCTTGGGCTACAGAGTGGAACCATGGCTCAATAAAATAAAATAAGACAAACAAACAAAAGAATCTATCACCTAAATATGAGACTAAAGATGGAGCTCAGTTGGTAGAGTGTTTGCCTGGCTTACACAAGACCCTGAATTCTATCCCCAGAGCCACATAAACCGGGTGTGGTAGTGTATGCCTATAATTCCAGCAATAGGAAGGTCAGAGGCAGAAGTATCAGAAGTTCAAGGCTATCCATGGCTAGGCAGCAAGTATGAGGCCAACATGAGATAGATGAGACACTGTCTCAAAAATATGTGTATGTGCCTATGTGCATGTGTATCTGTGTTTGTTGGTATATGTATGTACACCAAAGTATTCCCCTTTCTTTGTAATGCTTCATACTGGAAATGACAGGTAGATAGTTCTGAAAAGGGTTAATTAAAAGGAAATTCACCTCATTTGCAATGTGAGACTTTCAGGTTTCTGAAAAAGTGTTGTATAATAGTCCTTTACACTGCATGAAGACCCATCACTGTGATTGGTTGAATAAAACGCTAAATGGCCAATAACTAGGCAGGAGGTACAGCAGGGACCTCTGAACAGAGAGAGCTCTGGGAAGAAGAAAGGTAGAGACACCAGTGGAGGCAGAGGGAACAGACATGCAGGAGGAGGAGAAAAAGCCACCAGTCACATGGCAATACATAGATGAATAGAAATGGGTTAATTTAAGTTATAAGAGGTAATGCAGGCAAGCCTAAGCTATAGGCCAAGCTTTTGTAATTAATAAAAAGTCTCTGTTTAGTTTTTTGTGTATGAGCTGGTGGCCCAAAGAAAAGTCTGTCTACAAAAAAAGGCTATTAGAACAGCAAGCTACAGCATTTACATTGCATGTCCTGTGAGGATCGAGGCTAGTAAAATATAGATGTGCCTTGGGACGTCTTAAAGGGATGGAGAAAGCTACCTGTGGCTCTTTCCTGCCTGGCTGCTGACAATTCATTTCCATTGTGTTGGGTCTAGAAGAATTTTTTTCATGCAGATCCTAAGAGCCTATATTAGGACAAGCTGGAGAATAAAAGGAAAAATATTAGGAAAAATGTTGCCTGGTTGATGCAGAGATAAGTTTTACTTAGCGGATGTCTCAAGTGCCGTACATCCAGAGTCCTACGTGTGGCCGTTTGTATATTGTTCTGTGGGAACCAAGAATTCTAGAGCCCAAGGACATGGGAAAGCATCCTGGAAACAGACTTACCATTGAATATTGTTTCCATTCCAAGATGAAGAGCTTCCAAGGGATCCCTTACTCATGATTTTAGGGCTGGGAAGGAGATTAGCCAGCACCTTTGGAGTTTAGACTTGAATGATATGTTGTGGCTTTTCCTACAAAAGAGCTAACTCTTAGAGACAGATCTATGAATATTCCATATGTGCCCCCCAGAGACCAAATGACCCAATTAAATGCAAAGTGATGCCTCTGATCAATACACTAGATCTTCTAGTTTTCTGCCACCTCTACAGAATCCAACTGCAGATTACACTTGCAATTGGACTTGCTTTAGCCAGGACAACAGGTGTCTCCCCATTTCTATTAAAATCAATGTTCACAAAATTAAATGCCATGCAGTCATAAGACCCTTCCAAATTCATTGGTGGAATGTGAGAATCATATTCTTAAGGCATTCAACAATGTGGGAAATGGGCTAGCCAAATTCAGGCGGAGATTCTCACCGAGAGTTCTTGCTTTATGCCCAGTCCTATATTTGATCATAGGAGAGAGATGTCTTTAAAGTGAATTTGCTAATCCTTATCCTGGATGAGGCTTTCTAGAAAACAGCTGAAACTAATGGTTCTTGAGCTTGTCATCTTTGTATTGGGCAAGGGGCTGTTTGTAGGATAAACCTGTGAAAGAGATAGGAAAATAGGGCTGGGAGAAAGCACAGATGCTGTTGTGGGAAAATCCCAGAGGCTGGATGTCTCACCCTCATCTTTTCCCTCTCCATCTTCCCCATCTCTCTCCAAAATCCCACAGGAACTCTACAATGGAAACAGTATGGTAGAGCCTTACCTGATCAATCCTCAGGCAAAGAGGTTGTGGTAAGCGGCCACCATCTTTTCCTGGCCCCAAGCTACCATATGTATACATGCTCAGATGGCAAACACTCTTACCAGTCTCTCCAGCTGCAGGCTCTAGTTTCTTAATCTGCTGAATATAGTATGGTCAGGGAATTCTTCAGTACTTTCACCCGGTTTTCTGTAGTGTTTTTCCCATAACATGCAAATGATCCTGAATATAAAGGCCAGGTTCTTCTTTTTTGCACTATATTTTGATCATATTTTCCCTCTCCCACTCCACCTTCCTACGTACCCAGCTTCATGTGCCCCTACCCCCCCACAAAAGAAAACAAAACACCAAGCAAAAAAAACCCAAACCAATAAGATAAAAAACACACATAAAAAAAAAACAGAAAGCATACACCAAAAAAAAAAATGGAGTTTGCTTTGTGTGGACCAACACTTGACATGAGACCTGCCCTGAGGGGAAAAGTCTGATGAAGGCATCCCATTTAAAGCTGAATGTTCCAAAGTCTCTTGCTCTCTGCATATTGTCCATTGGTAGGTCTCTGTGTTAAGTAACATCTACTGCAAGAAACTTCCCGGATGTGAACTGAGTGAGGCAAAGATCTATAGCTATATCACTATATCATTAGGAATAATTTTATTGCTATGTTCTTTTAGTAGAATAATAATAATGGCTTTTCCATCAGGCCCATGACCTATCTAGTCTCATGTTCTTAGCCACTTTAGCAGTATCAGGTGGGTTCGTTCCATCTCTGCAGTGGGCCTTAAATCTAATGTAAAAGTGGTTGGCTACTCCCACAACATTTGTGCAACTGTTTCATCCGTGTATCACGCAGGCAGGTCATTGTTGCAGGTTGCAAGGTTTGTAGCTAGCTGACGCTGATGGTTACCTTTCTCCTATGGCAGCTTAAAGAGTACCTTCTAGCACTGTGAACACTACTCAGTAGGGGTAAAGTGTTTAGTTGGGTACCAGCTCAACTTTTCCTTGTTTGATGGCATAAGTAAGTGTTGTCTTCAGCACTAAGGTCTTAGCATCAGGTTATTGAGAGCAACCAGCAGCCTTGGCAATAATAGCCTATGATGTTTAGGAAGGGTTCATGGGACCCCGTTGACCATCATCAACTCAGTAAGATGTAGCCATTCCTGGCACTGAGGTTTAACTTGAGGCCAGGCAAGAATCAGGGAAGAGCAGTGATGCCTGAAAGCGTTCACTGTGTTACAAAAGGAAAGGCAAAGAATTACTGCTCTCTCATGGGAAATTCTGTCGCTTGATTTGATCACAGCACCTGGAATACTGTGACGTGGGATCATTAATCACCAAACTGACTCCAAGAGCCTGAGATCACAAAGTCAGGGACATTCCCATGAGTCGCTGGGTTTGATTTTAATCCTCTGGGATGCCACATGGAAATTTGAAATGATTTCTTCTAAGTACTACGGTCATTATCTGAATGCATACTGGGGAATCCTTAATAAGTTAGCTCAAGAGCACAATGGGCCATATCACATAAATGGAGGCACTCCTGCTTAAAAATTAATAAGCTGGGTAATTCAAAAAGAGCACTACAGTGCAGACCTCGAAGGCCCCCAGGAAGCAGAAGCTGCCACGTGTTCAGTCCCTTTCATCTTCAATGGTAAAGGAAAGTCACAAAATGTATGTGAAAGGCATACTTTATCTTTATTCAGTCACTCAGGGGGAACTCAGTCTTGTAGGAAGGTAGGGAATGCTTGGGGAAGTGGCAGTGGGGAGCACAGACAAGGTAAGGTGGGAAGGTGTTGCTCTCATAGATGAGCATATCAATACGACCCTCCTTTAGCAGAGCCCCGAGGGCAGTCAGAGTGACTAATGAGGGGACAGGAAAACAAGAAAGGACATATGTGGGTTAGTAAGATATGTGATGTGTTTTTCACTGGCTGCTACCCTCAGCAGTTAAGAGAATCATCAATTTTAAGATATCCATATTTTGCTAGTTGACTAAGCAGACTATGCTAATGATCTAGGTGTAGAGTAGGAAGCAAAGAAAAGAAACAAGAACGACTCCAATAAGTTTGGGCTGAGTTCGCTGGAAGAATGAAGCCACCTTTTGTTGAGATGCAGACAACTGAAAGCACATAGCAACCCAAATGGCCATTAGGAAGCAAAGCGCTGCTTAATGTTCAAATCGGAGGCTGGAGAGGTGGCTCAATGGCTGGGGGCGCTCGCCCTCAAGCGTGAGGATCCCAGCACCCGTGTATCAAGCTGTGCAACCCAAGCGCTTAGAGAAGCAGAGATAAGAGGACCCCTGGAGTTCACTAGATGCCAGTCTAGACCAAAAAAAAAAAAGGTGAACCAGGTTTGCAGAGAGACCCTGAATCAAAGAAATAAGGCGTAGAATGATAGAGGACACCCAAGAATCTCCTTTAGCCTCTGATTATGCACATACGTAGGAATGCATATTCATGTACACACGTGCATATATACCACACTCACACACATGGATGCTAGTAAACAAAAAATTCATGCGAAATGGTGCAGACACTGTGAAAAGTGGTGTGGGAGTTCTTTGGAAAGTTAGGGAATCACTGTGTATGATTTGAACGAGAAGGTTCCCATAGGCTCACATATTTGAATACTTAGTCTCCATTTTGTGGTGCTATTTGGGGATGCTTAGGAGCTGTGGCATTGTTAGAAGAGCTATGTCACTGGAGGCTGGCTTTGAGAGTTTAAAAACCCCATACCATTTCCAGTTGCTTTCTCTGCTTTGTACTTCTGGTCCAAGATTTAAGCACTCGGTTTTGTGCCCCAGCCATATTGCCATGACTTCCTGCCATGATATATTCTTATTCCTCAGGAACCAGAAACATGAAAAGTCTCTGTAAGTTCTCTTCACCATGTTTTTTTTTTTGATTTTTCGAGACAGGGTTTCTCCATAGCTTTTTTGGTTCCTGTCCTGGAACTAGCTCTTCTAGACCAGGCTGGCCTCGAACTCACAGAGATCCTCCTGCCTCTGCCTCCCGAGTGCTGGGATTAAAGGTGTGCGCCACCACCACCCGGCCTTCCCCATGTTTTTATCACAGCAATAAAGAAATAAGACACACTATAGCCCACAGAACCAATCTGAAGCATCTGTTGTGGTTTGAATAGGAAAGGTCCCTGATAGACTCAAGTGTTTGAACACTTGGTCCCCACTTAGTGCTGTCATTTGGGAAGGCTGTAAAACCTATAGGCGGTGGAGCCTTGCTAGAGGAAGTGGGTCACTGGTGTGGGCCTCGAAATTTCATAGCCTGGCCCCATTTCCTGTTCTCTCCCTCTCTGCTTCCTGTCTGCTGGGCCAGCCTCACAATCCTGCTGCCATGCCTTTCCCATCACAATGGACTATATCCCTTTCTGAACTACAAGCAAATTCTTTCCTAAGTTGCCTTTGTCAGAGTATATTTTTTTTATCCCAGCCACAGAAAACAAATGAATACAGTATGTATTCCAGAGAATAGAAAAATCAAGCTTCATTGTACAACGTTGTTTCTATCAGAGCTCTTTACAATGTGCAAACCGAAAACAATCCAAATGCCCATTGATAAAGGAGTGGATAAACACATGTGGTGTATATATTCACACACCAGAATAGCACTCAGCCATTAAGAAGAACAAAATACTAACACATACCACAACATGATGAACCTTGAAAACTTTATGCAAAATGAATGAAACCAGATCATGGGCATCACATATGATTCTGTTTGTGTGAAATGCCTAGAATAGGTAAAATCCCAGAGGCAAAATGGAGAATGAGTAAGCAGGGAAGTGGGGGAAGGAACATGAATTGATTTTTAATAGGCACAGAGGTTTCTTTGGGGTAATAAAAATATAACTAGAGTTTGTGATTTTGTAACATTTGAAGATAATAAACGCCACTGAACTGTTGACTTTAAAATTGTTAATTTTATATTATACACATTTCATTTGCGAATCTTAAAAAGAAACTAAAAAGTAGAAAGAATCAGTGAAAAGGAAAGTTTTGAAAGACATAAATAGGAGAAAGAAGCTGCCGCATAAGCCAGGAGCCATTTTGAGCTGGGAACATCTCTGCTACAGATTCTAAACCAACCAAACCATTTTCTTTATGCTGGAAGAGTCAACACTTTTGGAAAAAGCCAGTGTTAATAAATCTGGTCGTTTCCCTGATTTGCATCTATTGGAGATGTGTGCATACATATTTTTCCATTGCTTACAATGGTGAGCTTTGCAAATAGCTTGTAAGCAAGAGAAAACCGAACTACAGGCAAATGAACGGCAGAACTGAGCACACTGTGCCTTTGAAAGCACAGACTGTACAGGGAGGGACAGGCTGCTATTTTCAGACTTATGTGGGTGTGAGTATAACAGGCCTCTGGAAACAGCTGTTTAACAACAGAATGTGGGAAGTCTTTAGGGACACAGGCCCACCCTCCACAGTGAACCAAGGGCAAGTTCAAGAGTTGAAAAAGTCTGAAGTGGGGATCAGCGCGAGGGCTTGAATGAGCTGCACTATTTAGCAAGAATATACTCATTCTGTTTGAAAGAACAGCTCTGGAGCTGGAATTGCCTAGTCACAAGCAGACATGGGGTACTACCTTGAGAATACCCTCCAAGTTCCTTCTGCACTGAACCAACCTTCTCCATGCAAGACTAAAGCACCAGCCACTTCCAGAAAGAAACAGGCCCAGGTGGGACACATTGACCCCTGGGTAAACTTTTGCTTCAGCATCTAGCATTAGATGCAAAGTCTTTACTACTGGGAAGGAGAGATAGTTGTTCAAACATTGGAGGTGCCCTCTTTTTTGTTTCAAGGAATCATGGTGTCCATTGTGGAACGCTGGTCCCACCATGACTTACTGGAAGGTAAAACCAACTCATTTCCATGCAGCCACAGATAAATGCAGGGGAAATAGAATGCAAATGCCAGGCCATTAAGAATGGATTGACAAATTGAGCCATGTTTTCTCTTAAGACTTCGTATCTAAAGAATAATGAGAATAAGAAGAAAGCTTTAAAGTTGTCCTGGCTATACTGTTCTGCCAACTTGACACAAGCTAGAGTCACTTGGAAAGAGGAAACCTCAACTGAGAAAATGCCATGACCAGACTGGCTTGTGGGAAACCCATAGGGCATTATTTTTGACTAATGGTTGATACGGGTGGGCCAGCACCCAGAAAG
Source organism: Microtus pennsylvanicus (assembly GCF_037038515.1). NCBI lineage: Eukaryota > Metazoa > Chordata > Mammalia > Rodentia > Cricetidae > Microtus > Microtus pennsylvanicus. The sequence goes on along the minus strand of NC_134601.1, from coordinate 122,388,377 downwards.
TTGTACCACCCCTGCACATGTGGTCCTGGATGATAGGCAAGCAGGCTAAGCAAGCCATAGAGAGCAAGCCAGTAAACAGCACTCTCCTGTGGTGTCTGCTTCAGGTTCTTACCTCATTTGTGTTCCTGCCCTGATTTTCTTGGATGATGGACTGTGGTGTGGAAATATAGACCGAAATCAACCATCTCCTCCCCAAGTTGCTTTTGATCATGATGTTTTACCACAGCAATAAGAACCCTCACCAAGACAGAAATCAAGGCCATGTATTGAACTATATTCTGGCCAACACTTAACCAGCGTTTATTCATTCTGACAGGGATTCAACAAATCTCTATTTGTTGCTTGTTATGTGATAGGCATCATACCAGGGGGCAAAATGCATTGCCAAGTGAGGGAGATATCTCTACTTTGGAGAACAAGTGCTAAATAGAGCAATATAGAAAACAACGATTGACCCAGCCAAGGGAAGAATGGGGGAGAGGAACATTTTCCATCATTCACATTCAAGGTCTCCTTTCCCAATCCCTATTTTCTATTCTAAAGTTAAACCCTATCCATTATTAAATTCAGCAAGACTAATCTCTAGTAACATAGGTCTGATGCCATTAGAAATCGTTTAATCGTATTTCCTAAGAGCAATGTTATGTAACGGTGATGGTTTGGACTGAAAAAGAATGTCCCCAGGGTCTCCACTTTGAGTCTTCTATGAACAGCTCCTAAAATAAGAGCACACACAAATCTAAATGAGAAACAACTTACATTTAAATTGACTGAGGAAAGTAGCAGCTTGTCCGCCAGAAACCTGTGAAGTCTGTAGAGAACTAACACAGCTGAAAGAAGTTCCCAAATGACACAACGAAAATACATATTTGTAGAGTCAGATGGAGAAAATGCAGGGATTTCCCAGGAACTCTAGTCTCCGAAGCTTTCCTCTAAAAACAGGTACTGCTTGTCTTGTGTCTGTAGCACTAAAAGATTGTGGCGTGCGGGCATGCGTGTGTGTGTGTGTGTGTGTGTGTGTGTGTGTGTGTGTGTGTGTGTGTGTATGTGTGTGCGTGCGTATTCCTGTGGATGCATGTGGATCTGCATGAGGAGACCAGAGGGCATCAAGTATCTTCCACGTTCTTTTTTGAGACATAGTCTCTTATGGGCTAGGAACTCACCAGATGGACTAGGTTGGCTGGTCAGTGAACCCCAGGGAACCACCTAGCTCCATCTCCCCAGTCCTGGGACATCAAACCAATGTCATCCCACCCAACTTCTTTTAAATGGATTCTGGAACTCGAACTTGGGTCCTCGTGCTTGCAAGGCAAGCACTTTACTGACTGAACTATCTCTCTGACCCTACCCATTGTTTCTTTAGACAGGGTCTCATGCAGTACAGTCTGACCCTAAACTTGACCTGTAGCCGAGAATGATCTTGAATGTCTGATCTTCCTTCTTCTGCCTTCTCAGTGTTAGGATTCCAGGTGTGTACCACTCCCCTGTGGACTTACACAGAGCTAGAGAGCTAACCCAGGGTTTCCTACATTCCAGGCAAGTACTCCACCAAATGAAGGACATTTCCATCCCCAACCCCAACATCTAACAACATATTTTTCTCACTGAGTTTCCCCAATAGGAGCAATTAAGGTCTAGTCCTACCCAGGATCGCCTTGTTACATTGCTTTACAAAATACATAGGTAACAAGAGGACCAGCTGGAAAAAATCAGGACCACAATAAACCTTGATAGTCAGAACCCAGGTACCAGCAATACACAGATGACAACTAATCCCCAACTCCCAGTCCTCCGTGTGAGGTAGGACATATCAAGTGTCAATGTGATTGGGTTGGGAAGTTGTCACTAAGCAACCACAGAATTTGAGGCCTAAACCAACAGTAAATTCCACATGAAAATGATAATTTAATGGAAAGGTCACAACTTTGGGGATGATAAAACAGTACTTCCACCCCAAAATTATCCTATCTTCTATTCATTTCCTTTAAATATCATGGTGATCCCTCCCCCAAAGTGTACTCTGATTTATCAGCTTGAAATTATGTTCCATCTCTTCAACAGCTGGGAAATACATCCTTATCTTAACATTGAATTATTGACTCTTTGGAATAGAACCACTGCAAACTCAGCTGCCTTAAGGTTCCATGATCTAAAGCCGGTTGGGCAGCAATGGAATCGTTACTAGATCATGGTGACCTTTTGAAATGTGAAGAACAGAACGGCCATGGAGGAAAAGTGCTCCAACTAAAAATAATCTGTGTAGAAGAAAGTAAACAAGAGAGAGATTCAAGACAGTGTTCATTTGTCCAAAGAGCCACAAATATGTATGGGTCCTTTGACTTTCACTAGACATAGAGCATTTGTGCTTCAGAATTTAGCTAGAGCAAAACGTGATTGCTGGATGCTTTTTAAATCAAACAGCAAACCAGAAATGCACACATACCTTCTTTACAACGAGCACGGCCCATGGCCTTGTGTGGGGTCATCTTGCTATCTTCATCATTCTCCTTCATCTCCTCTTCTTTCAACCTCCCCTGATTCAGTCAGGTCTAAGGTCTAGATCCTAGGAAAGACTTGAACTTGCTGCATTTCTGCTTTGCAACAAGTACCCCACTGTCTGCTGTGAGGAATTTCTGAGTAGGGAGTGGAGGTCAGAATAGGGGACGCCCTAGAGAGTCTCCTGAGTAGGAACCTCTCCAGGGATACCAGGCAGCCTGAGCTGATGAAGCTTACTAAAGCTGTTCAGCTAGGCAAGAAGGATGACTGGCTGTGTGCATGCTGTCTAGGTCAGTGATGTAGGTCACAGTTATCAAGAACCCCAGAAAAAGCCATACCCATCCAGTTTCTCATGGGAACATGATCAGATATTCAGAAAAGCCTTCTTGGCTGAATGGCTGTATACACTGATCTTCACCTGATCCCCAAAGGGATGATCCTGATCATTATAATCAGGTCTCAAAGAGACATGGATGGTCTTGGACAGATCTCAAAGCGAGACATGTACATCAAATATTTAAGAGATAAATCTAATCCAAAAGCACTAAGGCTCATACTGTGAAACAAAAATGGGTAAAATCGTCAGTCCCGCAGCAGCAGCAGCATCCTGAAATTATAAGGAAACACACCCTGTGTTTATAATTCGTCTTCAGGCCTGCTGCTAGCAAGAGCCTTCCAGTGAGGCAATTAACAGCTCCATGCTCCTATTCCCTCATCAACACTAGAATCATACCACCTACTTATCCCAAAGGAGTCATATTAGCGTGAGCCCATAAAGAAATCATTTTCAAACTATTCATTTATATTAATAAAGTCTTCATAAAATCTGTCCTGGGAAAAATCCAAGGCTCTTTATGTAACCAGAGTCCAGAGCTTTTACAGCAAAGTCTGGGCTCCAGCAGCTCTCTGAAAGTTAGTCTCAGCCACCTGTCCCCCACTACACCAATTAAAGAGATGGGTAATTGCGGGAAGCAGAGAGGAATGCATTCCGGGTAACCACACTGGGAAGAGGAACTAATAAGGGGCTCCTGCCACTGCAAGTCCATCTTCAGGGTATTGGCATGACCTTTGACCTGATATTGAACATAAGTTAGAATTGTGGGAGACCTGTATAATTCAGCCCTGGTCAAGGTGAGGTCTGGCTCATCATTGTCTCGATTTTAGTTCCGTGAGATTGTCCACGGAAGACCTCATAGCTGTTTGAAGGGATCCATCTGGTTCATTCAAGATGACCACTTCTGTTCCGGGGCCATGGATAATAGTCCTCATCAGGGCATATGTCTGTCCTGTGAGGCCTTATACTTTCTGAAATCCAAGATGACTCCAGGTTTACAACAATGACTTGTCTTTGTACCTTCGGATAAAATGAACAGGACAGACAGACTCAAAATGAAGGCGGAGATGCCAGGTTTCCATCCTGTAGGCCCAAACATAGGGTCAATGCATTCCAGCAAAAGCAACTTCTAAGTCCCTGGCTCATGCAATTGTTCAAATAGGAAACTGCATTCTCCTGTATAGGGTCTCCTAGACATTAATACCCGTGATTTACCAACTACTTTATTTTTGAGGTAAATAAAGTGTAATTTTCTTAACAAACCTGAGCGGAAGATCTTTTTCTCCCAGTTAAAATAAATGCACTAAGGTTTACTAAGGGCAAGGCAATGAATGACAGAGTTGAGATTCACAACACAAAGGCTACCACTGTAGTAATATGGGGAGCGGCGGCAGGGCTATGTCCCCAAAACCCCAGCCGCCTGCCCGGCTAGCTTATGCCCCAAAATAATTACACGGAAACTGTATTCTTTTAAACATTGCTTTGGCCCATTCCTATCTAGCCTCTTCTAGGCTAATTCTCACATATTAATTTAACCCATTTCTAATCATCTGTGTAGCGCCCCTAGGTGCGCTTACCGGGAAGATTCTAGCCTAAGTCCATCCTGGGTCGGAGCTTCATAGCGTGCGTCTTCCCTGGAGCAGGTAGCATGGCGTCTCTCTCTGAGGTGTCTGCTCCCGAGAGGAGAGCTGTCGAGTCTGACCTCACTTCCTCTTCCTCCCAGCGTTCTGTTCTGTTTTCTCCACCCACCTAAGGGTGGGCCTATCCAATGGGCCTAGCAGTTTCTTTATTGCTTAGCCAATGAAATCAACAGATTGATATATGACACTCCCACATCACTTCCCCTTTTTCTGTTTAAACAAAAAAAGGAAGGCTTTAACCTTAACATAGCAAAATTACATATAACAAAACAGTTATCAAGTAAAAGTTACAATAATCTTTATCATAACTAAGGAAAACTATAACTAACTATTCTTAACTCCATCGAAGACTCCAGAAAGATACAATACTATCTAAGCAAACAAGAAAAAAGCAACTTTTAAAACTCTAGAAATGACAGAGACATCTCGCTGCCTGGACAGTCACCCAAAGTTCCTCTGTACCGTTGGGGCATCCATCTTCAGCCTTCAGGCCCATGGTATCCAGCAGACATTTCCATAAAGCAGGAAATTTCAAAGGCAGTCACTATCTGTTGTGTCCTGCAGAATGTCTCGCAGACTCTTTCATGAATCAGGAACCCCGAAAGATCATCTCACCTTAGGCAAGTTCAGTAGTCCTCTCTCTGTGGGTTCTCTGTGTCCAGTTTATGCAATAGTCCAGGCAAGAGCAGTTTCTTGCCCAAATGGCTATCAAACTCCATAACGAGCCTCTTCGATGCCCATCTTCCTCTTGAAGTAGATTGGTGCTGCCAGGAGCAGAGTGTCTCATTGTCATGAAAAGTCCTAAGTTATTAAAACATTAAATGTCCTATTCTGTAATCTTTGAAAGACATGAAGAATGTCTATCTAACTGAAATGTATCTCTATATATCTAGAATATCTAACTAACATGACTACAAGCTTGACTATTACTGATGATTATCCACTAATCTATATTTCTTAATTATACATTACATTTTTTAATGAACTACACAATCACAATATCTTAATCAATAGCAGAAATATGCATATACATATGACAAAATTGACCTTAAATCTCTATCAATAAAGCAAAATCTATACTAATGCAAATTATTCATACCTATATCATATCCCCCTTTAAATGTAAAAGAACATTTATAAACCATATTTGGGAACATGGGCGCAGTTTTTTCTCTCCAAACTGCTTCCTGCTGAATGGGGGCGTCGTTAATTAGGTCTTTCATGGTATAACCTGTGTGCTAGTTTCATCTCAGTTGGCAATTGAGCAAAGCAATTTTCTGAAGATGTTCACAGCAAACCTTCAGGAGGACGTGGTCCATCATACCAAATCGGAATAGAAGAAATGAACAGGGTCTCATCCTCTGTGAAAACAAAATAAGAAACTCCTTTCCAAAGCATCATATCCTTAGATCCAAATTCTGATATCATACCCTCATGATATCCGTTCTGGTTCCACTGGGCAGCCCATATAATGAAATGTCTCTCTGTACTTAGCTCCTTCACAGTCAAAAATTTTAAAGAAAACACAATGTACATAATCCAGACTCTCTGTGAATTTTCCATTTTTACGCGGCTTATATTTCTTTATTTCTTTTAATCTCTTAACTATCTGTACTCTGTCTCTTTAAAGACTTTACCTTTTTTTTAACATTAACTTTATTCTCTATATTCTTTTTCTTCTCTCTCTCAAGCCTACATACATTCATCCAACAGTGTGACTCGTTTAGTGGTCTGAATCTGTCCTATTGTGAATCTGCAATTTTTTACTATCCAGGAGCACTTTTGATTTGCGCCTTTAAATCATTAGGCGCTTAAGAATCTAATCTGAGACATTTCTAGATTAAGTTTTTGGTTTTTTTTTTTTTGAGCGCATATATTTGACCTGGAATAACCCTGTAGACCAGGCTGTCTTTGAACTCTCAGAGATCCGCCTGTCTCTGCCTCCCAGGCATTGGGATTAAAGGTGTTTGCTACTACACCTTAAAGTCACAGAGGTCTATCTCCCTCTGCCTCCCAAGTGTTGGGATTAAAGGTGTGTACACACAACAACTCTCTTCCTTTTTTTTTGTTTTTTGCTTTAAGAACTTCAACTTTCAGCTTGCATATATTTTAACACACTTTAAACCATTCAGAAATTTTCTCTGTCTTTGAATCTCTCTTTACTGTATATCTCTCTTTTTCTGACCACAAGAGCCTTTAATTTACCAAGCAATATCAGTAGGACTAAAGGCGTGGCTTTGATGGCTGGATCCTTAGCTTTCCAGCCTCATGGCTGAGGTACTGGCTGTAGCCATGTTTATAGCCACACCTCTATGGCATTTCAAGGTCCCTGCCAGCCAGCGAGCTACAACTGACAATACTCAAGTCCTCTCTCGGTAGCCGGCCCTCCTGCCTCAAACAGTCAGAGTTTGCCCTGGCAGGATGGCCCAGAAAGCCGGCATTTTAAAACAACACAGGTTTGTTCCTGCTGCTGAGTCAGGAAAATTTCAAAGTGGAGGACGTACCATTTTGTGCTAGCTCCATCACCAGGTAGGAGCGGCACTCAGCACTTTAATTCTGAGACTGAGCGTGCAGCACAGAAATTCTTTTCATCCAAGTAACATCCAAATCTGACACGCAGAGCACTGCGCAGTCTGAAAACACGTCTCTGTATGGCGGCAGGAATCCGCCATGCTCTTCCGCCTGCCTAAGCCTGATTCTGCCTTCTGCCCAGGAGCAGGCGGGGAGCTCTGAGTCATCGTCACGGTCTCAGAGCACTCTCCTTCTGATCCCAAGCGGGAACACAAACATAAAGCCAGAGTTTGCACTGGTGGCACAGCCCCAGGAAGCCACACTTTGAAATGACACAGCGTTTTTTCTGCTGCTGTTGCCGAATCAGAAAATCTCTCTACAGCACGCCACCAACAAACAGCAAATATCTGTGTTAAACTCTCTCTCCATTATTTTTAAGCCTTCTCAGGTTTTGTAAGTGGATTTAGGCCATCACGTCTGGGCGCCATCTGTAGTAATATGGGGAGCGGCGGCGGGGCTATGTCCCCAAAACCCCAGCCGCCTGCCCGGCTAGCTTATGCCCCAAAATAATTACACGGAAACTGTATTCTTTTAAACACTGCTTTGGCCCATTCCTATCTAGCCTCTTCTAGGCTAATTCTCACATATTAATTTAACCCATTTCTAATCATCTGTGTAGTGCCCCTAGGTGCGCTTACCAGGAAGATTCTAGCCTAAGTCCATCCTGGGTTGGAGCTTCATAGCGTGCGTCTTCCCTGGAGCAGGTAGCATGGCGTCTCTCTCTGAGGTGTCTGCTCCCGAGAGGAGAGCTGTCGAGTCTGACCTCACTTCCTCTTCCTCCCAGCGTTCTGTTCTGTTTTCTCCACCCACCTAAGGGTGGGCCTATCCAATGGGCCTAGCAGTTTCTTTATTGCTTAGCCAATGAAATCAACAGATTGATATATGACACTCCCACATCATACCACCACACCTATTTTAATGGAAAGGGAGTCTAGTATCCTTTTTTCCATGGACAGAGGATTTTGACTCATGAATGCACAGATAGAACATAAAATATTTTCAGAAATTCTGCCCCAAAGATACCGACCTAGATCATTAGGCAAGACGTCATGGAATAATTACCTTTCTTCAAGGTTACTAGTGCTGATGTCTGGGGAGCTGTGGAACTTTTAGAAAGTGGGGACTGTCTAGAGAAAGTGGGTCCCTAGAGGGTAGGTCTGCTTCTGAATGAGTTTTCTGCTTCCTGACTTATAAAATACAAGCAAGGTGCATTGTATATTCCTGCTACCCCGTTTTCCCTACCAGGATGGGCTGGCCCCTCTCAAATTGTGAGCTGAAATAAATCCCCTCATAAGCTTCTTCAGCTATTTGGTCACAGTGGCAAGGATAGTAACTAATACAGCTGCCCACGAGGAATCAACACTCCCCGGAGCCTGCAGCTGCTCCACCCAAAATAAATCCTCCCAGAAGATATTTTAGCAAGTTTGTCTATCTATCTACAAGTGAAAAGAACAACCAAATATTGTTTCCTAATGGAAATGGGCGTGGGGGAAAGGCAAATTCTGGGAGGAGAAAGAAAATGGCCTTGGTAGAGAGCACATCGAGAGTTCTTAGGCTTATGGCAAGTCAAAAAACAAGCCACAAAGACTTCCTCCCTGTTCATTTCATTTTCTCAGAAGACATTCACTCCTTGGGAGTTGTCTAAGTATAGCTAACAAGCTGTGAAAGAACAGGGAGAAAGTACTAGAAGTACTCGGACTCTGTACCCTCCTTGGGTACCTGGTGTAGGATAAACAACCCCCTAATTACTGAACTTAGCCATAGCTCTGGACCCGAGGCACCATGGGAACAGATAACATTTAAGCAGCACTCAAACAGTATGGGAGTGGGGTTTTACATGCAAGATGTCATTTCAACATCTCTATAACTTATAAGGAAAATTCCATTACTAGGGCCACTCAAAAGATACAGGTACCGGGCCCTGAGATCTCACAGCTTGTCAGTGACAGGGTTTGGGTTCAAGCTGTCTGATTTTCAGGTAGCTGTTGTAATCACTACATTGTGACTGCCACCTATTCCTCTACTTGCCCCAGTTGCTCTGACCTAACTATCATCATTTAAGCTGGATACCTCCAGACACCAAGGGGCAAAGAGCTCACGAGATCTGCTCACAGACTGCAGCTAGGGCATGCTAGAGCCAGGACTCTAGCACATCACCCGTGTTTCTGTCACTCCGGTGCTGCCAGAACCTCTTGGGACAAACAGCAAAAACCATCTGCTATTTATTGGAAAGCTGCTATTTTTCCAAACTGTCCCTCAAGGCACTGGGCAGGTAAGTTCCCCGTTTCTATTTGATACCTTAGCTGACCTAGCCAAATTTTTTACCAAATTTTCCCTTTGAGGCGATTCGCACAATGCCTTCAGTAATGACTTCGTTGTATTGTTCTCTTATCGCAGGGCCTCCCTCCATGAAGATGCTGCAGGCAACCAGGGGGAAAACTCTGCCACAAACAGGAAGCTCTGCGTTCCCTTCTCCTCAGTCAGGAATCCCCACACTGCTGATAAGGACAGTGGGCTCTGAAAAGTGGTTTAAGCTTGCCCACATTGCAATGATAGTCCCTCTGAGTCATGGAGCTTGGGTCCCATTATCTCCTCAGCAACCCTTCCTACCAGCAAATGCCTGCCTCTGCCAAGTTCAAACACTGCCTGGCTCGCACTGGCTCTTCCCAGATAGTTTCTCTGTAACAGATACAGTTACACTGAGATTACAAAGAGGCCAGGACGTGTCCCGGTGGATAAAAGGTATGCCACTTCTCACTTGGATTTGGAGATATGTTATAGCTCCAACGTCTTCAAAACTCCCACATGCGGTGGTACACACACCTGTAATTCTAGCAGTCGGGGAGACAGAGACAAGACAAGGAGAATTTCAAGGTCATATTCAAACTACACTGTGAGTTTGAGGCGAGTCTGGGATACACAATACCCTGTCCCCCCCCCCAAAAAAAGGAAGGCTCACTGGAAACAGAATGTGGATCCCTAATGCAGATGGAGAAAGAGCCAGAGATAGAGGAGAAATAAACCCAGAAATCATTGCGCCTGTTGCAGGCTATTTGCATTAGCAGCCTGTCAATTACATATGACAACTTAAAGGCCAGAGATTTTGTGGCTTTGCGCTTATTAAAAAACCGAAAGTTACTTCACGTGCTCAGATAGAGGCACAGCGCTGATCCCACTGGGCAAACTCTCCAGCGCACCGTCACCTGACAAAATAGTCTGTATGTTGGTGCTTAGGAAGTGATCCTCTAGTCGAGATAAGGAAGCTGTGCTGCCCAGAGACACTAAATGCAGCCCATTGTTGTAAATCATGTTGAAATGGGAGACTGCCTCTCTGCTTTGTTTCTGTAATGTCTGTCCCTGCATGTGTGCTGCCGTCCCCAGGTTCAGTGCTTCTGACAGATTGCATGCCTCCAAAAGCTAAAAAAAAATCTATTTTCTGGTCCTTGACAAAGAATATTTGCCACTGGCCTCAGTGAAAGAGCGTTCTGAACACACCAGAAGGTTCTTTATGGCCCTAAAAATGAAATCTATTCATCAAATGCTGGCACCGCAAAGCAAGAGTAAGGCCAGGTAGAGCAATGTGCTAGGGACGCCCTAGTTCTCCATTTTCCAGCCTGCACCGACTGTCTCCATGAGTGGAGCAAGCAGGCGTCTAACAGGTTTAGCTTGTCAACAAATCCCCTGCCGATGTGTCGCTGAGCTGCTATTTCTGAAATCGTCTCACAAGAGTGACTAAGAACTACGTTTCTATGAACAGGAATAAAGAGCGAAGCAGCTTTTCCCAGGCAGAGGCAGCCCGGCTGTAATTCTGGAGACGGAGCTCACAGAGACTGATTCAGGCCTTCCTATTGACATCCAACCTCCCAGAATAGGAGACATCAGAAGGGGGCCTGAGACTGCAGTCCAGCTTTACTTTGGCTCTGTTTCTTCTTATTATTAAGTTTTCTGTTTATTTGACCTGACTTTCATGTCATTTTCTTTCATGTCCTTTGAACTTCCTTTATCTTCAGCCTGCTTCTTCCTTGAGGTCGCACAGAAGTTCACTGGGATGTTTGCCCTCTTGCCAACACAAAGAAAGAGCCACAGAAATCCACCCAAAGGCTCAGCTGTACCTGGTCTTTGGCACTTCAGAGAAAGGTGGGTTACAGTAACCGAAGTGGGATCTCTTTGAGACGTGGGCTTGAGGAGATGGGTTGAAGGGGGGGGGGGGGCTGATTACACCATTCAACCCAGCTTCTTGGCAATTATGCAAAGTTCCAAGTTGGTTGACTAAGTGGGGCTGCCTCATTCCTATTACCCTGTTAGGAGTTTTAATGCCGCGTTTTTCAGACTCTCTGTTTCCTTTTTTTTTTTTCCAGGCACAGAGATCATACTATTCTTGTTTCAGAAAGCGGAGTGCCATTCCCTTCCGGGGTCTTCGCACAGTGGTGGGAGTTGGCTGGCTGTGATAATTCCTTTTGCACATCCTTCCTTTGGGTCCCTGCTCCTAGTACAGGACCCTGCCATCCTGGCCTTGTCCTCACTGCTCTGAGTGACTAAAGGATACAAAGATGGCAGCTTTCCTTCGTATGTGGGAATCATAGGAAGCTGGCCTCTCTTTTCCTACCAGATCCATCGTTTCACACACTGGCATGGCATGTGTGTGCATTGCCAGTCTTCACGGAAGGATTAAAAATAGCAACACAGAGTAACTTCGATGGGGAGTCTACAGCAGACTGTTCTAATCCTTTGAGAAAGGCATTAAGAGTAAAGAAACAACCTTTCCCGTAGTTCCTTGGGTATTTGAAATGTGGTCAGCCTGATAGTTACATGTATTTGCTCTGGCTCTAGGAATGCCTAGATCCAAATTTGTGCTCTGCCATTCCAGGGGTGCCCAGAACAATTGATCCTCTCTGCCTTAATTTCTCCATTTGAAATCAGGGACAATATGGTACTTTCCTAATAGGGTGATTGCAAAGTACAAATGAGTACAGAATGCTGTGCCCAGGGTTTTCCATATAGACTGCCCTTCAGAGATGCTAGGGCTGTTAGCCAAGATCCATGTCTCCATATAGACTGCCCTTCAGAGATGCTAGGGCTGTTAGCCAAGATCCATGTCTCCATCAAGACAGAGCCTGTTCTCAGGGAGAAGACAAAATATCATATTTATTCTCATTCCAGGATCTAGATTTAACTGTATGTATGTATGTATACGCACATATTTAGGAACATATACATACAGTTATATGCCATGAAGGACAATGAGGAGAAAAAGGTCCATTGAGGAGGGGAGGGGTTGGGAAAGATAGTGAGTTTGGGGGACAGGCTAAGTAAGATCAAGATACAATCATATGCATTTAGGGGCAGGTCTATAAAAATTTTAAATTAAGAGTTACAGTCCAAACTACTCTGAAAAATTTGAAGATCATCAATGAGAGTAAAGATGGTCGGAGATGGAAATCAACTTGCACTTACTTGCATACACCACACACACACACACACACACACACACACACACACACACACATTTCCTAAGGACAAACAAGAATTTCCAAAATAAGAGGACTCTCAGTTCCCTAGGGGACAACTGCCTCTGGCTTGGCTCTTCCAGTCACAGGGTGAAAGGCATCATATACTCCCATAAAGGAAGTGAGCTGGGAATTTCTCTAGTGCCATTTTTCTTCCTAGCCCATAATGGCTCCCTCAGTCAGGATATCTCTTTCCTTGTTCTCTGTCTCTGTTCTTCCCCCATCTGGACCATCCTGTTCCCTCAAGTTCTCCTCCCTTTCCCTTTCTTCCCTCCTCTTCCCCTTCCACCCTCACTTCTCCCCCCCCCCATGCTCCCAATTTTGTCAGGTGATTTTGTCTATTTCCCCTTTCCAGGTGGATCTACATATGTTTTTTTTTAGGGTTCACCTTGTCACTTAGCTTCTCTAGGGTGGTGGACTATAGGCTCATTATCCTTTGCTTTACAGCTAGTTTCTACTTATGAGTAAGTACCATGTTCATCTTTCTAATTTGGGTTACCTCACTGGTTTTTCCTAGTTCTATCCATTTGCGTGCAAATTTCAAGTTGTCATTGGTTTTTACCGCTGAGTAGTACTCCATTGTGTAAATATACCACTTTTTCTTTATCCATTCTTCAGTTGAAGGGCATCTAGGTTGTTTCCAGGTTCTGGCTATTATGAATAATGCTGCTATGGACATAGGAACCCACAAGGATGACCCCAGTTAAGACCCTAAGCAATAGTGGAGAGGGAGCCTGAACTGGTCTTGCCCTGTTGTCAGATTGATGACTATCTCAAATGTCATCATAGAAGCTACATCCAGCAACTGATGGAGGCAGATGCAGAGAACAACAGCGGAGCATTGGGCTGAGCTCCCAAAGTCCAGTTGAAGAGAGGGAGGAGTTGAGAACACGAGCAAAGAGATCAAGACCATGATGCTGATACCCACTGAAACAGCTTACCTGAGCTAATGGGAGCTCACCAACTCTGGCTTGACAGTGAGGGAACCAGCATAGGACCAAACTAGGCCCTCAGAATGTGTGTGGGTGACAGTTGTATGGCTGCGGTAGACTGTGGGACCACTGGCAGTGACACCAGGATTTATCCCTACTGATTGTTCTGGCTTTTTGGAACCCATTCTCTCTGGGGGAATACCTTGCTCTGCCTAGATATAGTGGGGAGGGCCTTGGTCCTGCCTCAAACAATGTGCTAGACTTTGTTGACTCCCCATGGGAAGCCTTACCCTCTCTGAGGAGTGGAGGGGGTGGGATGGGAGGTGTGGGGGGGGGAGTGGAGGGAACAGACCTTTCCTGGGACCCGTCATACCTAGAAAACAGCTGAAAGTGCTAGCAAATGGCCAGAGCCACGCAGCTTTCATTTCTGTTTTTAGAAACCAAGAACACAAAGGCCTTGCACAGCATTAGAATCTGGTGTGCTTTTCTTACCTTGAACCAGAAAATTCGTTTAAAGCAGGACTCCTACCCACTCTCTAGCTTCTGTAAATGAAAGGAAAAGGTAAAGCTAGATCGTCTTCACCCTTTGTCGGAGCAAAAAGGAAGGGTGGTTATTTCAGTGATCCCCATTCAGCACACGATAACCAGGCACCTATAGTATGTAAGTGCTGGATACTAAGTAAAAATCAAAGAACTAGAAGTCTGCTCTTATTATATTGATGATTATCTTACAGATGTGGAGGGAAATGCTAAAAGGGGCAGAGCGGGCAAGAGAGACAGGGTATTGATGAACACGTAGAGCCACCAAGGAGTAATTAATTGCTTCTTCAGAGCAAAGTTTTAAATGCAGCTTTAGGGGTAGTAGGTGGAGAGATGGCTCAGCTGTTAAGAGAACCCTGGTTGCTCTTCTGGAGGACCCAAGTTCGATGTCCTGCATGTACTTGGAGGCTCACAACCATCAGCCACTCCAGTCCCAAGGATTGTGCTGCTCTCTGCTGGCCTCTGCAAGCACTGCATGACCATGGTGCAGGCAAACACCCATATGCATAAAAATAAGTAAATATTAATAATCACGGCCTTAGGAGATGAAGAAAGGACTAGGAGACGACTCTGTTGGGAAAGCACTTACACACAAGGATCTAAATTCAGATCCCAAGAACCCCTGCCAAAAGCTGGGCATGGTGGTGCTTGGCTGTGACGGCGGCAGTGACTAGACAACAGGCGAATCCTTGGTGTGCACAGGCCAGCTAACATAGTCTGCTTAGTGAAGTTCTAGGGGAGTGAGGGATCTGATCTCAGACAAAAAGCATAGAGTGCATGAGGCACGTTTGAAGCTCTTTTCTGACCTCCAGATGTATACACATATGCACGTAAGAGTTGAAGCGTGTTCTGATGCATGTAAACTATCCATTCCGAACACGCTGTTCATCTTACCTACGGTTTCCAAAGCCCACTTAGTCTGTTATGGTGTGGCCTCTTCGGTGGCCTGCCTCCCCAGGGTGCAGTACCTGCTGGGATCTGTACTCCACACCTGCAACCTCAACAAGTCACCTACGCTGCTTGACAATTGCAACCTCAGATCCCCAGCAGATACCAACCAGCATCTGAACAAGTTTGGGGCAAGCAATTTTGAGGGAGAGCTATTGTTTTCAAGCAAGCATTCTAAGATTAGAGATGAAATAGATGGTCCTCTCATAGGGCGTGACAACCACCCTGGCATATTGTGTCGATGTTAGCAGATGATGTCATTCTAAAAAAAGAGAGAGAGAGAGAGAATAGTAGGCAGTTCCAGGGAAGAAAATGGTGACAGATGACAGTTCCCATATGTTGTCTCTCCAAACCAAAGAAAGAGTTCAGGGTGATTGATGGTAAATGCATGCCCTGCTCTGGCTGACAGCCCTCCCCACTAAGCCTGTAGGCTGGAAGACAGAAAAGCCAAACTTCACCCTCCGCTCACTTCCCAGGGATGAGTCACAGAAGCCATCCTCACGTTTCTCCAGGCAGAAAGCAGGAGACTTTCCAAACAAGGCTGTGGTTTTGCTGTTTCCTTGGCTCCCTTCACACATAGCCCAGGCATGACCACATGCAATGACAGGCAGGAACCTATTACCTTATTTGGGAATGCTGTGGCCCTCTTTGTAGGGAGAGTGGGGAAAGAATGAAAGGCCACATCCAAACCACAAGAGCTGACAAAAATAAAGGGAATTCAATAAAGGAAGCAGACATTTTATCTAGAACAAATATAGAAAACTATCTGATCCAAGGATTAGATATTTCCATGCACACTGCTTTTTATTGGTCTCTGAGGAAAATACCTAGAATCTTCCATTTTTCTGCAATGATGTCTCCCACTTGCCTTCTGGTGGTATTGCTGGCTATCTGCGGTTTGCACTTCCTGCAGGGCCACCTGTTCCTATGGGGGAAATTATGTGGGTTTTATTCCCCCATAATCCTCTGAACTGGTTCTTCTGAAGCGTCACTCTGCCCAGCACGTACTGTGTGACATTCATTACGTCCTGCTGACAGCAAAGGCCCCTGTCAGTCCCAAACAAGCAGTGATGCGGATGACCCAAGAGGGTAAGCTTGTGGAGGATCTGGGCTTGATAGCTTCCTGCTGTCTTCGCCTTAGGTGAGCGAAATTGGAGCAGACTCCCCGCTGATCTCCACCACGCCGGTTAGGGCCCCCGCAGAGATGCTAGGCTTCTAACGCGGGATGAAACACGTAAAGCCTTAGGGAAACAACCCACAAATCCTGTGCTCAGGCATCCCTACCGGGTTCAAAGTTTCTCCCTCAACCATTCATTTTACTCTGGGTTTCTCCAAATTTAAGGTCGCCAAGTGCTGAGAAAGAGAAGGAAAGTGAAGCCAGGAGACTACGGAAGTCTTGGGTGTGTCGCCTCATTCTGGAATGTGCGTTCAGCGTCAGTTCCAGGAACCCCGAAAGAAAAAAATCCTTTCTCCGAGTGGTGGGCCTGGTAATTCACTGGTCGAGGGAAGAGCGCCCTCTGCTGTCGTTTGAGATTTTCTGGTTTGATTTCAAAGGCAGCTGTCACACTTCACGTAAAACAGATTTAGGAAATATTGTCTCCAATAATTAGGAAAGACACCCTGAGATTTAGACCGTTTTAATAAGGCTGTGTTTTGCGTCGTGTGAGAAAGACCCGAGGGGTGTGGCATGGGAGTCACCAGCAGGCCATTTCATGCGACTGCTGAGAGAACCATGGGAGGAGAAGTCCTGGAAACTCTCCATGTCCAAAACATTGCCTAGAGATGGAGCCATTGTTGAGGAACAGGGCAATCTTTCGATGGCACTGTGGTCTGGCCAGAACCTCCGTTTACATCCCTGTTCTTTTCCCAGTAAGACAATGTGAGCTTATTATTGCATACTTCAATTTGTTTCTTTGGGAAAGAAAATGTGCTTTCCACATTGGGAAACTGAAAAGTCAAATGGCTTAACTTACGCGTTTTTGTGAAGATAAGAATTTAAAATAAACACAGGTGACCCACTGTGATGAAAGATTGGTTATGTAACTCAGTGTGCTACCTTGGGGATATGGCAGCTGGCTGACTGCGGCATAGAACAACTGACCCAGACCTTCATTTGCCTTAGAGCCAATCCAAATGCAGTTTGCAGGGCCAATTTAAATCACAGTTATAATTCATGATTGACTGATGAAAATGGCCACAAATACCATAGGTATTAATACCTTGGTCATTGTTCTTTCCCCCAATTTTTACATTCAAAGGTGAGTTCTATATTAGAAGTCACCCAGAAATTATTAACCACCCTACAAGTTTCTTTCACTTGTCTGAGAACATACAATTATTTTATGCTTCATAAAAGCCTTCCAGACTAGGGCAGAAAGATCCACAAAAATGAGAGGTAGTCTTATCACCACCATTGTCTGCCAATGACACATGGTCCATGCTATATGGTACTTGCCATGTGGTCTCTTTTTAGCTGAATTCATGCTTGACCAAAGGACTCTATCTACTCAGGTTAAACAACCAGATCTCAGCCTAAATCTCACCGTGGTTGAGTCCAGAATGCTTTCCTCTAAAATTATCCTCCACCTGTCTGCTTCTTCTTAATGCCAGTGTGCATCTACTATACCTCACACACAGCAGAATGTATGTGAGCATTGTCCACCACACCTAACACACAGCAGAGTGTATGTGAGCATTGTCCACCACACCTAACACACAGCAGAGTGTATGTGAGCATTGTCCACCACACCTAACACACAGCAGAGTGTATGTGAGCATTGTCCACCACACCTAACACACAGCAGCATGTATGTGAGCATTGTCCACCACACCTAACACACAGCAGAGTGTATGTGAGCATTGTCCATCACACCTAACACACAGCAGAGTGTATGTGAGCATTGTCCACCACACCTAACACACAGCAGCATGTATGTGAGCATTGTCCATCACACCTAAAACACAGCAGAGTGTATGTGAGCATTGTCCACCACACCTAACACACAGCAGAGTGTATGTGAGCATTGTCCACCACACCTAACACACAGCAGAGTGTATGTGAGCATTGTCCACCACACCTAACACACAGCAGAGTGTATGTGAGCATTGTCCACCACACCTAACACACAGCAGAGTGTATGTGAGCATTGTCCACCACACCTAACACACAGCAGAGTGTATGTGAGCATTGTCCACCACACCTAACACACAGCAGAGTGTATGTGAGCATTGTCCACCACACCTAACACACAGCAGAGTGTATGTGAGCATTGTCCACCACACCTAACACACAGCAGAGTGAATGTGAGCATTGTCCACCACACCTAACACACAGCAGAGTGTATGTGAGCATTGTCCACCACACCTAACACACAGCGGCATGTATGTGAGCATTGTCCACCACACCTAACACACAGCAGAGTGTATGTGAGCATTGTCCACCACACCTAACACACAGCAGAGTGAATGTGAGCATTGTCCACCACACCTAACACACAGCGGCATGTATGTGAGCATTGTCCACCACACCTAACACACAGCAGAGTGTATGTGAGCATTGTCCACCACACCTAACACACAGCGGTGTGTATGTGAGCATTGTCCACCACACCTAACACACAGCAGCATGTATGTGAGCATTGTCCACCACACCTAACACACAGCGGCATGTATGTGAGCATTGTCCACCACACCTAACACACAGCAGAGTGTATGTGAGCATTGTCCACCACACCTAACACACAGCAGAGTGAATGTGAGCATTGTCCACCACACCTAACACACAGCGGCATGTATGTGAGCATTGTCCACCACACCTAACACACAGCAGAGTGTATGTGAGCATTGTCCACCACACCTAACACACAGCAGAGTGTATGTGAGCATTGTCCACCACACCTAACACACAGCAGAGTGAATGTGAGCATTGTCCACCACACCTAACACACAGCAGAGTGTATGTGAGCATTGTCCACCACACCTAACACACAGCAGAGTGTATGTGAGCATTGTCCATCACACCTAACACACAGCAGAGTGTATGTGAGCATTGTCCACCACACCTAACACACAGCAGAGTGTATGTGAGCATTGTCCACCACACCTAACACACAGCAGAGTGTATGTGAGCATTGTCCACCACACCTAACACACAGCAGAGTGTATGTGAGCATTGTCCACCACACCTAACACACAGCAGAGTGTATGTGAGCATTGTCCACCACACCTAACACACAGCAGAGTGTATGTGAGCATTGTCCACCACACCTAACACACAGCAGAGTGTATGTGAGCATTGTCCACCACACCTAACACACAGCAGAGTGTATGTGAGCATTGTCCACCACACCTAACACACAGCAGAGTGTATGTGAGCATTGTCCACCACACCTAACACACAGCAGAGTGTATGTGAGCATTGTCCACCACACCTAACACACAGCAGAGTGTATGTGAGCATTGTCCACCACACCTAACACACAGCAGAGTGTATGTGAGCATTGTCCACCACACCTAACACACAGCAGAGTGTATGTGAGCATTGTCCATCACACCTAAAACACACCACCCGGTTAACTATTAATAATGGTTAGGCCTTGAATACTGGCATTACCTTCTGTCAAATCGATTCCTGCATGCACACCTCAAGTTTAAAACCATACATTATATTGGCACTCGGAGTTACGTGAAACTGTGGCATTTTGGCAGGGTCAATTTTCTCAGCTAACCTTCCTCGCAACAGTGGAATGGCTACTGCCAGGTATATGAGTTTGCTAGGCCGAAGATTTCCTTCCTCCTTTTTGAAATTTTATCCCATTCATTTATTGGGGCACAGGGCATGCATGTGTCAAAGCTTGAGCATGGAAGTCAGGGGGGCAAATTTTGCAAGTCGGCTTTCTCTTAGCATGTGTGTTCTGGGGATAAAGCTCAGCGTGCCAGGTTTGGTGGCAAACATCTTTACCCCCTGTGCCATCTTGAGTCAGCAGTTTGAGTTTCATGCTCGCATCATGGGCTTCCTGCTTCTAAAGTTCCACAGAAGCTACCCAGAGCCGCCCAGGAAGAGCAGAGCGGGCGGAGTCTGTAGTCTGAGGCAGAAAGGTAATGGCTGTTGCTAAAGGGTAGAGGTGGGAGTGAGCATGAATATGGGCGTAGGGAAAGACGCTGTGATGGGCCACATGGGTGGGAATATGGAAAGCAAGGCTTGAAAATGCTGCATCAGAGAACTGGAGAGATAGTTCTGTGGATAAAGTGCCTCTGGCACAAGCATGAGGGTTGGAGTTCAGATCCCCAGGACTCAAGCAGATGCTGGGAGGGCATCATGGTGAACCTGGAACCCAGAACCCTAGAGGAAGAGACAACCAGTTCCCAGGAGAAAAGTAGCTACTAGACCAGCGGAATCAGTGAGTGCTGGGTTCAAAAGAGAGGCTCTACCTCAATATTTTAGGTAGACGGCTTCATCTAGTGGCGCAGGAATGGAAACGAAGTGGCATCAGACACTGGTGGAATCCCGTGCCACAGAACTATTACAATGAAGCAAATTATTTCTCTCTCCCAACATGTTTGTAGCCACCAGATGTCATGAGAACAAGCTGACAGTAAAAGATGTCTTACAGGAAAACACACTCACTGCCTGACTGTAAGCAAAGGAAAACAAATGCACAGTCGATATTGACAACAACAAAAGGCAGCAACACAGCCTTCTTCAAAATAAACATTGCCAGCAGTTGCAAAATGCACACGCATTTATCTTCTCTCCACCCTTGCTGGCGAAGCTGCCAAGGAAACTCATGGGACTGAGGATGATAACTGTCAAGAGAGCAGATCTCGCCTCCGTCCCCTCTGCTATGTAACTCTAGTTCTTATGACCAAAAAGCAACTTAAGAGAGGAAGACTTTATTTTGGCTGGCTATCTGAGGATACAGACCAGGATGTCATGGAAACCATGGTGGCAGGAGCATGCGGTAGTTTGGCCACATAGTTTCCACAGTCCAGAAGGAGCTAGATGAATGCCGGAGCTTGGCTCTGTTTCTGTTTCATTCAAACAGGGCCACCAGCTTATGGAACAGTACCACCCCCCAGTTTGGGGGGGGTATCTTTTCTGTTAAGTTTTTCTGGAAACCCCCATGTGGACACAGCCAGAGGTTTGCTTTGGTAGTAATTCTAAACCCAGCCAAGTTGTCAGTAACGATTAGCCATCATATCAGAAAGCAATTTAAAGAATACAGCCAGGCTGGGAAGACAGAGATGAAGCATTCCATACATCTTTAGTAATATTGGCATGAACTCCATATCCATGGGGGAGGGTGGCAGGAGATAATGTACAGTGTCTTGGTCAAACTGTGCTCTGGTTGATCGTCGTTATGATCTGGATATAAAATGTCACTCCCATAGGATCATGCATTAGAATGTTTCGCACCTATCTAGTGAAACTGTTTGAGCGGGGCTGGGGTAGAACCTTTGGGAGATGGAGCTTCCCTGAAAGAAGGGGATCTTTGGGCTGTGGGCCATGATGTTTTCTAATAGCCTTTCTCTGTTCTACCTTTGTGCCATGCCTGGGCCACCACAGCCAAGAGCCACTCCCCCTCAAAGTGAGAACCAGAATAAATGCCCCCTTCCATAAGCTGCTTTGCTTAGGCATTTGGTCACAGCATTGAGAAAAGTAATCGAAAAAAACACTGTCTCAGCTCTGGTAAGATGAGGCTTTATCTGTGTCAGGGAAAT
This sequence comes from Microtus pennsylvanicus, assembly GCF_037038515.1. Lineage (NCBI taxonomy): Eukaryota > Metazoa > Chordata > Mammalia > Rodentia > Cricetidae > Microtus > Microtus pennsylvanicus. The sequence goes on along the minus strand of NC_134601.1, from coordinate 122,366,689 downwards.
TGTCCTGCTCAGGTGCCACAGAAGTTGCCACTGTTCCCAGGACAATCGTCATTTGATTTCCAGGATATGACAGACCCATGATAATACAGGAGGTCCCATATGACTATTGCTTCTGGTTGGAGAGAGGCGGTGTCAACATAGAACAATATACCTACAAGCTTTCACTGCCCCACTATCCCAGAAAGGTACAGAGCAATGACCAAAGACTTCTAGGTGTCACCCCAGGGGTCTGGAAGAAAATACTAGAAGAATTGGCAGTTGGCAAGCTGTTGAAAATATCATATTTACTCTGCGCTTTGTTTATTGTTTGTTTGGGGTTTTGTTTTTGGCTTTTTTGGTGGGGTTGGTTTGGTTTGGTGTTTGGTTTTTCAAGAGGGTCCTTTCCTGTCCTAGAATTTGTTCTGTAAACCAGGTTGGCCTCAAACTCACAGAGATCCGCCTGCCTCTGCCTTTCGAGTGCTGGGATTAAAGGTGTGCGCCACCGCCACCCGGTTACCTTATTGACTCTCATTTTGGTGTCTTTAGTTTTGAATACAGTAGAGTACTCACTTTAGGCGTACATCCTTTAAATTGTTAATATGCCTCCAGGAAGAGTTGAACAGGGTTGTGGCCCTAAGTATAAGGAAAGGAGCCAGATACAAAATGAAGGAAGAAATGACAAACTTTGAAATGGCTATGACCACAGACCCACATTCCATGACTGTGGACAGAATACCTTGACCTGGCACATATACTTAGTTAGAGCTTAGGACTGAGCTTGAGAACCAGTACCTGCCATGGAGTAAGCACTCGGTCAGAGCTGACCATGCCACCCCTCACCATGAAGAAAAGAGTGGCTTCTTCTCACTTGCTGCCTCCTCCTTCCTCGTTCAGCGATCTGAAGAAAACTGATAGTCCAAAAAAGCTTAGGACGTGAAAAGAGAACAGGAATGTGTGTCCGCATGGTCCCTTACTCTAGAGCAGGGGTTCTCAGCCTTCCTAATGCTGCAACCCTTTAATATAGTTCCTCATGTTGTGATGGCCCCCAACCATACTGTAAAATTATTCTCATTGCTACTTCATAACATTGATTTTCCTGCTGTTATAAATCATAATGCAAATATCTGTGTTTTCCGATGGCCTTAGGTGATACCTGTGGCCCACAGATTGAGAAGCATTGCTCTAGGGCATTCTATCTAAAAGATCTTTGGGTTGTCTTTTCCCCTCATTTTCACCCAACTCTGACTCATCACCACATCCTTATCAAGGAGGAGAAAAGTGATAATGGGAAACGCCTGGGTGGTCCCTGAGGTCCAACTCAGGCCTCTCTTTCATTTGTAGATCATTTTTTTATTGATTTTTATTGAGCTCAGAATTTTTCTCTGCTCCCCTCCCTGACTCTCCCCTCCCTTCTTCAACCCTCCTCCAAGATCCCCATGCTCCCAATTTACTCAGGAGATCTTGTCTTTTTCTACTTTCTACTTCCCATGTAGATTAGATCTATGTAAGTCTCTCTTAATGTCCACATTGTTGTCTAAGTTCTCTGGGATTGTGGTTTGTAGGCTGGTTTTCTTTGCTTTATGTTTAAAAACCACCTATGAGTGAGTACATGTGATACTTGTCTTTCTGTTTCTGGGTTACCTCACTCAAAATAATGTTTTCTAGCTCCATCCATTTTCCTGCAAAATTCAAGATGTCATTTTTTTATGCTGTGTAGTAGTCCATGTGTAAATATACCACATTTTCCTTATCCATTCTTTGATCGAGGGGCATTAAGTTGTTTCCAGGTTCTGGCTATAACAAACAAAGCTGCTATGAACATAGTTGATCACATATCCTTGTGGTATGATTGAGCATCCTTTGGATATATTCCAGTAAGTGGTATTACTGGGTCTTGAGGAAGGCTGTTTCCTAATTTTCTGAGATATCGCCACACTGACATCCAGAGGGGTTGTACCAGCTTGCACTCCCACCAGCAATGCAGGAGTGTTCCCTTTCTGACACTATTCCAGGCTGCCCTGTGCATCCAAGGATGACCCTGAATTTCTGTTTCTCCAGCCTCCACTTCCCTAATGCTGGGCTTCCACATGTGTCCCACCACAGCTGCTTTCTGGGGTACTGGGGTTGAAGCCAGGGCTTCACACATGTTAGACTGGCACTCCACCAACTATGCCACATCCCCGGCCCATAATTTATATCTTCCTTTCCTCTCAGTTCCTCTTCCCTTAGAGTGAACCACAACACTGGGCCATTTGTAGGCTACAAAGTTATTAAGTTGTCAGCCCCATGCTCTCCCTTCAGAGACTCCTTCTTCTAAACCTTTTCTCCCAGAACCTGCTTTCGTGGAGTGATGCCAGATAGTCTCCTGAGACCCATACTCGGATGAGCCTTGCACTTGGCTAAGTGTGCCAGGCTTCCCTCTTGAAATTCGTCATTTGTACTCAGCAGAGCCCCATAGTTTCCTTTCAGCCCTGTCTTATGAACGAGTCCAAAGAAAACAAACTCTGGTTTGACCCCCTTGCCCAAGTCTGACTAATGCCTCTACATGAACAACGTGAAAATATTTCTAAACTACATAACAAAAGCAAACGCAAGGGCAACAGAATCTTTAAGAGGACGACATTCTTGCTGGCGCTTTCCAAATAAACAAGTCTGAATTTGGCCCAGTAGATGTCCCCCTTGCTGCACGGCAGGAGAGACTCTTTTACTAGGCCAGCGCGGGGTTTCCAGAATTTTGAACCCTTGGGAAGGGATGACGTAAGACCTTTCATTATATAACTTCTCTGTCTTCTCATAAAGATATCATCAGAATGCAAGTACCATCAATTAAAACTAAGCAAAAGAAGATAAACAACAATTGTAGCATGATATGAATGCAGATAAGAAATGAACAATACCTAAGCAAGTGCCGTTTCTTAGAACAAGCTGACACATCATTTTACATTATTGTTTTTATTTTTATCTTATGTACTTGGGTGGCCATGCAGACACATAGAGGACTTGTGGAAGCCAGAAGACGCCTTGCAAGAATCCATTCAAACTCAGGTCAGTGAGCTTAGCAACTTTTCCCACTGAGCCATCTCCCCCAGTTGGTCCACCATTTTAACACTGAAATAGTGGTTATGACAGGACAGAACACATACAATGTATATGTCTCAATGGAAGGGGTTGAATTGGTGCTGAATGAATCAAGTGGCAACGATTAGCAATCAAGCAGAGTCTATAACTTTTATCCCTAGACCCCTGAAAAAGGCAAAACCGATCTAAGGCTTCCCTCAGATGTGTTTCCTAATGTGCTGAAAGGCCCTGGTTGAACATATTGTCCCTGTCCTGGTCATATCAGCCTTGTGTGGACAGTCAGCGATGAAGCAAAGATGAATAGCTGGCTAGGAAGGCTGTTGCTTGCTGAGATCAAACTCCTCTCCCAGGTAATAGGACCTGTATTTCCAATATGAAAATGTCACTGGTACTAAAATAACAATTCATCATAGGAAGACATTGCAGTGGCCCTCGGAGTCTCCTCAGTGAGTTATTTCATATGGTGAAAGTCTAGAAAGCATTCTTTCAAGCTTTCGCCGGAATTCATTAGTCTAACACTGCCAGATCAGCAACACTGCAGTGTAGGAAGCCTGGGTTTCATTAGAGAAAGTGGTAAGGGTGATTCTTTCATGATTCAACTCTCTCCGAGCTGATAGGCTGCAAAGTTTCTGACCCTAGACAAGCTATACAAGGTGTATGTGCAACAGACGCTTAATTCATCATGTTGTTTCACTAAAGCCAAACAAGAAGATGCCCGCTACACAACTGCATAACCTCAGTAAAAGATGGCAGCAAATGAAAGAAGAAATGAACTTACTAAATAAATAGTAGGCATCAATTTGTCTTCTCACGGAGTGGACCTGGAGAATCTGAGCATCTCTTTAAAAAGCCCAACAATGCCTTTCACTTGTAGTCTCTAAGCACCCAACCCCAACCCCCTTCTGGATCTGGCCTACCTTATCATTATACCATCCAGATGTTTAAATCCCAATGTGCCCTAGCACATGCTCCTACACTTGCCTCGTCACCAGAACGCATCCATTGCATGCTTATAGAGAACCCTTCATTTTCCTGCAATCAAGCAGCCCATGCTTGATTCCTCTACCTAGTATGATTTACATGGCGGGCATTGAACATTTTCTCAATATACGCAACTCCCTCGCACCACTGTCCTACCAAATGCATCCGATGAAGCGCCAAATCTGGACCCAAGATCTGCCATTGTACTTTGTACCCTCTGAAGCTAATTCCACCAGCTGCACTTAGAGTGAGTTAGCATGAGAAACTCAAAAATGATAGATCTTTTCCTAGGCTCAGACTTAGGTTTCTGGTCCTAACTGCTTTCTTATCTGGAACCTTTTAGGAATGTCTGTTTTCATCTGCTTTTCCCCGATTGTCATGTTCTTTGTCCTGTCCATTTCTTGAAGGCTGCCACTCCAAAGTCCTCCCCTGATCCATATACTGCAGACTGTCTCCACCCCATCTTCTCAGCGTAAAGGGGTCTGGTACACTTGATATTGCTCCCTCCTTATTCCCCCCTTTTTTTGTTTTTTTTTTTTGTTTTTGTTTTTCGAGACAGGGTTTCTCTGTGGCTTTGGAACCTGTCCTGGAACTAGCTCTGTAGACCAGGCTGGTCTCGAACTCACAGAGATCCGCCTGCCTCTGCCCCCCGAGTGCTGGGATTAAAGGCGTGCGCCACCACCGCCCGGCTTCCCCTTTTACTCTACAGGCAGAGTTAGGAATTCTGTTCTAATCAGCCCACCAAAGCTGATCTCTCGAAAGCACCGCCCTCATATAGAATACACAGAACATGTTAAGTCCATTTCTTAGAGACTTGTTATATCTATGGATACTACCATCAGCCTGTTCTCCTTATGAACACTTTAGATTCCTCTCTCTGTGTCTGTCTGTCTGTCTGTCTCTCTCTCTCTCTCTCTCTCACACACACACACACACACATACACACACACACACACACACAAACATCTCTCATTTGCCTTCTCTTTTAGCTCTAATCCCCTATGTACCTTTTATATGCTGTCCAATGTCTACTCCGAAGAGTTAAGGGAAAGTAATGTTAGTCACGGTCCGTGATCCATTCTTAGGACATTTACAGCTCCCTCTACATGATAACTGCATCCTCAGCCTAACAGTCCTGCAGATTAATATAGCTCATTGACTTCTTAGAAGGTTCTGGGTGAAGTTCCATGGCCCACTCAAGCTCAACATGTTTAAAATGTGGTTTCTCAACCTCCTCCTGGAATTGTTCTTCCAAGCTTCAATTAAGACACCACAATTCCTGAAGCTTGAAGATGACTGCTGACTTTCTTCTCCTTGCCATGGCAATGCAGCCTGCAGGGTTTGTTTCCTAGCTTGTTTGCAGCGATCCCAGTGATTACTTATTGATTATGTATTCAGGGTATTGGTGGTCTTAATGGGTGTTCCTGTTTAATACCCAGAATCTCCATTTAACAAGTGAGACTTAAAGAAGCTGTGTGCTGGGGCTGGAGAGATGGCTCAGTGGTTCAGAGCACTGGCTGCTCTTCCAAAGGTCCTGAGTTCAATTCCCAGCAAACACATGGTGGCTCACAACCATCTGTAATGAGACCTGGCGCCCTCCTCCAGTGTGCGGGCATACATGGAGGCAGAATGTTGTATACATAAGAAATAAATAAATCTTTTAAAAAAAGAAGCTGTGTGCTTTGTTTCAAAGTCTTACAGCAACTGAGTGATTAAAAACTGAGCCAGTATTAAATCCCAAGACTGCATAACCTTAAAACCTGTCCGCTTCTTTTTCATCAGCTAGATCTTTACAAATAAGGGTCTTATCCAGGGCTGAAGATATAGCTCAGTTGGCAGTGTGCTTGCCTAGCAAGAGATCAAAAGTTCAAAATTATCCATAGATACATAGGCCTTCCTTTGAGACATAATGAATACATGAAATTCTGCCTCAAAAAACTCCAAAAATTTAAAAATAAGGGGTTGGGAAAATTGCTTGTGGTTAAGAGTCAAGAGCTAACTAGCCCTCTAAATTTTATAAATTGTCCAGTCTATAGCATTTGTTTATAGGAAAAGAAAACAGGCTGATACACCCATCCATTCTGCTCCTACTTTATCCTTGATGGGTTTCTTTACCCCTTTTGGCAAGAAGAGAATTTTGAGCTTCTGTGAGCTTCCACAGCACAAGGATACTCACAGATTCATATACCACTCATGATGCCTTTAAAATTAGCTATGTGAGAGGGTACTATGAGCTTGCTGGTGCTGTAGAACCATTCACAAATCTCATTCAATTCACAAGTATTTACTGAGTTCCTATTAAGTTGCAGCCACTGAAAAACATGGAGGAGGAGGGGGAGGAGGAGGAGGAGGTAAAGAAGGAGGAGGAGGAGGGGGAGGAGGAGGAGGAGGTAAAGAAGGAGGAGGAGGAGGAGGAGGAGGAGAAGGAGGAGGAGGAGGAGAAGTAGAAGAAGAAGAAGAAGAAGAAGAAGAAGAAGAAGAAGAAGAAGAAGAAGAAGAAGAAGAAGAAGAAGAAGAAGAAGAAGAAGAAGAAGAAGAAGAAGAAGAAGAAGAAGAAGAAGAAGAAGGTGGAAGAGAAAGAAGGAGAGGGATATAATAATGAGTAAGGAAAACCAGATGTTCTTGTGCCTACTTGTGATCCCAGCATTCAAGAGGTAGAGGCAGAAGGATATGGCCATCCTTAGCTATCTAGTGAGTTCAAGATCAGCCTGAACTAGATCCTGTTCCACAAACACAGAAAGGTAGTATTATTTTGTCATTGTTTTGTGTGGACATAGATGTGAAAATGGCAGAGGAAGACAAGCTGAAAGGTTGCATCTAAGGGAGACACAGACAGACTGAGGCAGAAAGGAAACAGCAGGAGGCAGGTGACCCAAAGAAAACAGAAATCTGGATAACATAGGGAAGTCAGAGGACTGAAAGGCAGCCAATGGGGTTGGCAGTAAGGAAGACATTCAGTGTGGGAGATTCCATCACGATGCTTCCTGGTCATATTTCCAGCATGTGCTGTCTATAATTCCTAGCCTTCCTTGCAGCTCGTTGAGTCGAGTGACAGGTGCTTGGTTGGCTAACGGGATGGAGAGGCAGTGATGTCCATTTATTCATGAAACTCCCACAGCATCCTTTCCTGCCTCTCCAAGCTTGGTAGCTGGCTAAGAGCAAAGGCTCTAAGACAGAGGTTTAGAAGGAACGTGTGGCATAAGCCACCCCAGAGCACTGCTGCCCGGCACCATCCTCAGCCTGCATCGCTCTCTGGCATATGCAAGAAATGTATGTCTGTTGGGTTAGGGCCCTGAAAATGTGCAGCTGTTTGTTCCTGGTAATGATAGTTACTTGAACACAATGACATGGCAGAATAAAAATTAAGAGAGCAGAGGAGACTGTGCAAAACTATGTACAGAGTCTTAAAAGTCAAAGAAAGGGTGATGCAGTAGAGACACTGGTTGGGGACTGGTCTTTTAGGAAAAAATAGGGGCAAATAGATAAAATAATATTTGAGGGTGAGGCAGCAGTATCAAGTAGGTTTTCCAGAAGAAAGAGATATAAATATCTGCATCTTCTTTCCAAGTGTGCTATATAGAAGATTTTGTCAGTAACTGTTGAATTAATGAATCAAGGTGTGAATAAGTGAATGATTGATTGAATGGATGAATAAAAATGTCTCCTATGTCTTGTCACTTCTGAGATAAATTTCAGGACTATTTTCTGGGGAAAGGAGAAAACTTAAGAATTTCACATACATGGTCAACAAGACAAAACGACAACCAATGGAATGGGAAAAGCTCTTCACCAACCCCACATCAGACAGAGGAAGATCTTCAAAATATATAAGGAACTCAAGAAACTGGACACCAAAATACCAAATAATCCAATTAAAAATTGCGGTACAAATCTAAACAGAGAACTCTCAACAGATGAATCTCAAATTTCAGAAAGACACTTAAGGAAATGTTCCATTTCCTTCGCCATCAGAGAAATGCAAATCAAAGTAACTTTGAGATACCATCTCATATCTGTGAGAATGGCCAAGTTCAAAAACACTGATGACAGCTTTGGCTGGAGAAGATGCAGAATAAGGGGAACACTCCTCCATTGCTGGTGGGAGTGCAAACTTGTACAGATGCTTTGGAAATCAGTATGGTGATTTTTCAAAAATTAGGAAAACAATCTACCTCAAGACCTAGCAATACAGCTGTTGAGTATATACCCAAAGGATGCTCAGTCATACCACAAGGACATTTGCTCAACTATGTTCATAGCAGCATTACTTATAATAACCAGAATCTGGAAACAACCTAGGTACCCCTCAACCAAAGAATGGATAAGGAAAATATGGTACATTTACACAATGAAGTACTACTCAGGGGTAAAAACCAATGACATCTTGAAATTCGCAAGCAAATGAATAGAACTAGAAAAAAAAATATGCCAAGTGAGGTAACCTAGACCCAGAAAGACAAATATAATATGTACTCACTCATAAGTGGATATTAAACATAAAACAAAGGTTAATGAGCCTACAGTCCACAACCCCAGAGAACCTAGACAACAAAGAGGATCTTATGAGAGACATACATGGATCTACATAAGAAGGAGAAAAGGATAAGATCTCCTGAGTAAATTGGGAACATGGGGGGCAGAGGGAGGGTAGAAGGAGAGAGGGTAGTAAGGAAGGGAAAAAATGTAGCTCAATAAAAACAACAAAAAGGTTTACAAAAAGGTTTACAAAAAAATTCACATAAAGAATCCTTCTCCTCATCCTCACTCTGTGTATATGTGTGTGTGTGCCCGCACGTGAGCATGCATGCATTCACTCACACATCCTCTCTCACATGAGCTTGTGTACTCAGGCGTGTGTGCATGTGTGTGCACATGTATACAGAGACCATTAAATGTCTCCTTGTTTTATGAGACAGATTTCTCTCACTGAACCTAGGGCTCACTGATTCAGATAGACCGACTGGCTCACGAAGGCCAGAGCAGCTCCTGTCTCTGCTACTCTGCCTCCCCCTGCAGCACGAGGCTTACAGTTGTGCCTGCCTCCCCACCCAGTTTCTTCCCATGGATGGTAGCGATCTGAACCCAAACCTTCATTCTTGTACAGCACATAGCAAACCAACAGAGATTAGTCTCCTTTGGTTAGATGTAAGGAAAAACATTTGGCAGGCAAGTATGGGGCACCTCTGAGCTGCAGGATTATTTCTCTTTCAGCAGACAGGGATGAGCATGACATCTAGGGACTGATGACTTTCCTCAAGGAGTAACTACTGGCAGTGGTTCCCAACTTTCCTACAGCTCCTCATGTTGTGGTGACCCCCAATCCAAAAATTATTTTCATTGCTACATCACAACTGTAATTTGGTTACTGTTATGAATTGTATTGGAAATATCTGCGCTTTCCGATGGTCTTTGGCAACTTCTGCGAAAGGGCTGTTCAGTCCCCCAAAGGGGTGGTGACTCGTAAGTTGAGAAATGCTGGACTATTGACCTGGGTAGACTCCAGCCAGAAACCCTCGTGTGTCTCACGACAGCTTTCTTAGAGTAAGCCACGCGAGTCACTCTGGCCTGCACTCATTTTCTCATACTTTGCAGAATGACAAATTCCTTTTCAAAGTAGAGGGATCTCTCTAAAGAATAAGGGTTTCATGAGACCCCACCCCTCCCTGATGCTCTACAGGCAGTTAATGGTTGCTGGGGAGAAGAGAGAGATTCTCTCTAGCTGTGCAGCCCTTGGTAATTTGCCCATGCTCCTGTCCATAACCCCTCACCCATGGTCCTGAAATCAATCCTGGTGAAACTCGTGGGGTCATGAAAGTAGAAAGGGGGCTAGTTAAAAAGAGGAAAGGATCAGTAAGTGTGGAAGGGGACAAAAGACAGTAACGGGGGATAAATGTGTTCAAATGTATTATGTACATTTACAGAAATGTAATGTTAAAACCTATTGTATGTAATTAAATTATTCCAGTCACTTTTTGTTTGTTTGTTTGTGACAGGGTTTCTCTGTGTATCCCTGGCTGTCCTGGAACTCGCTCTGTAGACCAGGTTGACCTCAAACTCTAGTAAACGTTTTATTAAAAGAATAAGGAAAGCATAGTGACATTTGGGTAGGCATGTGTACTTCTTAGGGGCTATTGAATCGTGAAGACAGGCAAGACTGTGACACGGGTTCTTAGAGTCTTTTCTCGACTCTTTAGTAACAACAAATAAATTGGTTTAAACATCTAACCATTTTCACAGCTTGCTTGCTGAGTGCAAGATTTGTATATAGGAACTCCAGTGACAGGATTCCTAAGAATCACGATTTCTCTTTTTTTTAATTTATTTATTTATTAAAGATTTCTGCCTCCTCCCCGCCACCGCCTCCCATTTCCCTCCCCCTCCCCTGATAAAGTCCCCCTCCCTCATCAGCTCGAAGAGCAATCAGGGTTCCCTGACCTGTGGGAAGTCCAAGGACCACCCACCTCCATCCAAGGTCCAAATCAGGAGCAGAAGGAGAGAGAGCATGAGCAAGGAACTCAGGACCGCAAGGGGTGCACCCACACACTGAGACAATGGGGATGTTCCATTGGGAACCCACTAAGGCCAGCTGGCCTGGGTCTGAAAAAGCATGGGATAAAACCGGACTTTCTGAACATAGCAGACAATGAGGACTGCTGAGAAATCAAGAACAATGGCAATGGGTTTTTGATCCTACTGCACGTACTGGCTTTGGGGGAGCCTAGGCAGTTTGGATGCTCACCTTACTAGAATCACGATTTCTTAAGTAGAAGGAGTATTTAAGCTCAGGGCATTCACAAAGAAGATTTAGATGATCCCAGGAGACTTCTGGACCCATGAGAATCCTGATGAGTTGTCCCAAATGCAAATATATATATATCCCCAAATTGATCAGTCATTAGAAGAGGGGTGCCCATGAAAGAGATCATGACTGTGGAGTGTGGTAGAATAATCTTTTTGTACACTGTGAAGATTGTTGTTTTCATTGCTATAGTAAAGAGCTAAATGGCCAATAGCTAGGCAGGAGGAGCTTAGGTGGGATTTGTGGACAGGGAGAGATCACTTTGATGAAGAGGGGTGGAGTCTCCAGGAGATAAAGGTGCCTTGTTGAAGAAAGGTGCCAAGCCACATGGTAGAATGTAGATAAGAAATATGGGTCAATTTAAGTTGTAAGAGCTAGTTAGTAAGGCTAAGCTATCGGCTGAGCACTTATAATAAGTCTCTGTGTGGTTATTTGGGAGCTAGCTGGTGGAATAGAAAATTATGCCTATGGTGGAGAAGGGGCTTTATTCAGTTATGAATTTTTTTCATAGAGGAAACTTGAACTGCAAAGTATCATTTGCCAGCATCTCCAACAACTGAAGGAATCCATTCTTCAGTCCCGGGGAAGTGGGGGTAGAATGATAGCTTGGAATTCTTCATCTTTCAATTCCAAATAAAGAGCTTCCTCATTCTTTAGCTCGGGGCACGTTATTCTGCTATATGCAAATAGAATGGACTCATACCTGGTTGCTTATATCAAATAGCAATCGATATTTAGACGTCTTAAAGCCTTACTATCTGAATTAAGCTATAAATAGAACTTGAATTTGCCAGTTTCACATGTATTTCTGGGGCAAAGCACATACAACAATGAGGGTCTTTGCAGCAAAACAAAAGAGAGGGTGGGCAGGCAGTTGAGTTGAGTAAGGCCCTATGGACCACAACTGTGTACCTCAGATCCGATTAGACAACCATGTGCTTCAGACCTTACTGTATGTGCAAGGAGAAAACGTGAATGAATGGAGCAAAATGTTCTCATTTATTTATTTTTCCTGTGAGTACATTTAATCGAATTGTGTACACCAAGGTAACATGTCTATCATTTTGAATGCTTATTTTTTGTGCTGAAAATACATTAGCAACTTTTAAGAATACAATATTTGAAACTGGACGTGTATGTAGGTAGTGGAGTACTTGCTTGGCACACAGGAAGTCCTGGGCTTAATCCCCAGTGCCATATAAACTGGGAGTGGAAGGGTACATCTGTAATCCCAACACTTGAGAGAGAGAGTCAGAAAGATCAGAAATCCAACACTACCTCAAACAGGAAAAGAAAAAAAGCAAGTCGGTGAGAAAGATAAACAACAGCGGAAATGACTCAATAATTACTCTTACTGAGAAGTCTGAACAGGATCCTTACAGAATCACAGACAACCTATTACAGATCTCAATAACTGACCTATGTTATAAACAAAAGTAATTTTTTGAGACACTGTGAACTTCCAGAAAGTTTATGCTTACCACTGCAAATTGCCTTAGTTGGGCCTTGGCAAGAGGGACAAGTCCATGCAGTAAGGTTTCTTTTTTTTTGTCTGATGTCTAATAGACCACCACAGGTTGTGTACCTCAGATCTGATTGGACAACCATGTGCTTCAGACCTTACTGTATGTGCAATGAGGAAACATGAATGAATGGAGCAAAATGTTCTCATTTATTTACCACAGGTGGTCTATTAATAACTAAGAAACTCAGTCACCACACAGATCCCCGCAGCTCGCCCATGCTTGCATGGGTCTGGAGTGTCTAATTCTCCAGTCCTGATTTCTCCTTGTTCTCAAAGACCTAGCCCAATGGAGAGCTGACAGTGGTCTCTTCCAGTAATTTACTTGAATCTCAAAAGATGTTTTTAAAACCCTAATTCCTAGCTGGAGTGGTGATGCTCGCCTTTAATTCCAGCACTCTGGGAGGCAGAGGCAGACAGAACTCTGTGTTCGAAGTCGGCCTGGTCTACAGATGAAGTTCCAGAAGAGCTAAGGTTGCACAGAGAAACTCTGTCTCAACAAAACCAAAATCAAAACCAAAACCAAAAAGAAAGAAAACTAATTTCTGTCAATGTGTCTATTCCATTGACATGGCCCTTGCCCAATATTTAATTGAGACCCGAAGAGCACAGCATGGAGAATGTGTTGCTGGGGGTGCTGTGTAGGAATGTGCTTTTTAATTTCTGTCACCATAGCTTGGTTTTATTTTAGAAAACGTATTTTTGTAACACACAGACACATCTGTTGGCCACACGAAAGCCAAACCCAAATCAATGTGAATTAGAATAATATTCTATCTTGAGGAACAGTCATTAAAATGCAGGCAAGGTTGAAAGGAGATCATTTTTCTTCTGTCCTTAGAAATAGATATTAACAGAAATGAGTCATTCATGAGCCTCAGGGCTGGGGCTGGGGGCCTCCTCGTGTGTTCCTCCACTCTTGCCAGCATTCTGCTTCCTGTCATAACTGCAGGGTTCAAATCCTTCAAAGTGCAAAATAATCTCACATGTGTTTAAAGCCAATGCTTTGATTTCTTTTTAAGTGCTCTGGTGGAGGACCACCCAAGCCCTTGAGAACTAGTCGGATCCAGCTTTTAGGATGTGGCATTCTAATTATTCAGAGGACATTTGCAGTCATTTGTTCCTAATTTCAGGGGCTAATATCATGGAATCTGATGTATGGTCATAGGCAGTCGAGGTCCAGGCCTGGTTCAGGGGGCGCTTGGATGACTAAGTACAACACAATTATCCCTTCCTCTTTGGGGGCCCTTAGAACACAAAGGGCGGAATTGACTCACTTTCTCCAATTGGAGAGTTAACTGAACCGCCAGTTAACCTATCCAAGGAGAGAGAATGTGCAGCCAGGCAGCTGTTTCAAGATTTGCAGCAGGCTGAGGAATCTCATCAGGACGGGTGAGTGTGTGCTATCCAGGGGCGGACTGTCCCGGAAGAGAGCACAAACCCCCTCCCCCAGCTCCTTCTGCAGGGCTGTCTCTCTTTCCCACGATCCAGCCCCCCCTGCACCCCTCCCCAACCCTGCCCTGCTGTATGCTAGGACCAGTGCTCAAGTACAGTTTTAAGCTCCTAAACTAAGGCGACCCACCCAGAGCGGTGAGTGCCTGCCTACCGGGCAGACCTCAGGGTCCCCTGTAAGGGAGCCGGGCACCTTCAGCTCTGGCGCCAGGCTTCCTGCGCGCTCCTGGATACCATCCCCCCCTTGCTCCATTCATCCTGTTGGCCCTGGATCATTGGGCTACTGGCGGCCCTGCTTAGTTGCTGAGGAACCCCATCAGGACGGGTGAGTGTGTGCTATCCAGGGGCGGGAACGGTTCCTACTTCTACACTGAAGAGATATACCCAGAGAGTCAATCACAGCAAAGACTGGACCAAGAGACCAGGCCTCTCCTGGCTCCATTTGAAGGAAGAGATGGGAAGGCGCCAATACAAGAATTCCTCCAACAACCTGAAAGGCAACATGACACCACCAGAAACCAGGGATCCCGAAATAAGAAGAATTGTACACCCTACTTCTGAAGAAATAGAAGAAATCGACTCAAAAGTTAACTATATGAAAATAATAGAGGACCTTAAACAGGAGGTGAAAAACTGCCATAAACAATTAGAGATTACAAACAAAAAGGTAGAGGAAATGAATAAATCGCTCAAAGACACGCAAGAAAACCAAGAGAAACAAGAAAAAGCAATCAAACAGGTTAGGGAAGCGGTTCAAGACATGAAGAATGAAATGGAAGCATTGAAGAAAGCACAAACCGAGGGAAGAATGGAGATGGAAAATTCTGGGTAAACGAACAGGAACGACAGAGACAGGTACTAACAACAGATTACAAGAGATAGAAGAGAGAATATCAGACACTGAAGATACCATAGAGAAAATAAACACACTGATCAAAGAAAACAGCAAAACCAACAAATTCTCATCACAAAACATTCAGGAAATTTGGGACACAATAAAAAGACCAAACCTAAGAATAATTGGAGTAGAAGAAGGAGAAGAAGTGCAGCTCAACGGTACAGAAAATATACTTAATAAAATTATAGAAGAAAACTTTCCCAACCTGAAGAAAGAGGTACCTATGAAGGTTCAAGAAGCATACAGAACACCAAATAGGCTGGATCAAAAGAAAACATCCCCTCGCCATATAATAATCAAAACACAAAATATACAGAATAAAGAAAGAATATTAAGAGCCGCAAAGGAAAAAGGCCAAGTTACTTATAAAGGTAAACCTACCAGACTTACACCTGACTTCTCTATGGAAACCATGAAAGCCAGAAGGTCCTGGATAGATGTACTGCAAAAACTAAGAGATCATGGATGCAAGCCCAGACTACTATATCCAGCCAAGCTTTCGTTCACTATAAATGGAGAAAACAAAATTTTCCAGGATAAAAACAAATTTAAACAATACGTAGCCACAAATCCAGCCTTACAGAAAATTATAGAAGGAAAATCACTAACCAAGGAGTCCAACAATGACCACAATAACTCAGTCATCTAGAGACCTTTCACCAGCGCATCTCAAAGAAGGGAAACACACAAACCCTACTACTAAAAAAGTGACCGGAGTTAACAACCACTGGTCATTAATATCACTTAATGTCAATGGGCTCAACTCACCTATAAAAAGGCACAGACTAAGGGATTGGATTCGAAAACAGGACCCAACATTCTGCTGTCTACAAGAAACACACCTCAACCACAAAGACAGGCACCTACTCAGAGTAAAGGGCTGGGAAAAGGCCTATCAAGCAAATGGACCTAAGAAACAAGCAGGTGTGGCCATACTAATTTCTAACAAAGTGGACTTCAAACTTAAATCAATCAGAAGAGATGGAGAGGGACATTTTATACTCATAACAAGAACAATTCATCAGGATGAAGTCTCAATTCTGAATATCTACGCCCCTAATATAAAAGCACCCACGTATGTAAAAGAAACATTACTAAAACTCAAGGCAGCCATCAAACCACACACACTAATAGTAGGAGACTTCAACACTCCTCTCTCACCAATGGACAGGTCAATCAAACAGAAACCTAACAGAGAAATTAGAGAATTAATGGAGGTAATGAAGCAAATGGACTTAACAGACATCTATAGATTATTCCACCCGAACAGGAAAGAATATACCTTCTTCTCTGCAGCTCATGGAACCTTCTCGAAAATTGACCACATACTCGGTAGCAAAGCTAACTTACACAGTTACAAAAAAATATTAGTAACCACCTGCGTCTTATCAGATCACCATGGATTAAAGTTAGAATTCAACAACAATGCTACCCCCAGAAAGCCTACAAACTCATGGAAACTGAACAGTCAACTACTGAACCATACCTGGATTAAGGAAGAAATAAAGAAAGAAATTAAAGTCTTCCTTGAATTCAATGAAAATAAAGAAACAACATACTCAAACTTATGGGACACTATGAAAGCAATGCTAAGAGGAAAGTTCATCGCACTAAGTGCCCACTTAAAGAAAACAGAGAAAGCACATATTGAAGACTTAACAGCCCACCTGAAAGCTCTAGAAAAAAAAGAAGCAGACTCACCTAGGAGGAGTAGAAGATTGGAAATAATCAAACTGAGGGCTGAAATCAACAAAATAGAAACACAGAAAACAGTCCAAAGAATCAATGAAACAAAAAGCTGGTTCCTGGAGAAAATCAACAAGATTGATAAACCCCTATCCAAACTAATCAAATGGCAGAGAGAGAACACGCAAATTAATAAGATCAGGAATGAAAAGGGGGACATAACCACAAACACAGAGGAAATTCAGAGAGTCATTAGATCTTACTACAAAAGCCTGTATGCCACTAAACTGGAAAATGTAAAAGAAATGGACACTTTTTTAGATAAATACCATTTACCAAAATTAAACCAGGACCAGGTGAACAATCTAAACAGACCTGTAAGTCGCGAAGAATTAGAAGCTATTATCAAAAACCTCCCTACCAAAAAAAGCCCAGGGCCAGATGGGTTCAAGGCGGAATTCTACCAGAACTTCCAAGAAGACCTAATTCCTATTCTCCTCAATGTATTCCACAATATAGAAACAGAAGGGTCACTACCAAATTCCTTTTATGAAGCTACAGTTACTCTGATACCAAAACCACACAAAGACTCAACCAGGAAAGAGAATTACAGGCCGATCTCACTCATGAATATCGACGCAAAAATCCTCAACAAAATACTGGCAAACCGAATCCAAGAACACATCCGAAAAATTATACATTATGATCAAGTAGGCTTCATTCCTGAGATGCAGGGCTGGTTCAACATACGAAAATCTATCAATGTAATCCAGCATATAAACAAACTGAAAGAAAAAAACCATATGATCATTTCATTAGATGCTGAAAAAGCATTTGACAAAATTCAACATCCATTTATGTTAAAAGTCTTGGAGAGATTAGGGATACAAGGGTCATACCTAAATATAATAAAAGCTATATACAACAAACCGACAGCCAACATCAAATTAAACGGAGAGAAACTCAAAGCCATCCCGCTTAACTCAGGAACACGACAAGGCTGTCCACTTTCACCATACCTCTTCAATATAGTGCTGGAAGTTCTAGCAATAGCAATAAGACAACATAATGGGATCAAGGGGATTCGAATTGGAAAGGAAGAAGTTAAACTTTCGTTATTCGCAGATGATATGATAGTGTACATAAGCGACCCCCAAAACTCCACCAAAGAACTTTTACGGCTGATAAACAGCTTTAGTAATGTGGCAGGATACAAGATCAACTCCAAAAAATCAGTCGCCCTCTTATACACAAAGGATATGGAAGCAGAGAGGGAAATCAGAGAAGCTTCTCCATTCACGATAGCCACAAACAGCATAAAATATCTTGGGGTAAATCTAACCAAGGAAGTGAAAGATCTATTTGATAAGAACTTTAAGGCATTGAAGAAAGAAATTGAGGAGGATACCAAAAAATGGATGGACATCCCTTGCTCTTGGTTTGGGAGGATCAACATAGTAAAAATGGCAATTCTACCAAAGGCAATTTATAGATTCAATGCAATCCCCATTAAGATCCCATCAAAATTCTTCACAGATATGGAGAGGACAATAATCAACTTTATATGGAAAAACAAAAAACCCAGGATAGCCAAAACAATCCTATACAATAAAGGATTGTCTGGAGGCATTACCATCCCTGACTTCAAACTCTATTACAGAGCTACAGTAATGAAAACAGGGTGGTACTGGCATAAAAACAGAGAAGTCGACCAATGGAATCGTATAGAAGACCCGGATTTAATCCCACAAACCTATGAACACCTCATTTTCGATAAAGGAGCTAAAAGTATACAATGGAAGAAAGAAAGCATCTTCAACAAATGGTGCTGGCACAACTGGATGTCAACCTGTAGAAGAATGAAAATAGACCCATATCTATCACCGTGCACAAAACTCAAGTCCAAATGGATTAAAGACCTCAATATCAGCCCGATAACACTGAACCTGATAGAAGAGAAAGTGGGAAATACCCTACAACAGATGGGCACAGGTGATCGCTTCTTAGGTATAACCCCAGAAGCACAGACATTAAGGGCAACATTGAATAAATGGGACCTACTAAAACTGAGAAGCTTCTGTAAAGCAAAGGACACTGTCACTAAGGCACAAAGGCAACCCACTTACTGGGAGAAGATTTTCACCAACCCCGCAACTGACAAAGGTCTGATCTCCAAAATATATAAAGAAATCAAGAAACTAGACCGTAAAAGGCTAATTAACCCAATTAAAAAATGGGGCACTGAACTGAACAGAGAATTCTCAACAGAAGAAGTTCAAATGGCCAAAAGACACTTAAGGTCATGTTCAACCTCCTTAGCGATCAGGGAAATGCAAATCAAAACAACTTTGAGATATCATCTTACACCTGTCAGAATGGCTAAAGTCAAAAACACCAAGGATAGTCTTTGCTGGAGAGGCTGTGGAGGAAGGGGTACACTCATCCATTGCTGGTGGGAATGCAATCTTGTGCAACCACTGTGGAAGTCAGTGTTTCGGTTTCTCAGGAAATTCGGGATCAACCTACCCCTCGACCCAGCAATACCACTCTTGGGAATTTACCCAAGAGATGCTCTATCATATGTCAAAAGCATTTGTTCAACTATGTTCATAGCAGTATTATTTGTAATAGCCAGAACCTGGAAACAACCTAGATGCCCTTCAATGGAAGAATGGATGAAGAAAGTATGGAATATATACACATTAGAGTACTACGCTGCGGTAAAAAACAATGACTTCTCGAATTTTGCATGCAAATGGATGGAAATAGAAAACACTATCCTGAGTGAGGTATCCCAGACCCAAAAAGATGAACATGGGATGTACTCACTCATAATTGGTTTCTAGCCATAAATAGGGACCACGGAGTCTACAATAGGCGAATCTAAAGAAGCTAAGTAAGAAGGTGAACCCAAGGAAAAACATATAGTTATCCTCTTGGATAAGGGAAGTATACAAAATTGCCGGGGAGAAAAGTGGGATGTTGGGGGTGGAGTGGGATGGGGGTAAGGGGAGATGGGGAGAGAAAAGGTAGAAGGAAAGGAGGGGGGACTTGGGGAAACAGGAGGATCGGGATAAAGGAAGGTTGGATAGGGGAGCACGGAACCCCATTTCTTAGTTAAAGGACCCACTTTAGGATGGGCAGGAGACTTGACCCTAGAGGGGATCCCAGGTGCCCAAGCTGAGGCCCCCAGTTAGTTCCTTGGGCAGCTGAGGATAGGGAACCTGAAATGACCCTATCCTAGAGCAATACTGACGAATATCATGCATATCATCCTAGAACTTTCATCTGGCGACGGATGGAGATAGAGACAGAGACCCACACTGGAACACTGGATAGAGCTCCCAAGGTCCCAAGGAGGAGCAGAAGGAGGGAGAACATGAGCAAAGAAGTCGGGACCACGAGGGGTGCACCCACCCACTGAGACAGTGGAGCTGATCTACTGGGAGCTCACCAAGGCCAGCTGGACTGTTACCAAAAAAAAGCATGGGATAAAACTGGACTCTCTGAACATGACGAACAATGAGGGCTGATGAGACGCCAAGGACAATGGCACGCGGTTTTGATCCAACGCAATGTGCTGGCTTGGTGGGAGCCTAGCCAGTTTGGATGTTCACCTTCCTAGATATGGACGGAGGGGGGAGGACCTAGGACTTACCACAGGGCAGGGAACCCTGACTGCTCTTTGGACTGGAGAGGGAGGGGGAGAAAAGTGGGGGGAAGGGGAGAGGGGTGGGAGGAGGGGGAGAAGAATGGGAGGAGGGGGAGGGAAATGGGAGGCTGGGAGGAGGTGGAAATTTGTTTTTTTTTTCTTTCTTTTCTTTATTCTCCTTTTATCAATAAAAAAAATACATAAAAAAAAAGATTTGCAGCAAAGCCCCACAGGCCAGGAGTGCTAAGCGGCTAATAAATCGGCTGCTTAATGATATTGCAAAAATATTTTTTAAAAAAAGCATTGCGTACTCACAAAGATCCCTGGGGTATATAAAACAGTACCAAAACCTGGTATCTCTGCCTTTGTTTTGTTTCTGGACTTTGGCTAAAGGCACAGAGGGATAGCTATCCATGAGCCCAAGACTACACCCCCAGAGATCTACAGCTTACTGTACCCCGTACAACAGATCAGAGACAACACAATGGTTGGCTAATCACATGCTCACCTGGACTGTTTTGCTATGCATACTGAATGAAAAAAAATGAAATTAAAAGGGAGAGACATGGCTGCTCCTAGGTATAGAGGAGGAGGAAGTTTACTGTAGACACGTGAGAGAGCAGAAACAGAGGCATCTGGGAGAGTCCAGAAAGGACATGACCAGACTGAGCTGGGCCATGGGGGCGGTGGAAAAAAGAAGAGAGAGGGGAGAGAGGAAAACCAGGTACGGCAGCCAGGAGGGCAGAGGTCTAAAAAGGGTGGGGAACCAACTGTCTGGATTATATGAGGAAGAGCCTCTGGGGGAAGAGCAGCCCAGGCCCTGGGCTGGAGAGTTCAGGGTACAGGGCAGGCTTTACCAGCCAACAACAGGTAGGGACTGAGGGATACTGGGAGAACCTGGCATCCATGTCCAGCTTTAAGATGTCAAATAGGGGGGCTGGAGAGATGGCTCAGTGGTTAAGAGCATTGCGTGCTCTTCCAAAGGACCCGAGTTCAATTCCCAGCAACCACATGGTGGCTCACAACCATCTGTAATGAGGTCTGGTGTCCTCTTCTAGCCTGCAGGCATATATGTAAACAGAATATTGTATCCATAATAAATAAATTTTTTTAAAAAAAAGATGTCAAATAGGCACCTCAGTTTGTTCCGGGTTTGAAACTTAACACAGACTTCTTCTATCTAAACATAAACTTCATGTCAGGATACTGAAGACAAACTTAGGGCAATCACTGCATCTTTTTTTTGTTGTTGTTCCTCTTCCCAATCGGCCACACGGACTAAATCTCTGTTCCTTACAATTGCATGTCTGTCTCCTTGATTAGCATACTGAGACAGATGGCTAAGACTAGCCTATTGGGACTGTGAGAGGCATGGCTTTTGCCTTAAAAACTCTAGTAAAAGTAAGACCATGTTAGGGAGTGAAGAATGAGATCAAAGACCAACTCCCAGAGTCCCAAGGAATGGGAAAAAAACTTGCCTTTCCATCAAGTAGGGCTAGCAATTAGTGGGGTCCCAGGAGCTTAAACTGCTTTGAACCCACCTAGTCCTAACACACAAATGGATCCATTTTTTTAGGATTCCATAGTCAGAAGCCCATAATCACCAGAGAACAGAAGTCAGCAAACATCATTGAGTATAGTAAGAGCAAGTACATACTGACTTTCCTAGTCACAGGGTTTGGAACGCTAGGAGAACGCGATGCTTCCTTCCTGTGTTCTTTTTCTCTATAGATAAGAATGATCAAGGACAAGATGTGCTCCTCAAAAGCTGCTTTACTATGACATTGTGGCTCATTGGTTCCAACCTCTGGTCCAACCCTTTGGTTTCGTGCCACCTTTGTTTAAACTTTGCTTCTCCTATGAAGCTTCCTCTTCCCCTGCTGCTCCTCTCTGCCAACTCATTTGGCCTTTGGCTAGGATCCTAGGCAGAACCAGGGTGAATTTTAAAGAAGGAAGATTTATTTAAGTGATAGAGTGGAAGGTTCAATGGTTCACATCTGATGACGGCCTTCTTGCAAACAGACTCCCAGAATGATGCATGATAAGAGGTGTGGGATGTAGCTGTGTGTGCATGCGTGGCTCCATTGGTCTCTCCTCCTTAAAGTTCCCAGGATTCAACTATGGGCCTCTATCTAGTGACAATCCAAACCCCTCAAAGGCCCCACCTTTAAAGACCAGAGTGAGATTCGAAGTGATGAGCCCATCTACCAAGTGTAGTGATATGCATCCGTAAACCCAGCAATTGTGAGGCAGAGGTAGGGGATCAGGAGTTGAAGGCCTAAGGAGTTCAAGGCCAGCCAGGGATGCACAAAATGCTGTCTCAGGGGGGAGGGAGAACCAAAGTAGACTCACGAATTCCATTCCTTCACACTTCATTCTGTTATTAAGATTCATATTTGGTTTCTTGGAGTGGATGAAGAATAAAGAAAAAAATACATTTTTTTCTTTTTGAAAATGGTCTCATATAGCCCAGGCTGGCCTCAAACTCACTATGTAGCAAAGGATGACTTTTAATTCTGGTCCTCCTGCCTCTACCCCCGTCAGGTGCTGAAATTACAGGCTGTGCTAGCATGTTCAGCTTAGGCAGATCCTGGCAAGCACTCAAGAAACTGAGTTGCAGCCCAGCCTTTGAAGACATCCTACTGATGAAGTGGACCAGATACAGCATGCTTGACAGAATAGAAGCCTGGAGGTGGAGAGGATCAGGAGTGCCTAAGGGACAAGGAGGAGACAGAGTGCCAGCCTGGGGAATCTGAACATTTGTAACCCACCCCAAAATTCCAGCTACGAAGGGTGGGATTGTTTAGACAAGACATTGTCAATCTGTGGGGCGCAACCCCTTTGAGGGTCACATATCAGATATCCTGCATATCAGATATTTATGTTGTATGACATATGTACATTACGATCCACACCAGTAGCAAAATTACAGTTATGAAGTAACAACTAAGCAATTTTATAGTTGGGGGTCACCACAACATGAGGAACTGTTTTAAAGAGTCACAGTGCTATGAAGGTTGAGAACCACTAATTTAGACTATCATGAATAATAGGGACACATTTTACACTAGACAAAAAGGCGAAGTTCACCATGACTCCAACTTTATTCTCAAAATTTCTGAACGTATTTGATCATGGAGTCTAATTTTTTTCTTATGGCTAAATTATATGAATGGCTGTTGACATGTTGAAATGAATTTCATTATGCTTCCTTTGATTTTATTCATTTTGCAGTACTAGTTAATCACTCTACCAGTTGGGGGAAGGGAATTAGGCAAAGGTAGGCTATACTGTATCTGAATTCTATGTGAGAATAGTAATGCTGGAGGCCGGGGGATAGCCTAGTTGGCAAAGCATTTGCCATGCACGCATGAGGACCTGAATTCAGTCCCCTGCAGGCGTGTAAAAAGCTGGCATACTGGGGTTCGCATGTCATCCAAGCACGATGTACGTAGTGAAAGACAGACCACTTGGGCTTGCGGGCCAGTAAGTTTTGCCGACTTGGTAAGTCCCAGGCCAGTGAGAAATCTTGAGTTTAAAAAAGAAGAAGAAGAAAAAGAAGAAAGGGCCAATACCTGAGAAACAAAGACAAGGTTGACCTTCAACATCCACACACATATTCACACACATACACCTAAACACACACAAACACACACACACGCACAAACTAGGGTAGGAAAGTGGGTGCTGTAAGCCATTTGTCATAAAACAGGGCATCAGCCCAGCAATGCTTTGGTAGGAAAGCAGAGCAATTGAGCTGGCTGTACTTCAATCACAGATGCACAAGAGGGCGCTGTGGAGTTTTGCCGAGCTCCAAGGTTGCAGAGCAGAGCTGGATGGAAGTCACTCTGACCCTCTCTAGTACAGCCTTCCATTGCACAGATGAGGACACTGAAGTTCAAGGAAGATATGGGATGTTCCACAAAACATGTACACTATGTTTTGTGTATGACCTGATCACACCACACCCTTTGAATGAACAGAAAAGTCTAGAAGCAAATGTTGTACCATCATACTGTTTTCAAACAATTTACTATGTGGGTTCGTGTTCACAAATCCCTGAAGAACAAGGGAGTGATAATGTATTCAACATGTTTCCCTGGGATTCCTGCATTCTCTTGGACTACATTTACAATATTCAAAACAGAAAGTTGCATTATCCTCTTGGAGATCACATGTTCTTTAAGAAAAAGAGTTGGCCAAAGAACCAGAAAACATAATTAGGAAAAAGCCAGACCTATCCTTAGAGATAGCACCTTCCCCATCTCCTTAACCATGAGTCTATTACTTACTTCATCAGCCAAAGTGCCAAAATGAAGTGAGACTCTTTTGAACAAGAGGTCAGCCCCAAAGTAATTTATCAAGGCTTGCCATTTCAGAGCAATTTCAAAAGGTTTGTGGGCCTAGCCTGTCCCCTTGGTGACACTGTTATTTCCCACTTCTGTTTTCTCTGCCTGTGAAGGGGGCCCAGAAAGATGACTTCCATTTTCTCCGAGTTGTTATGAAGGGGAGATACTGCGTAGTGCATGTCAGCTCTCGCATGGCTTTAAAAGCTTCACGGGCACGAGGGGCTGTGGTTATTACATGTGCACAAAGGTTTTCTGAGCTGAAATGAATGTGGCCATTTCAGGAGAGGGCTGCGTTGGGACTCCCATGAGCCCAGAACCCTAAATCTGGCAATCATTTGGTGGGTTTGGAGTGACTAGCTGATTAGTGTGAAGTAGTCTGCTCCCTCCCGATGGAGGAAACCAGCAGCTACGCCAGGGGTTTCTGAAGCTTGCACACAGATGTTTTCGGCATGCTTTCCATCCTACACTCAACAGCAGTGGTAGTTCTCCAGTTCCCCAAAGAGTTGCAAAATAGAAATGCTTCTGAATACCCTTAGTCACAGAAAACACGCACAATGACTTGGAGAAGTTTCTCCATGCTTGGGACATTCTTTCCCAGACATAGGGGGCTATTAGTTGCTGATTTTTTTTTTCATTCTCTCAAGTTCATTCCATTGTGTTTTTAAAACTCTGTTAAAGATTCCCCAGCTCAGGACCACCAGGAACGCACCCATAGCCATGTAGGATGGTTTGAGCCTTCTTTGCCACGTGGTAAACTGTACAACATGAGAAACACTTGAATGTCTCATCCAAAGGTTTCTAGAAAGGAATATGGTCATGGGAAATTGCTCAGTTGGTAAAGTGTCTTGAAAACACGAGGATTTGAGTTCAATTTCCAAAGCTCACATTAAAAGCTGGCCAGGCGGGGGGGGGGGGGATGGCTCAGTGGTCAAGAACACTGGCTGCTGCTCTTGGAAAGGACCTAGATTTGATTCCCCACATCCACATGGCAGCTCACAAACCCCTGAAATTCCAATTCCAGGAGATCTAATGCCCTCTTCTGGCCTCCACAGACACCACACACGTATGGTACACATGCAGGTAGAAAACTCATAAAAATAAAAATAAATAAATCTTTTTTTAAAAACAAATAGCTGGGCATAGAAGCATGTACCTATGATTCCAGCACTGAGGAGGTGGAACCAGGAGAATCCCTGGGTCCTGATGGCCTAGCATTCTAACTTAATTGGTAAGCTCCTAGCCAATGAGAGATCCCATATCTGGTGGCTGGCTCCTAAGGAAAAATACCCAAGGTTGACCTCCAGCTTCCCCATGCACAACTCACTAGCGGGCGGGCGGGAGAAAGAGACATGAACAGACAAAACATGTTAAATGTTTATTTAGGGGGTTATGGGAGTTAGGAGAAAGGGAGAAGGGGGAGAGAGAGAGAGAGAAGAGAGAGAGAGAGAGAGAGAGAGAGAGAGAGAGAGAGAGAGAGAGAGAAGTGGGGAGAGAGGCAGAAGCGAAGCTGCCTCTCCAAGAGGAAAATGGAAGAGAGCAAGCTCAGGCCGGCAGCTGGAGATCAGCCTGCCTCAGCGGATGGGGGAGGGAGTGGGCGTGGCTTGTCTCTCAAAGAGACAGAAAACCATAACAATTACTATAGGGTTAAATGCCATTATTCAGGTTAAAGCCATTATTATTAGTAGAAGAAGCCATAAGAGAGGATTGTTTGATTGTTTTGTTACCTTATTATGTTCAACTTTTATCACATGTGTCTACAGAGAAGTTTTGTCTCTGCCTTTACTCATCCTGGTCACAGAAGAACTTTGTCTGCCAGTTTGCAGGTCTGTAAAATATTTACATTCAGCGAGAGAACCCCAAGCCACTAAGTACCAGGTCAGTTTTGTTGAGCAACAGCAAGGACAACTGATTGTACCCGATGGGCAACTGATGCTCTTTGCTCTTTTAATCTTTACTGTAAAAGAAACCACAGACAACCAAGGCATCTCAGTGAATATGCAGAAGATACACACTCCAGTAGCCCCCAGTGCCAGTCCAGAAGCAGAACTTTGCCAGTCATTTCAGCAGCTTCTGTCTTATTCACAGTCCCCAAATCAGGCATTATGTTGACTTTTCTAGACATTGGATACATGTTCACTTGTAAGCACATGGCAAGTCTTTTCATTGTCTTTAAAGCCATAGGTTTCTGTCTGCCCCTTTCTTTTCTTATAGTGGATCTGTTCAAATTCAAGCTATTGGATTCCCCAGTGTTTCAATTCTGCTATTTCCTGGCATGTTCAGTTCATCCCTGACATTTGTCCCTTTTCCCTCTCCCAGTGACATCTGGATCCAGAGGCCTACCTGGACTCGAGTTGAATGGATTTTAAGTTTATAGGTGGTTTCGTGTTCCTTTCTCAAGAGGCACAATATGCCTCATTGTCCCTCGAGTTATATTTTGTAAGAAAAGAATGGGTGCTGCCTGTTTTCAGGTGAAATATGAACTTTAGCTTCACCACCCTGGACCCCGGAGGAGACCAGCTGTGATTAGGTCACCTTGCCTGGGGGAAAGCCAGAAAAACGTGTTTGAGGAAGTCTTCTTGTAGTCCAAAGCTTAGGGGTTGTGAACTTAAGGCCGTGCTAAAGGTCTCCTTTCCTGGCAGTTTTGTAAAGAGTTTTCCCTTTTCTGCCACTTTTATACATTTTTCAATGAGAAATGTCTGTTCTCAAGAAAAACTTCAAATAAAGTGGAGTGGCATCTGGCACAGATCACTTCTTTGTGATGTGCAGAGAAAAATGCATGCCTCTTGTAATGTAAGACTTATGCACTGGAACCACACTGAGTGGACCCTAGGCTTCTGTGCTGACACCCCACCATGTAATCTTCAATAGCCACGCTATCACTCATCCAGTGAAATAAGCAGTGAAAACACAAGCCCCATGATTGAATTATCTGAGTCTAAGAGACTGAAGGAAGGTCTCCATGGGGCTACACCAAAAGCTCTGAGGGAGAAAATCACCTGATGCCTATGTTATGGTTAAGAGGATGGATGAAAATGTTCAGACAATGTGTAGGAGAAAAGCAATTCCCTAACAGAAATCTCAATTAACAGGAAGAAACACAGCCTATCTTTTCCACAACCCTACAGTGTCTCTTTTATGGCAAAAGTTAATAGGAAGCAACTGGCAGGGCAGGAATGTAGAAGGGTGTGTTTAGAGCTGAGAGACAGCAGTTTAACAACCAGAAACCCTTTGTTCTTCTGAACAGGTAACTGCAATTACCCTTATTTCCAATGGAAGTATCAGTTTGATCTCTTAGGGGCTTGTTTAGGGGCTTGTTAATGGATTTGTTGGAAAAACACACCCAGTTCTGAAAAACTAACTCTGTAGTGTGATATTGGCATATGGTAGGTGCTATGCAGAAAAATAAAAGAGGAGTAGCAAGTGAGTAGCGTTTTAGGGAGGGGTCATCTGAGCAGGCACAAGGCACAAATGGTGGTTTGTGGAGACAGTTCTCCATAGGTCTCTTCTATGGCTGCAATCTTAATGAAACAGACTTGTCAACCTTCGGCACATATTGTCTTCCCAGCCGTGTTTGTTTATCCCCTTGGAAATTAGAGATGTCTTCTTTCTATGAGGGCAACTTCCTAATAAAATCTCTCCTCGGGGCAGAGGTTGAGCTGTATTACTTTTCTGGTTTCTATGGCAAAAAAAAAAAAAAACTTAAGGAAGGAAAGGTTCATTTTTTTTTTAATTTTTTTTTTTTTTTTTTTTTTTTTTTTTTTTTTGCTTTTTCGAGACAGGGTTTCTCTGTGGCTTTGGAGCCTGTCCTGGAACTAGCTCTGTAGACCAGGCTGGTCTCGAACTCACAGAGATCCGCCTGCCTCTGCCTCCCGAGTGCTGGGATTAAAGGCGTGCGCCACCATCGCCCGGCGGAAAGGTTCATTTCATTTCACAATTTGAGAGTACAGTCCATTGTGGTGTGGAAGGCATGGGGATGGGAGCTGGAGGCAACTTTGCACCCATGATCAGGAAACAAAGGAAGAGGGAGAAGGAGAGAGAGAGAGGGAGAGAGAGAGAGAGAGAGAGAGAGAGAGAGAGAGAGAGAGAGAGAGAATATGTTGGTACTCAGCTCCCTTTCTTCTTTGTAGTTACCATATCCCAGTCCAGGAGAATTGTACCAATCAAGAAACTCCCTCAGAGGAGGGGAGGAAGTAGAAATTTTGAATGGTATTATTCATAAAGCAATAAAAAATAAATAAATAAAGAACACAGGGAATAGCCCTGTACATATGTGATTCCATCATTAGGGACAAACGCAGATGAATCCTTGGAACTCTCTGGCTCACACCTAATAAAAAAAAAAGCAAGCCTCAGGTTCCCAAGAGAATAAAGCATACAGAAAGAAAGGAGAATACCCAACATCTTCCTCTGGCCTTGGCATGTACATGGATGCTTATGCTCACCAACATATGCTACACACACACACACACCACATACACAATGAAAAATAAAAGAAACTCCCTCACACACCCAAAGGTTTGTCTCCTAGGTGATTCTAGACCCTGTCAAGTTGCTAGTCAGTGCTAACCATCACAGGCAGATTTGCTTGAAGTTGTGGGAAATGTTAAGCTCTGGGTACCTCAGATTTGACACAGTATGGCAGAGTATAGCTTGGCCCATGGGTATAGAATCTACCTAGGCCTACTTCTTTGTCATCCTATGGGTCATGGGAACAAAAAGAACTGATACCAACTGTTCTTAGTCAATGTTCTATTGCTGTGAAGAGACATCATGACCACAGCACCTCTTACCAAGGAAAGCACTTAACTGGGGCTGGCTTACATTTTCAGAGGTTTAGTTCATGGTCATCATGATTGGGAACATGGCAGCATTCAGGCAGACATGGTGCTGGAGAAGTGACTAAGAGTTCTACATCCAGATTCATAGGCAGCAGGAAGAGAGAGATACTGGGCTTGGCTTGAGCTTATGAAACTCCAAAGGCCACCCCTAGTGGCATACTTTCTCCAACTGGGCCACATCTACTCCAACAAGGCCATACCTCCTAATTCTTTTCAAGTAGTGCCACACCCTGATAGCCAGTCACTCAAATATCTGAGCTTATATGGACCCCCTTTATTCAAACCACCACACCAACCAATCCTCCCTTACGAAAATTGACAGGCCTGTTTGTGGGTGTGTAAGTGAGATGTTCATGCAGACGATTCCCAATTTCAAAAGTTGACTTGATCCCACTGGAAGAAGTCTTTGATTATCAAGGGCACACAAAGATGAAGGTTTTAGCAAATGCTGGAGATTGCTTTCCTGAGGTGGAAATCAAGTGTTTGGAATCCTAGGATAACTCAACGAAAGAAAAAATCCTTGCAGCTATTCCTAAATAAGCATTCCAGGTCCATAAGGAAAGTTCTCAGTATTCCTGGAATTAAATTATAGACTGCCAAGATTTCAGAGTGCTGTCTTATCAACACTTTTATGCAGATATGGGTTTCTGACATATATTCTGTGCTACTGGACTAAGTTGGTGTAAGTTTCTAACTCTCGTTTCTATTTGTTGCAAAATTATGCACAAAGAAAGAAGACAACTTGTTAGTAAAGCCCCTTAACAAATCACAAGTACACATGAACAAAATGCTCCCATTGATCATATTTAATCTCTTAAGTGACAGTGACATAGTTTTGTTGTTGTTGTTTTGCTTTTTGGTTTGGTTTGGTTTCCTTTTTGTTTGTTTTTTGTTGGGTTTTTTGTTTGTTTGTTTTTTGAGACAGGGTTTCTCTGTGTAACAGCCCTAGATGTCCTAGAACTAACTCTGTAGATCAGGCTAGCCTCAAACTCAGAGAGATCCACCTGCCTCTGCCTCCCGAGGACTGAGATTAAAGGTATGCACCACCACTGCCTGGCTTGACACATAATTTTTAACAGCAGTTGAGGAGTGGTGTACTGAGATTTTGACATCAAAATTTCTTCCATATCTTTCCAAATTCTTTGCTACCTCGGTTGCATAAAATTGACAAGCCTCTGATGGAGGAAGGTCATTGGCTAATAAAGGAACTGCCTTGGCCCATCTCATTGGTTAGGAGATAGGTGGGAGGAGTAAATAGAACAGAACGCTGGGAGGAAGAGGAAGTGAGGGCAGACTCGACAGCTCTGCTCTCCGGAGCAGACGCTTCAGAGAGACGTCATGCTCCCCGCTCCAGGGAAGATGCACGCTATGAAGCTCCGACACAGGATGGACTTAGGCTAAAATCTTCCCAGTAAGACCGGTGCTATACAGATGATAAGAAATGGGCTAGTCCAGGTGCGAGAGTTAGCCTAGAAGAGGCTAGATAGGAATGGGCTAAAGCAGTGTTTAAATGAATACAGTGTCTGTGTAATTATTTCGGGGCAAAAGCTAGCCGGGCAGGCGGCTGGGGTGTTGGGGACGCAGCCCCGCCGCCCATATTACTACAAGCCTCCAAAAGGAACTAGAAGAATTAAAGAAACTGTATCAGGCCTCTTACAATTTTTCAACAAGCAACATGCTTTCTTTCTGGGGAAACTTGCTATTTTTTCTTCATCAGGGTTTAACTCATGATCCATCCTCATGTAGAGGGTGGACAGTTTTATCATTGACTAGGATCATGTTCATAATCTCAGTACTGGAGAGTGGTTAACAAGCAGATGCTTTCTCCAACCTCACTAGCCAGCAAGTCCAGCCTAATCCACAAGACTCAGATCAGTGAGAGATTCTTTCTCCCAAAAGAAAATGGATGGCATCTGAGAAAATATATCTGAGACTGACTCCTGTCTACACACATATTCTCTCTCTCTCTCTCTCTCTCTCTCTCTCTCTCTCTCTCTCTCTCTCTCTCTCTTTCCCTCCCTCCCCTTCTCTCCCTCCCTCCCCCCTCTGTGTGTGTGTGTGTGTGTGTGTGTGTGTGTGTGTGTGTGTATGTGTGTATAGACTACGCACTTGCTAAGGAACATTAAAGGATCAATGAAATGATTAGGTAGTTCCTAATGTATATTGGATAGTATTATACCTGAGAAATTCAAACCCTTGGTCACAAGGAATGCATGGGAACTTAAGGTAAAGTTAAGATGCTTTTATTATAAATAAAATGTATGGTCTTGTTTGTGAAATTCCAAGAAAACTTCAGGGTTATAGCTGGGAAAGGAGTAAGGACACACTCAAAGGTTATATGTGCTTCTACTTTAAGCAGGTTCATTGCTTCTTTCTTTGCCATTCTTATTTGAAAGATTACTGTATAAAAGGAATATTTTCTCCATGTAGGCAACCTTCTCAGCAGATGGTAACTGCTGGAATTCTTGACTCCCACATGCAATAGATTTCACCCAAACTTCAGATTGAGGGGCTTGTGGTGGTTTAAAAGAAAATGGCTCCCATAAGAAGTGGCACTATCAGGAGGTGTGGCGAGCTTTGTTGGAGGAAGTACATCACTGTGAGGGTGGAGTTTGAAGTTTCTTTTGCCCAGCCTTCCCTCAGTGAGACTGTCAGTTGACTTGCTGTTGTCTCTGAGTCAAGATGTAAGGACTGCCAGCTCCAGCTTGACATCTACCCACATGCCACTATGCTCCCAGTCACGATGACAATGGACTTGAACCTTGGTAGCTGTAAGTGAGCCATCCCAATTAAATGTTTTATAAGAGTTATAAAATCCTTTATAAGAGTTGCCATGATCATGGTGTCTCTTCACAGCAATAAAAAACCTTAACTAAAACAGTCCTCCTTTCCCTTTCCACTCCCTCTTAATTTTTCCTGTCTTTGTACCCTCCCTCAACTGAACTAGGTTAAGGCCACACCCAGGTTTCAAGATAAGTAGTGTTTGGTTTTACTCTATGTAGTAATAAGAGCGGCAAAGCTGCATCCCCGGCACCCCGGCCGCCTGGCTAGCTTAAGCCCCGAAATAACAACACACAAATTGTATTCATTTAAACACTGCTTGGCCCCTTAGCTCTAACCCTTACTGGCTAATTCTGATATCCCAATCAACCCATCTCTAATAATCTGTGTGCACCGGTCTTAGTGAGCACCAGTCTTACCGGGAAGATTCTAGCCTACATCCATCCTGGGTAGGAGCTGAATCGCGTCTGCCCGGGAGAGCAGAGCATGGCGTCTCTCTGTTCCAGAGAGCAGAGCTGTCGAGTCTCTGAGCTCACTTCCTCTTCCTCCCAGCATTCTGTTCTGTTTACTCCACCCACCTATGTTCTAAGCTATGAGCCAAGCAGTTTGTTTATTACTTAACCAATGAAATCAACAGATTGATATATGACACTCCCACATCAACTCTAGGTCTCCAGGCTACCTAGTCTCTGGTTCTTGCTTACCCAAACAGTGTTGGGTATAGGTTTTTTTTCTCATGGAGTGGGCCTTAAGTCAAATCAGACATACGCTGGCTACTTCTACAAGTTCTGTGCCATTGTTTTCCTAGTATATTTTTGGGCATGACAGATTGTAGGTCAAAGTTTCAATGACTGGGTTAGTGTCCATGTTTCTATTTCGGTAATCTTCAGAGTACCTTCCTGCACCAAACAGACTAGAACTTAGGGGTTAGACTCAATGTAGGTACCAGCTCGATTTCTCCATGTTGAATGAGTTGTGTGGGTGTGGTCCTTGGCAATGGTGCCCCACTGTCAGGTGATGGAGAGCAACCCTTTGTCTTAGCAGTAGCCTGCGTTATTTGGGAATTTCCATGAGACCCCATCGGCCAATAACTTAATTGAATGTAACCCAGTTCCACCTCTGAAAGCCTCACCTGGCGACAAGAGATGGCCAGTTGAGATTCCATAACCTCCATTACTAGTCCTTATGAGGATCACCTTCAGAGATTCCAGGAAGTTTCCACTGCACTAGGTTTTCACATCACCCCTCCACTGCCAACCAATTCCAGCTGTCTCTCCCTATATTCTCTCTTTCCTTCCCACCTTCCCCATGTTGATCCTCTAACTCCTATACCAACCTGCCCCCAGTCTGCCCATATCATCTATTTTCGCCCCCCCAAAGAAGATCCATGCTTCCCCCCTAGACCTCTTCTCTTTACCTAACCTCTCTGGTTCTATAGATTGTAACTTGGTTATCATTTACTTAATTACTAATATTCACTTAATAGTGAATATATTCCATATTTATCTTTCTGGATCTGGGTTGCCACATTCAGAATGACATTTTCTAGTTACATCCATTTGCCTGCAAATTTCTTGATGTCATTTTCCCCACCCTCAAATGATGCCACTTTTTAACATCTGGATAATACTCCATTATATAAATGTACCACATTTTCTTTATCCATTCTTCTGCTGAAAAACAGCTAGGGTGTTCTCAGTTTGTAGCTAAAATGGAAAAAGGCACACTAAACATGGCTGAGCAAGTGTCCTTGTGGTAAGATGGAGCACCCTTTGGATATATACCCGAGTGGTATAGCTGGATTTTGAAGTAGATCGATCCCAATATTCTGAGAAACCACCATACTGATTTCTTTAGTGACTGTACAAATTTGCACTCCAACAGCAGTGGAAGAGTGTTAACCTTTGTTCCACATCCTCACCAGCACGAGCTGACACTTGTGTTACTGATTTTAGCCATTCTGACAGGTGGAACATGGCATCTCAGATAGTTTTGATTTGAAATTCCCTGATGGCTAAGAATGTTGGACAATTCTCTAAGTGGTTCGTAACCATTTGAGTTTCTTCTGTTGAGAATTCTCTGTTTAGAACTATACACCATTTTGAAATTAAATTATTTGATTTTTTGATATCTATTTTCTAGTGTTCCTCATATATTTTTGGCTATTAGTCCTCTATAGGATGTGAAGTTAGTAAAAAAAATTCCTAGCCTGTAGCTGCCACTTTGTCTGGTTGACATGTCCTTTGCCTTATAGAAACCTCTCAATTTCATGAGGTCCCATTGTTGGTCTACGTGCCTTGCTGTCCATCTTCTGCTCAGGAAGTCATTTCCTGTGACAATGTGTCCAAGGATATTCCCCACTTTCTCGTCTATCAGGTTCAGTGTGTCTGGTTTTATGTTGAGGTCTTTGATCCTCTTGTAGTTGAGTTTTGTGCAGGGTGATAAATATGGATCTTTTTGCATTCTTCTACATGTAGCCACACAGTTTGACCAGCACCATTTGTAGAAGACGCTGTCTTTTTCCAGTGTCTCTTTCTAGCTTCTTTTTCAAAAATAAGAAGTCCATATGTGTATGGATTTATGTTAGGATCTTTAATTTTATTCCATTGATCAACATGTCTGTTTCATGCTGATACCATGCAGTTTTTATAAGAATGGCTCTGTAGGACAGTTTGGACTCAGGAATGGTAAAATATCCAGCAGTGCTTTGGCTGTTTTGTGGTGATTTGGCTCTCCTGGGTTTTTCATTTATTTTTCCATATGATGTTGAGAATTGGCCTTTCAAGGTCTGTAAAGAGTTGTGTTGGAATTTTGATAGGAATTGCACTGAATCTGCAGATTGCTTTTAATAGGCCATTTTTACTGTTAGTCCCCATGAGCATGGGAGATCGTTCCATCTTTTGGTATCTTTTACAGTTTCTTTCTTCAAAGACTTAAAGTTCTTGCCATACAGGTCTTTCACTTGCTTGGTTACAATTACCCCCAAGATATTTTATAGTATTTAAGGCTATTGTGAAGCGTGTTGTTTCCCTGATTTTTTTTTCTCAATACATTTGTCATCTATACATAAGAAGAGCTACTGATTTTTCTGAGTTAATCTAGCCATCTTGCTGAAAGTGTTTATCAGCTGTAGGAGTTCTCTGGTGGAGTGTTTAGGGTCACTTATGTATACTATCATGTCATCTGCAAATAACAGTACTTCGTTTGACTTCTTCCTTTTGAATTTATGTACCCTTGGTCTCCTTTGGTTGCCTTATTGCTCTAGCTAGAACTTCAATAACTATACCTAATAGCTATGGAGAGAGTGGACAACCTTCTCTTGTTCCTGATTTTAGTGGAATTGCTTTGAGTTTCTCTCCATTTAATTTGATGTTGACTATAGGCTTGCTAATTAGTTTAGATATGTGTTTTGTATCCATAATCTCTCCAGGACTTTTATCATGAAGGGGTGTTGGATTTATTGAATGCTTTCTCAGCATCTAATGAGATGATCATGTGGAGCTTTTTCAGTTTGTTTATATGGTGGATTACATTTACTGATTTCTATATGTTGAACCAACCATCCCTGCATCTCTGGGATAAAGCCTACTTGATCATGGTGGATGCTCTTTTGGATGTGTTTGGGGATTCTGTTTGCAAGTATTTTATTATTTTTCCTCTTATGTTCATAAAAGAAATTGGTCTGTAATTCTTTGAGTCTTTATGTGGTTTGGGTGTGAGGATAACTGTGGCCTCATAAAATGAATTGGCAATGTTTCTTCTGTTTCTCTTTTGTGAAATGACTTGAGGAATACTGGAATCAACTTTTCTTTGCAGGTCTGGTAGAATTCTGAGCTAAAACCACGTGACCCAAGGCTATTTTGAGGGGAGGGTCAGAGAATTTTAATGACTGATTCTATTTCACTAGGTCTTGTAGGTCTGTTTAAATTGTTTACCTGGTCTTGATTTAACTTTCGTAGGTATTATGCATTGAGAATAATATTCATTTGTTTCAGATTTTTCCAAACACCGAGCTACATCCCCAGCCTTTTATGAATTTGTTTTACTACATAGATAAACATGCGCTTTTCCAAACATGTTAGGTTGAGATTTCAGCTGCTAACATATGATTCTGTGGTGTGCAGCCCACGAGGGGACCCAAACAGGGCTGCACAATGTGGCCACAGTGGTTTCCCACAGCTTGTACTCTGGGCCAAGTTCCTAATTGAGCTCAAGAGCACTCAAGAAGCCACTTGCTAGGTGCCACAGTGAATTACTGAGCAAACCCAAGCTGAAGTTCTTCCTGTTCCTGTACTTGATCTTCGACAGCCTGGCATCCCTGGCCGCATCTAAATGAAGAAGAGCTGCCATCAAGCTCACATCCTGGCCTCGACCTTGGCTTGCTGCTGACTGAGATGCTTCCAGCTGTCACTCACCCGGTGGTTAGGAGAACCTAACTCAGCCTTGTTAATACAGCCTACTCGCCATCTCCCCTATACCGCCAACATCACCACTGAGGCTGGTGAGCTCAGGCTCAACAATCCCCTCCTGAGGATGAGTCCTCCTCTTCTCCAAGCGGAGAGGAGAAGATAGGGAGAGCTCTGGCAGGCAGCCCAGCCTGGTTGACTGCTTCTCTTTTGCAAGGAGAGTGGGAGGGAAAAGGCACACTTCCCTGCTGAGGAAAGACAGACAGCAAGAGTGGCGAGATAGACAGACAGAGCATGGCACACTCAGTTTACAAATCCCCAGGGACCATAGCCTTAGCCATGTGGGAAATATCTAGGAATACACCCCCAAAAGGCCTACCTTCTTTAAGACAAACCTCATGAAATCTCAAGGCAGCAACCACTACACTCACACAGCAACGAAATAAAATGGCATATTCAATTCTTCATAACAATAGCCTCATATCAATGGTTCATAGTTACATGTGGCTAGTGGCTCCCATACTGGACAGCACAGATAGAGAACATATCCATCCTTGCAGAAAGGTCTGCTGGACAGCACTGGTCTGAGAGCAAGTAACATTCTGTGTTCGTTCTTCTTCACTCAATACGCCCGCAGAGGCTTCTTTCTCGTTTTCTTCCCAGACACCTCTAAGAGGGTCTTTCCCATGAAGAGCAGGGCTGTGCATAGAATCAAAAGGGTCTCTCACTAAGCTTTTCGAATTCGCCATATTTAAATTGCATTTTTTCCAGCAGAATGCCTTTTCTGCCTTAGCCTCCAGTTCCCTGGGGCTCAGCAGCCCCTAACCAGCTTCGCATGGCCCGTCACCACCAGGACACATTTCACACAAATGAAAGCAGGATTCCTGGAGTTAAGGAAAAGCATGCACTTCTGACATGGATTTTTAACAACCTTCCCATATGGGAGATCCAGGCCTCTCCTCTGGGCCTCAGATGCTGCGGTTTCTGACATTTTGAAAGCAGCTTTGAATACTTCTAGATATTTTATGGGCTGAAGAAATTGGGGCCTCATTTTATAGCATGCCATAAAGGATCTCACCACACTGCAGAAAAAAAAATTATTATTAAGGCCAAATTAAAGGCAGATAGATATTCCTATAGTGGCTTGTCTCTGTTTTTTCTTTTATTTTTGAGATTTTAATATAAAACTTTTAAAATAAAACACATACAGCATCCTCACCATAGTCAGGGTACAGTCAAGAAAAAGTAGGAACACAGAAGAACATTTCTTAAAATACAGTTCCTGTGTGTGTATGTGTTTGTGTGTGTGTGTCCTTCCGGGCACGTGTATGCAAAACTGAATGTCTTTGTTTACAAGATCCCCATTAATATCAAGAGGATGGCAGAAATGAAGGTAATTCCATCCTCAAAGGTTCTGAATCTCAAAAGAGATCATCAGTTTGGATACAGCTGAATGGACAAATTTGAGTCATTTTAAATTTAAGAAGCACCAGTGGATAGCCCCATACCCAGAAGTACATACACAGTACAAATTGGGGTCTATGGGCTATTATATAATTTTTTAAAATATGCTTCAGTTTCCCCAGTAATCCTCATTCAGAGACCCTAAATATAAACTATGAATTAATGCCATTGACTCAAGTAAACACATGATAGAACTTACCAACTATCAGTCATATTTTTTTAATTTAATCAGTTTATGTATCTAATGTGTGTTGGTATTTTCTCCGCATGTATGTCTGTGCACCACACGTGGTCCTGACGCCCATGGAGGCTAGAAGAAGGCAGTGAATCCTCCTAGACTGCAGTTACAAACAGTTGTGAGACACCATGTGGGTGTTGGGAATCAAAACCAGGTCTTAACCTCTGAGCCATCTCTAAAACCCCTATATTCTTTTAAAATCACCAATATTTCATCAGTACTTCTACAATCAATATCTGTCATTTTGTTTGTTTATAGCAGACTATCTCTTACTAATTAATTTAAGACAAATTAATTAGGGCTGGTTCAACATACGCAAATCTATCAATGTAATCCACCATATAAATAAACTGAAAGAAAAAAACCATATGATCATTTCATTAGATGATGAAAAAGCATTAGACAAAATTCAACACCCATTTATAATAAAGGTATTGGAGAGATTAGGGATACAAGGGTCATACCTAAATATAATAAAAGCTATTTAAGCAAGCCGACAGCTAACATTAAATTAAATGGAGAAAAACTCAAAGCCATCCCACTAAAATCAGGAACACGACAAGGATGTCCACTCTCTCCATACCTCTTCAATATAGTGCTTGAAGTTCTAGCAATAGCAATAAGACAACATAAGGGGATCAAGGGGATTCGTATTGGAAAGGAAGAACTTAAGCTTTCGTTATTTGCAGATGGTATGATAGTATACATAAGCGACCCCAAAAACTCTACCAAAGAACTCCTACAGCTGATAAACACCTTTAGTAATGTGGCAGGATACAAGATCAACTCCAAAAAATCAGTGGCCTTCCTATACACTAAGGATAAGGAAACAGAGAGGGAAATCAGAGAAGCATCACCTTTCATGATAGCCACAAATAGCGTAAAATATCTTGGGGTAACTCTGACCAAGGAAGTGAAAGATCTATATGACAAGAACTTTAAGTCTTTGAAGAAAGAAATTGAAGAGGACACCAGAAACTGGAAGGATCTCCCTTGCTCTTGGATTGGGAGGATCAACATAGTAAAAATGGCAATTCTACCAAAAGCAATCTATAGATTCAATGCAATCCCCATCAAAATCCCATCAAAATTCTTCACAGATCTGGAGAAGACAATAATCAACTTTATATGGAAAAACAAAAAACCCAGGATAGCCAAAACAATCTTATACAATAAAGGATCGTCAGACTCTATTACGGGGGGGGGGGGTGGTGGTAAAAAAAAACTCTATTACAGAGCTACAGTATTGAAAACAGCTTGGTATTGGCATAAAAACAGAGAAGTCGACCAATGGAATCGAATAGAAGACCCTGACTTTAACCCACAAACCTATGAACACCTGATTTTCGATAAAGGAGCTAAAAGTATACAATGGAAAAAAGAGAGCATCTTCAACAAATTGTGCTGGCAAAACTGGATGTCAATCTGTAGAAGAATGAAAATAGATCCATATCTATCACCATGCACAAAACTCAAGTCCAAATGGATTAAAGACCTCAATATCAGTTCGAAAACACTGAACCTGATAGAAGAGAAAGTGGGAAGTACTCTACAACACATGGACACAGGAGACCACTTCCTACGTATAACCCCAGCAGCACAGACACTAAGGGCATCATTGAATAAATGGGACCTCCTGAGACTGAGAAGCTTCTGTAAAGCAAAGGACACTGTCACTAAGACACAAAGGCAACCCACTTACTGGGAGAAGATTTTCACCAACCCCGCAACTGACAAAGGTCTGATCTCCAAAATATATAAAGAAATCAAGAAACTAGACCGTAAAAGGCTAATCAACCCAATTATAAAATGGGGCACTGAGCTGAACAGAGAATTCTCAACAGAAGAACTTCAAATGGCCAAAAGACACTTAAGGTCATGCTCAACTTCCTTAGCGATCAGGGAAATGCAAATCAAGACAACTTTAAGATAACATCTTACACCTGTCAGAATGGCTAAAATCAAAAACACCAATGATAGCCTTTGCTAGAGAGGTTGTGGAGAAAGGGGTACACTCACCCATTGCTGGTGGGAATGCAAACTTGTGCAACCACTCTGGAAATTCGGGATCAACCTACCCCTGGATCCAGCAATACCACTCTTGGGAATATACCCAAGAGAGGCCCTATCATACAACAAAAGTATATGCTCAACTATGTTCATAGCAGCATTGTGTGTAATAGCCAGAACCTGGAAACAACCTAGATGCCCTTCAATGGAAGAATGGATGAAGAAAGTATGGAATATATACATATTAGAGTATTACTCAGCAGTAAAAAACAAGGACTTTGTGAATTTTGCATGCAAATGGATGGAAATAGAAAACACTATCCTGAGTGAGGTAAGCCAGACCCAAAAAGAGGAACATGGGATGTACTCACACATATTTGGTTTCTAGCCATAAACAAAGGACATTGAGCCTATAATTAGTGATCCTAGAGAAGCTAAATAAGAAGGTGAACCCAAAGAAAAACATATAGGCACCCTCCTGAATATTAACCTTCATCAGGCGATGAAAGGAGACAGAGACAGAGACCCACATTGGAGCACCGGACAGAAATCTCAAGATCCAAATCAGGAGCAGAAGGAGACGAAGCACAAGCAAGGAACTCAGGACCGCGAGGGGTGCACCCACACACTGAGACAATGGGGATGTTCTATTGGGAACTCACCAAGGCCAGCTGGCCTGGGTCTGAAAAAGCCTGGGATAAAACCGGACTCGCTGAACATAGCAGACAATGAGGACTACTGAGAAATCAAGATCAATGGCAATGGGTTTTTTATCCTACTGCACATACTGGCTTTGTGGGAGCCTAGGCAGTTTGGATGCTCACCTTACTAGACCTGGATGGAGGTGAGTGGTCCTTGGGCTTCCCACAGGGCAGGGAACCCTGATTGCTCTTTGGGCTGACGAGGGAGGGGGACTTGATTGGGGGGGGAGGGAAATGGGAAGTGGTGGCGGGGAAGAGACAGAAATCTTTAATAAATAAATAAATTAATAAAAAAGACAAATAAAATTTATATTTTTAAACATCAGTTTGTGTAAATACGTCAGTCATTACAAATAAAGCTATCAATTACTTTGTTATATATTATATGAAAATGGATCAATCGTTGCAAAGGTCCTTTGTTTTATTTTGTTTTGTTCTGTTCTGTTTTTTTCCAAGACAGGGTTTCCCTGTGTAACAGCCCTGGCTGTTCTGAAACTCACTCTGTAGACTAGGCTAGCCTCAAACTCACAGTGCTTCCCAAGTGTTGGAATTAAAGTTATGTGCCACCACCACCTGGCTCAAAGGATTTTTTAAAAAATATATTGGTTGAAAGAATATTTCTACATAGAAGATTACATTAATCATAAGTCCCCCTCCTCGACCCCTCTCTCTCCATCCGGACTGTGGACACAGTGTGACCAGCCCCTCAAGCTCCTACTGTCACAGCTAGAGCCTGCCCTGCCATGGTGGACCATAGCCCTTCAAACTGTGAGCCAAAACAAAGCCTTTCATTCTCAAAAAGAAAGAAAAATGGGATAAGGGACAAAACTGGGGAAAGAAAACTAGAAGCAACCACGAGTGGACTGCTCAGGATACGTGCTCTGGCCACAAATTTGATTTTAGACTTTCAAGCAGCCAACCCAAAGAGAGAAACTTGGGTACCTAGACAAGTCAGTGTCCAGGAGAAACGGCAGTTTTTAAGAAGTCCTGTCCTAGCAAAGAGGACAGTGCAAAAGTGGCCAACAAGGGTCTCACCGACGACTGGAATAACAGAGGAGTTCACTGTTTGGCCTTCTAGTGAGACCAATGGAGATGAGCAGTTCGGAGACTTTCAAGACACAATTGGCTTGAAAATAGATTTGCTTTGTACAGTTAAACAGATTTTTTGACGGATTGTTTAGTCTGAGTGTAAATTGCAGTGGTGTGGTTCTTGGTGGAGGGAGGGATATGTGGGATCCTTTTTCAACCAACTGGAGAGATGTTTTGAATGAAAGAAGCACACAACTTCTCTACTGCTGCCTGTCCCCTCAAGATTGGACTATCGTCCCCCTAGATATTAACAGAAACCTGAAGTTGAAAAGTTAGCTTAGCAGTTGAGAGTACTCACTGCTTTTGCAGATGGCCTGAGTTTGGTTTCTAACACCTACATCGGGCAGTTTACAACTGCCTGCGACTCCAGCTCTAGAGGCTAGTGCCTCTGCTCTTAACAGACAACAGAAGTCACGTGTGCATACCACCCGGACAGACACATACAGAGAGACAAAGGCACACACACACAGGGTTGGGGAGAGAACTAAATAATAAAAATTTGAAGAAAATGAAAGACTGGATGGCTCAACATTACGAGCACTTGTTGCTCGTCCAGAAGAAGCAAATTCAGTTTCCCGCATGTTGCATGTTAGGTGGTTCATAATCTCCCTTTACTCCAACTCCAGAGGACCAATGCCCTCTTTCGGCCTCTTCAGGACCCATATACACTCACACAAACACAT
The DNA here is from genome assembly GCF_037038515.1 of Microtus pennsylvanicus. NCBI lineage: Eukaryota > Metazoa > Chordata > Mammalia > Rodentia > Cricetidae > Microtus > Microtus pennsylvanicus. The sequence goes on along the minus strand of NC_134601.1, from coordinate 122,324,083 downwards.
CAATTAAAATAAATCTTAACAGCAAGCTTGTAGTGGACCCGCAACACCAGTAGGGTGGGAACCTCAGGAAGAATGGATACTTTGGTGAGACTGTAGTAAGATGCAGGCACGAAAACCACGTGGGCAACTTTCTCCAAGGTCACCATGGTCTCACTGTGGACTAAATCTGCAATGTCTTGCCTAGGGCCTTGTCTAACCTATTCTTAACTCGCTCACTAGATTCTGAAGCAGAAGCTGTAGCCCCAGAGCACCGGATCGTCCCTGTACTGTTTGGGCAAGCTTCCCTAAACATTCTCCTCCAAAGAGTTTTTCAGAAGGAATGAATTCCAATTCTACTCCCCAGTGAGCACAGCTGGCGCGCCACTCTGTATTTCCAGTTAGACAGCCTCGTACTATGACAGTTTGCTTCAACATGACAGATATGGCTGCTGATCAAAGTCGGGGCAACAAAGAAAAGGACATTCATAATGTGCAGCCTCCCTCCTCTACCTCCCCATGTGTCTTGGGACACAGCTAAAATATGGACTTGGTCAAAATCCAGATCCCATCTGGTTCCTTAAGCCCTACCCAGCTGAGAAACCCTGTGGATGGAGAATGTGTGTCTATACATCTAAGCTCCACTCAAAATGCCTTGGTGGAAATCTGATACATCGTTGTTGTAGATCGGACGCCTAGAAATTCTGCCGTATAGTCTTGGTGCTTACTGAACTGGTTTGAACAAAATTCATATGTAACAATAATATGATGTTAGTAATGATATGAATAGAACTCTTGTCCGATATTGCAGATAAAGAGACTGCCCAGCCAGGGACGTTCACTGAATCATCTGCTGGCAAAACCTGTTAGCACATCTCAGTGGTTGAGGGTCTGCTTGTGGTAGGAGGGTAGGGCAGAGAGAGGGGGACATCAAGATTAACATATGAAAGAAACCCACAGAACCCTGGAAACCCTACCCACTGTAAGCTACCTTCATCAAAACAAAGCATTACAAAAAGAACACATAGCACATAAATGACTCAGAAAAGGTCTCAGAGCCCCTGGCTCAACCTCTTTCAGAGCCTGAACCTGGCTACAGTTCAGGCCTATTTACAAGCTCAATCCTTCAATACATGGTCTCTTTTCCTGTTAGGATCCACTTGCCTCTGTATCTCATTGTTTCGAGACACAAGACCGGGTCATTTCAGCTTGGTCAAGCTCAGTTCTACAACTTATATCAGGGCCAAAGTCCCAGGAACTAAAAGGAGAAAATATTTGGGCCCGATTTGAACAAATAGGTATAAAAAAAATTGACCGTTCAGTTTTGAGGCAAGCAATGAAGATTTAAAGAGTGTGTTTGGCGCTGTCTTAGTCTGGTCAAAGTCATGAGGAAAGGTGGGAGGCTTTTTGTTAAGAGCCGGTTCTGTCACAAGCTGGAGCAGAGGTCCACACTGGTACTCGAAGGAAAGAAGGAAGGAAGGAAGGAAGGAAGGAAGGAGGGAGGGAGGGAGGGAGGGAGGGAGGGAGGGAGGGAGGGAGGGAAGGAAGAAAGGAAGGAAGGAAGGAAGGAGAGCAGTGTAGGGACAAGCGTGACAGTGTACACGCAAGAAACATTTCCATCTAGTCCCGGGGGCTCATTTCACATCACAGGTGGATACCGTCGTCCATTCTCCTGACTACACTTGGGTTTCCTAATCTCCGCTTCTCATACAAATGAGAACAAACCGTGAAACAGTAGACAGACTCCAGGCCAAACGTTTGCAAATACAGCAGTCCCATTCAGAAGAACTAGGCCGGATTTTGTGGGAGCAGGGCAGGTCTGCCCCAGTTCTCAGACCTTGAATAGGCTCCTGAGAGACTGAGCTGATGGGGGGCGGGGGTTCACTAGTCACTGGGTCTGTTCTTTTGCTCATGCACACTCTCAGTCTTGGCCAGGAAACCACCCTCACCACTCCATCGTGAGCTTGCCACGACATCCCTGTTTGTTTGGTTTGGTTGTTGTTGTTTGGGTTTTGTTTTTGTTTGTGTTTGTGACCTGGTCTTTTGCCATATTTGAGCCATATTTACACATGTTTACACATCTTCATAGGTGAAGATGAAAGAGGGTGCTAGGTTGTTGTATCTCAGAAGAAGAAATTGGATCAGGGCTGTGTGCAGTGGTAGAACCAGAGACAGTTTATTAAGAAAAAGAGGACTAGCTGGGCAGTGGTGGACCACAATCTTAACCCCAGCACTCGGGAGGCAGAGACAGGTGGATCTCTGAGTTCGAGGCCAGTTTGGTCTACAAAGGGAATTCCAGGATAGTGAGAACTGTTACACAGAGAAGCCCTATCTTAAAAAAAAATTAAAAGAAACACACACACAAAGGGGGGGGGAGTTATGGAGCCTGGGGGAGATGGCTCAGTGGGTAAAGTGGTGGTACAAGCATGAGGCTTGTTTGAGCTCAAAGAAGTTTGCTCAGGAAATGAGATAGCAACTCTCCTCCCCTTTCAGACACAAACATATTTGTCTCAGAGTGCTATTTAAGGTCTAGGGCTGGCTGGGCCCCCTAATTCTGTGATATCAGGAGAGAATGATACAGAAACAGTGAAGACCCATTAAGGGAAAATTAGTTCCTTTTGGTTGAGACGATGAAATCTCTGTCCTGGGTGGAATCTAGCGTCCTGAGCTACCCAACTGTAAACAAGTTAACAGAGTGAGGCCACTAAAACACCTAGCTAAGGAAGCGCTCTCCAAGGAAGGCTCATCTTAAGCCACGATGAAGAGATGGGTGGAATAATTACCGCTATAATGAGATAATGAACATTTCCTTGCAGAATTCCCAGCCCCTATCACAGTCCCTATGATCCGTCACATTCTGCTGAATCTGCAACTATTTCTTTATTCTTATCTTTTTTGTTTTTTTGTTTTTTTTTTTTTTTGCCAGTGCTGGCCAGAGCATAAGTCTGCTTTTTTTCTGATATGCTTGGCTTTCTCACTCTCTCTAAAGCCGAGTGGCTAGCTGCCTCTCCACTCTGTAACTAATCTCCGTGTAAGCCTAAAACAAACAGCATAGCTTTTTCTCTTCCCTCTCTGTTTTCCTCCTCTAAGCAGCTGCTACGATTCCCAGCTTGCCTGCCCTGGGGTTTTCTTTTCAAATCTAATAAAACTGTCCCCTTGGAGCAAACCTCGGTTATGCATAACTTTCAAACTTTCGTGCTTCTTTGTTTCTTAATCAGTGGAGAAAATGAACCTGTTCTGAACCTCTTGATGGCCTCAGGAAGAGACCAGAACAGCCCCCAGAGTAAAACATTGTATTCTTGAGAACAGCCAAAAGGCGAACTGTGTCCAACAGGTGTTCCTAGTGTTTATCCCCTAGTATAAAAGTGCCTGCAGCCAGGAATAAAAGCTTGAGGTTCAGCTATGGAGCAAAAAGCTCAATCAGGAACTTCAGAAGACTGCTTCAAATTCTCCAGCTGACTCTGCTAGCTGTGGTGAGTGCCCCGTCTGATGGTGTTATCTCTGTTGCCCAGACTCAGCGGGGAACTCCAGCTGCCCCCTTTGGTTGCTTTCTGCTGGATACTGTGAATATCTAATTTGATGGAGTTTTCCTCCTCTCTACCTCTGTCTCAGTCTCCCCCCCCTCTCTCTCTTTCTCTGTCTGTCTGTCTTTCTCCTTCCCTCCCCCCATCTTTCTCCCCACCAAAGCTTCAGCTATCCTAGATCATTTTCTGAACCACACAAAACCTTTTTTTTTTGAGACAGGTCCTCTCACTGAACCAGATGTTCACCAATGCCGCCAGAAACTGGCTGGCAGCAGGCTCTGAGACCCATCCTCTTTCCAGCTTCCCAGTGCTGGGCTTACAGGCATGCACCTCCTTTCACATAGGTGCTTGGGATCCTAAATCCAGTCCTTATGCTCAGCAGCAACAATTTGACCAACTAAGCCATCTTCTCCAGACTTGAGACGGACTGATTTTTACATCAATTCTGAATTTCTCCTCAAATAAAAATGGGTATTTCCTAAACAGAAAGATGTAAGAGAAATATCTGTCCTGGCCTATGTCCATCATCTGGATGTATCTTACAGACCTCTAGCTGCAGAAAATCTAAGTAACCCAGGGGCCCAGGAGCTGTCTCTGGAATCCATCAGAGCGTGCATCACACAATGCCTGTCTGCGCTCTATGCGCTACCATACAGTTCACGAGCTTCGGGCAAGGGGCTGGAGGTTGAAACACACAAAAACACACGGACCTCTAGTCACTGGTAAGAAGCCCTTTATTGAACAGCACCATGGAGGCTTATATACCCAGCAGTCAGGTGGGCCAACAGGTGAAAACCTTAGCCTCTGATCCTCAAGGCCAAGGCAACACGTGTTCAGGAAGCAGAGCTGGTAAACAACTTTGACACAGCCTTTAGTATCTCAAATCAGAAGGAAAGTAAACATCTCTAGCAGGGAAGAGCAGCTAGAGGCCAGGACTCCAAATCGTCCCAACAAGAGCATATACACCCAAGTCCCATGTCTGCTGCTGATTGAGTCTGGTGGGTGATTTAAGAGACCCATTGCTAAGAAAAATACTTTCTTCTAATGATGGCCTGAACACCAAGATACCCGTGCCATTCTGCCACCCCTTCTTGGTTTGCACAGCTTTCTGGGATGCTTCAAGCAACCTTTCTCCCTTCTCTACTTCACACAGGGCACATGGTGGTTCCAGCCTTGACTAGCTCTGTCTGTATTTTCTCTCACAGGCATCCCCCTTAATACAATTCTTGCACCTTTTATGCCATTGGGGCAGACCAAGCCTAAACCCCAGCCCTCTTTAGATCTTGCTTCTGTTTGTTGGCCTGGGTGTGAGTTTTGTCACATGTTGTTTTATATTTCATGCCAGCCTTATGGGGACAGTAAATTTCTTTCATCCAGATGTTCTGACTGTCCTGATTATGAACAAATCTTAGTCTTCCCCCGCCCCCAGTTATTTCTGTTTATGTGGGAGAAGCTACTGGCTGGGTGCTGTAAGCAGCACCCCTCCATGGTCTCCGCAAGAGCTCCTGCCTCCAGGTTCCTGCTCTCTTTGGGTTTCTGTCCTAATGTCCTTTAATGATAAACAGTGATGTGAAAGTGGATGCTGAATAAACCCTTTCTTTCCTCCCCAACTTGCTTTTTGGGCCATGGTGTTTCAACACAGCAATAGTAACCCTAAGTAGGACAATTGTGTTTTTTATGATTTAGATTCTGCACATATTGGTAGGAAGAAGCTGCTCGTTTGTTTCCCGGCCACCCAAACCCAAAAGAATCACGCAGAAACTGTACTAATTGTAATACTGGTTCGTCCATTAGCTTAAGCATAAGCATATTGTTAGCTAGCTCTTATATCTTAAATTATCCCATTTCCATTATTTTATATTTTACCACAAGGTTTGTGGCTTACCTGTACTGGCACGCAGGCTGGGAACGAACGAGCAGGCTCCACCTACACGTAATTCTAAAATTCCAGAGGCTAAGGCAGGAGGATTACTGTGAATTTGAGGCTACTCTGAGCTATATAGCAAGTACCATTCAGTCAAGGCTGCATACTGAGAAGCTGGGGGGAAGTGTGAATATGATCAAAAGTACATTGTAGCAAATGCTCGAAGAACTAATACAAATATTTCTTAAGGACTTAAAATGCAAACTCCCTAATTATTACATCAGGTTTAAGAAATTCCAGAAAATTCCATCTTTCACTCTTTGGTACAGTCTGGGAAATGCTGATGGCTATCTAGTCCCTGTGAGCTTAAGCGTGTCTTTTGACTCCCTTACAACTACGTAACTAAGGAGCAATCTGGGACTTGTCTTTCTGAGATGGACTGGAGTTGTCAGAGAGAGCTGTATTTGCAGGATTTGGGGGAATTATAGCAACAGGCACATTGGAAAGGATTCCTAAAAGGCTTCCCGTTGGCCCAGGAGTCCCTGACTCACTGATTAGCCATATGTCTCCCATGGAAGCATATCTACTGTCTGTCTCACCACTGACCTTCTTTTAATGGTTTGTTTATTTATTTTATGTGTATATGTGCATCTGTGTGTGTATGTTCCTCTGTGTGCAGGTTTGCATGCCTATGTGTGCATGTCCATGTGAAGGTCATAGAACGGTCTTGGATGTCATCTTCAGAATGTTTTTACTTCCTTTGAAACAGAGTCTCTTATTGGCCTGGAACTCACAAACTAGGCCAGACTGACCGGCCAGCAAGCCCCAGAACTGCTCCTGTCTCCACTTCTCCAGCACTGCGATTGCAAACATGAAACACGCTTGCCTGGTGTGCATGAGGCCCAGTACTGACAAAAACATCTGTACAGTAAAAGTCTTGATCCTCTCCACCATCACCTTGACCCACTATCCACCCTTTCTTTCCAGTGCCTTTCTTTTTTCCAATAATGTAGACTCTAATAAAATCTAGTTCATACTTTCTGCCTCCACTTAGCTCCTAGAAAAAATTTTTAAATGAAAAGTTTTTATCACCAATGATTGAAAGATCTCAGTTAAAGATGGTCTGTTTAAAGAGTCCACATATATGTTAGGCAACGAAATACCTCAGAGGAGAAAAATAACGATCTGTAATACTATAATGTTTTTCCATTCAAAAAGTTAAATTCTCCCAAATGCCTTTCAGGACTGATGACTTTTTAAGGAGAGAGAGAGAGAGAGAGAGAGAGAGAGAGAGAGAGAGAGAGAGAGAGAGAGAGAGAGAGAGAGAGAGAGAATATTTCTAGGGCAACAGATGGAAAGTATTAGAAACCACGAGGTAAAATAGCACTGAATTGCATCCAGGAGCTCACCCTGGTTATAATTATGAACACTTACGAAATGAAGAACTAAATTGCTAATGTATAAATGCAGCAACATGAAGCCTTCGGCTCTAGGCCAGAGGCATGCAGTTCCCCCACATCATTCTAAAGCCAGTGATTTATACTTATAATACTTCCAAGATGAAGCTAGCATTCCCATCACACTTAGTCCAGAAAATGATAGATGGTCTATTTCCTGATGAAGGAGAAGACTTCCTGGCACTCCATGTAAAACAAAGCATGAAAGAGGGAAAATATCAATCAATAAAACATATGTTTTTTTCTTTATGTATTAACAAGCAAAAATGGCATGAATTTGAGTGTCTCATGACTGATTAAGGTAGACCTCATTTCTAGCCTCCAAAGGAAAGTTCGAGGTCAGTCTGACCTACAGATTGAGTTCCAGGAGAGCCGGGACTAACACTGTGAAACCCTGTCTCAAAAAAAAAAAAAACAAACTAGATCAGGACACCCAGTATCCTCCTCTGACCTCTGAACGCACATGGGCACATGCAGCCAGGCATTTGTGCTTGCAGACACCGCGCATGTGTGCACACACACATACATGCATACACACACACACACACAGAGAGAGAGAGAGAGAGAGAGAGAGAGAGACTCAGAAAGCACTCTGATTGCAGAACAAAAAGGGGGGAATAGAGTGTGTGGATCACAGCAGGGGAGGGCAGGTGGCAGGAAGTGACATCAGGTTGGGATCACCGTAGAGACCATGGCAAGGAGTTTACATTTTCTTCCTCAATGAAATATGAAGCTTTAGGCAGATTTGCACGGAATCTATTTCCCCAACTTCATTTTCACCCACTCTCCAGTTAAGGCTGGAGACCGCTTGGCTCCTGGCCAGTACTGCCCCTGTACCTCAAGATTTGCTAAAGGCCTGGATGGAGGAGTGGAGGCACATTCCTAAGGCATAGCCTGGAAACCCCTTAAAAGCTTGCTGAGCCACAAGATCTGCCAGTCTGCCACGTCTCTTCTCAGGGGCCTTTGTGTTTGTATCAGGAGCCAGAGGGGCCTCTTCCTCTTTGAAGCAAAGGCCGTTTCTTCAAAGAGATTTACAATTAGGTCACAAACTGCCAAAGGTTATCATTGTGCTTCATATTTTCAGCAGCATTATGGCCATTTCAGACAATATGTTTGGCCAAAGCAGTAAGCCTTAATCATTCTACTTGTAAATTATAGCCAGGAGTCTTGTCACATAAGCGTCTATGTTAGGAACTTCTGTAGTTTGCTTGCTTGCTTGTTGCAGTTGAACCTGGTACCTTGTGCATGCAAGAAGCTCCTTCTGAGCCCCATGTGTCTGTCCCGTTTCCTGCTCCAAAATCCAGCCTCACACAGGCACACACAGGGTGATGCTCCCCAGTTCCAGGAAGGCAGAGCAAGCCCCTGAGGTCTTCCCAGGATCTTGTTTTCTTTTGGACTCCATTCCTTAACTTCACAGGACTAAACTCAAAATAATACCTTTACAGCATATGACGTATGGGCTGCTATCAAAGGCAATGCTTTATTTAAAACAGCAACCCCATCTCAGCTATGCCAAACTCCCTAAAAGACCTCTTAAACTCCCTGAAGTCTAAAAATACAACCTTGCCACTATATTTCATTGTAGGCATATAGTCTTTCAGGAAACCTAAACCCCAGTGGCTCCAGTGAACTCCTTCCAGCTGCTTAAACAATTGATTTTGAACATCAGCATTTGTAATAGCGGAGGCTGTCGGGCTGTGTTTGTACATGCCTGTACTTCCCAGCACTCCAGAGGTTAAGCCAGGATGATCAGGAGTTCAAGGCCAACATAGGCTACATTGAGATCAAGCTATGTAGCAAAATTCTGTGAAGAGGAAAGAGGAGGAAAGGGGGGAGGATGAGGAAGAAGAAGAACCAAGGAAAGCAAATTGATATTTTAAAACCTGCAGCTCTATTTTGGCATTTTATTTCTAGTTAAAATAACTTCCCTGCTCTATATGTAAAATTCATGGCTGGAATTTTTAAAGAACTCGCTATCTTTGCTACATAAGAAAAAGAAAAAAAATATTAAAATGACTCAGTGTTACAACATAGCATTACATATGATCCTCAAATTCTAGCACCCAGAATGTTTAATATTCAAGTAAATAAAAATACATAATAAAATTTTCATTTCACCTGTCTTCTAGAACTTTCCACAGATAAATATTAAATAGTTTTTAGTATTCCCCAAATCATCTTTCCAGAAATACTCTGGCCATTCAATTAAGGTTCAATTTCTAGTGTATTTTTTATTTCCAGTCAAGTTCAAAGAAAACACGGACAATTGAGATAGCTTCATTACGTATTTTTAGAACTATCTTCCTTCAGCTTTCAGTTTAACTATTTTGATTTAAAATTCTTCCAACCATCAGCCAGTTTGGTCTTTCAATCTAAGCTTCAAGGGGAGAGTCTATCTGTAGCAATTCTTCCTCTAAGAAAGGGACAAAGCGTCATGATTGAGGATGAACATAACTCTTAGGTTACGCACCAGGGCCTGCCCTGCTAGGATGTGGGAATGTGTCCTAGACAGTGAAGGAATTTCCTAACTGGGTGGGGAGACTGCTCTTTTCTGGAGCAGGGATCACCAAAATGTGGTCCTCTGAACAACTCCTATGTGGATTCTACTTTTGTTCCATCTGGAAGTTAAGAATAACTTTTTTAAGATTTAAAAAGTACATATATGAACATTATGTATTTGTGATTGCTATTCTTGTTTGTCAACTTGACGAAGTCTGGAACTAACTAAAAAAATCCATACATGTAAGGGATTTTTTTCTTAATTAAATCATTTGAAGTGGGAAGAGCCACTTTTCATCCAGATCTTTCGGGTGGGAAGGTCTACCTTTAATCTGGGATACACCTTCTTCTGGCAGCCTATATAAAGAACATGGGAGAAGGAAGCTTGCCCTCTGCCTATTTGCCCTCACTCTAGATAGGCAAATCCATTCCTTCACTGGCATTAGAACCTACTTCTTCAGGATTCCAGCATAGACTGAAGGTCAACTAAGACATCCAGCCTCATGGACTGAACAACTATTGAATTTTTGGACATTCTGTGGGTAGACAGCCATTGTTGAACCAGCTGTGCCACAGCCTGTAAACCATTCTAATAAATCATACACACACACACACACATTCTATAACAGTGATTCTTAACCTTCCTGATGCTGTAACCCTTTAATACATCTCCTCATGTTGTGGTGACCCCTAACCATAAAATTATGCTCATTGCTACTTCATAACTGTGTTTTCTGGTGGTCTTAGGTGACCCCTGTGAAAGGGTCGTTCGACTCCCAAACAGGTTACAACCCACAGGTTGAGAACCTCTGCTCTATAAATTCTCTTCCTCTACAGAAGCCTGATTAATACAAAGTTTGTCTGCATGTATGTATATGAACTGTGTGTATGCCTGGTACAGGATCCTCTGGAAATGAGTTATGGGTGGTGGTGAGTCACCACATGGGTCCTGGGAATTGAACTGGGGACTTCTAGAACAGCAGCCAGTATTCTTAACTGCTGAGCTATCTCTATAGCTCTATGATTAATCTTAACTGTCAACTAGGTGGGACACATGCAACACCACCATAGATTTTTTTTATGTCCTACTATTTTGTTGTGTATTTCTGTGTATGAGAGAGTGTGTGTGCTATATATATGAGTATGGTAATCAATACATCTGTGTACATGAATGTAGGCCAGAGGAGGTGGTCGAGTGTCCTGCTCTATCACTCTGTGTCCTGTTCAGTCTGTCACTGACTCTGGAGCTAACCCAATAGCCAACAAGCACCAGCAATCCTCCTGCCTCTGTTTCCACCACCCAACCCCACCCCTGTCCCCGCCCAGCACTGCAGTCATGCGTACGTGCTCATCCAAGGCCAGGATTTTTATGTAGCTTCTAGGGAATCAAATTCAAGTCCTCATGCTTGCACGACAAACACTGTCTATAAGCCATCATCCTAGCCCCATGTGTTTAACCTCTTTCAGTGGAAGCAAGAAAACTTCGTAAGTGCTGCAATATAAAATTAACCCTTCATATACCTGTAAGGTCCCTATTTAGTTTTCTATTGCTGTAAAGAAGACACTATGACCATGGCAGGTCTTATAAAAGAAATCACTTAATTGGAACTGATTACAGTTCAGAGGTCTAGTCCATTATCATCTTGGCAGGGAGCATGGTGGCATGCAGGCAGACATGGTACTGGAGAAATAGCTGAGAGTTCTACATTTGGATCAGCAGCAGGAAAAGAGAGTGACACTGGGCCTGGCTTGGGCTTTGAAACCTCAAAACCCACTCCTAATGACACACTTCCTCCAATACGTTCACATCTCCCAATCCTTCTCAAGTAGTGCCACTCTGTGATGACTAAACATTCAAACATATCAGCCTATGGTGGTCATTCTTATTCAAACCACCTCAGTCTCCATCCATTAATTCAATGAAGTGTGGGTAAAAAATACTCAAAAAGATGTGTATATCCTGAAATTCTTATTCTTGTTATTAATACTGTTCCCTAAAATAATACTTATTTATATAGCAATTACACTATATTTGGTATTATACATAAGGTAGAGATAGCTTAAAGAGGCAGTATATAGGTTTAATACTAATAAATACCATTTTAGATAAGAAACTTGAACATCTGAAGATTTTGGTATTCATGGGGGAATCTTAGAACCAATTCTATGCAGATGTCAAGGGACCACTCTACTTCCTACTGCCTCCTAACAGGGAACATGTGGTTCTACTTGTTCCACATTCAGTAATACCTAGATTGAGATGCAGGCTCCATTGTTATCAGTCTTTCTCTTCCACTATAAAATCCCCAGGGATTGCTCTGCAGTAGTCTCAGCTTCTACTGATCCCATTGTCTGGATGCCTTCTGTCTCCAGGAGGCATGAAAACACAACTGTGTAATTGCATGTATAAATCTTGCACTTCTTAGCAGCTGCCTGACTGTGAGCATGCCCACAGCCAGCATTCAGCAGTGCTGCAACACATTATGTACAGGAAATGCTTGTGTAGATTAAAAGAAACCCAAGACACACAGCAACCAAAAGAAATATGTGGATCTTGTTGAGAGCCAACCACAAAAAAAAATTTTGAGACAACTGGGGAGGATTAAATACAGTTTGGTAGCTGATACTAAGAATGCTTATTAATTCTGTTGGCTCTAATACTTGAATTTATTACTTTAAAAGGTTTTATCTACTAGAAGATATACACTGGAGTATTTAGTGATAAAAGGATGAGTTTTAGATTTGCTTTAAAACTCTGCAGCAAATACTAACAATGATAATCCAGAGACTAACAATAGAATGGCTGTAATAGCTGAGCTGAGTAACAGGCTCCTGAAGCTTCAGTACCTTTGCAAATATTTGAAATTTTCAAAAATATCAATTAAATGTATACTACTGCTCCTACTTTGCACTACTGAGTTTTCAGGAACATGGTAGTGGTAGTCTTCTTTCAAAGCACCCCAGTTAAATGTTCCTAATATCCTAATATCGTGCATTTTATTTGCTGTGCCATAGCCCAAATGCAAAACAAAAAAAAAAAAAACAGATACCTAGTTTCAGTCAGCTACTGCAAGGTCTTCAGAAGGGAGAGCTATTTTGAAGTTTCCTCTGACTCTGCCACAAGCCCTATGTGATTTGAGTTATTTCACAAGGAGTGAGCCAAAGGAATGAATCCTTTCATGAAAGGTTCACACCTCTATAAGGCCTCCAGTCACTAGCCTTCTGTTTCATTGTTTTGCCTTTTGTTTTGATTTGGTTGTTTTGTTTTATTGAGACAAGGTCTTGTATATATCCCAGGCTGGCCTGGAATATGACCTTGCACGTCTGGTCCAACCTAATGTATGGATTACAGGCATGTACGAGCATTGCTAGTTTGTGTAGAGCCAGGAATCAAATCCAAGGTTTTATCCACTTTTGGGAAAAGTGCTCCTATTCTTGTGTCTTTCTTGAAGGGCTCTCTCCATGAATATCATTCCTACGTTCTGAACCATGACTCTTCTTTTCTAGCAGGTCTATAGAGTGTATTTCTAGCTGCTCGGTAATCCTGGAGAGGCCTCTCCAATTTGACCAAGCCCCAGTCTCCAGATCAGAACTCTGGCTCTGACGTTTACTAACGTCACCTTGGGGCAGTCATTTCACTCCTCTATACCTAGGTTCCCTCATCTGCAGCACAGAATTAAGCAGCAATACCTCACCTCTTACAGTGGCTATGAAAAGATTAACGTAGTTCAGTAAAACCCTTGGACCAGTAAACAATCCACATTCCTCACAATGTGTACTGTTACTGTTGGTTGGTTGTTAGATGATTATTGTGATCTATATTGTTGCTGCTACCCACCTAACTCTGAACCATTGTATAAGATAGGAACATATCTGGAGCCCATGCAGCAATTTTCATAACCACCTGGAGTATCGTAGCATGTAAGAATTGGACTCCAAGTCAAATTCTGAAGCCTGTGCCCTTTTTACAAATTATATGAATATCCTTGAAGACTTAGAATAACTGGTTTTTTTTGGAGTTTTTTTATTGATTGATTTTATTGAGCAAACATTTTTCTCTGCTCCCCTCCCTTCCTCTCCCCTCCCCTTCAACCCTCTCCCATGGTCCCCATGTTCCCAATTTACTCAGGAGAACTTGTCTTTTTCTACTTCCCATGTAGGTTATGTCTCTCTTAGGGTCCTCATTGTTGTCTAGGTTCTCTAGGATTGTGAATTGTAGACTGGTTTTCTTTGCTTTATGTTTAAAAACCACCTATGAGTAAAGCAATCTACAGATTCAATGCAATGTCCATCAAAATCCCAGCAAAACTCTTCACAGACCTGGAAAGGATGGTACTCAAATTCATATGGAAAAGCAAAAAACTCAGGATAGCCAAAACAATCCAGTAAAATAAAAGAACTTCTGGAGGTATCACAATCCCTGACTTCAAACTCTATTACAGAGCTACAATACTGAAAACAGCCTGATATTGGCATAAAAACAGACAGGAGGACCAATGGAACTGAATCGAAGATGCGGAATTTAGTCCACACACCTACAAACCTTCTTGACAAAGAAGCAAAAAATATAAAATGGAAAAAGAAAGCTTATTTAACAAATGGTACTGGCATAACTGGATATCAACATGTAGAAGAATGAAAATAGACCTATATCTATCACCATACATAAAACTCAAGTTCAAATGGATCAAAGACCTCAACATAAAGCCAGCCACACTGAACCTCATAGAAGAGAAAGTGGGAAGTATGCTTGAACACATTGACACAGGAGACCACTTCCTAAATATAACCCCTGCAGCAAAGACAGTGAGATAAACAATAAATGGGATCTCCTGAAATCGAAAAGCTTCTGTAAAGCAAAGGACATGGCCAACAAGACAAAACAACAGCCTATAAAATGGGAAAAGATTTTTACCAACCCCACATCAGACAGAGGTCTGATCTCCAAATTATACAAGGAACTCAAGAAATTGGTCATCAAAAGAACAAATAATCCAATTTCAGAAAATGTTGTACAGACCTAAACAGAGAACTCTCAACAGAGGAATCTAAAGGACACTTAAGGAAATGCTCAACATCCTTAGCCATCAGAGAAATGCAAAACAACTCTGAGATTTCATCTTACACCTGCAAGAATGGCCAAGATCAAAAACACTGATGACAACTTATGCTGGAGAGGATTGGGGTAAAGGGAACACTTCTGCATTGCTGGTGGGAATACAAGCTGGTACAGCCCCTATGGATGTCAGTATGGCGATTTCTCAGAAAATTAGGAAACAACCTTCTTCAAGACCCAGCAATACCACTTTTGGGTATATATCCAAAGGATGCTCAATTGTGCCACAAGGACATGTGCTCAACTATGTTCATAGCAGCTTTGTTTGTCATAGCCAGAACCTAGAAACAACCTACATGTCCCTTGACCGAAGAATAGATAAGGAAAATGTGGTACATTTATACAATGGAGTACTTACTACACAACAGAAAAGAATAATGGCATCTTGAAAATTGCAGGCAAATGGATAGAGCTAGAAAACATCATATTGAGCGAGGTAACCCAGACCCAGAAAGACATTTATCATATGGTCTTAGAATGATTATATTCAATGTCATTAGCTTTTTTGGTAACTCAAACCTGGAGCAACCAACCATCCCAGTTTGCCTCGGACTGAGGGGAAAAAAAAACAGGGGATTTGGGGGCTAAATCCCAAGCCATAGGTAAACTTGGAGGAAATTTTCATCATATAGCCTCAAACCTCGAGATTTTCATTTCATATAATGAAACCCTAGCCTTCCCCATCCACCTCCAAAGAGAAATAACTTGGGTCTCAATTACCTACAGAGTCATCTCGATTTGGGTCACATGGACATCAAAGGGCAGTCAGGACAATTTCTGACCAGATCATGCTAGTCCTATCCAGCTTCTTTGATGAAAAAATCAACCTACCCCTGTCATTGCCATTTTATGAATAGCCTTCCCCTGTCAACATGGGTGGCCCTATTGTTTTCATTTGAATGCAAGAATCCATTATTTCTATCTGAATAAAAACAGGTGAAGGAGATAAGTTTGCTTTTGGTTAAACTTTAAAACTCTTCCAGAAATAGGTAGCACTAAATTGTGGTGGTGAGAGTGGCCCGGCTGTAATCCCAGGCTCCAGGAGACAAAGGAGGGAAGATCACTATGAACTGGAGATGTTTCAGCAAGCTCAGAGGAGAAACTGAACAGACGCATAGGTTGACGACAAACACCAAAACGAATGTGCAAGTTGGAACTCTAACTGGCCTTGGGAGACAGAGGCCATTTGAATGTCCACAGAACAGGATACTCATTGCTACTGGTCAACTATAACTTGCAAAGTCATGAAGTCATTAAAGATAACCAAAGGCTAGGAGCAAAAAAAAAAAATCACGATGGGTAGGATTTAAACAATGTTTTGCTTTTTATTAAAGTACGAATGTTTCCCTGTGCAAACCCATGCTGTTCAACATTTGTTGGACTGACTTTTCTCACTGGCATTGCTATGTTTCAGATCTTACATAGCTGTGGAATGAAATCTCAGAGGGATTATGGAAAACAGGAGGCTAAACAAAACATGCCACTTTCATAAGCGTTTTTATGTAAGAAAGTATTAACAGAATTCTTTCAATAAACACTGGTTTTATATGTGCTACTATGCAGAATATTAGGCTCTTCAAACTGCATACTTTTATTATAAGCAACAGTTACCTGAGGGATTAACTTCTATTTAAGACCAACTCTCATCCTAAAACCAATATTAGCTTTGGTGGGGAGCACTGTAGAAATAGCACTGGACTGGGGGGTTCCAAAGTTCTGCTTACCATTTTGATTCTCCCACTCACATAAAAATAGGTTCCATCCCCGCTGATATCTGACATGGCAGGGCCTTACCTTGTACCAGGTGCCAAATTAAGGGCTTGTCAGAGAGTGACTCGTTGCAAATGACCCTAGGATTTTCCCATGTCCTGGTTGAAGAATGTGCGAAACAGAAACTTAACTCATCATACAACTAATAAAAGGCCAGGCTTTAATTTCAGCTACACCTTTAGTAAATCCCAAACTGTTATCTGCTATAGGAAGCAGATGGCTCTCAGTTCTCCTCTTCCCATAAGAAAGGATTGAGCTGAGAGACAGTTGAAGCGGGAAACATGCATACACCTCAAAGAAAGAATGGAGTGGGCTGTCCTCAAATGGGAGGAGCAGAAAGTTTAGTTTTGTGTTGTGTATTTTTTAGGAAGGTTTAATGCATATTTATGAGCTCGATTGCATATTCATGGGGGTAAAATGACCTTTTTCCCCTTCTTAATTACAATGGACCAGATCTCTCTTTCAGGGTGCTTCTTCCCACGATCCAAGTCACAATACAAATGATACTGTAGTAAAGTCAGGGTCTTTAGAGGATGCAGACCCTTTGTTGGTGTGCCCCTGTGGCAGTTGGGAAAGTGCCCAGGAACCTGCTTTTCTGGCATAGTGGAAAGAACCTAACTAACTGAAGCGTCAAGGATGTTTGCAAAGAGTATCCTGACTCATAGGAGACTAAGCCATAGATAACAGCTGCAGTTTCCATGGATACCTAAGGCCTAAATACTTGCTTAACCAGGAAAACAAGGCTAGCAGTTTATAGCTGAAGTTTTCCTTGGTTCCGTCCTGTCTGACTCCTTACCTACCTTATCTTGTATTCACAGGGTCTCATCTAGCTAGGAAAGTTCTTCGTCAAAAACAAAGTCAAAACAGAGATAAAAAACACCAGATAAAGTGGTATCTACTTCCTCTATGGCTTGTTTTCCAAAGCTTGTAATGCGTCATTTCTCAACTCTGGAACCTCTGTGATTAAGAACGGAACACAGGTGTCACTTGACCTTGACTGGCTTTGAGTTGGATAAAAAGGGAATGATTGTCTAATATCATGAATGGCAGAATTTGACTCGCCTCCTTTAAAGGTGGTATTGAGAATGGATTTCTGCTTACACTCAAGTTTGAATAAGATCTTTCTGGATATTTTATACACTAAAAATATTTTCATTGACCTTTGTAGACTCGTGAAGAAAGGTATCATCAAATGGTTCACCTTTACCAAGAATTCAGAGCAATTTTAGATAAATCATTTGACTTCTGAATCTTAGAAGGTCACCCCTACTTGTTCTCATAAATGTGTGCCCAAGATCCTCATCCAAGAAAAATAGATTGTGGGAAATTTAGGGTGATTATCTGGACTTCACCTCAATTGTGTTGCTTAAATCTTCTTGCCCCTCCCTAGCAGGTTTGGGTCATGTGTCTGATTCAAGTCAAGAAGAATAATGAGCGGAGAATAGGAGACTCTTCTTAGCTCCTTAGTTTCACTAGAAATAACACTCAATGACTCACTGTTGCGGGAGGTCCTCCCACTCCTCCCACCTATCTCCTAACCAATGAGAGCCAAGCAGCTTCTTTTATTTTAACCAATGACCTTCCTCCATCATTTCCCCTTTTTCGGTTTAAACAAAAAAAGGCTTTAACTTTAACATAGCAAAATTACATATAACAAAAGAGTTATCAAGTAAAAGTTACATCAGAAACATTTATACATATAACAAAATTGACCGTAAATCTCTATCAATAAAGCAAAATCTATACTAATGCAAATTATTCATGTCTATATCATATCCCCCTTTAAATGTAAAAGAACGTTTATAAACAATATTTTGGGAACATGGGCGCAGTTATTTCTCTCCAAACTGCTTCCTGCTGAATGGGGGCGTCGTTAATTAGGCCTTTCATGATATAACCTGTGTGCCAGGGTCATCTCAGTTGGCAGTTGAGCAAAGCAATTTTCTGAAGATGTTCACAGCAACCCTTCAGGAGGACGTGGTCCATCATACCAAATCGGAATTGAAGAAATGAACAGGGTCTCATCCTCTGTGAAAACAAAAGAAGACTCTCTCCAAAGCATCATATCCTTAGACCCAAATTCTGAAATCGTAATACCCTTATATCCATTCTGGTTTAGCTTGGCAGCCCATGTAATGAAATGTCTCTCTGTACTTAGCTCCTTCACAGTCAAAAATTTTAAAGAAAACACAATGTACATAATCCAGACTCTCTGTGAATTTTTCATTTTTACGCGGCTTATTTTTATTTATATCTATAACTATCTGTACTCTGTCTCTTTAAAGACTTTACTTTTACTTTTTTCTTTTTAAACCATTAACTTTATTCTCTATATTCTTTTTCTTCTCTCTCCCAAGCCTACGTACATTCATCCAACAGTGTGACTCATTTAGTGGTCTGAATCTGTCCTATTGTGAATCTGCAATTTTTTACTATCCAGGAGCACTTTTGATTTGCGCCTTTAAATCACTAGGCACTTAAGAATCTAAGCTGTGACATTCCTAGGTTAACTTTTTCTTTTTGAGCGTATATCTGTAGACCAGGCTGTCTTTGAACTCTCAGAGATCTGCCTGTCTCTGCCTCCCAGGCATTGGGATTAAAGGTGTTTGCTACTACACCTTGAACTCACAGAGATCTGTTCGTCTCTGCCTTCTAGGCACTGGGATTAAAGGCGTGTGCTACCACACCTTGAAGTCACAGAGGTTTACTTTAAGAATTTTAACTTTTAGTCTGCATATATTTTTAACACACTGTAAACCGTTCAGAAATTTTCTCTGTCTTTGAATCTCTCTTTACTGTATATCTCTCTGTTTCTGACCACAAGAGCCTTTAATTTACCAAGCAATATCAGTAGGACTAAAGGCGTGGCTTTGCCAGCTAGATCCAGTCCATTCCTTAGCTTTCCAGCCTCATGGCGGATATACAGGCTGCAGCCATGTTTATAGCCACACCTCTATGGCGTTTCAAGGTCCCTGCCAGCCAGCAAGCTACAACAGACGACACTCAAATCCTCTCTCGGTAGCCGGCCCTCCTGCCTCAAACAGTCAGAGTTTGCCCTGGCAGGATGGCCCAGAAAGCCGGCATTTTAAAACAACACAGGTTTGTTCCTGCTGCTGAGTCAGGAAAATTTCAAAGTGGAGGATGTACCATTTTGTGCTAGCTCCATCACCAGGTAGGAGCGGCACTCAGCACTTTAATTCTGAGACTGAGCGTGCAGCACAGAAATTCTTTTCATCCAAGTTACATCCAAATCTGACACGCAGAGCACTACGCAGTCTGAAAACATGTCTGTGTATGGCAACATGAATCCGCCATGCTCTTCCGCCTGCCTAAGCCTGATTCTGCCTTCTGCCCAGGAGCAGGCGGGGAGCTCTGAGTACTCACCACCACTGTTATAAAAATATCTTTCCTGCCAGATGTGGTGACCCACACCTTTAATCCCAGAGGCAGAGGCAGGTGAATTTCTAGGAGGTAAAAGCCATCCTGGTTTGCATATCAAGTTCCACACCAGCTGGGGCTACATAATGAGACCCTGACTCAAAAGAAGAGATATTTTTCCTCCCTGCAGGAATAAGATATCTCATGCTGAGGTTCACACTTGGGTTGTTTTCCCTTGTTCCCTAATGTTGAAAGATCCCTCCTTATCCCACAGTTGGTGACATCAGACTTTGGGCAGCCATTTTGCATGAGCTCCCAAGTCACATTTGCAAGACACACGTGTGGTAATTAATATCTCTCCATATGTAGTCAAAAGAGACCAGATGAATACTTGGTTAGTAAAAAATACTTTGTAAAATTTTTCTTTTAAAGATGTTTTAGAAAGCAGATGTGGCTTAAATAAATGTTATAAAGTTAGACATGGAACAGCAACTTCACTAAAATCTCCATACTACTTTTGTAAAGGTAAAGTCAAACTATAACACTATCTCTGACTTACTTTCTAATGGTTTATAACTAAATATAAGAGCTATGGGTGGTCAGAGAGATGGTTAAGTGATTAAGAGCATCTAATATTCTTCCTGAGGACCTGAGTTCAATTCTTAGTACCCCTATCAGGTAGTTCACAAGTGCCTGAAACTCCAGCTCCAGAAGGAGTATCTGACACCTATGGCTTCTGTGGGCACCTACACATTACCGCACACAGATACCCACAGATACTCAAATGCACACATACACACAGTTAAAATAATAATAATAAAGCTTTAAATGTATGAAAGCTATATTAAATACATATTAGCTTACTTGTTTACTGTCTGCTTTTTGTTGTCCCTTGTTGATTCCTCAAGTGGCCACCATAAGAATGACATTAAGTGCCAGGTGGTGCTGGCACACGCCTTTAATCTCAGCACTCAGGAGGCGGAGGCAAATGGATCTCTATGAGTTTGAGGCCAGCTTGGTCTACAAGAGCTAGTTCCATGACAGTCAAAGCTGTTACACAGAGAAACAAACAAAAAAAAGAATGACATCAAGTAAAAATATATTAAATCAAAGAGCAAACAAAAGAAAACTTTAAATTTTAAACAAAGTCATATATTCCAATCAGGCCTGTGTTGCTGTTATAGTACTGAAGCTGGTAAGTTCTCTACCACCAAGCTACAGCAAGCCCTCTTTTTGCTTTTTCATTTTGATAAAATGAAATTATGTTGTTCAGACTGGTCTCATTGAACTCACTCTGTAGCCCAGACATGACTTGAACCTTTTTAAATCTCTTGCCTTTGACTCCTGAATAGCTAGACATGCGCCATGAAGCCCAGATCTATGGTGTCATATGGATCTCCAAGCTTAAGTAGCCATCTAAATTGTCTTCATGATATTAATGGAACCTAACTGTACATGCAGGGTATTTAATTTGCATAAGCCAAAGACTTCAACATGAGCAAAATGCTATTAAATATTCTTTTTCTGTTTGAAAAGGGGGGCATAATTATTATCACATTGTGTTTCTAAAAGAAGTTTTCAGTTACATTAATTCTTATCCAACACATTTGATGAAGGAAGGAAATATTGGAATTTACATACATCATAAATCTATCATGTGGTGAATTTATGATACACTTTGCTGAAGTAAGGACAGAATGTAAAAGACGGGTTTTTTTTCCATTCTGACACCATACAACCAACACACCATGTCTACAAGTTTAGTAAAATAGAAAGTACACCCAGGCAATGAGAGGGGGACAGGCATGGATTCCATTCCCTTGGTACTCAGTGTATGATAGATAAATGGACATGTCTTGTGAAATAGCTAATGATACATCTGAAAAACAGCAAGTACCCTAGTGTGTTCAACTTGACTATGAGAAACTTCAGAGCTCATCCAAACAGTAAGATTTATGTTAAATGGATTTAAAGAGGGATTCTCTTTCCAGATTTCCTACAAGATGCAATTCAGTGTTTGGATGGAAATTACTTTACTAGTATACATAAGTGTCTTGTTGGGGAGGTGGTCCCCCAAAGGCAAGGCAGTCTCTGGAAGGTGATCTCAGGAAATAGAGGAACAAGAGGAAGGCTAGGTGAGCTCTCACATTCTTTCAGGTGGAGCCTGGAAATCAGTCCCACTGAGGAAGTCAGGCAATCAGGGCTGAATATGCTTCTGAGGTTTCCCCACCGGAAGGGACATTGCTGGGATGTTTGATCACCAAACCTCTGTTCATCATAGGGTTAGGGCTGCCTTCAGAGACTAAATAGATATCCCCTGGATGCAGTTTCAAGTGTCCAAGGTAAGCTCTTGGATCATCACGGGGAAATGCTAGAGAGGCATTGTAAGGCAATAATGTTGTTTACTATAAGAGGCTTCATAGTCCCTAGTGTGAAACTCAGCCTTTCAAAACTACAGCACGTTTTACATAAGCTTGTATGTTGAGGCATAGATGGTGTTATTACAGCCATAGCAATATGCACATGAAAGTGTAGATGGAATGGTGGTGATATAATTACAGGGCTGCAGGTCATTATACATATAGTATATAGTATATAATATGTAGTATATAGTGCTGTAGATACATTGAGAGAGGTAGAGTTTTAGACCTATAGGTAACTATGGATCTTGTGGCAGAGATAAAGAAGTGATGTGAAGATATGATTGCACATGTATAGATATAATAGTATAGAAATACTGGCATTGATATAAAAAGATAGTATAGTTATATGGCTAGACCTACAGTCATAGATACCCATTTCTCTGTATATATAGATGCATCAACAGCTAGATTCATCCATAGACATGTGGATGTGTAGCTATAGATGTATATATTCGTAGTCACCCAGTCTCCAAGTATTTCCTCCTTCCTAACACATTGGCCTTGCTCTTGATGATTCCTCATCAGTTCCCTGTCATGACTTGAGGTTAAACGTGCCTTGGGCTTCTCCCATCACAACTCTATACCGCACCTGAGTGACTATAGTTCTTAAGTGCATCAATTCCACATCCCTAGAGATGAACAATACGGCCAGTGTATCCACTTTGGCCTAATCACCACAGTGCAGTCAGAAGTGTGCACCTACCAACCACTATTTTTTTTTTTGCTGAGGCAGGGTTGGGGGAGTAGAAGGTCTCACTGTGTAATTCTGGCCGATTGGAACTTGCTGTGTAAACCAGGCTGGCTTCAAACTTGTGGCAATCACCTCACCTCTGTCTCCTGAGTGCTAGGATTCCAAGTATGTTCCACTATGCCTGCCTACAACGCACTGTCGAAGACACTACTTCAGTGGAATTAAAGGAGCTAATTAACATGGAGGTTCACTCATTCATTGAATAAACAAACATCCCTTCTTTGCTGAAACTAACCTGATTTTGTAATTGCAAATACAGTTAGGAGGATCATAATAGTTTTTCCCCACTTTTTAGACCAAAAAGTCAAAGAACATTGGAAGGAACGATTTATTGACCCAGAATCCTTAGCAGATATGTATATCATATATACACACACTGAGGGAGGGAGAGGGGGAGAGGGGAAGAAGGGGAGAAAGGGCGAGAGAGAAGAAAGAAGAAGAGAGAGAGGTGGCGGGAGAGACTGAAAGAAGTGAACTGGTTTGTCCAAATTAAGGAAGTTGGCAGAAGCCTCAACTAAATCCTGGTTCCCCTAGATGTCTGGTGTAGTCAAGCTGTACAAGTGCTGTGTCAGGACATGCTCGCAACAAGTCACCTGAGCGAAGGCAATTTTCAGGATTTCCTATTTTCCTCCTTTCTAAATGAAGTCATGCTAGAAAATAGTTCATGAAAGTAAAGGATAAAACAGGGGCAAACACTTAAATGTATGAAACACAAAGGATTGAGCCTCTTCCTTCCTCGTTTCCAAGGCACCCTGAAGTACTTCTGTTAACACTTATGCCACGAATTCTAATAATGTGTTTGCATTTCTGCCACCCAGGGCAAAGGATTATATGTCATTCATCTTTCGATCCCACCCAAACAGTGTCCAGCACAGGATTAGTGAGGGGACAATTAATGTGGACTAAAGGAATGAGTGTGCCTATATGTTATGTATGAGAAGTCTTTGAAAATAGGAATGCACTTTTTAAAAGTATTTCATTTGGGTAAATTTTGATATTGCAAGTGATTCTAAAGGGTCACAAATGTCATTCCAGTCTGCAGAATGTACAGAACATTTCTCAAGCAAATCTTTCCAAATCAAGTTGGAGTGACTTGTCAGAACTAGGTTGCCTGGCTCCGGCTGTCACAAACCATCATAGAGGATTTCCACAGGAAAACGCAGACAGACAAGCCTTGCAGCAGGAGGTCAAGTTCCAACATTCAACTGTGGGCAGGAAAGCAGCAAGGGGTATTTATGCACGGTGAGGCATGAAGTACACAGAATGGACTAGGCCTATAATCCACCACCCTACTTCATCCAAGACAAAAGCCAAGCCATTGCTTGTGGAGGGTTTTCAGTTGGACAGCTACATATCCAAAACCAAGAGAGCTAAGAGCCAGGCAGTAAGATTTCATTCACAAACAAGAAAATCTTTCTATTTATTAGTGACAAAAGAAAAGGTTGACATTTCAACACTATGAAGTTCACACTCAAGAACCAGGCAATTGAGTTACAGAACTTTAAAAAAAATTGCAGGGATGGGAATATGGCTCAGTCAGTGAAGTGCTTTTCATGCAAGCATAAGAGCAGATTCCGCACACTCGTTATAGAAAGCTATGCACAGTAACATACAAAAATCCTAGCACCGAGGAGCTGGAGAGATGGCTCAGTGGTTAAGAGCATTGCCTGCTCTTCCAAAGGTCCTGAGTTCAATTCCCAGCAACCACATGGTGGCTCACAACCATCTGTAATGACATCTGGTGCCCTCTTCTGGCCTGCAGGCATACACACAGACAGAATATTATATACATAATAAATAAATAAATATTTGGGAGAGGGAGGGAAATGGGAGGCGGTGATGGGGAGGAGACAGAAATCTTTAATAAATAAATAAATAAATAATCCCAGCACCGGAGAGGTAGAGGCAGGGGGATCCCTGGGACTTGCTAAGCAGTTAGTCAAGCTGAGTCTATGAGCTCTAGATTCAGTGAGGAGAAGTTTTATCAAAAATATCTATGTAAATAATTAAGTAAAATGTAGAGTATATGAGAAAGACGCCCAGTGTTGAAATCTAGCATGCGTGTGCATACACAAACACACAAATGTGTACATGCACATGCCTCATAGGCCCATGCACACAAAACTGCAAAATAATTTTCATAACGTTTTCAGTAACTATACAACTTTGTCTTGGGCTCCATTCTTAGTTATCATCATCTGCATGTAGCCTAAGGGCCATGGGTTGAATAAGCTCAAAGATTCATGGGCCCCTGAAAACTGTCATGTCTCTCACTAAAACATACTTCCCTGCACATAAAATATTATCCCACTATTTTCTTTTGTTTCCAGCACATGGGATCAAATATGTTTCTGATAGGGAATTGACATCACTCCAGCATTACCAGATAACACACTCCTGATTTAAAGATAGAAGCCAGACATGGTGGCACATTTCTATAACACTACTGAGGCAGGAGAATTGCTGTGAGTTTGAGGTCAGCCTGGGCTTCAAAAGGAATTCAAGGTAGGACTTGACCACTACACATTGAGACTTTGTCTCCCAAAAGAATGAAATTAGGTTTCAAAATTAATCTCCAGTGAGGTCTGAGTTCAAAGCTCAAACATTTCTCTGTATTTTAGATGCATTTTATATGTATGAGTATTTTGTCAGCATGTACATATATGCACCACATAAATGCCTGGTCCCACAAATGCCACAAGAGGGCACTGTATACCCTGGAATTGGAGTTACCGATAGTTGCAAGCTATCATATGGGTGCTTGAACCCAAACTCAGGCACTCTGAAGAGCTGAATTCCAAAACTCGTTAACAGCTGAGTTCCAAAACTCACATCTTTATAATGTTACATTGTTGTAGGAGGCTGCTTGCTCATTTCCTGGCTGCCCAGACTCCAAAAATAACCACACAGAAACTGTATTAATTAAATCACTGCTTGGCCCATTAGTGCTAGCCTCTTATTGGCTAACTCTTACATATTAATTTAACCCATCTCCATTAATCTGTGTATCACCATGTGGCTGTAGTTTACTGACAAGGTTTCCGGCTTGTCTGTCATTAGAGGAGCTTGATTGCTTCTCTCTGACTCTGCCTTCTTTTTCCCAGCATTCAGTTTAGTTTTCCCCACCTAGCTCTGTTCTGGCCTGCTCTGCTATAGGCCCAAAGCAGTTTCTTTATTTATTAACTACTAAAAGCAACACATAGACAGAAGGACTTCCCACACCATTACATTGTTAGGTCATCTTAAGTAAGATATTGAGATGCCATAAAATTCACATTTCTGATCTGTAAAATTGAGTGATATCATCTGCCTGGTGTAGGTGTTGTCAACATTAAATCACTGCTCTCTATAAATTATCTCTCATGTAGTAATCACTGCACAATTATCAGCCACCTCTTCCTCATATACCAAGTGGAACGTTCTAAGAGCTATCAAAATTTGATAGGAAGACTTGATCCAAGTGTCATTTCCTTTTCGCTTTCAGTCTTGATTTAGATTTTGTTCTTCTATGAGAGGTAATAATCACTATCAAAGTAGACCAAACATTCTATAAACTGCAGATCAATTGGTCCAGCTCACTTCACCTGGGAAATGGAGAAGCAGGAAGTATCCAATGGACTTTGCCACTACGTGGTTCTCACTAACTAGCCCACAGTCTAGCACTTAATAGGGATCCAAAAAGACACTTGAGCAAACAAAGTAGGAAAGATCAGAGAGAGGTGAAAGAAAGAGAGAAGAAAGGAAGGGAAGAAATATGAAGTGACTGGTAGCTGTTTTCTGCCGCAGACACAGGATGAAGGAAACCAATCCAATGTATGCTGCAAGACAGAGAGGGCAGCAGACTCCCATTGTCATACTCTTCTTCATTGACTCCTTCTTCATTGACTCCACTCATCCAATAAGAAGAGGTGGCAAGAAACTGACTCAGAAAACATGGCAAACTTGTCGAACATGTTGATGGGCTTCAATGAACATGGAAGATTGAGGATTAGAAGGTGTCTTCAATGTAAAGGGTGATCAAGAAAACAGCATCAATAATCCAGGTATGGTGGAATATCTCTGTGATTTCAATACTTGGAAGGTAGAGAGAGGTAAGAGATCTCTGCAAGTTCAAGGCCTGCCTGGTCTACATAAGCAAGCTCTAGGGAACCACACACCTGTGCCAGGGCTGGTAAGATGGCTCTGTGAATAAAGCACTTGCTGCCCAAGTGACCTGGGTCCAAGTCCCCAGAATTCACATAAATCCAGGTATAGTGATGCACATGTATAATCTCAGCTCCTATAGTAAGGTGAGTGGTGGAGACAAGAGGCTCTCTGCATACTTCTGGGCCAGCTAGCATGGCATACAGAGTAGTAAACAAGAAAGACACTCCAGATTGTTCTCTAAGTTCTACACTAATGCTATAGCACACACATGCCTACACACACACACACATGAGGGGGTTAAAAGAAAGAAAGCATCATGGATGATGAGGGGAAAGACTGTGTGCTGGAAACACAAAAGCATTAATTTTATTTAGGCAATAAAAAAAGTTGGTGCTGTTCATATTAGTGGCACTCAACATTGGCTGTTCATGAGAACCACCTAGGTATTTTCTGCGTGTTTCTATACCCAAGCCATAGTCCAGGCTTTCGATTCTCTGGAGTTGTGGCCCAGGCATCTGTGGTGGCAAAGCTTTCCATGCAATGCCATTATACAGCTGAACTTTCTACCAATCTAGATGATCTGTAGCTGCCACTACCCTAAATGGGACCCTCCAGCAAACAACATGAGTGTCTTTTAGAAGCTTTTATAAAGGCTTTTGAACCTTAGCCCCACCTAACAACAGTATCTGATGAAGCATGATTAATAAAAACTCAGTGACAGATATTGGGGTTCAACCTGAAGACCAGAAAAGCAAAGCAGCCAGACACTGGCTCTTACCTCGACTTCAGTCCAACAATTGTGATCCTGCCTCCAGGAATCTCAGAATGAGACTGAGACTGAGAGCTGTCTCCTCCTGTTTTATATTCCTCTCTAGTTCTGGGATTAAGGCGTGCACCACTACCACCTGGTGTCCATGGCAAGCTAGTGTGGCTACTGGGATGAAAGGTGTGTGTCAAACTGCCTAGGCTCCTACAAAGCCAGTACGTGCAGTAGGATCAAAACCCAGTGTCATTGATCTTGACTTCTCAGCAGTCCTCATTGTCCACTATGTTCAGCGAGTCCGGTTTTATCCCATGCTTTTTCAGACCCAGTCCAGCTGGACTTGTTGAGTTCCCGATAGATCATCCCCAATGTCTCAGTATGTGGGTGCCCCCCTCGCGGTCCTGAGTTCCTTGCTCGTGCTCTCTCTCCTTCTGCTCCTAATTTGGACCTTGAGATTTTAGTCCAGTGTTCCAATTTGGGTCTCTGTCTCTGTCTGCTTTCATCGCCCGATGAAAGTTAATCTCCAGGAGGATGACTATAAGTCTTTTTGGGTTCACCTTCTTATTTAACTTCTCTAGGATCATGAATTATAGGCTCAATGTCCTTTATTTATGGCTAGAAACCAAATATGAGTGAGTACTCTTAAATAAATAAATAAATAAATAAATAAATAAATAAATAGTGTCAGAAGCTTAAAAAAAAACAAAAAGACCAAGTACTGTGGTCAGGGCTAGTTGAGCAAGGAGAGGAATTTTGGCACTTTTTATATCAAAGACGTAATACCAAGAAATGCACACTGGTCTCTGAAGAATTATTCTTGGGATACCACATAAAATATGATATAATAGGGCCATATAATAAATAAAGATGTAATCTCCAGGCTTGGGATCCTGGAGCCTTATGCTTCTAAAATAAATAAATAAATAAATAAAATAAAATAAAGGTGTGTGTCATTGCGGCCTGGTCTGTAAGGCTGGCCAGTGGGGCTGTTTTACTTTTTTGATCTTCAGGCAAGCTTTACTTGTTAAAATACAAATGAAATGCTACTACTTCTGTCTTTCAGGGAGATACCCAGATCATTGGAATTGACATTGAAGTTGAAAACATTGGCCTAGTGTCTCTGTTTCTGTCTCCGTCTCTTTCATATGTCTGTCTGTCTCTCTCCCTCCCTCCTCTTTATCTCCACCCCCCATGTGTGTGTGTGTGTTCAGGAAAAATATTCCATCAAACTTGTTCCTCACAGAGATCTAAATGAGTTAAAAGATAAATTCCTATACAAGGCACAGGTGATTTTATGGTATTCTGATCAAAGATCATTTTCCCTTTGTAGAATGGAGTTCAGCCTCCTAAAGATCAGCTGCCAACTTTCCCTTCAAAGTCAGCAGTGCCAGCGCGGTTATTCAATATGCTTGCCTCCAGGTGGCAATTTGTATCTGACATCTCACCTGCCATTACCTCATTTCCAAGTTCCTTCCCTGTTCCTCATATGGCCAATAGTTCCTTTGTCCAAGCTTCCCCAGGATTTAAGATGGATTGACTAGAAGTGTTTGACCACCGGAAGCTACCTGCTCAAATGTACGCCGCACTTAAGCTTATGGAAGATAGCTTTGCTCTGAAAACTAATGAAAGGAGCAAGGATGGAAGGAATGAAGGGACAAAGAAAACTGAATTGCCAGAAACTAGAAATTGACAGATAAATATCAATGCAAGATGTCCCTTTGAGCTTTATAATGGAGAGTCTAAGAATAAAGGATGAGCCCCTTATACGAGGCGACTAGTTTAGAATTTTGGAAGAGTTGTTTCTCTGAAGGAATGGGTAGTTGGATGAAGAATCAGTATCTGAGCCTTTAGGGGAAAGTGGCAGGAATACTCATAATTTTCAGTTCAACTGAATTTCCAGGCTAGGTAACAGGTAACATGGCATCTTGCTCATGTCCCCCCAGCCCCTGCTTTCCAGTCAGAAACCCGATAAATAGCCAGTATCTAGTGTCCTTTGGCTGAGTCACTCCCTGCCACTCCGCTCTCTGCACAGAAAACGGAACATCTAAGATAGCCCCTTGATAGATTCTGGCAGGCCATGGCTGAATAGGGATGGAGTGTAACTACTCCAGGCTCCTCACATTAGGGTAAGATCCTTGGAGACTAGTGTTCTCCGAGGATTCCAGGAGCATGAAGGTTCAGTGACATGATACACACCTTGTATTGTAGTGGTGGAATATTGATTTAAGATGTACCACATTCATTTGTGCTGCAGGATATTTGTTTAATGATGCAAAGATGTGTTGTATTCTTTTATGTTGCAATGTTTAACTCTATAAAACTATGTTAGGCTGCCTAAAACACCTGATCTGTCTAATAAAGAACTGAATGGCCAATGGCAAGGCAGGGAAAGGATAGGTGAAGCTGGCAGGCAGAGAGAATGAATAGAAAAAAAAGAGAAGAGGGAACAAGAAGAGGAGGAGAGGAGGAGGATGAGGGCCTTCCACCCAGTTACACAGTAAGCCATGGAGTAAGAAGTAAAGAGAGGTATAAGATAAAAGTTCAAAAGCAAAGGGTAGATGGAATAATTAAAGACAAACTGTCTAGAAACAACCCAAGCTAAGGCAGGGCATTCATAAGTAAGAATAAGTCTCCATGTACTTATTTGGGAGCTGGGTGGTGCTGCTCCCCCAAAAGCAAAAAGAAAAAAACCTACATATTTACATATTTATTGTTTTCTTGAATGCCACCAAAACAAACTATTTCCATTTAAATCCTTGTCCCAGTGTCTACCTGTGGGAAAACCCACACCAAGATCAAATATGTGTCCCATTTCCTTTAAAATATTTTAGGTATAGAGTTCAGAACCTGACGTGTAGCTATTATCTCTCAATTGAATCATTCACCATGCACAGAAGAAGGCTGGTCAAACCAAATTCACAGGCTTTGGAAGCTTCGAAGGTTATAAAATTGATAAGTCTCCCCAAGGCTATTAAAAACCAGTACACAAAGTCTACTGTGGTGGTGCTCACCTTGAATTCTAGCACTTAAACAGAGGCAGGTAATACCTCTGTGAGTTCGGGGCCAGCCTGGTCTACATAGTTGCAGGTCAGCAGGGATTGCATAGTGAGAGTCAGTCTCCAAATACAAGAAAACTAGTAAACAATTGTGGGAAGAGGATGCTTTCTTCAGGGGAGCCTCCTGCAGGTTGAACAGAGAGCTTCGAGGATGCAGGTTTTGTTTCTGTGATGGCTTTGAGTCTCCCCCATGTTTCTCTAAGTAAACTCAATAAACACAAAGGTTTACTCAGTTAGACTTAGGTAGAAGGTGGAATTCTTTCTTTGGTCTCTGCTCGTCCTCTGGAAGAGCAGCAACTGTACTTAGCCACTGAGCAATCTCTCCAGTCCCATCAAAAGAAATTGTTTTAAAAAACAAGAAGAGACTCCATCCCAACAAGTCTTTGTAGCTTGTCTGTGCTGCTGACCTTGGGTCAGAGGCTTCATGGCTCCATCAGCAGCTCTTCCTTGAGCTGGAGGTCTGCTAATGGGCCAGGTAGGTAGCTGTGTTCCACCTGTTCCTCATCCGGTTTAGGCCGTCAAGCTAACTTGCATGTCTTCTCATATCCCAAACAGAGGCACTGGGGTCTTTAGACATGGGGTTAGTATTGATACACTGTGCTTCTGCCCAAACATCATCAGCCAAAGCAAGTTACCAAAGCAAGTCCAGTGTCAAGGCGTGGGGTCATGAGCTGTTGCCTACATGTCAAAGGATGTGAATGTGGGGACAAGAAGAAACCGATATTCCTTCTGCTATGAGTCAAAATAAATAACTCATCAGCGCCTGAAAGCGTTCTCTGAACTCACACAGTTTCTTTGTTTCTGCCTTTCTGCTTAGCTTGCTTTCTATTGTTGTAATT
This sequence comes from Microtus pennsylvanicus, assembly GCF_037038515.1. Classification (NCBI taxonomy): domain Eukaryota; kingdom Metazoa; phylum Chordata; class Mammalia; order Rodentia; family Cricetidae; genus Microtus; species Microtus pennsylvanicus. The sequence continues at coordinate 122,292,521 of NC_134601.1, read as the reverse complement.
AAACACCATGACCAAAAGCAACTTAGGGAGGAAAGTGGGTTTGTTCGCTTCCTCATTCTGAACCATCCTGAAGGAAAAGCAAGGCAAGAACTCAAGTCAGAAGCCTGGAGTTAGAGGTGATTCAGATACACTGTTAAATGCCATTCAGGACTTTTTCTCATACCTTCCAAGACCACCTATGTAGGGGTGGCACTGCCCACAGTGAGCTGGACCTTCCCATACCACCCATTAATCAAGAAAATATCCCTAAAGCCTTGCTTATTTGGTAGAGGCATTTTCCCATTTAAGGTTCATTCTTCCCAGACGACAAGTTTGTGTCAAGTTGCCATTGGTTATTACGTTACAATATCATTTGGAGTCACGAATGATAAGAAGACAACACTGGTTAAATAATGAAGTTTGAACAAGACTTGGTGATCTTTGACCTCTAACACCCTATGATTTGCCTTGTGTGGAAAAAACCTAGCCAACCATAAAACCTCCATTGAAATGAGATTGCAGTGTGCTTATGAACTTGTATTTGTGGTCCTGCTTTTACTTCTCAAATCTCAATCCCTGGAGCTCAGCAGCGCATACTGTCCCAAGCCTGAAATACAGGACAATCGGAGGTGCCTCTGAGCAGCCACAGTGAACTGAAGCTGGAGGGTGGGGGGGGGGGGGCAGTTAAGGGTGAGAGTAGAGTGTAGAGGCCTCGCGGGTCGTCCTGGAGGCGGGTCCCAGCCAGATGTGCTGGCCGCCCCGCCCCGCCCTCGCTGGTGCACCGGGGCGCTTCACCCAACGGAGCTTCTCGCCAGGGCGCCCCCAGCCATTCGCAGCTCCAAACGTTCCCCAGTTCTCCAGTCCGGTTGTCTCCTCGCGCCCGCTGCCACGGAGCCTGCCAGCTGTGTGCAAAACTGAGGTCCTGATCAGCAGAGCAGAGAAGAGGCTGTGGCCTCTGTGTGTCCCAGGTCCTGAGGGGCACAGACAAGGAACAAGATCCCCCCGACAATATGCAGCCGCCCTGGGGTCTGGCGCTCCTGCTGCTGCTCCCCTGGGGGGCAGGTGGAGTAGGGACCAGGTGAGTGTCTGCATTGACCACGTTTCCCTTGGCTTGAATGCTCCCTTTGGAGCCCTTTCTCGTTGACCCACAAATATAAGGGGCACCTAGGTGCTGAGGTTGAGGTGCCTGATTGGGATGGATTTTACCGGGATGCCAGACACGAGTGCCCATTGACTTTCTTCCCTGCGCCCCTTGGGCGGGGCTTCGCCTCGGGTGGTCTGTGAATCCCGCACCCACCTGGCTGAGTTTGCCCGGCAGATACCGAGGGAGGGAAGCTGGGTGCCTGAACCGTGGTTGTTCTCGAGCTTTGCTGCTGTGCAGCCACCTCCGTGTTGTGCAGATGCATGAGTACCTAGCGCCGGTGCGAATTTAGCGTTTTCCAGCGTCCCTGAAGGATGCTCACTAATTGCCAATCGCTAGTATCGCTAGGGAAGAAATTTCTAAAAAACAGGAGGATGCAGAACACATTTACTGTTGAGCACTGAAGCAGCTCGTTTCTGGGCTCCGGTTCTAGCTGCCTTTGCATTCTGGGTGATGAACTGGAAAGTTCGCGTTGGTTAAAATGACAGCTGAACCCATTCTTGGGTTTGCCACTTCTTTCTATTCGGGAGCTTTTCTGAGCCCTGAAACATTTCCCTGAGAAAGTTCCAGAGCCACATAGTAAACGTCCACAGGCATAGTGTGTCTGACAGACTAAGCACTTTCAGCTCTTTAACCCACCAGAAGCCCTAGCCCCTGTGTATTCGAGCTATTATCATTACCATCGCTGTCTTGAAGAGGTGAAATGAGGTCGAATAACTCGCCCAAAGAGACAAAGCCAGGAAGTGACAGAGCAGGAACAATCCCAGTCAATGTGGCCCATCATCCTCTAAAGTGCAGTGGGGCAGCCTTTTCAGGAAGACTCCCTGGAAACCCGCCCCCGCCAGTGCCTTGCTTCTTCCTTGCATGTCCACACAGGGCTTCTTTGGGGCAGATTTAACGAGTTAAGATAATCATTTGATGGAGCGGCAGGCTCGCCTGTGTTCTGCGGGAGGTTTCACAGCATCTCTGTGAAACATACTGGCCCCTATAAGATGCCAGAAACAACATGGATACCACCACCACCTACCCACAGCCAACTTGGGACAACCTCTGGAAAAAAAAAATCCCAGGTATTTCCCAAAGTCCCCTGAGAAGCAAGTTCCTTCCCAGCTGTGTAAGGTTTTTCAGTGCTGATTCTAAGAGGAGGAAGGGGGCGGACCTTGGTTTGGCTTCAGCTCCTTAAAGGTGAGCCTGACTTTAAGTTACAGGAAAAACTCTTTCATCAGGGTCTGCCACGGTATTAGGGGATTTTGAAGTTCAAACAGAACAACCCTCAAACCAGGTTCTTAGACTGTATGGTTGCAAGTTTCAATTTCCTTCCCGTGATAAAAATGCAAGCAGATGCAATTTACCCAATCGCAGGTCCCTTGAAGGCTGAAGGGTTGTGTTTTGTTAGAGAGCCGGCTCAAGTAAGACCAAGTGCTTCATGACGATGAGATTAACAGTTCTTTAGGAGCAGGCAAAGCCTCTCTAGAAGATCCGCTTTCAAAGTACCTCCAAATTAAATTAAAAGCTGAAAGGATCCCCCCTCCAGAAACATATATATATTAGCCTGAAGAATCTGTGTGAAGAGTCTGCCGTGCAGCGCTTTTCAAGATGTTAAGTGGGCTTGTTTCACAGTGTCAGGTTCGCTGCCCCCTGTGCTGCTGATCTTCTCCACATGCTTGGAAATGTCAAGTGGTAGGCACTTTGGGAGCTGCCCCAGGGCCAGCTTTAATTAGCTCCAGACTCCATCTTGGGGGGGGGGGGGATTTACAGAGGAGGCAAGGCACAGATTGAGGGATAAAGAGGTGTCCCTACATGCTAGTTGTTCCCTAATGTTTCACTGAAATTTACAAGGAAAAAAAACCCTATAGCTGGCACATACAGATTTCTAATTAAAAACACAAAAAAGGGAGCTGAGGATGTAGGTAGGCCACTTGGTAGAGTGTCTGCTTAGCATGCATGAAGTCTTGGGTTCGAGGTTGAGCATGGAATAAACCAGGTGTAGTGGTGCGTGACTGTAATCCCAGTCCTGGGAGTGGGAGAGGAAATAGATGCAGCAGGATGATCAAGCCATCTTGGTCATTCTCAGCTACATAAAGCCTTTGAGAACCTGTCTTAAAAAGCAATGAGATAAGAAAGTACAGATTCTTTTTCACTGAAACACTATCACAATTGTACGGCCTGGAAAACTATATGCCTCTTTAAGCGATGCTTAGTGTGGAGGTAACAGTGCCCACTGAGCTAATGAATAATTCATTAGTTATATATTAACCTTCTTATATGCATCAGAATTTGGCTTGGCTTGTACTTTTTTATGCCCTTTGGGTATCAGGACTGTTTAAGATGCCCTGAACCTACTGTGTATGCAACAGCAAACGTGATGGTGACCGTGTGCCAGGAATGTAGCCAGTACAAGGTAAGAAGTGCTGTAAATGAAAAATATTCTTTGGGCTCTCAGGATTTAGTATAGAGGGAAAAAGAATAGAAACTAGCTCACTGATTTTTTTTTTATTGGTTACATGTTGAGATTGTAATATTGTAGATAAAGCACACTGGATAAAGTATGCTAATGAAATTAATTTTACTATTTATTTCTCATTTTAAAAGCTACCAGAAAATCAGACAGGCCACATGGGGTTATTGTATTTCCAGTAGGCATGCTGGTCAGAAAGATTTGCTTAGAACTCTAGTTCCAACACTCCACTCCTTTGGACACATAGGATAAATATATTATTAACAGTGTTGTTCTTGAACGTAAATTTGAAGCAAATTTCTACTTGGAATATATATCTGCTACACAACTTTTCCCTATTTAACTCAAGTAAAAATGTGTAAGAGAGGAAGGGACATCGGGGTTCGTGCCAAGGGGACTGCTTCCTGCTAACCACAGGCTACATGGAGAGTTGAATCTTTTCGGAACCCTAGTAGGGAAAGGTCTCCAATACTACTAACCCACAAACTTCATTGATTCAAAAAAAGCCAGATGCATTGCTTTACAGTTCTGGAAGTCACAAGACTAAAATGTGTCTTGTGGGACTAAAGTTGGGGTGTTGGTAATGTTAGTCCTTTCTGGAAGCTCCAAAGGAGAATCTGCCCTGTTTTTTTGAGCATCTCAGCTCATGGAAATAATTCCCATCTCTCCTTCCTTTATCACCTTGCCTTCTTTCTTGTCTTCCTCCCATTATAAAATCCCTCTGTGATTATAGGAAGCCCGTGTGTGGAACATCCAAGAAAATCTCAAAACACTTTGTCCACACTTGTAAAGTCTCCTTCATCATGATCCAGGGACATTTTCCATCCTCCCAATATTCCCATCATCTTCTCTCAGGGGCAATCTTGGTGCAGAAAGACATGGCTGGACCCCTGGGGTGCTCTGGAAGGGAAGAGGAAAGGACAACAGGAAAGGCTACAGCAGGAAGGGAAGGGACAGTGACAAAAGCAAGTGACCACTATGACTTAATCCTGTGCAGGGTCAGTTGGACGTGAGCATCAGACCTGTGTGTCCAAAGGCAAATGAGCAAAGGTTAGGCTCTGGTAACGTGAATAAGGGATTTGGGGTGGAAGGTTCTTGTGCTTTCTGCCTTTTATGTCCATAGGAAAAACTGATGCCTGCCAACAGCAAAGGTTCTTGAATGTCAAGAAATGAAGCAGGGGACTAGTGAGATGGATCAGTCGGTAAAAAGCACTTGCAAGTCTATGGGCCTGAGTTCAATCCCGGAGCCCACATAAATGTGGAAGGGAAGAAACAACTCCACAGAGTTAACCTCTCACCCCCCACTCCATCCACACCGTGGTACAGGAGCCCCCACACACACATTATCCACATACAGACACACCTGCAATCATAATAAATTTTAAATTCGGGGGGCGGGGGGAGAAAGAGTACATGAAGCTCTCTGTCTACTGTGATGTACCTGTTTGTCACTGGACTGATGAGTCAGGAGACCCCTTAGGATTGTCTTCTCTTGTTAACAACTTCTAGAACGCAAACCCTCGGGGAGACAGCAGAAGCAAAGCAGACAGGTGCCCTGAGGTGGTATGGGTTTTACGGAAACCAAATTACGAAAGGGTCTGTGATTGAATTACTCAGAATGTCACAGTAAAGAAGTGTCAGGTTTCAAGTTCCTGGTGTCTCTCACAAATAGCTCAATCTTTCTACTCCGTACAGGAGTTTGTCCAAAGGGATCAGTAGTACTGATTAGTTCTATTAGATGATTTCCAAGACAGGTTCAAGTGTATTGGTTTCAAAAACCTAAAATGTTTTAGAGCTGGGGACTTGACTGGGGGGGGGGGCGGTACAGTAAAGTGCTTTCTGCGCAAACATGGGGACCTGAGTTCCCTGCCCAGCGTCCTCATAAAAGCTGGGGTACAGGGCTGCATGTTTGCAGTCCCCACACTGGAGAAGCTGAAGTGACTTGCTGGTCAGCCAGCCTAGCAGAATCAGTGACGTCCAGGTTTAGTGAGAGACTCTGTCTTTTAAAAAGCATCCTAATTTACAGAGTGACTGAAGACACCAGCCACACATGTGTACACACATATATGCGTGTGACCATATATACCACACACAGAGAGCAACTGTTTCAAATCTCCAGACTGTAATGATGAAGACAGAGTCCAGAAGGAGTTAAAATTAATTTGGTCCAGTTCAACAACATTAACGGAACACTGGCATGCTCAAACATTCTCCTGAATGCCAGAGATACATATCTATCTACCGCCTCCACTGGAGCACTTCGTAGGGCCAGAAAAAAAATGTCTTTCTTTGTTTCTTTGTCAGCTGAAGAGACCAAAGAAATCTTAAAAAAAAAAAAAAAGACCAAGGAAAGGGGATGAAAAAGGCAAATAATGTTACTTGTGCATAAACAATAAGTGAGCAGTTTCAGAGGAACAGATATGTATATATTATACCACTTATTTATATTGTGTATACACAAAATACAAAATTATACTTAGGAATATATTTATATACATGTAACAACAATTAATGAAATGAGAGGCCATGAACTTTAAAGAGAGCAAGATTGCAAGTAGTGGTATATGGGACTGAGAGTGAGGAAAGGGAAATGAGAAATGATATAATTATATTCTAATCCCCCCAAAATAAAAGACGTAATTAAAAAATAAATTTCACGCCTTTACCCAGCACTCAGGAGGCAGAGGCAGGTGGATCTCTGTGAGTTCAAGGCCAGCCTGGCCCACAAAGCAGTTCTAGGAAAGCAAGGACTGTTGCACAGAGAAGCTCTATCTGAATTTTTTTTTCAGGGTTTGGGGATGTAGCTCAGTGAGTGCTTGCCTAGCGTACCCAAAATCCTGGGTTGGAGCCTCAGCATCACATGAACTGGGTGTAGTATTGAAAACCTGGAATCCTAGCTCTCAGGAAGTGAAGGCAGGAGAATTGGGAGTTCAAGGTCATCCTCAGCTGCATAGCAAGTTCAAGGCCAGCCTGGAATACCTGAGATCCTGTGAGAGAGAAAAGAAAAGAAAAGAAAAGAAAAGAAAAGAAAAGAAAAGAAAAGAAAAGAAAAGAAAAGAACATGGCATCTGAACTATCCTTACGGATAAATGTGCATCTATCAGCTTTAAAATGAGGAGAAAGCAAGTCAGTCAGAGTTTAATCAATGGCCATTTTGCATAGAAATAAGGTAATAAATGGATGGATATATGCCTATAAAAGAAGAATGTGGAAGAAAGACACATTCCAGGTACAAAGGGTAGACTGGTCGTCATGAACTCACAGTATCTGTCAAGAACCAAAGAAGGGAGGCTTCAAGAAAGCTAGGATGTCAAGCTAATGAGCTTGGACTTCATGCCAAGAGTAATAGAGGGTAAAGCAGGCCATTGCAGGCTCTGCCGTTTTTCAGTAGAACCCAGTCATGACTTTCATGCCCCAAATCATGACAAAACTGCTCAGGATTGTCATTATGATGATGAGCCATACTTTAATCTGAAGCATCCTTTCCCTTTCCTAACGGGTGCACCAGCCATGTACTCATAGTCCTTGGCATCTCAGATTTGATGAGTGCATGATTAGAACGCAAATATACCAAAAGCAATGAACATCTTTGCAAACATCATCAGCTCGCTCTTCGGTATTTCTCTTACTCGGTTGCTGGCCATATCTCCTTGCTCTCTGTTACTGGACTACAGAGTGCTTCAAAGCTTACTAAAACAATATTTTTGTCTCAGACAGTTTTTGTAGATGGAGAAATCCAAGCAGCATAGCTGCCCTGGGGTTTGGGGCTGTTTTTTATGGACTTTATTTTTATTGAGAGCAATTTTAGGTTCACAGCAGAAAGGCAGGTAGGTTTGTCACAAGTTTGGAAGCAAGCTTTGGCCAGTGCCGCTGTCATCTGCAAGCTTGACATTGTCTAGAGGATCTGCTTCCAAGATGGCACACTTTCATGGTGGTTGACTGGAAGCCTCATATTCTTTCCATGTGGGCACTCCTCCAGTAATGGCATGACTGTCCTTAGTGTGTAAGCTGACCCGCCCCACCCCCACCCCAAAGTTTCTGATGCAGCCAAGAAACAAGGTAGAAGTCACAGTGCCTTTGGTGTCCTCATCAGGAAAGTTACCTTCCATCACTCCCACAGTTCATTGTTCTTTAGAACCCAGCCATCACAGCATGGTGAGCAAGCCTCACCTTTTGCAAGAAGGAATATCAAAGAGTCTGCGGATACAATTGAAAACCCCCTCCCCATACATTCTGACTTGTTTTCTCCTATGCTGTTTACTTCTCTGCCTTCTTTACCAGGCTCCATTCTGTGAGATGCAAAGTTCTGGATTTCCTGATCTATACTCTCCCTAGGTGACTGTTCTATTCCTAGTGCTTTTGATCCCAACTTTGTGTACTTGACATCAAAGTGTGATTTCAGGGCCAATGAGATGGCTCAGTGGGTAAGGGTACTTGGGGCCAAGCCTGACAACCTGAGTTTGATCCCCAGGACCAGCTTGGTGAGCTCTTGATCTTAAGCCTGTATGTATCTAGAGAGTGGTATGGCGTTGGGGGAACCTGAACTTTTACTGTCTCTTAAGGATGGGTGAGAACTCAGGGCTAGGGAGAGGGCTGATTGATTAGAATACTTGCCTTGCTGAAGGCATGAAGACCTGTTCATCTCCAGAACCAACAGTTTAGAAGCTGGGTTTACTGGTACATGCTTGTAATCCCAGTGCAGGGAAGGCAGAGACATGTGGTCTCCTAGACCTCACCAGCCAGCCAGCTAGTAACTGGAAAACTACATGCTGGTGGGCTGCCCTGTCTCAAACAAATAAGGTAGACAGCTCCTGAAGAATGACACCTAAGATTGTCCTCTAGCCTCCACATGCACACACAGAGATTTGTGCACACATGTGTCACATGTGAGTTCAAACAGAGATGGATGACAACTCAAAAGTTAATTTAACCAATTATATACAATGAATGACCTTGTCATACTAGGTGAAAGATTTTTTTTTTAAAAAATCAGTAACAAAAAGTACTCTCATGGGTTGAAGAGATGGCCCAGCAGTTAAGAACATGTACTACTCTTACAGAGGACCCCACTTTGGATCCTAACACCACATTGTATAATTCAAAACGACCTGTAACTCCAGCTGCAGGGGATCCAACAGCCTCTTCCGGCCTCTGCATGTATTGTATTCACATGTACACACACAAATATACATCATTAAAAATAAATCTTAAAAAAGAAACACCCCATTGTTTGCCCTAGTTATCTGTATTTAGAAAAACTTTGATTTATAGAACATTTAAATATATGTAGACAACAGCAAAAGAAATGTAACTTCTCAATTTGACTTGGAGAGTTTTCTGATGTTTTTTGGAAACTGATCAGCAGCAAGCATACTAAAGATCCTGGCACATTCTATTTTTGCAGAAAATAAGGAATCCTGTGCAGAAATACTACACTCCTTACACAATCCTTGGAACGTTTCTAAATTGACTCCAGCTGCGGAGACAGTGATGTTCTGATTAATGCGATCAATGTAGACAGCAATGTGTATAATGCATTAAAAGAATTCTGGGAAAGTCAGCATTTAGCTCAAACTCTCTGTGCTTCCAGCCTGCTCTCCACTAAGACTTGATCACCCATGTTGACGTTCCCCTGCCTCAAGGCTAGATTCTCTGGGTCCTCTGGGTCTTATATCTGATAAACATTGTTTAGGAAGAGAGGGAAATGGAAAGGTAAAGAGAGGGAAAAGGAGAGGGATGAAGGGACAGAGGATGAGGGGGGTGGCATGCCCGTCCAGGCTGGGTAAAATGCTTCCTGTACAAGCATGAGGGCCTGAGCTCAGATCCCATGTTGGCCTGAGTTCAGATTCCTGACAACCACATACAAAAAGTCGAGCAGAATGGCACACACCTATAACCCCAGTGCAGGGTAGGGAATACAGATAGATCCCTGAGAGTCACCAGCTAGGCAGTTTAGCCAAAACGGGGAAGAGTGGGTTCAGTGAGAGACCCACTCTCAAAAAAATAAGGAAGAAGAGCAAGGGAGGAAGACATCTCAATGCCAAACTCTGACTTCAACAGGTACCTGCACAGATAAGCCCACACACGGGGGGAGGGGGTGATTTCATTACCTGCAATACACTAGGTATTCAGTATTCAAGTAGGAGAATTATTGAATTAGTGATGGATAAGTTAGAGTGAACAAGGAGGAGAGGATGCTGGGAAAATAATTCAGGTTATTTGCTAATATTACCTTGAAATGCCATTCGACACCAGGGAGAAGTAAAACAAGCTGTTTTTCTGAGCACTCTGAATTTCATGTTTCCAAGCCATATACTGCACTATCATCATGCATGTCATGCCTGCTTGTCCTGGATTCCTTCCTTCCCCCAAACCATATTGTTTCCACTTAAATATAAATAGTTGAACAATTTTCTTTCTTTCTGTAATTTTAAATAGATGCACATGTACATTTTCGAAACTTGCAACACAAAACACAGAACTGGATTCTTGGTGCAATAAATCAATTTCCTATGACAATCTATAAATCAGCAAGTTAATTATTAGCAATTCTACCTACGAACACTTTTCACTCCTTAAGTGATTTTTTTTTCCATTTTCATGGCCAGATGTAGAATCTGATGATTAAACCAGTAAAATGGCAGTTGTGGCTGGCCCTTTGAAGTGTATTCTCCAAACTTGGTGAATGCACAGACCTCGCCCTAATTACAAGGCATGTTGCTAGTTTATTGGCTCATTTCCTCTGGTATATTTTATGTCCTCAGGTGGTTTTTCCTAGAGTACTCGTTCAGGGTATCAGGACATGTGCAGAGGACATATTGCTATTACTCATGGAACAGCCACTGGCCAAACTATTATGCTTTGATTTGTGTTACTGTCTGAGTATCAGGATCTATTATGCAATTCTCAATCACGAGTTAATTCTTAAGAAACTGTCATTTGCATTTTGCATTTGTATGCATGTGGTGTGTGTGTGTGTGTGTATATATATATATGCATGGTTGCAATGTGGGGGCACATGGCTGGGCATGAGTGTGGGTGCAATTATTGAGGCAGGGTTTCTTGATGAATCCAGGACTTGCCAAGTCTGAGTAGTCTGACTAGCAAGCTTGCCCTGGGAATGCCCTCTCTAGATTTCAAGTGCTAGGTTTCCAAGCAGCCATCATGCCTGCCTGTCTTTCTTCTTAAGCTCTCGGGATCCAAATCTCTGAACCTCAAACATTTTATCTACTGAGCCATGTCCCCAGTCCCTCATCTGCATTTTTAAATAAGTGAAAGTAAGACTGGACTTTTTTAAAGATTTTATTTTATTTTTCGTATGAATCTTATGTCTGAATGTATGTATGTATGTATGCCACCTAAGTACCTGGTCCCTCCAGTGGTCAGAAGAGGGCATCAGATCATCTGGGGCTGGAATTAGAGTTAGTATGATCCACCATGTGGATGCTGGGAACTGAATCTGGGTCCTCTGCAAGAGCAGCAAGTGCTCTTAAACACTGAGCCATCTCTCCAGCTTTAATGTTTTTTACTGGTTTTGAAACAATGTTTCCCTGCCTAGTCAAGGCTATTCTGGAACTCACTATATAGCCCAGGTTCATTTCAAACTCATGCTTGTCCTGCTTAGGCTTCCAGAGATTCCAGCCCTGGGTCACTGTGCCTGGGTCTAAGGTTATAATCTTCCTACAGAGCTAAACTGCTAAGCTGCACTTGTGATGGAAGATATATCTTTTGTAGTAGGGAAGGAATCCTGATTTTTTTTTACAAGATTTTGATGGCCCCGGTGTTAGCCATTAGCACTTTGGAACATTCTTTGAGTGGCACTTAATCATCAAAATGATAATATGGGACAAATTAATATACCTCAGATTTCTTGGGTTCCCCATTGTGCCTGGTCAGGCATGCGAAAGCAATAAAGCTTTAGAAAGCATTTTTTTCTGAGGAGCTCCGTAAATGTGCAAACACCATGTGAATGGCATCTTCTGGTAATTCTTCTACTCATTAACCCCACATGGTATTTCTGCATGGTATTATTTCCAATCTAGACTAATTGACTTTGACTTGTACATAGAAGATAGGCTTGACCACCCACACCGGAGATGCTGTACTGGTTTCTAATTAGGCGTTTAACATACAACATATTTAAACAAATTTCTATCTTCTTTTGTTTTACTTCATATCTAACCATTGCAAAAATGACTGGAGCTCATTGAAATACCCACACTTCTACTGCAAAATCATTACTGTTTTTCACTTTTTAAAACCTTTCTAGAACTCTCTGATGCTTTCACAATCAACAAAATGTTTTCCGTGAACATTTTCTTTCTAGTTCCTGCTTATCTCTTTACCCCTTCTCCATCACCATGCCTCCTAGCTTTCCCTTCATCCTCCTGATGCTAAAGACATGCTTTTGTCTAGGCTCAAATTTGCCAGCCACCAGTCCACATGATCTTAGTAGCTGTATCCTTCGCATCAGCCATTCTCTCTTCCTGAAACATTTTCCTTCCCCCAGCCTCCTTCCCACTTCGCCAGGCTAGGTTCTGCCAGTCAACAGACTTCATGTTGTTTCCTTCATTTCCTCTAGAAAACCCATCACTCACCCATACTTACCAAATACTTCCTATATATTCCCCTAGCTCCTGAGAACTCCACCGTTTGGTACAGTTCATATACTAGAATACAATTATTGGGGCTGGAGAGATGGCTCAGTGGTTAAGAGCATTGCCTGCTCTTCCAAAGGTCCTGAGTTCAATTCCCAGCAACCACATGGTGGCTCACAACCATCTGTAATGAGGTCTGGTGCCCTCTTCTGGCCTGCAGGCATACACACAGAAAGAATATTGTATACATAGTAGAATACAATTATTGTACTTATCCATTGTTACCACTAGGCTCTAAGTTCTTTGGTCTTTTATAACCTTTGATAGTCTCAGTGTCTAGTACAATTCCTGTTGCATAAGTCCCTAAGTAGCTATTGTTCTCCATCTTATGTTTTGAGACCAGGTCTCTCACTGAACTTGGGAGTTCACCAAATCAGCCAGACTACCTGAGTCAGCTAGCTTCAGAGATCCACCTATCTCTGCCTGCCAGTTCTGGGGTTACTGGTATGCACCACAACTCCTGACATTTTTTATAAAGGTGCTGGGATCCTAACTCAGGTCCTCAGGGTTGCACAGCATGTACTTTACCAACTGCACCATCTTCTCAGACTCTCCTTTTTTGTTTGGTTTGGTTAGTTGGTTTGGGGGTTTGGTATTAGAAAAAGCCTCATATGTCCCAGTGTCTTTGTTAGGGCTGCATTTGGTGTGATGAAATACCATAACCATAAAGTTGAGAAGGAAAGGGTTTATTTGACTTACACCTTCACATTGAAAGACCCCCAAGGTGGGCTGCCTTTCAGTCTGGGGAGACCCTCCCCAAGGAACAGCGAGGCCACACGTGCGGATGCAATCAGCAAGAGGGTTTATTCAGATACACAGGTACCTGGGGCGTAGTCGCTCGGAGGACTAGCGCCCTTCAGGTTGAGGCAGTGGATTTTTTATAGGGTAGGGAAGCAAAAGCGCGGGAACAGAAGCGAGACACATAGTTACAGGGTTCTGATTGGGCAATTCAAATAAGGCTCGGGTTCAAACTGAGTACAATTCTGTGGTTTCCAAGAAATCAGATATGCATGCTGACTTGGCCTATCTAGGGTCCAACTCTTCTTCTGGACCCCAAGTCCCCTGCTGGCAGTCCAGATGGTTGACCATAGATATCTTGCCTAGCTCAACGCCCCTGCCCCTAAGTTGGCCAATGCCCTTATCTCTAAATTGAACTCCCCTGTCCTAGCTTTTAGTTATATTACTCAAAATTTAAGCCTTGTAAAATAGCGTTATTGCTGCTGCTAACTTAATGCTGCTAAGTAGGGGTCTTTCAACATCACTTTTCATCATTGAAAAAAGTCAGGATCGGAACTTAAACAGGGCAGGATCCTGGAAGCAGGAGCTGATGAAGAGGCCATGGTGGGATAATTCTTACTGCCTTGCTTCCCCTGGCTTGCTCAGCCTGCTTTCTTATAGAACCCAGGGTAGCTCGAGGTGACACTACCCACCATGGGTTGGGTCTTTCCCCATCAATCACTAATAAAAAAATGTTTTACAGTTATGGAGGCCTTTTCTTTTTTTTTTTCAAAGATTTATTTATTTATTATGTATACAACATTCTGCCTTGATGTATGCTCGCAGGCCAGAAGAGGGCACCAGATCTCATTACAGATGGTTGTGAGCCCCCGTGTGGTTGCTGGGAATTGAACTCAGGACTGGAGGCCTTTTCTTGATTTAGGTTCCTTCCTCTCAGATGACTCTAGCTTGTATCAAGTTGATGTCATAATACTAGCTAGGACACTCAGGTTGACCTTGAATTCACTAAACTCCTGACCCTCCTGCCTCAACCTCCTGTTGTGAGGTAAAAAATGTGTTATATTTGTTTTTTATTGTTTTAATTGAGCTATATATTTCTCTCCCCTCCCCTCCCATTGTTATATTTCTTTATGCTACATTTGTTTAACAATGTAAAGATGTGTTGCTTTGCCTGCTTAAGGCACCTGATTGATCTAATAAAAAGCTGAATGGCCAATAACTAGGCAGCAAAGGGATAGATGGAGCTGATGGGCAGGCAGAATAAGTAGGAGGAAGAATTTAGGTGATGAGAGGGGAGAGAAGAGAGAATGAAGAAGCAAAAGGGAGACATACCTGGGCCCAGTCAGTCAATCAGTCACCAGCCAGCCAAACATGGAAGAAGCAAGAAAATAGTACATACAGGATGAAAGAAAGGTAAAAAGCCCTGGGGTAGAACACAGATGAAAAGAAACAAGTTAAATTAAGTTATAAGAGCTAGTGGGCCAGGCATGACTCTGGGTCCTCAGAGGAAACAGGCCTGAGCCAGGACATCTGTGGGTCCAGGCATTGGTCTAGGACATCAAAGTGAATAGGCAGGAACCTGGAACCTCTGTGGGTCCAAGCTTGACTCTGGGACCTCTGAGGGAATGAGCAGGTCCTCTGCGGGTCTGGGCACACTCAAGCCTAGGACCTCCAAGGCAGTGAACTGGAGCCAGAAACATTTTCAGGTCCAACTCCAACCCAGGGACTTCTGCAGGAGGGAATCCAGACCGGGGATTTTACAGATACAGGTAAAAGCCAGTAACCTAGGCCACATTTGCCCCAAGGCAAGGAACTCCACCTGGGGCAACAAATTCCACAGGAGTGGAGCTAGCTGAGACAGAAAGGGCCTGAGGAAATAAACCCCACCAGACGCAGAGGCCAGGAGCAAATCCGGTCAGGAAGCCAACCCAGGCCCCGGGACACTGGCAGATCAGTAAGGAGCCGGCGACCTGACTCAGATTCAGCAATCTCCACCAGAACCAGAGTGGGACAGAACCGGCTACCTAGGACAGAGATCAAACAAGATCCACCTGGAGCAGAAGCCAGGAGCCAACCCAGTCCCAGGACACTGGCAGATCAGGATTGAGGCAGTGACCAGATCCAGAGTCAGCCATCTGCACCAGAACAGGTTCAACTCCAAGCCAGGGACTTCTGCAGGAGGGGATCCAGACCAAGATTTACAGAACAGGGCAAAGCTGGCAACCAAGGCCAAACAAAGTAGGCCTGAAACAGCAAACTCCAAGGGAGCACAGCAAAACACAGGAGTGCTGAGCTATCTCCAGGAACACAGTGTAACCAACTTTAACTAGAACTGTGACACCGACTGTACCATGAGGAACAACCATCTGAGCTTTGGATTCACTGGCACCTAGAAGATTATTCAATAGAATCTCAGACAGCCCCAACCACACCTAATATTGTTTTTTCAAAAATGTTGCAAGATCCCCGTGGCAGTAGGCAGCAGAAATGCTGTAGGTCCCAAATGGTGGTAGCGGGCCATGTGGTGGCAGGCAATGGGCTCTGGGAGCAGCCAGTCCCAGGCAGAGATGCCTGCCAGTCCCAGAGCCGTGGCCTGAGCGGTGGTGGCAGGCCATATGGCCGCAGACAGCGGGCCCTGGGAGCAGCCAGTCCCAGGCAGAGAAGGCTGCTGATCTCAGAGCAGTGGTAGCGGGCCATGTGGCAGCAGGCAGTGGGCCCCAGGCAGAGACGGCTACTGGTCCCTGAGCAATGACTGGTCACAGGCAGGGAGACACATGGCAGGCGGGCAGAAGACAGAAACATGGATAGACACGACATGCAGGGTGAGGTTGAATGTTTATTCAGGGGGTTATGGAGGAGGAAGGGTGAAGGGAGGACAGAGAGAGAAGGAGAGGGAGAGAGAGAGAGAGAGGAGAACGAGACAGAGAAGGGGGGAAGCAGAGAAGTGGGGAGAGAGGCAGAAGCAAAGCTGCCTCTCTGAGAGGAAGATGGAAAAGAGAGCGAGCTCGGGCTGGAAGCTGAAGATCAGCCTGCCTCAGCAGATGGGGGAGGGAGTGGGCGTGGCTTGTCTCTTAAAGGGACCAAAACCATAACAACACCTATTAGAGGAAAAGATGAATAGAAAAGGTAAGATCACATGCTGCACCACAAAGAGCAACACAACACCAAAAAAACCTAAAAACCCTACAACATCAAGACCTGAACAACCAAATATGGATGAACCAGAAGAAAATGACCTAAAAAATAACTTCAAGAGAATGTTTGAAATTCTTAAAGATGAAATGAAAAATTCCCTTTAAAAAATGAGGAAAAGAGAAACAGAAAATTGAAAGATATCAGGAATTGACTTAAAGAAAACCAAGAAAAAGAAATCAAACAAAAACAAGAAACTATTCAGAACTTGAAAACTGAAATACAAACAATAAAAAAAAACCACAAGCCGAAGCAATTATAGAAACAGCAGCCGGGCGGTGGTGGTGCACGCCTTTAATCCCAGCACTCGGGAGGCAGAGGCAGGCGGATCTCTGTGAGTTCGAGGCCAGCCTGGTCTACAAGAGCTAGTTCCAGGACAGGAACCAAAAGCTACAGAGAAACCCTGTCTCGAAAAATCAAAAAAAAAAAAAAAAGAAACAGCAATCATGAAAAAATCATAAGGAACCACAGACACAGCATGAACAGCAGAATACAAGAGATGGAAGAGAGACTCTCAAGTGCTGAAGATACAATAGAGGAAATAGACTCATCAGTTAAAGAAAACATTAAATCTCACAAAAGCTTAACCCAAAATATCCAGGAAATATGGAACACCATGAAAAGGTCAAATCTTAGAATAATAGGTTTAGAAGAAGGAAAAGTTCAACTCAAAGGCACAGAAATTTTATTTAACAAAATCATAGAAGAAAACTTTCCCTACCTAAAGAAAGATATGCCTTGAAGATACAAGACGCTTACAGAACACCCAATAGACTAGATCCAAAATTTAAAAAGTCCTCTCGCCACATAATAATCAAAACACTAAATATACAGAGTAAAGAAAGAATATTCAGAGCTGCAAAGGAAAAAGGCCAAGTAACATATAAAGGTAGACCTATCAGAATTACAATTGGGAGTGCAAGCTGATGCAACCCCTTTGGATGTCAGTATGGCCATTTCTCAGAAAATTAGTAAACAACCTTCTTCAAGATCCAGCAACACCACTTTTGAGTATATATCAAAAGGATGCTTAATCATACCACAAGGGCATGTGCTCAACTATGTTCATAGCAGCATTATTTGTCATAGCCAGAACCTGGAAACAACCTAAATGTCCCTCACCTGAAGAATGGATAAAGAAAATGTGGTCCATTTACGCAATGGAGTATTACACAGTGAAAAAAATAATAACATCTTTAAATTTGTGGGCAAATGGATGGATCTAGAAAACAGCATACTGAGTGAGATAACCCAGACCCAGAAAGACAAACATCATATGTACTCACTCATAAGTGGCTTTTAGACATAAAGCAAAGGTAAACCAGACTAAAAATCACAATCCCAGAGAACCTAGACAACAAGAGGACCCTAAGAGAGGCAAATATAGATCTAATATACATGGGAAGTAGGAAAAGACAAGATCTCCTGAGTAAATTGGGAGTATGGGGATCATAGGAGAGGGCAGAAGGGGAGGGGGAGGAAGAAGGAAGCGTAGTAAAATATATAGCTCAATAAAATCAATTAAAAAAAGGAAAAAAGAAATAACTTCCTTTTGGGGTGAGGAAAATGTCTTAGAATTAGTTACTAGGTGGTATGTGCACAATATAATGAGAATACCAAAACTCACTGACTGGAAACATGTACATTAACATGTCAATCTTGTATTTTATGAGTCATATCTCAATTTTTTAAATGCTAAAATCAAAACTTTTTCATAACATCATGTATGGAGTAACAGCTTTTTATGTTCAGTAACCGTTTGTGTTCGGTGTTCTACAGTGTCTTCCTTGCCCATTAATAGGTAAGTTGTGGGTCAAGAGCAAGGTACCGCCGGGCGGTGGTGGCGCACGCCTTTAATCCCAGCACAAGGGAGGCAGAGGCAGGTGGATCTCTGTGAGTTCGAGACCAGCCTGGTCTACAAGAGCTAGTTCCAGGACAGGCTCCAAAACCACAGAGAAACCCTGTCTCAAAAAAACAAAAAAAAAAAGAGCAAGGTACCTACCCCTCGTAGAATCGTTAAGAAGATATGGACTTGGTTATGACATATAGTTGCAATATTTCTCAGTCAAAGGTCTTTCTCAGGTCTGTGGAGGCAGCGATGGAGCACTAGCCTAGTGTTCACTCCACTTAACTAGACATGTGTCCAGTACTGAGCACTGGCAACGGCCCTTTCTCAAAGCATTTGAATGGTAGCTACCAGGCTGCTCTATACTCTAGTGCATCTGTTTGCCATAGGCTGTGAACTAAAAATCAAAGGCTGGCTCTTTCTTGTCCTCTACTCCAGCCGTGTGGCCAAGTAAGAGCCTGAAGCACAGAAAAACCTCAACAACTTGAGTAATAACTTTAAAGTAATGGTACTTAATAGAAGACACTTTTGCCTTGTGGGGGATTTTTTTTTTTGGCAAAGTCATTTTTGTTTTTAAGACAGCATTTTGCTCTATGACTCTAGCCAGTTTGGAACTTGCTGTGTATCTCTTTCTGGTCTATGATTCCCTTGTCTCTCATTACAGACTATTATGGGTGTTATAGAATTGCTAGTATTACAGGTGTACATCACCACACTCATTTAAGCTGGAGGTGTTTTTTTGAGTGTCACAACTTTGGGGATATGTGCTATTGACAACTATAGACAGCAACTGTAGATGCTACTAAATATCTTAGAATGCCCAAAATAGTCACCTCACACACACACACACACACACACACACACAAAATCATCCAGCCTTCAGTATCAGTCTTATAGAGGTGCAGAGAAACTTGCTCTAAGTAGCTGGATTATGCGTTCCTATTAAAAATAAAAAGGTGGGGATCTGGAAAGATGGTTCTGCATTTAAGAGCATTGGCTGCTCTTCCAGAGGACCTAGGTTCAATTCCCAGCACCCGCGTGGAAGCTCACAACTGTGTACAACTCCAGTTCCAGGACAGTCAGCCCCTCACACAAAAATACATGCAGGCATAACACCAAAGCACATAAAAGAAAAACTTTTTAAATGGAAGAAAAGTTGTCTTGCAAAACTTTATTTTCTCTCACATTTTGTGCTCTTGGTGAATGAGATGTCCCAAACTCTACCTTTTTATCTCTGATAAAGTTTGTAGGAAAAGCAGATCATGAGAGAAATGGGCAAGCTCGTTTAACTGCCTGGCTTGGACTAAGATCCTCCAAACTAGCATGTATTCAATCTTGTACCTGGTAAAATGTGCATTGCTTATCTGTTAAAGAGCTCAAGAAATGGTTTGACACTTGTATTTCATATGCATGAGGAATATCAAATGTAGCCCTCCATAAATTGTATGACTTTTCTTCTATCCTGGTATCGGTCCTGCCTAAGCCCAAGACATCAAGTAGGTAAACAGGCAAGGAACTTCTTACCTGAGAGTGTCATGTAGGGCTCTTCTTGGGAGGCAGGAACTCACTTTTCAGATCAGGGGTCAGCAAGCTATAACTCACAAACCAAGGTGACCCCGTTTTTACACAACATATGAGCCAAAACCAGTTTTAACATTTCCAAATGGCTGATGGTGGGATAGAAGTATACTATGTTTAGGGATGTGGATATAATTCCCTCGACCCTCAGGAAGCGCAGAGTTGAATCCTCAGCAACAGAGAAACCAAAACCAGAAATGGTGTTGCACACAGGTAACCTCAGTAGTAGGAAGGAGGAAGCAGGAAGATCAGAAGTTCAAAGTCAACATTGGTCACGCCGCAAGTTCAGGGCCAGTCTTGACTACAAAAGACACTTGGCTGACTTAGCCAGCTTCCCAAACCCAGAAATAAAGTATATTGGAACAATCACACCCATCTGTTTGCTATTGCCTATGGCTGCTTTTGGACATAGACAGAAACCTACAGCCTGCAAAGCCTGAAATATTTTCCTCAAGTCCCTTTGAGAAAATATTTGCTGGTTCTTGCTCAATAGTTAAGGGTTTAACAAAATGTGTTTCCAAGAGGCTGTTATGAAGCACAGTAAGTTTAAATCCGCAGCACCTGGCTCTGCTTGGGGACATGCCTCCACTGTATGCTGTTGGAGTTCCCTCCTCTGTAACCTGAGATGACTTAGCAGAATGGTCTCCCACAGTCCGTAGTGTATGGCGATTCCAGACCGTTCAATGACTCCCAGGTGGCCCAAGAAGTAAAAGTACAGAGCTGTTGTCTGAGCCAAAGCCACTTAGCCAGTGAGTCACTGACACAAATCAGAACTGTGAAGCCACTGCGCCCAGTCAAAGCAGATTGGAGAAGTGGCATCCTACCAGTTTCAAAAATGTCCATTTTTGGTCACTTTCATGCACTCTACATTTATAGATTCTGTAACCAATTTCTTTAATCCTAGGCAAAAAGGAAATGGCCAAAAACTAGAGGGAAGCTGGCAAGGGATAGAAGACAGGCTGCCAACTCCCAAATTCAGATTCTTTGTCCCCTGCAAAATCTAGCACTTCCCTCAGGTCTGTGGAAATCACACAGATACTTAACGTCTTTCCTGCTGCTCCTGCAGCAAGGAAGAGTCTCTGTGGCTATCTCTGTTCAATCGATACTAACATGTGCTTCTTTATCCACAGTCCAAGGGATTATGGGTTGCCAGCACTGGCACGCCAGTCTGGGGTCTGTCGCTATGGAACTAAGATGGCCTGCTGCTATGGCTGGAAAAGAAACAGCAAGGGAGTATGTGAAGGTAATTTTTGTGAAAATTCAGACCACCCTGTGATTGGGTCAGTTTTCAATCTGTGACATTAATACCAAATTATTATCAAGGTCCCATCTAGAATGGTTGACATTATCATGCTAGATGGGAGTTATTTTAGGAGACTCCTGTCCATCATTATTTCTGCTACTCTCTGAGTAAGTGTAACTGGGGTTTGGTTTGGCTTTAGTTTGATTTAATCTGTAGAAACTGAGATGGTCAAAACCATACCAATTAACTCCTTCTAATTATAGTTTTTCCAAATGAATTCTAGTGAAATACACATTTTAATTAATTAGTCTTAGTCTAATAGCCAAGTAATATGCCACTCCCATTTTAAAATTCCTTAAGAGCAGTTTCTAAAGGCAAGAAATGCAGGCACAGGCATGGTTGCAAACGTGTTGGTTTTTTTGTATTATTTTGTGCAGATTGCAGACTAAGGCATGATTTCTCAGATTCTGTGTTAGAAGCTTATATGAGAGACCTATAATAATTTCCAGAGGATTTCTGAGAGCTGAGATCAACACAGATTTCTGTCTTGTGTTGATTTTTATGTGGATTTCTGAAGTGACCAATATTTCTGATAGAGAACCATCAAACCTGTGTTTCTCCAAGGCAGTTGGTTACATTATCTGGGATAGACTTCATTACCTTATGGTAGAATTCTGATCTCAAATGTCTGATCATGAGTATATTGTCTGTTAAATGGGGTAATAACTTGTCTGAATGTTCCATAAGTGCATTAAAATGCTAGCTATTTTAGAAGTAATCACATTATCACCTCATAGGCCTGTCTCTGATCCAATCCCCTCTATTCCAACTGGTCCCAAATAGCTAGATTAATAGCTGCTGGGGTGGTATAAGTCATTATTTTTCAGTAGAGTGAGCACTGGTAAGCTTCCTGTGCCCCAGTTAATATTCCCATAACTACCCATGTCTATGAAAACACCCTAATTAAACTCAGTAGGTCAGTCTTAATCACTATTCTATTTCTGCAAATGACACCATGGCCAATACAATGCTTATAAAAGAAAAGCATTGAACTGGGGATGGCTTACAGTTTCAGAGGTTTAAGTCCTTATCATGGTGGAACATGAGGGCATGCAAGTAGTCATGGTATTGAAGGAGCTAAGGGTTCTACATCTGGATCCAAAAGCAGCAAGAAGAGAGACACTGGGCCAGGCTTGGACTTTTGAAACCTCACAGTTCATCCCTAGTGACACACCTGCTCCGACAAGGCCATACCTATCCCAGTAAGGCCACACCTCCTAGTCCTTCTGGAGTAGTGCCACTCCCTAAGGAGCAAACATTCAAATATGTGAGCCTGTGGGGGCCACCCTTGTTCAAATCACCACAGGGTCTAAAAAGGCAAAAGACATGGCAGTAGAAGGAAGACCCTTGGGGGAGAAGAAGGGGTTCAGTGGGAGTGGGAAGAAGACAAGAGGAGGTGTAATGGAAGCTTGCTATGATCAAAATCCATTGTATACATGTTTAAAATTGTCAAAGAATGCATACAAGATTTTGAACTATATAGACTGATTCTAGAGGAGGACAGAACTTGATAATATCTGAAATCTATGAAACAACAGAAGACATGGGTACTGTTTCCACACATTCCCTGTTATTCAAAACTTTCAGCCATCAGGGCTTCTTCATAATGGAATAGCCAGAGTGCTGAGATGCTAAGGGAAGAATGAAAACCATCATTGTCCATCCAGTTAGAGGAAGTTAAAGCATTGGGCCCTGTGTCAATTAAAAGGGCAGACAGATGTAGCTCAGCTGCTAAAATGCTTGCTTAGCATGCTTCAGTCCTCAGCCTGATTTAATGTATTATGATCAAAGATATCATACACTAGACTGATGTGGGTGAACTTGGAGAAGGTAGTGAAGTTAATTAAGGCTCTGGTTCCTCCCCTGGAATGTGGAGAGGGTAATATCCCCCAGAAGGTGCAGAGTCGAGGCACTAAAGCATGTACTAACTGCTTGTCACACAGAAAAAAAAATGCAATAGTTCGTGTCACACTTCTGTCCTTCAAAGCACCAGGTGATAGGAGTATTAAACATAGATTTGTTCTTTACCCAGAAACGGCATAAAACATTCTTCTTTGAAGGCAGTCATGTGGAAAGAGGTAAAAGTCACCTGAGACATGTGACTTGTAATTCTTTACACTCTCACGAACCTCAACACTTATTGCCATAAAACTCGATCAGACCCAGCATACCCCTGGCAAGTAAAGGAGAGTGAAACCTGGCTTTGTGCAAGGGATGTTCTTCAATTGGATCAGAGTAGTCTGGCCACAGTATACCCAGCCAATCACCATCTTATATATCACAAGCACGGAGGAATGTGAAGCAAAAGGCTAAGACCCGGTGGGAGAGTTGAAGAAAAATGTTCAGTATGTGGATGTGGCAAGCTGAAGATGGTTTCCAGAGTTTCATGTAACCCAGGCTGACCTCAAACTCTTTCCATAGTTGAAGACGATCTTGAACTCCTGATCCTTCTGTTTGAGTGCTAGGATTACAGCCACACACCACCATACCCAGTTTGTGGAGTGCGAGGGATCAAATTCAAGGCTTTCTGAGTTCTAGGCAAGTGCTGTACTAACAGAGCTCCATCCCCACCCCAGCACTTCCCTTCTTGTTGGTAAGGTCATATGTTCCTAGAAGCACAAAATAACAGGGATAGTTATTTCCCTCTTCCTAGGTTCCTTATCCCTAACACACACACACACACACACACACACACACACACACACACACACACAAACACCACCACCACCATCACCAACAACAACAACAACAACAATAACCTGCCCCAACAAGCACTACCAGACCCTGGCTGGGAGTTCCCAGTCCACACACACCTTCTCTTCCATTTACTGTTGACTCTTTGTTTCTCTCAATTACCTGCACCCATGCACACTAGAGCCCACCCACCCCCAGCCTTTGGCCTCTGCCCCTGTCTAAATCTTCTGTCAGTGGTGGAGTCTGATCAAGTCTGCATCATGAACCTGAAAATATATGTCACTCTAGTGACCTGGAATGAAGTGCTGGCCAAGGACACATTCCAGCTGAAAAACTGCAAATGGAGGAGTGGGGGAAGGAGAACTGAGTAGGAGAGTTTGTCTTTGTGCAAAGTGTGCCTCAGCCTCTGGCTGTTTTAGACACAAACTGCATTTCCCTTTGGTGGATTGGCTGTTCTGGTCACAGATCCAAAGCGACTATAAATTGAAAACATCTTTCTGAAGCTCCAACCTTAAAGCAAGGCTATAGCTCACTATTTCTCCTGTGTGCTATCTGGCATTCATTCTGGGCTTTCCTGTCTGGATCACATCGGAAATGAGCTTCCAGGGAGCAATCACATGTCTTTGGGCCTTAAAAAACAATTGAAGATTTATTTTTTCTAACACCTGAACCTAAAGCTGCATCGCCAAATCCATGTTTATAACATAGGAGACACTGAAAATTAAATTCCATCTCTTTAGTCTCTAGAAGTGGAAAAATTTTGCTGGGCGAGCTTTTTTCCTCTCCTTATCTTCTTAGTTATGACTTGTTCAAGACCAAAATGTTTCCCTGCTATAATTTCTATGTCTATTGCTTTATTCACTATTGAAAAAAATATGTGTTCTGGGCACACATCTCTAATCCCAGGACTAAAGAAGGAGAAGTAGAAGGATCATGAGTTCAAGGCTACAAAGAGAAACCCTGTCTCAAAACAAAAACAAAACAAGGGCTAGGACTGTAGCTCAGTGGTAGACCATTTGACTAACATACACAAGACTCCAGGTTCTACCCCTAGGACTGCAGTATAGCTGCATATTTTTATATATAGGATACATTTGTGTGGGGCATATATTTGCATGTGACGCATCTATTTTCCCATATGTAGCATAGTCACAAATGATATAAAATGCTTCAGGAGAAAAATGAATTTTAAGTGATTGCCCAAAGACATTGAGAACACAGCAATAGACAGAAGTTCTCACGCTCATTTTGCTCATCTCCTTCCCATGAGCCTGATTCAAACTTGCCATCATCTTTGATCATTTTTTCCTTACCCCCAACTCAGCTACAACATTCTGGCTCTCTCGTTTTAGCCTACCATTTTGTTCACTGAAGAAAGACTTAGCGAATGCCTACTTTGTAAGTTCACAACAGGAAAACAAATCCTGCCTGGGTTAGGCTTCTATAACTGCCATCCTCGCTATGCTCTGAGTGCCCATCAGAGTGAGCTATTCAGATTTAATGATAACAAACGACACTAAAACTGTCTTGGTCATCCCAAAGAAAACTAAGTAGTGCTGGGGCCCATAGCTCAGACAGTAAAGTGCTTGTCACAAAGACATGAGCAGCTAAGTTCGATCCGCAGAGCCCATGTTGATAGATAGATAGATAGATAGATAGATAGATAGATAGATAGATAGATAGATAGATAGATAGATAGATAGATAGATAGATCGATCGATCCAGGTAGAGTTGTGCATGTTTGCAATCCTGGCACTGTAGAGGCAGACTCAGCTGAATCCCTGAGACTCCCTGGACAGCCAGTCTAACTTAGTATGTGGTCCTGAAGGCCACTGAGAGGCTCAGTCTCAAGAAACAAGTTTTGGGTGGCAGCAAGATGACTCAATGGGTAAAGGTGCTTGCCACAAGGTCTGAAAACTTGAGTCTGGTCCCCAGGACCCACATAGTAGAAGAAAAGTACCAACTTCTGCAAGTTGTTCTCTGACCGCTCCCCTGCGTATATCATGGCACATGCATTCCTTGGCACCCAAATACAACAAATAAATAAATATTTTTGAAACAAGTAGATGCCAACTGAAGACACAAAAGGTTGTCATCTAGCTTTCACATTAAAGTACATATATGTATACTCACATCCACACATATGTGAACATAGACACATACACACACAAAGAAAGAAAAATAGAGAAATACTTAAGAAATGGGAAGAGACAATGACAAGAAATGGAGGGACCTTGGAACTTGCCCATGTTACTCTGATGTGTCTTTCTCTCAAATACTCTTTTTTCTTTATTATTATTTTGGGTTGACATTCAGAAATGGTTGGCTGTGTGGTCTGGGGGTAGGGGAGACGTGGCCATACTAAGTAAATGAGTACAATATCTTTACATATGCTGAATAGTGGGTGTGAGGGCTTGTTTTCTTCAAAAGGAAATCCCTGCCCAGTGTCAGAAAGGTCAAAGCAGAGTAGAGAGGAAAACAGGTTCTCAGTCCATTCCCAAAGACTTCTCTACCATGTAGGAGGCAACCTGCCTGTGCACATTATCACTGCGTCAACTATTTTCAGGATCTCTTTTCCTTTTACAGCTGTGTGTGAGCCCAGATGCAAATTCGGTGAGTGTGTGGGACTGAATAAATGTAGATGCTTTCCAGGGTACACCGGGAAGACCTGCAGTCAAGGTCAGTATGACACCAGGATCCTGGGACAAATTCCATTACACTGGGTTCAGGGAGGAAAGATGGTATAGAATTTCTTACAGGATGGTAGTCAAATCTTGAACATAACAGGGTTTAAGGACAAGAGTTTTCAGCTATCTCTCCTTAATTAAGTGTGAAACTTCCGATTTTTTTCAAAATATGCAATAAAAGGCTATAATCAGAGTCTACCCTTTTATTTCCCAGTCACCCAGACCCAATTAATCACACAAAAACTATATTAATTGCAACATTGCTTGGCCAATGGCTCAAGTATTCCTAGCTCACTCTTATGTCTTAAATTAACCCATTTATAATTAATCTGTATATCACCATGGGGCTGTGGTATACCTCATTTTCTCCATGTCTTGTTTCCTCGGTGGTTGGCTGGTGTCTTTCTCCTCTACTTCAGCAGTCTGACTCTGCCTACTATATATATATATATATATATATATATATATATATATATATATATATATATATGTTTGGATTTCCTGTCTGGCTTTACTTTGCTAAGCCATTGGCCAAAGCAGCTTCTTTATTAATCAATGGTAATAAAAGACGAGATCCCACATCAAAGGGCCTTGTTTAAAATAACTATTATTTTAAAATTATCTAAGTAATATACATTCTTTATTAAAAACAACAATGCATACGACTATAAAAATAAAAAAGGATGGGCCAGTGATGTAACTTAGTTGGTAGAGTATCTGCCCAGCATGTACAAAGACCTGGGTTTAATCCCCAGCACTGCATAAAAACCAGGCATGGTGATGCACATCTGTAACCCTTAGCACTTGAGAGGTGGAGTCAGGATGCTCAGAAAAGTTCAAGGTCATCTTCAGCTGCACATCAATTTCTAGACCAGACTGGCATCTATGAGACCCATTTGAGGAGGTGGGACAGAGAGAGGCTCAACCCCAAACCCTTATTAGAACCAAAGTTAACAGTTTGCTCTCCATCTTCAGAGGCTTTTTCCAGGACCCTCCAAGCATCAGTATTTCTCCTGGGCACCCTTACCTGCCAGCATGCACAGTGCTCAAACTTCTTAACGTCATTATCCCAGTTCTTAGGGTGAAGATATTTGGCATTCAGGAAGCAAATGCTTTCTTACCATCACCATTTACACTGTCTCCAAACAATGCATAAAACGTTTTACTCCTATCCACTCGCTGCCATTCAGTATGGAGTGATTGCTTTTGTGAGATATGTATCTAAAAATGGAACTGGGGAATTGTGTGCATATTTTTATCCCAGCTTATACATTTCTGAGAGGGTTTGATTTTGTTTTTGAGGAAGTGTCTTACTATGTACCTCTAGCCATCCTAAATGTCACTTTGTAAAGCATGATGACCTTAAACTCACAGAGATCTGCCAGCTTCTGCCTCCTGGGTGCTGGGATTAAAGGTATGTGACACCACATTGATCTGTTTTGCTTTGAAACAGATTTGCTTGCTATATAGCCTAAGATGAATCTTGAACTCCTGATCCTACTGCTACCATCTCCCAGGTGTTTGGAGTATATGTATGGGCTACCATGCCCAGTGTATACAATGCTGGCGATGGAATTCAAGACTTTGTACACGCTAGGCAAGCACTTTACCTACAGCCCAGCAACAGATATATCTCAAAAGTTAATTTATGATATTTGTCTTAATCTATTTATCTGATGCTAATTAAGGATTTATTTACTATCTAGAACATTGGCCAGGTATGGGCACATGACTATAATCCCAGCACACGGGAGGCAGAAGAGCTCAGGAGTTTGAAGCCAGTCTCCGTTATGTGCTCAAGAACAGGCTGGGCTATCTGAGACCCTGTCTCAAACAAACAAGAAAAGTCTCGAACAAAAGTTCTGTCTTGTAGAGAGAGCTGTTAGGTCATTTATAAGGTCCACTCTCATTTACCTTTTACATAAGCAATAACTGTATTATAGTATGTTTATGCAGTAAAGTTGTATGGGACGTATGCATGCTAAGACATACTAGTTATCTAAAAGTCAAACTTAACTGATAGTCCTATATTTTTAGTTGCCAAACTCAGGAACCATACCCAAGGGACAGCATTGTTGAAAGCCATTTAGAAGAGGTGCTGTTGGCTGGCATCTACTGGCTACACATCTGTCTTAGTTAAGGTTTCTATTGCTATGAAGAAACACCACGACCACACAGTCTTATAAAGGAAAACATTTCATTAGGGCTAGCTTACTGTTTCAGAGGTTTAGTCCATTATCATCATGGTGGGAAGCATGATGGCATGCAAGCAGGCACGGTGCTGGAGAGGTAGCTGAGAGTTCTACATCTAGATCTGCAGGCAGCAGGAGGAGAGAAACCCCAAAGCCCACTCCCAGTGACACACTTCCTCCAACAAAGACACACCTCCTAATAGTGCCACTTCCTAATGGCCAAGCAGTCACATATATGAGCCTATGGGGGGCCATTCCTATTCAAACCACCACAGCACTCTACAGTGCCCAGAAATGCCCTGTACCAACAAAAATAGCTTGGTCCAAATGGCAATAAATGTTGATGCTGCAAGACTGTGGGAATTATAGTGAACAAAGTCCACCCCCCAATGCTGGAGCTCAGTTAGGGAAGGGGTTGCTAGTAGTATCTATTGAACAAATCCCATCCCTTCACCTAAATACCCCAAAGTACAGATCAGCCCCACATAAAGGAATGATCTGGACTCAGATGTCAAGAGAGGTTCAGCCACCCTTACAGAAAGAGAGCCTCAACAAAGTGCCCCTCGCCCTGAGATAAGGTCAAGCACAAACAGCAAATCACATTTAACTGTTCTCGTGAGAAACTTCCAGAGGGCCAGAGAGAAGGCTCAGCAGTTAAGAGTTCAGATCCAAATGCCACATACAAAAAGAGCTGGGTGTGATGAGAAAGAACTGTAATCTCAGGCACGCTGGCTGGCCAACCTAGCCTAATAGCTGAACTCTCTCTTCTTGTCTTCAAAGCCTGGGAATGGCAGCTGGCCTCCTGATTCATACTCATGAACCCAAAGCCGCACACACAGCAAACACTGAGAATCACAGGTTCATTGGCAAAATCTCATATTAGACATATTAGATCTCTCTTACCAGGTGCTTGTTTTTTTCCATAGATCGCTTCTGGAACCCTTTGCACTAGAAGACCTATTTCTCATGTTAGTTCTCAAGTTCCAGTAAAATATCAACATTGAGAGAGTGGTCCAGTTGGCTCAAGTTTTAGGGTTTTCTCTCTTCCCCTGACAGTCCCCCTGCCCCATGGCAACGTGATCAAAAACAACTCATAGCAACGGGCCTCAGGCCTCAACTAATGTGTTTCCCAAAAATCCTCTTTCTAGGACATGAGTGAGTCACTGAGGGCTTGAAGCCAAATGATGGGATACACTGGGTTTTCCATTATGTCCAGTCAACGTATTTCAATTCCCCTATTAAAAGAGGGTGGAGTTGGGGGCCAGTGAGATGATATAGGCACATGAACACACGCACACCTGCATGCACACACTTTTGCAAAATAAAATAAACAAAAGTTTTAAAAAAGCCAATACGGTGATTGGACTGTGTAAGGGAGGTGGTAGGGTCGAGGGGACAAGCAATAGAGAAGGAAGCTTCTTCAGGTGATAGAAAACCTGCATCCACGGGGCGGGGTGGGGGGGTTGGGGGGAGGTGAGGGGAAGGTGGGGGAGCGAGAGGAGGGGAAGGAGAGTGGGAACTGGAATTGGTATGTAAAATTTTTAAAGACTGTTTTAAAAACAGAAAAGAAAAAGAAAATCTGCATCCACAGAACTTTCCAAAGGCAGGAAGAGCCTTTGATTCACTTTTCAAGGGCGCATTCTGCTTGCTGCCTTTCAGAACTGTCTTCTCTTCTGTGGAATTTGCTGCTGTTCCCCTCTCTGTCTCTTCCTTATGGGAGTTATGCTATGAGTCCTCCTCCACAATCAGATTGCCAAAGATAACATAGATCCTTTCATCACAATGTCTTCCAACAGTTTTTTCTCCTGTACCTTTTTTTTTCCTATTTGAGACAGGGTCTCAAGTATCCCAGGATGACCTTGAACTCCTGATCTTCCCCCACCACCCCACCTCCACATCCACCTCCTGAGTACTGAGATTACAGGCACCACCGTGCCTGGATTTTGTAGCACTAGGTATTGAACTCAGGGTTTTGTGGATGCTAGGTGAGCATGCTTCTAACTGAGCTACACCCCAGCCCACCTCCTTAATCATGTTCTTATTTTAAAAGAAATGTTATTTATTCTTTTTTTAAAAATGTTATTTATTGTTAGTCTTTAATTTTTTTTAACGAAATATACTAAGAAGCACAGGAAAAAGACATCTTTGAACAAACTGATTAGCCACAAGCATGGCTAGCATTGAGAGCGTTCACCCCGGGCTTCTGTCCCCTACACATTTCTGTTGGTTGTTGATTCATCTACAATTGAGATCATGTACATGTAGCTCTGTAAACACCCCGTGTGCACCTTCACATGCAATTAAATATGCTGCAACCTCACTACCAACTTCCTGTCAGGGTTTCTCTAGAATGATATGAGCTATGACGCCGGGTGTAAGTCACAGCAATGCTCCCTGGCATGCGCTGTTTAGGAAGTTGTACAAACAGAAATATTCAAATTTGATGTTTCTAACTCTTTAAGTAGCATCATATAGAAGTGTACATGTATTAGAAATGTCTAACTTGGGCCAGTGAGACGGTTCATCGGGTAAAAAGCACTTGCTGTACAAGCCTGATAACCTGAGTTTGATTCCTGGGACCTACATCAGAAGGAGAAAACTGACACTTGATAGCTTTCCTCTGACCATGTGCCCACACTCTCACATACATATCACACACACATACACACACACTAAATGTTTTAATAAAAAATATATGTGATAAATTGCCACAATACCTTTCTAATTGAAACCCAGATTAAAAACAAAACAAAACCAGAAACTCAACAGTCCCTGCCTCTGACATATCTAAGTATTTCTTCCATCAACAAGAAAAGCATAGCCGTGGATGATGGTGGGTGGCTTTTGCCTGTGATCCTTAGCACTGGAGGGGATGAAGCATGAAGGCTGCCTCAAGTTCAAGGCCAGCCTGGGCTATCATGTGATGACAGGTAGATAGATAGATAGATAGATAGATAGATAGATAGATAGATAGATAGATAGGTAGATAGATAGATAGATAGATAGATAGATAGATAGATAGATAGATAGATAGACAGACAGAGAGAGAGAGACAGGTAGGATAGATGGATGATGCATGGATGGATAGATAGATAGACAGACAGATAGATAGAGAAAAGCATATCTTGACTTTACTTCCTCTATCACAGTAGAATGGTGATACTCAGCTTATTCTACTCAATTTCTGTTTGTGAAAATCTTCTTTTGTTGCCTATAGTTGTAGTTTCTTCTATTTAACTGCTTACGACATACTCATCATATATCTATCCTGTTGAGGTGTATTTGAATCACTCCAACTATACATACGCTAGTATGAACTATACATAGGCTAGTGTGTTTTCTTGGTGTGAAAGGACAGCAGGCATTTCTATTAGGAACATGTCTAGGACTGCAACTGCTAGCTACTAGGTAGGTCTCTTTCTAACTTGAAGTTTTCCAAAGTGCCTGTAATACTTTCCATTCCCTCCAATGGTGAATGATTGCCCTATTTGCTCCACATCCTCACCAATCTTTCCAAGTGGAAAGACGTTTGACAGTTTGAAAGGATAGAAGCAGGGAGCCTGTGTCCTTCTGAAAATCGGCATCCAGTCTCTCGCACATGGATGATTTCTGACTCTTGTTAACTTTCCTCCCTTTTCTGACTGGCCCTGCAGATGTGAATGAGTGTGCAGTCAAACCCCGGCCATGCCAGCACAGGTGCGTGAACACGCACGGCAGCTACAAATGCTTTTGCCTCAGTGGCCACATGCTTCTACCTGACGCCACATGTGCACGTAAGTTTCAGCAGCCACTCAAAGCGAAAAGCTTGCCTTTTGGTAGTCGGTGTGTGGGAAAGGACTTACTTGGGCACCTTTTAAAAAACATATTTAGGGTTATCCTGGTGTAGTGGTGCACACTTTTAATCCCAGCATCCGAGAGGAAGGGGCAAGCAGAGCTCTGTGAGTTTGAAGCCAGTCTCATCTACCCAGTGAGTTCCAGGCCAGACAGGACTCCATAGTGAAACATTTCTCAAAAACAATATGTCTACAGTTGAGGATATGGCGCAGTTGGTAGAAGCCTGCCTGGCGTGTAAAAATCCTTGGGTTTGATCCCGAGCCCCACACAAACATGGCATGCCAGTGCATGCCTGTGATCACAACATTCAGGTGGAGGCGGGAGAATAAGAAATTAGTTCAGAGTCAAACTGAGTTACAAGTCAAGTTTGAAGTCAACGTGGGCATACATGAGATTCTGCCTCCAAAAAATAATGGTCATGAACATCACCATTAGCAGCCACCCCCATTGCCCTTAGCAGCTACAAATCTACCTCCTCTGTCTCTGTGGACTTGTTTCTTCTAGATACTCATTTTATAAATGAAAAATACAGACTCAAGGGGGTGGGGGAAATCAATTACATAGCTCTGTGTGTAGAGACGAGTTGGATTTCACCATGAAACTAGATGTAGTGAGCAAAGGGAGGTGATAAATGTCTGCATCATCCCAGGCCATCAATCCTTCCCACCAGCTACTTTTCTCACGCCCGTACTCCCTGAGATTAGAGTGTCTCGTTGGAAGTGCATTCTGACCCACATTCCTGAGAAGAAAAGCTTTTCTGTGATAGAGACCCGGGTTCCGTGGGAGGGTGGGAGTCTCCATCCATTCATTTCTTGAGAGAAGAGGCTTTTTAAGTGTCACATTGCAGCTGAAAAGCAAACCCACCTTCCCTGCATGCCTTCCCTCCCCTCTTGCCCTCTCCTTTTCTTCTGCCCCGTGACACCCAGCAAACATAAACCTGCTGCCTTTAGCCAGCTTCCTAGGGTTGCAGTCAAGTAGGCTTCCAGTCCACCCCAGGCTAGCCAAGGTCATCTCATCTAGTCTTGCCTACTGCCCCTGGCTCCTCTCTGTCCTGGCCCCTTCTCACCATTTACTCAGATCCTCCCGTTGTAAACAAGCCTAAGAGATAACACAAACATTCACGGTGTCTTTTTCAAATATCCTTATTCTCATAAACAGACGCCCACACAAAACAATCTGATAGCCTAATGAATTCTTGTACAGCACCTTTGTGACTACCACCAATTAGAACTTGGCCAGAACTTTTCTCTTATGCCTCCCCAAAGAGGACCCATTATCTAGGCTTTTACAGCCATCGCTTTGAACTTTTATTTTAAAAAGATCGATGCTAATGGATCTGAAACCTTCCAGTAGAACTCAGGCAATGCCAAAGAGATATCTTTCCCCAAATGGAAAGAGAGTAATGTTAATTTTGCTGATTACATTTCAAAGAAGATAACTAAAAAGAGAAGAAAAGAAATTAGTACTATAACCATCAGTAGGTGTTTGCTTTCCACCTTCGGTCTCCATCCCTACACACTCTTTCTTTCCCTCTAAGGATTATCTTTGCTTCTCCATTTAGAGCTTAAACCATGTCCTTGGCCTCTTTCCTGGGTGCTGGTTTTATTCCTCCTGGCCCATTTCACTGTCTTTGATCCCTCTAGATGACTAGTGTTTTCTGGAGCTGGGTGGATGGAGTATATTTACCAAAATCATGGTTGTGGTCAATGGTCAGAGAATATAAGAAATTTTGAGGGAGCTGAGAGATGGCTCAGGAGGTAAAAGCACTTGACCTGCCAGCATGAGGACCCGAGTTCAAATCCCCAGAACCCTAGTAAAAAACAAAACAAAAAGCACAAGGGTTTATAATTCCAGCAACCCTTCAGGAAGATGTGAGGCAGAGACAGAAGGATCCCTGGAGGTTTCCAGGCCAGCTAGCCTGGAGTACATAGTAGAAAAGCAACAGAGACCCTATCTCAATCAACTTCATTGGAGTCTGTCTTGGTTTCTTTTGGTTTGGTTTGTTTCTTTTTCTTCTTCTTTCTTGAGGAGGGGGATTACAAGGATGTGGGGGAGGACCTGGGAGGACTGGGAAGTGTGATCGGAGTCCATGATATGAAATTCCCAAATAATTGATGAAGTATTATTTTTTTTAAAAAAAGTTTTAAAGCTAAAGTGAGTTCAAGGCCAGTCTGAGAAATATAAGATGATGTTGCAATTTAAGAAATAGGGGTGCAGGGGGCTGGAGAGATGGCTCAGAGGTTAAGAGCACTGACTGCTCTTCCACAGGTCCTGAGTTCAATTCCCAGCAACCACATGGTGGCTCACAACCATCTGTAATGAGATCTGGTGCCCTCTTCTGGGGTGCAGGTTCACATGCAGGCAGAACACCGTATACATAATAAATAAATAAATCTTAAAAAAAATTAAAAAAATAAAAAGAAATAGGGGTGCACTCAGAGCTATAGGTTTTGTCTAGAGATAGTCAAGTGCAATGTGTTGCTCCATGAAACAAACCACGAGTGAGATTCATCCCAGGGACCACCACAACAACACGCTTGCCTGGATTCCTTGTGGGT
This sequence comes from Microtus pennsylvanicus, assembly GCF_037038515.1. NCBI lineage: Eukaryota > Metazoa > Chordata > Mammalia > Rodentia > Cricetidae > Microtus > Microtus pennsylvanicus. Next base: position 122,257,664 of record NC_134601.1, on the reverse strand, counting down.
TTCCTTTTGGGACTCAGACCATGAATCCTGTCCTAAGACATATTACAATTCACATCACAGAATTGGGAGAGACTTCCTTAGTTAATCTCTGTCTACTTTTGCAGACTCTAGGACATGTGCCAGGACAAACTGCCAGTACAGCTGCGAAGAAACAGAGGAAGGGCCACGATGTGTGTGTCCATCCTCTGGCCTCCGCCTGGGCCCAAACGGAAGAGTGTGCCTAGGTAAAACAGAAGGCATAGCCTCTATTCCTCTCCCATTTCCTCTTCATTCCCCTCCATTCTCCCTCCGCTGAACTCCATTTTCATTCATTACAAGGCTTGTGCTGAACAGATACTGTATAAGGTAACTTGATTCAGGAAATAACCAGGCCAGCTTAAGATAAACAATTATATTTTTGCTTATTATAAGGGGAAACTCACGCCACAAGAATGGGAAGTCCAAGTTCTGCTGTGTCCAGGAGTTAAAGGTCATTCTTGGCTACATAGCCAGTCTAAGACCAATCTAGGATACACATGTTGGGGTGGGGGGGAATATAGATAATGACATTATAGCCAGGAAACACCTCCAAGGAAAGACAGGCACAGTGATGTGAACCTGTGAACTAAAAAGCTGTGCGTGTGCCTGGTAAAAACCTAGAATACTTCCTGAACAAGTGACATAGGCACTTTTCACTAGATAATCAGTTTTCTAGGCCAGGAGGCTGCATGTGCTTGAGCATTGCATGCTGGGGGTTAAGGTGAGTACCTGCGCATGTGTTGGAGTACTCTTCCTGCAGTCACTGACAGCTTCCGCTCCTATACCTTAGATATCGATGAATGCGCTTCCAGGAAAGCCATCTGCCCTTCCAATCGAAGATGTGTGAACACGTTTGGAAGCTACTACTGCAAATGTCACATTGGTTTTGAATTGAAATATGTCAGTCGCCGATATGATTGCGTAGGTAAGATAGTGACTTTTTTTCCCTTGCCCCCGAGCCCCATGGGCTTTCTCTACAGCTATTTTTTTTATGTCCGTTCAATCTACTATACTGGTCAGGTAGACAACACAGAAAACCTTGATATTAAGTTTGCAGCATTTAGGTAACCCCAGTGAAATTAATTATGAAGCTAGGTCCATAGTGACTTAAACAAATGAATATAATTATTATGGAGGCAAATATCTTGAGATGTTACCTGTGAGATCTTTTTTTATAATTTTGTAAGTTTTCAATTAGTTTATATTTGCTTCTGTTTCCAATTACACATCCAAGAATGGGAGCAATAAATATTTATATTTGCCATAAGATTAAGAAGACCTTGGGGGTTTGTTCCTAATGTTTTCCATTGGCTTTAGACAAATGTATGAAGGTGACTGGAGAGTTCGGTCCGTAGTTACAAGTATTTGGTCTACAAACACAAGGACCTGAGTTTGGGTCCCAGCAACCGCATAATAAGCCAACTCTCCCAGAAAACACCTGAACCACAGTTCTAGGGAACAGGGACAAGAGGATCACTGGGGTCTGCTGGCTCCGGCCTATCTAAGAAAAAAAAAAGGAGCCTTAGGGAAAGACTCTGCCTCAAAAAGAAAAGTGGATAATTATAGAGGAGGACAGTCAAGGCCTTCATCAGGCACACACACACATCTGCACACACACATCTGTACACGCACGCACACGCACGCATCCATTTTTTAAAAGGAAAATTCTATGAAAAGGCACGTGTCCTTTCCTCTTCTTTTGGCCTCTCCATAGCTCAAGTGTCAAACTCAGTCTCTGCTAACACTGTTTTTAGTCAACTATTAGTCTCATCTGTATGAAGTCAAACATTTGTATCTCTTAGGGAAGGGATCCCAAGCCTCAAGAGCTTGTGGGGTCTTGCATACCCATTGCCTGTAGAGCTTTTTGGTTGACCACCAGCTCCCAAATAACAACATGGAAACTTATTAATTATGAAAACTTGGCCCTTAGCTTAGACTTGTCTCAGCTAGCTCTTATAACTTAAATTAACTCATTTGTCTCAATCTACATTCTGCCACATAGCATTACCTCCCTTCAATCTTGTACTTCCTGCTTCCTCTCCGTGTCTGGCTGACGACTCCACCTTTCTTCTTCCCAGAGCTCTCGCTGGCTGGAAGTCCCATCTATACTTCCTGCCTAGTATTGGCTGTTCAGCTTTTTATTACGCCAATCCCAGCAATACATCTTCACACAGTGTACAAATATCCCACAGCAGTTGCCCTTAATATATTGTCCTACAGTGAAGAGAAATGTGTGTTACCTCTAGCTCTCTATTCACATAACATGGGTGACAAAGGTTTCCACATGACATGGAAAGCTAACCAGTGGAGAAAATGATTTAAATCCTGTGTTTAGGGCTTCTTGGGACATGTCTTGTACCTTCGTGGTGGGGCAACACCCCATTGCTGGTTTTTGAAGCATTTTGGGAGGCCTCGGTGGTTATTCCCTCAAATTTTCTTCACCCTCTCCTGTTGACCCAGCCAGTCGTGCAATCAAATGACAGTGGTACAGTATTCCCCAGTTCCCTGACACTGCAAGGACTTTCCCCACACAACAAGTTGGGAATCCACGTAGCTGCACAAGGAAGCAAATCTCGGGTGTGCTACAAGTGCTTACGACGAGCATCAGCGCTCCTTTTATGACTGAGTTCAAAACAATACACTGTTTTGTATGCTTACATCTACAAAAGCATAGGCAGGACATGGGGCGTAGAGTAGAGCACTTGCAGCTCCCACCTGGGTGGAATCTGGCCAATTTTCCACCGCGGAATCCAACAGGCGAGCTCAAACTAGCCTGACCCTTTCCCCTTGCAGCTTCTAAGCAAAATGCCCATGCCCGTGAATTCAGATGATGTCAGAGGTTCCTGGCTGATCCCGTCTTTTTTGTTTGTGAGGAGTTTAAAGGCCACCCAAAATTAGAATTCATTTTCTGATATCATTACTTAGTTTTCGGATTACAAGGATGAAAAGCAAACCCATCCAAAATCTAGCATTTGTTTTCCAGATAGTGTTATTCAGTTCCAGATTACATAGATGAAGATGTTAAGAAGAAACTCCAAACATCTTAGCAGATTTCAATAGCATTAATAATAAGCAGGCCGTGAAGTTGTTCGGGGGAGGTGAGTTGCATGCACCTTCCCTACATACCAGACAGGCGCCAGGCAAAGCCAGGGCTCTGGGCCAAAGGGCCTCTGGTTTTGAACACCTCTCCACTCTCAGGCCGCACTTAGTTTGCTGAGGTGTTGAGTGGTTGGTCTCGAAGTTGCTCAAGTGAAAAGGCTACTCTTTCAGCAAGCCCTTTTATCATAAAGTTGTTCACTGGAATGTTCCCCTTTTCAGATATAAATGAGTGTGCTCTGAATACCCATGTGTGCAGCCTCCATGCCAATTGCCTCAATACCCCAGGATCCTTCAAGTGCAAATGCAAGCAGGGATATAGGGGCAATGGACTTCAGTGCTCTGGTAAGTAGCATTTGGTCATGGCACTTTGCTATCTGGGCCCCCCAAAGCATTCTTTCCAGAACCCCCCACCGTGTGTGTGTGTGTGTATGTCTGTGTGTGTGTATGTCTCTGTGTGTGTTTGTGTGTGTGTGTGTGTGTATGTCTGTGTGTGTGTGTATGTCTCTGTGTGTGTGTATGTCTCTGTGTGTGTGTGTGTCTGTGTGTGTTTGTGTGTGTGTGTGTGTATGTCTGTGTGTGTGTGTGTCTGTGTGTGTTTGTGTGTGTGTGTATGTCTGTGTGTGTGTGTATGTCTCTGTGTGTGTGTGTGTGTGTATGTCTGTGTGTGTGTGTGTATGTCTCTGTGTGTGTGTATGTCTCTGTGTGTGTGTGTCTGTGTGTTTGTGTGTGTGTCTGTGTGTGTGTATGTCTGTGTGTGTGTGTGTATGTCTCTGTGTGTGTGTGTCTGTGTGTTTGTGTGTGTGTGTGTCTGTGTGTGTGTCTGTGTGTTTGTGTGTGTGTCTGTGTGTGTGTATGTCTGTGTGTGTGTGTATGTCTCTGTGTGTGTGTGTCTGTGTGTTTGTGTGTGTGTGTGTGTGTCTGTGTGTGTGTGTGTCTGTGTGTTTGTGTGTGTGTCTGTGTGTGTATGTCTGTGTGTGTGTGTGTATGTCTCTGTGTGTGTGTGTCTGTGTGTTTGTGTGTGTGTGTGTGTGTGTGTGTATGTCTGTGTGTGTGTGTGTATGTCTGTGTGTGTGTGTCAATCACCCTTGTGTCTTTTCCTAGTTGGGCTGTACTCCTGAGACTCACAAAAGTTATAGACACAGAACTGAAAGATCCTGGGCTGGGATGTAGCTCAATTAATAGAGTACCTAACCTATACAAAGCCTTGCCCCCAGGACTGAATAAACGCGCAGGGTAATCCCAGCACTTGCAAGAGGTGGAGGCAGGAGGCTCAAACATTCAAGGTCAGCCTCTAATACGTAATGATTTTGAGCCCAGACTGGGACACAGGAGACCCTGTCGCAAAAACAAATAAATCCTAGGAGGAAAACACACACACGCAAAGGCAATACATCTTATTTTTCTGGTCACAACATACTTTCGTCAGGATTTTTTTCAGAATATCAAACAAGACAAACTAGGATTTGTTCTTGTCATTTCTTCTTGTCATCCTAAAGCCTATGTTCTTGTGTGTGTGTGTGTGTGTGTGTGTGTGTGTGTGTGTGTGTAGAACAACCAATGAACTCTTTAATGACAGAAAGTTTAAACTATAAATGTATAAGTCAGATGTCCAACTAGAAAATATCACAGTTGTTAACCTGGAATAACAGGAAAAGCTATTTCCCATGAGTACTTTGTATAAAGAGATGCTTCAGAAGATTTCTTACTTGCGGTGGGGACCCAGGCCAACTGAGATTCCACCATCTTATGGTACTTGGGTATTAACTCAAGCCCTTAGGATATTTCGCACCCTGGAAAGAGGCACAGGCAATTAGATACTACCTCTTACTACTTCAACTTGGAAGTGGCAGACTTCAAGGGCCAAAATGATGATGATGATGATGATGATGATGATGATGATGATGATGATGATGATGTTAGCAGTAGTAATGGTGATGATTGGTGATGGTGGCAATGAATACTAGGAACCCCAGGGAGTACCTGAAATACCTGCCAGGACAAGCTATCTACGCTCACAGTGCATGCCATCCTCTGGTAAACAGAGTCCTACAGTGTTTAAAGCCAACCAGTCAGTATGACTCATGCCTGTACTCCCAACACTTAAGAGGTGGGGGCAGGAGGATAAAGACTTCAAGGTCATCCTTGGCTACCCAGGGAGTTTGACCTGGGCTTCATAAGATCAAGAAGAATAGCTGTAATAATTATAAAATAATTAGTAATAATAATAATACCAGCAACTACTAGATTTATCCTTCTTGTAACCCTGGCTAGACTTATAACTAGACTTGTTTTTGTTTTGCTTTGTTTTGTTGTATTTTTGTTTGGTTGGTTGGTTTTGATTTTATTATTGTTACTTTTTATTGTGTGTGTGTGTGTGTGTGTGTGTGCACGTGCATGGTGTTTGTGGGAGCATGCATACCACAGCATGCATGTGGAGGTCAGGGGAAACTTTCTGGACTCAGTTCTTTCCAACCACCTTTTTGTGGACTCTGGAGATCAACCCAGGATTGTGCATCAAGAGCCTCTACAGAGCTGAGCCACCTCACTGGCCTTGTTTGTTTGTTTACTTTTTTCCTTATTTGTTTTGAAATAAGGTCTTATAATGTAGTTTGGGCTGCCTGATACTCACCTTCTTTGACTCACTGTCCTTCCCCTACTGTGCCTTCTGGAACCCCAAATAAACCACCTATACCCAAATCCTTCTTTGAGGATGTGCCAAAGGTAGCTCAAACTAAGACTAATACATTTCTGAGAAGTTTGTCTTGGGGTTGAAATGAGATGACGTATGGAGAAAGCTTCATCAGGCTGGCCACATAATAGACGCTCAGTAAAGTTTGCTGTGGTTAGTATTGTTATTAGTGTCATCTCAACCCCCTGTTGAGGGCCAGATGTTCTACTGTGAAATTGTATAAAGATAATTGCAAAAGTGCCATGCAGGAAAACAGGAGCCCCAAGAAAATAACTGTTTCTTTAAAAGGGCAATTCACCTCTACATGACGATCTCCTAACTTCCATGGCTAAGAATTGAAGAATTAGGAATAACTGCCTAGAGGGGCCATGGATGTAGCTCAGTTGGGGTAGAGTGCTTGCCTAGCATGCCTAAGGCTCTGAGTTCCATCCCCAGTACTCCATAAACTGGGCGTAGTAGCACACGCTTGTGATCCCAGAACTGAGGAAATAGAAGCATAATTAAAAGGTCTGGTTATCCTTGGCTACATGGTAGGTTTGAGACCACCTTGGACTATATGAGGTCCTATCTGAAAGAGGGAGAGGGAGCAGGAGGGAGGAAGGGGAAGGGAGGGAAGGGAGAGAGAGAAAGAGAGAAAGAGAGAGAGTTTAATGAGGTAGCACAATTGTATGGCATTGTTTGCAGCCCCTGCTTTCTGTACTGTAGCCAAGTGCATTAAAATTATAAATCAACACAAGCATTTCTTGTGTCAAACAAACTTCTAATTTTTAGCACCCATGTGCACAGCTTTCGGAATAAGATTAATTTAGCTTGACTCCTAGCGCCTTGACTTCATACCTGTGGACTGAGAACAAGTATTTGGCTGCCAATGGCTCAGTTTCCACATGTGCAAAAATAGGTATAGCAGCATTTATCCCTTAATATTGTTTAATACTAAATGAAATAATAGTTACAGTATAAACAAATGTCCACATATTGTGCTAACCATAAGCCCAGAATATAACACTGGAAAATATGTTTGATTATTTTTCATGGTATCTTTGAGTGTTTTTGTTTGTTTTAATTTATATGTTTGGAACAGAATCTCTCTTATTCCCAGTCGGCCATAAACTTCTTGTGTAGCTAGGGATCATACTGAACTTTCGAACCTCCTGCTTGGATTACAGACATGTGCCAACACACCCAATTCATTCAGTGCTGGGGAGCAAAGCCAAGACTTTATACATGCTAAGCAAGTATGCTCGCAAGTGAGCTACATTCCCAGACCTGGTTTAAAGATTAGTACTTTTAAGTTTTAAATTTCTGTTTATTGTTTGCATGCACCTGAAATGTGGCACGGGGTGAACATGCCCTGATGCAAGTGTGGCAGTCAGAGAACAATCTTGTGGCGGCAGTGCCCTTCATTTGCATTTGTGTGGGGCCTGGGGATTAAAGTCGGGTTGCCAAGCTTGTGAGGCAAGAGCTTTTACCCATGGAGCCACCTTGCTGGCCCTAATATGTTTCTTTAATCATTCATGAGCTGAAAAGACAAGTCAGTGGGTAAAATGCTTGGCATACAAGCCTGAGGACCTGAGTTCAGATCCCCAGAACTCTCATTAAAGTTAGAAATAGTAGACATATATCTGTACTATAGTAAGCTAGGAAACTGAAGACAGGACACTTACCAGAAACTCTCAGGCCAGCTAGCCTGGCATATTCAGTGGCAAACAACAAGAGACCCTGTCTCAAACAAGGTGGAAGGAGAGGAAAGGCACCTGATGTTCTACTATAACCTCCACACACGTCATGGCATGCTTATGTCCACATTCATACATGTGAACACACACACACACACACACACAAAGAGATATTTTAAAAACGAAATTTTCTAAAAACACTAATCACTTATTTTTAACATCAGTTTGACTTCTTCGTAGAACAGGGACATATATCCTTGAATCACAGATCTCAAGGAATGTGAGACAGTCTAGAGAAAAAGAACTGTTAGCCTTAACATAGAAATAAGCCCATCGTGGACATGGTAGAAAATAGAAGGAATTCTTGTGCTTTGCTCTCAAGTCCTCACTCTGCTGCTAGCTAACCAAGCGCCCATGGACAAGTCACTAATTCACCCATCTACAAAACTACAGCATCCACCTAAGCAGCCCCTTTCTGCCTCTGAGTTCTTTTACACTAGCTAGTATTTCCCCATTACCAAAGTCTAGCTCTGGCCTTTCTCTTGGCTCCATGGTCTTTATCATCGACCCTGAACGTATTCAGGTAAGACACACAGTGTAGTGTAGAGACAGCTGGGGTTTAGCTCAGAATAACATGAGGCACTATTGGGGCTAAGAATGGGCAATGGCCAAAAGGGCAGTCAAGGAGGAAAATGCTTTCACAGGGTCAGAGTGGACAATGTACTAAAGGACCAGTTGGGTTGGCCAGCATGTTAAAGTAAATTACGTGCTTTTTGGTTGTGAGCCTAGCCTTTAGTGGCTGAGCCATCTCTCCAGTGTGTGCTTTTAAAAAAAAAAAACAGTCTCAGGGACAGAGTGAAAATGCCATAATGAAAACCAATTATTTGCTGGGCAGTGGTGGCACGTGCCTTTAATCCCTGGACTCGAGAGACAGAGGCAGGGGGATCCCTGTGAGTTCAAGGCCAACCAGATCTTCAGTTCCAGGACAGCCAAAGAAAGCTATACAAAAAAAAAAACAAAAAAACAAAACAAAAAAAAACCTCTGGACTAGAGTGTCCTTCCGAGGGGTGTTTTCCTCTCCAGCTGATCAGAAGGCCCCTTTTGAAGTAACTCTTAGGAGAAGGGACAAGAATGATTCTTTGTTCTTTATCAGAAAGCCTCCTGGAGGGTAAGAATCTTGGAATCTTTCTGGCAAATTAGAAAGTAGTGACTCCGCCCAGAACCGGTCAGACCCCATTTTGTAGCCAAATTTTAAAGACAGGCAATTCTGACACTTACCCCTTCTTTTGTCTATCAGTGCTTTTCACTTGAGAAGTTGGTATGTTGCCAGGGACACAGGAAGTACAGCTAGAAGTGGCCCAGCAATGATGACTATCAAGCCTGATAATTTTTAAATTTATTTTCTTTATTCTTTGGCAATTTCATATATGTATCTAGTAGATTTTGGTCATTTTTTGACCCTGCCCCCCATAGCCTCTCATCCCATTCCTGCTGAACCCCTTTATCTGGTCTCCCTCCTAGTTTCAGTCTGTTGTTGTCGTTGCTTTGTTTTTTCTTAGGGGAAGGGTGGTAGCTGACTGAGTTTAACTAATTAGAGGTGCTTGCATGAGCATGGGATGGAGGTAGTTACTGAAGCATGGGCAGTTTACCAATATCTACACCATTGAAGAAAATGACACACACTCCCCCAATAACCATCAACTGCCAACACCTCTTCAGGAAGATGGAGCCTCATAAGGCCCTCCTCCATCTGTAATGGAATATTGATAGGCTCCATCTTGTGCAGGTTACCATAGCTACCGTGAGTTCGTAAGTGCAATAGCCATGTCATGTCCGGAGGACAGTGTTTCACGGCATCCATCCCCTCTTCCATGATGCTCCCTGAGATTTGGACGGGGTGTTATAGAGGTCTTATCTGGGGCTGGAAGCACTTTGACACTTCTAAAATGGTTGATTGTTCAAGCATGAGTTCAATCAAATGCCTAGTCTCCTGTCTTACTTTTTGGTTTAGTTATTCCTGAAAATTCTGTGAAGGAAATCCTCAGAGGACCTGGGACCATCAAAGATCGAATCAAGAAGTTACTGGCTCACAAGCACAATATGAAGAAAAAGGTGAAGCTTAAAAATGTCACCCCAAGACCCACCACTACACGTACCCCTAAGGTTAACTTGCCTTTCAGCTCTGAAGAGAGCATTTCCAGGGGTGGGAATTCTGATGGAGAACAAAAAAGGAAGGAAGAGAAAAAGAGACAGGGACTTGAGGAAGAGAAAAGAGACGAAGTCCTAAAGAACGAGGTAGAAGAGGAGCGAAACCTTCGAGGAGATGTGTTTTGTAAGTATTGCTTTTGTTATTCTTGCATTCTACAAAAACAAACATAATTCCTCATGCCAAATCAACAAACAAGAGTAAACAATTCCTGCCTTAAGAAAGATGGCTTAGCTTCCTTTTGGTGTACTGAGTCTGAAACATGCAAACTTTTTATATAAAAAAATGCTTAATACAATCACTTTATTATATCACAAATAAAAACATCACACAGCAATTTTGAGGAGGCCACTCAAACATTCGTATAGTCCGAAACTCTATACACTTATCATGGCCATTCTGAAGCTGTGGCATATCACTTGGGGTTTCACTACCAATTACGTTTTTATTCACATAGCCGCCACAAAAAAAAGAAAAAAGAAAAAACATAACAGAGTTAAAACTAGGACAAAATAGCTTTACATCCTCTCTTTCATGACTCATGTGTCATTTCTCATCACTTGTCCTTTCGCCTGTATTCTGTCCTTCTCTTCACCTAATATTACCCTTTCTTGGTCTTATTTCTAAATACTATACTATACCCATACTTACGTCTGTTGACATATATACATATATACACATATAGACATATATACATTTGGGATTAGGATCAGCATATGAAGAAGAACATGTGATTAAATGTTTTTAAACTAGAAAAAGGAGAAGATTTTGGCCCTTAAGTGCTTAGAAACAAGGGCCTAGGTAAGATCTAGAGAATTTTTCCATGGGTTTTAAATGGGAACTACTGTTCTGGAAAACAGGAGGGTAAGTCCTGTCCTATACCCTTACTTGGGTGCTTCCGGTCTGGCACAGCCCCTCCCTGCCAACACCCAGAAAGCATAGCTGTATGGCCACCAGACTTTTCATGCAGGATACCCACCAAATCAGAGACCTTCATCACCAGATCTCCCAAACACTCCCTTTTTACTTCTTTTTTAAAAGGTTTTATTTTTCCTTTGAGACAGGATCTCTCTATGTAGTCTTGGCTGGCCTGAAATTCCCTATGTAGACTAGGCTGGCCTTGAACTCAGATATCTGCCTACCTCTGTTTCCAAGTACTGGGATTAAAGATGTGTGCCACCATACCCAGCATCTGAAAAGTTTTTATGATGCCCATTGTGGTGAAGAGGCAGAGGCAGGGATCTCTGTGAGTTTGAGGACACCCTGGTCTACAGAGTGAGTTCCAGGACAGCCAGGGATATTTAAAAAAAACAAACAAACAAACCCTTGTCTCAGATAAAATGATTTTCTGAGCCTATATAAATTATACAAATGAAATTTCATACATGTATAGAATATATTTTTGTCATATTATGCTCTCTTGTCCCATTTTTACTCCTGCTGATCCCCTACCTCTTCCCAACTAGTCTCCTTCTTATTCTCATATCTTTTTTTTTGTAACCTGTTATGCATCTGAGTTTCTTCTCAGGGGAGATATAAACAACCCCTCCTTATAAGACCCCAACAATAGCACAAAGGATGATTGGACTATAGTCTATCCTGGGTAACCAATGAGTTTGTTGGGCTTACTTACTAAGCGTGAGCGATGGGCTGCTTACAGGAGTGAGTGACCCCAAAGCAGCCACACTACCATTCAGTCTTATCTCTGCACGATGACAACTGCCCCACCTGCAACCTGTATACTCTATCAAGACCGCTGGGCATGCAGTTAGGGCAAAATTATATACAAACGCTAGGGAGGTGTAGGAAGGAGCAGCTGGAAACTCAGGTGAGGGTCCAATGACCCCCCTCCACCTTCTCCTTCTATGGGGGAACATCAACAGTCACTAGAGGGAAGATGAAGGGATTGTTATAGGAGCAACTTACTAACCAGTGGTGAAGCCACTGGAGAAAATGTCTCTCCCTCTCCCCTCTCCCAGTGACTGTTAACTGTCAATAGAACCTCAGGAAGTGGTGAGGCCTTGTGAGTCCCTCTCACCTCACTTTTTTTTATTTATTGAAGGCACTTTTCAAAGGCTCACTGTATGGAAAGAGACTATCACAGCTGTACGTTTATGATTTTAAAAGCCAAAATAGCCAGGCCTGCTGATGTCCACCTTTGGTCCCAGCATATAGGAGGCAGAGATAGGCATATCTCTCTGCATTTAAGGCTACGCTGGTCTGCATAATGAGATTTTGTGTCAAAAGGAATTTTAAGCCAAAATACAAAGATTACAGAAGCAGCAAAACACTACAACACAGATCTTGGTTTTTCTGCATGAAATGGTTGCCTGATACACCTGTTTGCTATATCCTTGCTGCAAAGGTTGCTGTACAGAACCCACCATAGGTCTCAACCCCTCCAAAACAGTTTGTGTGTTAACCCCAAATCCCCACACTGAGACGCAATTTCCTACTTTCTGGGTACTCTGTTTTATCTTGTATTCATGGCTGTGTGACTAGTGAGCACATACACAAAAACCAAGTGGAATTAATCAAGGACTAGGCAGACACGGGCTCATCTAGGTCAGAAACAGTAGACCAGTCACACAATCCCCCTTACTAAGGAAAATTTCAAGAAAATGGGTTTCCAAAACCTGGTGAGAAAGGGTGAGTCCGGAGTGTGAACGTTGCACTCTCTCGAGGGAACTTCTAAAAAACACTCTTCCAGGGGAGGAAACTGGGTGAGAACTGGTAGGGAGGAGGAGATCTAACCCGTTTTTGCCATCATACTCCATGACAAAACCTTCTAGGTTCTGACACTAAGTTCACTCTTTGGTGCATGTGGGAGTTTGGGTTATTTCTTAACTAATCAAGGTTCTTTATCAGCTAAGGTAAATGAAGCAGAGGATTTGGATCTGGTTTACGTCCAAAGAAAAGAACTAAATTCCAAACTGGAACACAAAGGTAATGATTTTTAAAAAAATAAGAAAAAAAAGCCACAGCTCTCCTCTCAAAGAGAATAAATGATGAGTAACCCCGGCCTAGGTACAGAGATTTCAGGGGCCTCAACCATCAGGTTTCGGTGTAGCAACAGTTTCCTGATGTTTACGGTAAAGAACAAAGGTCACAAATCAAATCATTTTTCAGACGCAATGATCAGAACACCAGGTTGATAGGTTCCGGCCAAGTGGGGGAACCTCTGTTATAGACCCCAGACGCTATCTGATGACATTTTAGCTTTGGGGCTGACAGAATCTGGGAGTCTGCTAAGTTAATACATCTCAGAAGGATTCACCTGATAGTCACAAGGATGTCAGGTCAGACATGGAGGCTGGCAATGAATGAGCTTTAGGGGCTAAAAATAGCGCAAACGTAAATTTGAATCCACATCTTCAGTCACTGAAGTAGCCTTTGGTTTGGCTCCTTTCCGGAACTTTTGTTCACAGTAACTAATGCTTCTTTCTAAGTATTCTATAATTTAAAACAGTAGCAGACTCAAGGAAAGGAGCTGACATGAGATCACCCTTCAGGAAGACCTTTCTTAGATGCGCCATGAAGTGGGAGAGATCTTTCAACTCTGGAGAAAATAGCATCATGGCTACAGGGACCCTGAAGGAAGAAAGAGCCTTCCCTTAAAGCTGGAGAACAAAGGGGATTTCCGACTCTTAGAGGTTTGGGAGCTGGGAAGTCCAGCTTCACCCTGCATGATGTAGCTGAGGCTGGCCTACACGCCAGCCTGGAGACAGGCACTAGATAGCTCTATCAACTTACCTTGCGAGGGGGAGGGGCTTCAAGAACACAGCACAGCATACTTTCTCAGCCCCTGGGAGGGAGAGAAAAGCAGCTAGAGAGTCCGTGCTCACTCCTGCATCATCTTTCATTTCCCGAAATTACTGCTTCAGTGTAAGCAACCAAGAGAAACTTCGCTACACCACGGGGAGCAGAACCAGTGTGTGTTACTCTCCCTGGGGAGACATGAGTAAACAAATATTCATTCTCTCTAGAGGTGGCACTAATAACAGACCAAAGTAACCTTCCCACCCGTCTAAGTTGGTAAAACAACGAGCTTTTGAGGCTTACTTCAAAGAAGTATGAGTGAATGAGAAATAGTGTATCACTGAAAGGTCCCATTTCAGCAAAGATGATGATGACGTCACTAAAGCTGCATCATGGAGCCCTGCCTTTTTTCAGCTCCTGTCTGCTCTAGTGTCTCCCAAGACTATGTGCAGCTGAAGGGAGGGGGTCAAGTGGGAGTAGGTGGCTGGAATCCTAGGTGAGAGTCCAGTGACCCTCTCCCACTACTAAGGACTGTTAATGACTCTATTACTAATGCTATAGACCTACTCATCACTGTATTGTTCTGTTTATTTTGTTGTCATAACTACAGGACCAAGTACTCTGTAGGTTAGCTCAGCATCCTTTCCTCCATGATAAAAGATGGTTATAGCAGGCCAGAAGGAAATCCCTTTACCCCTAACCACCGGTGTTTAAATAGTAGGTCATTTTTAAAGGTTTTTATTATCATATGTTAATTATACATAATGAGTTTCATTAGGACATTTTATACATGCTTATAAAGTATTTTGATCATTTTCATCCCTATTGCCTGATTCTATTCCTCTTCCCAACTAGTTCCTACTCTACTTGTTAGAGCCTAGATCATGGGTCTGCCCCTTTTAAGAAGCTGATCCCATTAAGATGCCGGTCAGGCACTGTAAGAGGCCAGATCTCACAGGCATATATCCCTGAAGCTCTCCCTCTGGGTCAGAGTTATGATGCCATGCTGTGTTGTTTGCCTAACAGCCAATAAAGTACAGTCTTACCCAGGACCTAACTCTTCCATGTTCTTTATCACATAGGCTATGCTGAATTGGACTTCATGGTATGAAACTTCCTATCAGTTAAGAAAAACATAAAAGCCAAACTAGCCCCTTTCTCCAAAGTGTCTCTCTCCCTCTCCCTTCCCCCTCTCGTTTTTTGAAACATGATTTCTCTGTGTAGCTCTGGCTGTCTGGGAACTTGCTTTGCAGACCAGGCTGGTCTTGAACTCACAGAGATCTGCCTGCCTCTGACTCCAGAGTTCTGGAATTACAAAGGTCTGCCACCACTGCCACCACTACCAGGCACCCAAGGGGGCTTCTCTAAAGACTTCTGCTCCTCTGGACATCCCACCCACATGCTGCCATGGCTGCTATGTCTCTTGTACTTTAGGGTGCCTCCTTTTTTCTTGTCCTTTTGGGTTTTTGTTTGTTCTTGTTTTTCGAGACAAGTCTGTCTGTGTAGTCCTGGTTGTCCTTGGACTCACTCTACAGACCTGGCTGGCTTCAAACTCACAGAGATCCAGCCGCCTCTGCCTCCTGAGTGCTGGGATGTGTGCTAGGCCATCTCTCTTAACGGAACTCCTCTCCAGGTTCTAAAAGAGAGCCCCTTTCCCATTAAGATGCCCATCACGCTGCCTCTGATAGGCTATCCTGTCCCCCGCCAATGCTGCCCCACCCCAAAGCCAAACCTGGCCTCTGCAAAATGGACAATCACGGATCTCAGCCTGATCTAGGTTCAGGCTCAGTTCCAGCATTCAGTATCTGTGGAGCCTGGATAAGCCACATAGGAGTTTTAGATTTATTGAGGGTCCAATGACAGATATTTTCAATAATCAAATAAGATGACATGGCTTTGTGGGGAAAAAAGGCAAATTACAACGAGTCGAGAAAAAGCAAAACTTATGGGCCATCAAGATGGATCAGAAGGTCAAAGCATCTGCCACCAAACCTGACGACCTGATTTTGTTTTAATACCAGGTTGGTCTAACATGATCACCCACACCTTTAATGCCAGCATTCTGGAGGCAGCGACAAGTGGGCTTATATAGTGGGAAACCATTATGCTCTATGTAGTGAGATTCAGCCAGTCAGGGCTACACTGGAGAGAAAGGGGGCTGCCTTAGCTTTAAATCAGAAACGTCTTGGTCTTTGCCCTCTTTCACAGTGCTCTGTCCTGGTTATCTTACATCGTGAGTCAGCACACTCTTCTGTGGTAAGGGCCAGAGAGCAAATACGTGAGGTTTTGTAAGCCATATGGTCTCTGGAGCGCATAGCTTCCTTTGTCCTTATAGAGTAAAGGAACAAGTAGACAGTAGGCTAAAGTGCTGGCTTGCAGACCTCTGCTTTACATAAAAGTTCCAAACCAGTACCCAGCACTAGCTGACTCCGCTCATATTCCTTTGTTATGTCTGCACTACACAGTCATTCTGCCATCACAGCAAACAAACAAACAAACAAATACAATTTAGAAACTGCTAGTAGGTCAGCCTATTTGATGTAATATGTCCCTGATAAATTTCTAACAGGAATGTTGGAATCATGAAATGCCTGTTAGATTTTAATTAATGGAGGTGACTGAGTGGCAACATGAGGCCTATGCCATTGAGACAACAGTTTATTACGTACACTCACAAGAGAAGGGGACACACTGAGCAAGAGCAGGAGCTAGTGGAAAACTCAACCAAGGTCCATAAGGGTTATGTAGAAGGAAAGTCAACGGGGAGGGGCAAGGGGAACCATTTAAGTTTGGATCATTTGAATAATTTCAGAGACCTTAGGGCAGTGGTTCTCAACCTGTGGGTCACAACCCTTTTGGGGGTCAAATGACCCTTTCACAGGGGTCACCTAAGACTATCGGAAAACAGATATCTATATTACAATTCATACCAAAATTATACTTTATAAAGTAGCAATGAAAATAATTTTATGGTTGGGGGGGGTCATCACAACTTGAGGAACTGTATTAAGGGGTCACAGCACTAGGAAGGTTGAGAGTCACTGCCTTAAGAGCACAGGGGCTATTCATAACTATCTGGTTCTGAGCTGATGTAGGTCAAGGGAAATGCTGGTTTGATGTGTGTATTGGCCAGTTTGCCCTCACTGTTACAAAATACCTGAGCCTTGTAGAAAGGGTTGTGAGTTCGATGCTTTATGGCTAAGTGCTCCACAGACACTTGTTTTCTGTGCTTTAACTCTGGCCTGAATTTTATGAACAACCAGTTATATTCCTTGTTTGCTTCACTAATGAGGGTCATTGGGCTCTTAACCATGGAGCCATCTTTTTGGTTCCTTTTGTTTTATTTTCTGAGATTACAACAGAATTTGCTGAGAATGGCTATACAGATGTTACTCGAAATAGGGGATCTGGAGAGGTGGTTCAGTTGGTTAAGCGCACTTGCTGCTCTTATAGAGGGCCCAGCTTCTATTCTCTCCCACGTGCTGGCTCACAACCATCTGTGACATAATATACATATAATTAACCATATAATGTCCTCTTCTTACCTCTATGGGCACCAGGCACGTTTGTTGTGCACAGATGTACATGCAGACAAAACCCTCATACTCATAAAATGTAAAAGTCTAAAGATGGCGCATCTGGCTTAAACTACCCCTACAAGCATGTCAATTGCCACGATCTATATTCTGTGCAGCTAAACCCATGACATCCCAGACATTCCAGAGCTCCAAATTAGCTACTTTTGTGATGATCTTAATGGTTCTGAATATACTTTTGTGGGTTTTTTTTTTTTTAGCAGACTTAAACATCTCAGTTGACTGCAGCTTTGATCACGGGGTCTGTGATTGGAAACAGGATAGAGAAGATGATTTGGACTGGAATCCTGCTGGTCGAGACAATGGTAATTAAATCTCACTGCTACATGTTCTAGGAGAGGTAGAGAGAAGGCTGTTGCTACTATAGGGTTATTCCTGTCACTGCTGAGATCATGGCTGTTTGTCATCTTTGGGAACCTTTGACCTTCTGAGGTGGCCTCTGATGAATGAGTAACTGGTGTAGCATCTATTTCCTCTTCACCCCTATCTTATGACCCAGGAAATGTGTCCCAGCATCCCTCTTTTATATTTACCCTCTTCTAAGAGAGCAAGAGGGAGATGGGAAAGAGAGGAAGGTGGGGGTGTCTCTGAGATCTCCCTTTTCCCCCAGTTAACCAACCACAGTCCTCTGTAGATTTTATGTTGTGTTTTGATAGGAAGCAAATCTTTAAAGATAATAGGACCTCTGTCTACACTGGAGCTATAGTAGAGTCACCTCTCAAAGGATCAAAACCATGATGAGTATCAAGTTAATAACCTAAACTCCAAGACTCAGCTTCCCTTTGGGTTACCTAAGAAATCTTTGTTGACCACCTGGCCTTGGATTGTTCTCACCATTAGCGCTGCGCCATGAACTTCCTGCCTTTTGTAGTGTCTGCTTCAGACCTACTGACAGGCCCTGGCTTCCCCTTGGATGACGTATTTGACTTGCAGACACAATGTGGAACACATATGGAATCTTGCTCTCCTGAAAGCTGGCCATATAACTGCAACAACTGTTAAACAGCTCCGAGTTCCGTTCCTCACTAGTATAATCGTATTTCTTTGGGGGTGTACAGGCTCAGCCTTGGGTTAAAAGATCCTTTCTTAGGACAAATTCCTTCTGAAGATATTTCATTGCAAGCCCATACCTGCAGCCAGAAAGCTTTGCTATCCTGTACCAAGAATTCCTGTTAGAGCCTGTAATTGGGGTAGAAGGAATATATATCCCACACAGCAATTGTTCTGGTGGGCCAGCCATAAAGAATCAAGGCAATGGACAACTTTAAGAAGAGATAATACATCTTTGGAGAAACTGTCTCGATAACTAACATGAGTTCCTCCTTTCTACCATCATGTGAATGCAGACATTGGCGCCGCCAGAGCTATAGTGCATGGGGAGTCCCAGACTGACAGCTCACCTAGTCAGCACTGCCTTGCATTGAATTCTCATCCGTGAGAAGTCTTCTATTTGCAAACACCCAATTTGCAAATGACCCGCCCCCCAGCTTCTCAGCATCTGAGGCACTCACATCACACCTTCTCTCTTCCAACATGTCCATCAGTTCTCAAGACGGTCTTGTCTTCCCCTATAGAGATAAATGTAGATGAGAAAAAAAAATGGAATGAGCTGATAGTATTGGAGGCTTCAAGGAAGGATGAAAGCTGGAAGGCAAGCCTTTAGCTGGGATTAAAGAGGTCACAGAAGCAAGAGTATAGCTGATAGAGTAACTGGATAAAGTACAGGATGCCTTCATTTGACATAGACTTGTTAGCAGTCTTAAACATACGGTTTACTTGAAATTTAAACTCCACTGGGCATCCTGGAGTTTAACTTGATGAATGCTCAGATTGGCTTCACTTTCTTCTTTTTATCCAATCCTGGACTCAACCCAGGGAATGGTGCTGCCTCCATTCTGAGTGGATTTTCTCACCTCCATTTAAATTTAGATAATCCCACGTAGACATTCCAGAGGCTAATCTACTCTAGACAATCTCTCACAGACGTGCCCAGAGGCTTGTCTCCTAGGTGACTCCAGAGCCTGTTGGACTGACAATCAATATTAGCCATTGCGGTTACAATGGTTACAGACTCTGGTGCAGCTGTTGTAGAAATAATATACCATCCCAGTGAGAAATCAGTGCTCACACACGCAGATTAATAAAAAATAAGACCCTTAGCACATGTCTGGCTCTGGCTGATTCCCAAAGAGAAGCTGGTCTTGAATAGCATAGTTTGCTAATTTATGTGCACCTTAGGCTACCATTCCACATATGCTGTCATCCTTAGTCTCTTTCAGGTCCCAGCCTCAGGTTACACTTTAAATAATTTAAACAGAGCCAGAGAAACAGGAGAATGCAAGTCTGGCCACTTAGGTAGATTTACAGAAAAGATTTCGTATATGGCCAGAAATATTTTAAGTATGTCAGCATTCTCCTTTTCCAAATAGTTGTTATCAAGGGTCATTTTGCCCACCTAGCAGAACTATGCTTTTGCTAGGGAAGAGGACCCACCAGTGTCTAGATCCAGTGAAGACTAAGGCAGCATCAGTCAGGGTCCTGCAAGCATCTCCAGAAGTTATACCAGAATACTACACACCATCCCCAGTGTCTTCCTCCCAACAACTTTGGGAATTCTTTTTTGAATTATTTCTTCAGACCTTGCTGTGTAAGAGTTATTTTAGCCGAGTCTGGGGAAATGGCTCAGGGATTAAGAGCACTGGTGTTCTTCCAGAGGACCTGGGTTCAATTCCCAGCAACTACATGGCAGTTCACAACCATCTGTAACTCCAGTTCCATGTAATTCAATGTCCTCTCCTCATTCCTTAGGTCACCAGGCACGTACATGTACAAATATAGATGTAGACAAAACACCCATATGCATAAAATAATAATTCTTTTTTTGTGGTTTTTCAAGACAGGGTTTCTCTGTGGTTTTGGAGCCTATCCTGGAACTAACTCTTATAGACCAGGCTGGTCTCGAACTCACAGAGATCCGCCTGCCTCTGCCTCCCGAGTGCTGGGATTAAAGGCGTGTGCCACCACCGCCCGGCAAAATAATATTTCTTAAAGAGTTGCTTTAGATTCACCAAAGTCACAATGAAAAGAATAGAGATAGACAGAAAGTCCACTTCCCCAGGTTACAAGGTACTTAGAAGTCCCGCAAACATAGAAGAAAATATATGGTTGAGCCTCAAGAAGCCATTAGGACAATATAGGTCAAGTATATTTTTATGAGTCATTTCTCTCTGGATCCGCCTAAGTAGCTGGACATCATACCTGTGATGGTTAAAATTGTCAGCTTGACAGGATCTAACATCACCTAAGAGACAAACACACCTACGAAAGATTATCTAGAGTAGATTAGCCTCTGGAATGTATATGTGGGGTTATCTAGCTTTAAAATGAGATGGAAAAATCCACTTAGAATGGAGGCAGCACCATTCCCTGGGCTGGGATTCAGGACTGGATAAAAAGGAGAATGCGAGCTGACCGTGAGTGTTCATCATTGTCTACTTCCTGACGGTGGATGCGATGTGACTGGCTGCCTTAAACTCCTGCTGCCATGACCTCCTCCTCCACCACCACCACACCACACACACACACACACACACACACACACACCGTGGGCCATATCCTTGAACTGTGAGCCAAAACAAATCCTTCCTTAAGTTGCTTTTATTAGAGTGCTTTGTATCAGTAACAACACAAGTCACTAATCCCTACCTATCCTTGATTCCGTGGAAAATGCATTGAGATTCAAATACTAAAAGTGGAAATGTTCTGGAACTCATTAGCTGCAAATTACCTTCAGGGGCTAAGTGACCATTCCATTATATTCTTATTTGCTTGTGAATGTGGAAAATTCCTCAGCTTTCTGACCCTTAGAGCTCTTCTCTGTATAGGAAAAGATTTTAACTCTCTAGTCCATAGGACTCACTTTTGCATGACTGTTCCATTCGAATGGAAAGGACTTCAGCATGTCCTATGGGAGACTGTTGTTCATTTTTCTAGCTTGTTTATGTAGTAGAGTTAGACCCCTTCTCACGGTCTTTTGCTCTCTTAAAGCTATTGGTTACTATATGGCCGTCCCGGCACTGGCGGGGCACAAGAAGGATATTGGCCGACTGAAACTTCTCCTCCCCAACCTGACACCCCAAAGCAAGTTCTGCTTGCTCTTTGATTACCGGCTGGCCGGAGACAAAGTAGGAAAACTTCGAGTGTTCGTGAAAAATAGCAACAATGCCCTGGCATGGGAAGAGACGAAAAATGAGGACGAGAGATGGAAGACAGGGAAAATCCAGCTGTACCAAGGGATTGATACTACTACCAAAAGTGTAAGTGGAGAAGGAATCCCATAGTTCCATTTTTCCTTTTTCAGTGATTCAACAAAGTATTTGCTGGTGTCGCTAGGTCTCAGGAGTACAAAGATAGGCCTGACTAATGAGGGTACTTGTTCAGTTCTTCCCAAAGAACCTATTGGTGTGTCTGGCCCTTCTAAGTTACATGCCAAGCAGGCTATGCATGCTTGGATAAGTTAAAAACAAATAAGCAAGCAAGAAAAGGGTTTCTCGTTCATTCTATGGAACTTAGCTCAATAAGTTGCAGCCAGAATATGATTATTTTAAGGTTATTTTAACTGAACTGAGGGGGTGGCTGTTGGGGAATTCCCACTCTTGGCGGGGGGGGGGATGATCTTTTAGGAGGTGTAATAGAACTGATAAAGGCTGTTACAAACTTCAGTTGTGGTTTATATACATTAAAGTCAGCAAGAAGTAAATGGGGCCGGGCGGTGGTGGCGCACGCCTTTAATCCCAGCACTCGGGAGGCAGAGGCAGGTGGATCTCTGTGAGTTCGAGACCAGCCTGGTCTACAGAGCTAGTTCCAGGACAGGCTCCAAAGCCACAGAGAAACCCTGTCTCGAAAAAAAACAAAAACAAAAACAAGAAGTAAATGGGATGTAAGCACAGGGGTCAGGAAGGACCAGACAGAAGCTTGTAGCTTTCTCTGCCCAGTAAACAAACCCCTGAGCAGATCTTAACTCTCCCAACATCCACATATGACAAATGACAGAACTCACAAAGTACTGCACATCAGGGAAGCTCACCAGGCCTTGGCATCCAATGGTGTGTGTGTGTGTGTGTGTGTGTGTGTGTGTGTGTGTGTGTACATGTCTGTATGTTAATGTGAAAGCCACAGAACAGCCAACTCAGGTATGTTCCTTGGGCCCTGTACACCTCGTTTCTTTTAGACAGGTCTTGAACTTGTCAAGTCTGACAAAGTAGCTGACCAGCAAGCCTGGGGGATTGACCTGCCTGTTTTCTCAACACTGGAATTACAAGTGCACATCACTACACAGGGCTTTTTCAAATGAGTTCTGGGGACTGAACTCAGGCCATATGCTTTCAAGGCGAGCACTTTATCACTGAGCTAGCTCTCCAAGCTCTCAAAGTTGCTAATGTGGACCAGTCTGCCCGCAGGATTGCTGGCATGTCTGACCTTAGCTATTCACTCTTCAGCATTTCCAGACGCTACACTGATATCATATAATCCAAGGACCCCATCATAAATCACATTCTGAGCATAAACCGTCTGGCTTGGCGAAAGGTTACAGGTAAACAAAAATACTTTTAACCAAGCAGTTTCAAGTGCTTAGAAGCTGACTCTCAGTAAGTAGTCAAGGACAAAACTCTTTCAAATGTTCAGGTTTTGGGTAACTCAGACCTGCTGAGTTAATCTTTTACTGTAGAAGTAGGCTTAATAAAGGAAAAGGCAACTGCTCAAAGAGGAAGCTGCTTCATGAACTTGATAAAGAACAAATAGGATAAAATGATCAAGAGGTTACTGAGTTTGGAGGGCCTTGGCAAGAGCTGGTTCTTGAGAGAGAAAGGTCAAAAATCACACAGGAGAAGAACAGACAGGGGCTAGGGTGTAGCTCAGTTGGTAGAATGAGTGCCTAGCATGCACAAAACCCTGTGTTTAGTCCCTGGCACTGTATAAACCAGGCCTGGTGGGGCCTGCCAGCAACTCCAGTACTCAGAGGTGGACACAGGAGGAGTGGTAGTTCAAGGTCATCCTTGGCTGCATAACAAACACCTATTCTTACGCGCAAACACACACTCAAAAGTAAACAAAGATTTTTTTCCTTAAATGTAAATTCCAAAAGTTTCCTGCTCCGAATTACAGAGCAGGACTTTTTATTTTTTTCAAAACAGGGTTGCTCTGTGTAATAGCCCTGGCTGATCTGGAACTCACCGTGTAGATTAGGCTGTTCTCAAACTCACAGAGATCCTCCTGCTTCTGAGGGCTGGAATTAAAGGCGGGTGACACCACTACCAGACACGGGACTTTGAGAAATCCTCCAGAGTTAGCTGTGACCCTTGTCTTCTCTAAACAGAACCCTCACTGTGAGTTGACATGTGGAAACATATTGCTTATATAGCCAAGATACTGCTATGCAATCAATATGAAAGGCAATTTCTATACAGTAGAGACACAAGTTTAGTCTGTGCTAACAGCTGTTCAATAGTCCGATGCCATCATTGTTTTGAAGTAACCTTCTATTCTCTCTATATTACTAGGTCATTTTTGAAGCAGAACGTGGCAAAGGCAAGACTGGAGAAATTGCAGTGGATGGTGTCTTACTGGTGGCAGGCTTGTGTCCAGATGATTTTTTATCTGTCGAGGGCTAAATCCCACTGCCCTTCTTTATAACCTCTTTATATGTGGCTTTTTCTGCCATTTTTTCTGGGGTTTCTTCTTATATAACATCATAGGACTCTTCCATTTATAAATATAAGCTGAAAGTGTGTAATGTTCCAACAGAAATACCGTAAGATTTCTTTCTTGTCTCAAACGTACTAAGACTTGCTTTCTATGTCGCACCACTGTGCCTTCCTTCTCCTGTGTTTCTGAATTCTCCACAGTATGTCATAAAATGTGGAAATGCCACCTCATTTCCCCCTACCTAGTAAATCTGTTTTTCCTATGTGAGCTTATGGATTCTTCTAAATTACATTTCTAGAATAACAGCAACAGGAAAAAATAGTACAGATAAATGGTTAGTTGTGGAGGCTGGAGAGATGGCCTAGTGGTTAAGAACACAGGCTTTTCTGGCAGAGGATCCAGGTTCAATTCTCAGCACCCAAATGGCAGCTCACAACCATCTGCAACTCCAGTTCCAGAAGATCCAGTGCCCCCTTCTGACCTCCATGAAAACCTACATGTGTGTGGTACACATGGGTACACTTTGGCCCATACACATAAAATAATAAAGTAAATCATTTTTTAAAATGTTTAATTGTTTAACTTTTAAGGTGTTTCTTGGAAACAATGACATTAAACAGTTTTTTGGCTAAATGGCTCATTCTGCTCTTTTATAGTCAAACTTGCATATTTAATTTTTTATAATCATAACCAGTTAATCACCTTATGTCATAGGAAGATAAAAGGATATGTTAGTGATTCTATGTTTACTTATGTGTGTGATTCTGGAAAACATAACTTTGGTTCTTTTCTCTGTTCAGATACTTTGTATTCATAGAAACTGCTTAAAACGGGCTTAGGCGGCTTGCTGGAATGCTTGCCTTGGCATGCCCCAAATCCTGGGTCCAATCCTCTGTACCTCATAAGTTGGGAGTGGTGTTGCCTGCCTGTAATCCCAGCAGATCAGAAGTTTAAGGCCATTCTTGACTATACAGTATGTTTGATGCTAACCTGGGCTACAGGAGACCTTGTTCAATAGAGGAGTGAAGAAAGAGAGAGAAAGAGTGCTAAATCTGTCTTCCAGGAAGACACTGTATATTCTCCGAAGCTGTTCACTGTACACATATCCCTGAAAAGACAGTACAGGCAAAAAAAAACCCCACAGTACAATGCTTTTCTGCAAAGAGCACCAGACACTCATACAGATTAGCCACCTACCATTAGACTCATATGTAGTCCAAGTTTTAACTCTTTTGGGTTTTTTGAGGGGTCCACCACTCAGTTCCCAAATAAATCACACATGGAGGCTTAGTCTTAGTTATGATTGCCTGACCTTAGTTTGGCTTGTTTCTTGCCAGCTTTTCTTAATCTTAAATTATGGGCTTTTATCTTTCTAACTTCTGTATATCTTACTTTCCTTCTTACTCAGTGGCTGGCTGGGTGGCTGGACCCTGGAGTCCTCCTCTCGTTCTCTTGCTCCTTGTTCTCCCCGTTCTCAGTTCTTCTATCTGTACTTACTCTCTGCCAGTCCCCCCTATCCTGGCTCCTGCCTCGCTAGTGGCCGTTCAGCTGTTTCTTAGGCCACCCAGGTGTAGACAGGCAGGGTAACACAGCTGCACAGAGTTAAACAAATGCAGCGGAAACAAAGGTCACACACCTGAAACTAATATTCCCCACCACTCATCACTCTCTGGAATCTAGCCGATGAATATGACAGCTAGAGGAACACCGGCTCCTTCCCACTCCAGGACACTGAAAACAAGGCTTGCGCTCCTGGGAGAGGGCTCGCTTTCTCTGAGGGAAGATGAACAGACCTTCCTGGAACTCAGGCCTGCTGTTTAAAGTCTGTGCCAGTCGGATTCTAAAACAGTACTTAGGTGATTTAACTTCTTCAAAATGAAACACATATGAAGTGAAGGCATTTACAATTTCCGGAACACTCGCGAACATGTTATCATGTTATAATTTGTTACTATGCTTCACAGGCTTTTTTTTAACAAATGGTCTTGCATTTTAGAATACTAAAGAGTCTGGGGGAAATTTACAGGCTGAATTGAATAATGACTACTTAGCATCATTTCACATAAATGCTTTCAGCCTGACACTATTAATTCTGCCCCAAGACAGAATAGAAGCAAAGATAGTGAATAGCAAGATACATGTCTGTTTTAAAAAACTGGCTTTTATTGAGCGTTCATAAATTTCTCTCAATTCGTTGGTATTAGGTAGTGGAGTGTTATTTAATTGCTTCTTTCCATTATAGGGATTGAACCTAGGTCCTTGCTTCTTCTGAACAAGTGCACCGCCACTCCCGAACCCCAGTATAAAGGTTCCACGTGAGATTAAGTCCTTTGACAAATCTGAGGCTTTCTCGTGCTTAGACTGTATAATATCTAAATTGCCGGCAGAGGCTGGGATGTGGCTCAACTGCTAGAGTTCTACTTAGCATGCATAAAGTCCTAAATTCAATCTTCAGCAGTGGATAAAATCAGCACACCTGTAATCCCGGGATAGGAGAAGAGGCAGGAAGATCAGGAAGATCAGAAATTCAAGGTTGCCAGGTGGTGGTGGTACACACCTTTATTCCCAGTACTCGGAGGCGTGGGCAGACAGACCTCAGTGAGTTCAAGGCCAGACTGGTCTACAAGAGCTAATTCCAGCACAGGCTCCAAAGCTACCGAGAGAGAGAGAGAGAGAGAGAGAGAGAGAGAGAGAGAGAGAGAGAGAGAGAGAGAGAGAGAAGTTCAAGGTCATCCTTAGCTACACAGCACATTTGAAACCAGCCTGGGCTACAAATGAGATCCTGTTTAGAAAATACAAATAAAACCAACCGGCCTGGTGGTGCACAGCTTTAATCCCAGAAGTGGGGAGGCAGAGGTAGGGGGATCTCTGTGAGTTTGAGGCCAGCTCTGGTCTACTGAGCAAGTTCCAGGACAGCCAAGGCTGTTTCAAAGAGAAACCCTGTCTCAAAAAACAAAACAAAACAAATAAAAAGTGCCAACATAAAACTGTATTCAACCACCTTTCTCTTCAGTTCAGACAGACCATGATCACAAATGCCAAAAAGTTGTGTTCTCTCCCCATCCAAAATACCCTGTGCTGTGTAGATGCCGCTGTATTCTTTCTGATCATAAAATGGTATGTTATCATGGACTTTGGCATTGTTCAGAGCCTGGCAGGTTTGTTTTTTACAAATTTATAAATAAGATTTCATTTTCCAGTGGAAGATGAGAGCTTAGATTTGGAGTGGCTGTTTACAAGCATTTTGGAATTATGTTCTTGACATAATGAGGCTTCAGAAAATTCTAGCCTTAACAACTTACGACATGGGAGATGGATAGTGTGGTGGTGAGGATGTGGCCTAGAATGAAGGACTTCCCTGAAGCTGGCTTAAAATAGCAAAGTTACAAGCCAGAGCCAGAGACTTCTGGGGGTCCGAACGTGAATCTGGGACCTTCAAGGAAGTAGACCTAAGCCAGGACCCTGGTGGGTCTGAGCATGAGTCTAGGACCTCCCAGGAACTAGGCCTGAACCAGGACCTCTGCCAGTCTGGGCATGAGTGAACCTGGGACCTCCAAGGGAATAGGCAGGAACCATAAATCTTGGCAGGGCCAGACTTCAGTCTGGGTCCTCAGAGGGAGTAGGCCTGAGCCAGGACCTCTGTAGGTCCAGGCATTGGTCTGGGACATCAAAGGGAATAGGTAGGAACCTGGAACCTCTGCGGGTCGGAGTGTGCTGGGACCTCTGAGGGAGTACGAAGGTCCTCTGCGGGTCTGGGCACACCCGAGTCTGGGACCTCCAAGGCAGTGAACTGGTGCCAGAAACCTTTCCACGTCCAACTCCAACCCAGGGACTTCTGCAAGAGGGAATCCAGACCGGGATTTACAGATACAGGTAAAAGCCAGTAACTTAGGCCACATTTGCCCCAAGGCAAGGAACTCCACCTGGGGCAACAAATTCCACAGGAGTAGCTAGGAAGGAGCTACCAGGGAACAGAAAGGGCCTGAGGAAACAAGCTCACTCCGGAGAAGAAGCCAGGAGCAAATCCAGTCCCGGAAGCCAACCCAGTCCTGGGACTCTGACGCATTAGTGTCAATCTCTGGATCGAGCCAGCTATCTGACCCAGAGTTAGTGATCTCTACCAGAATGGGAATGGAACAGAACCTAGGACAGAGAACAAATAGCTCCACCAGGAACAAATCCAGCCCCAGAAGCCAACCCAGTCCCAGGACACTGGCAGATCAGGATTGAGGCAGTGACCAGATCCAGAGTCAGCCATCTCCACCAGAACAGGTTCAACTCCAAGCCAGGGACTTCTGCAGGAGGGATCCAGATGAGGATTTACAGAAACGGGGCAAAACTGGCAACCAAGGCCAAACAAAGTAGACCTGAAACAGCAAACTCCAAGGGAGCACAGCAAAGCACAGGAGCACTGAGCTATCTCTAGGAACAGGAGTAACCAACGGGGTAACTAGAACTGTGACACTGACCGTACCATGATGAACAGCCATCTGAGCTTTGGATTCACTGGAACCTAGAAGATGATTCAACAGAATCTCAGACAGCCCCAACCACACCTATTAGAGGAAAAGACGAGTAGAAAAGGTAAGATCACATGCTACACCACAAAGAGCAACACAACACCAGTAAAACCTAAAGACCCTACAAAAGCAAGACCTGAACAACCAAATATGGATGAACCAGAAGAAAATGATCTAAAAAATAACTTCAAGAGAATGTTTGAAATTCTTAAAGATGAAATGAGAAATTCCCTTAAAATATTGAAAAAAAGATAAACAGAAAATTGAAAGATATCAGGAATTGGCTTAAAGAAAACCAAGAAAAAGAAATCAAACAAAAACAAGAAACTATACAGAACTTGAAAACTGAAATAGAAACAATTAAAAAAAACCACAAGCCGAAGGAGTTATAGAAACAGAAATTATGAGAAAAAGATAAGGAACCACAGATGCAAGCATGAACAGCAGAATACAAGAAATGGAAGAGAGACTCTCAAGTGCTGAAGATACAATAGAGGAAATAGACTCATCGGTTAAAAAAAAAAACATTAAATCTCACAAAAGCTTAACCCAAAAATCCAGGAAATATGGGACACAATGAAAAGGTCAAGTAATAGGTATAGAAGAAGGAGAAGTTCAACTCAAAGGCACAGAAAATTTATTTAACAAAATCATAGAAGAAAACTTTCCCTACCTAAAGAAAGATATGCCTGTGAAGATACAAGAATCTTACAGAACACCAAATAGATTGAATCCAAAAAGAAGTCCTCTTGCCACATCATAATCAAAACACTAAACATACAGAGTAAAGAAAGAATATTCAAAGCTGCAAAGGAAAAAGGCCAAGTAACATATAAAGTTAGACCTAACAGAATTACACTTGACTGCTGACATAACTGGATATCAACCTGTAGAATAATGAAAATAGACCCATATCTATCACCATGCACAAAACTCAAATCCAAATGGATCAAAGACCTCAACATAAAGCCAGCCACACTGAACCTTATAGAAGAGAAAGTGCGAAATAAAATTGAACGCATTGGCACAGGAAACCACTTCCTAAATATAATCCCAGCAGCACAGACACTGAGAGAAACAATTAATAAATGGGACCTCCTGAAACTTCTGTAAAGCAAAGGACATGATTAACAAGACAAAACGACAGCCTACAGAACGGGAAAAGATCTTCACTAACCCCACATCAGACAGAGGTCTGATCTCCAAAATATACAAAGAACTCAAGAAATTGGACACCAAAAGATCACATAATCCAATAAAAAAAATGGAGTACATACTTAAACAGAGAACTCTCAACAGAGAAATCTAAAATGGCTGAAAGACGCTTAAGGAAATGTTCAACATCCTTAGTCATCAGAGAAATGCAAATCCAAACAACTCTGAGATTCCATCTTACACCTGTAAGAACGGCCAAGATCAAAAACACTGATGACAACTTATGCTGGAGAGGTTTTGGGAAAAAGGGAACATTTCTGCACTGCTGGTGGGAATGCAAGCTGGTACAACCCCTTTGGATGTCAGTGTGGCAATTTCTCAGAAAATTAGGAAACAGTCTTCCTCAAGACCCAGTAATACCACTTTTGGGTATATATCCAAAGGATGCTCAACTGTGCCACAAGGACATGTGCTCAACTATGCTCATAGCAGGTTTGTTTGTCATAGCCAGAACCTGGAAACAACCTAAATGTTCCTCTATCAAAGAATGGATAAGAAAAATGTGGTACATTTATACAATGGAGTACTACACAGCAGAAAAAAATAACGACAACTTGATTTTGCAGGAAAATGGACAGAGCAAAAAACATTATTTTGAGTGTGGTAACCCAGATACAGAAAGACAATTATCACATGTTCTTACTCATAGATGGTTTTTAAACATAAAGCAAAGAAAGCCAGCCTACAAACCACAATCCCAGAGTACTTAGACAACAATGAGGACACTAAGAGAGACTTACATAGATCTAATCTACATGGGAAGTAGAAAGTAGAAAAAAGACAATATCTCCTGAGTAAACTGGGAGCATGGGGACCTTGGGGGAGGGTTGAAGGAGGGAGGGGAGAGGCAGGGAGGAGAGCAGAGAAAAATGTAGAACTCAATAAATATCAATAAAAAAGAACAAAAAATAAAATAACAGTAAGGGCATGACAAAAAGATAACAAAGTTACAAGTGAAAAGTCAAAGAAAAATAATTCTCTCATGTATATACCTTTAGCCAATTTGGGAACATCATATAAGGATTTCTTTTCCATTTCTAGGCTAATGTTTCCTCCATTTGTCATAGAATCTCCTACTCTGGGTTCATGTCCCACAGCATGAAGGGTCCTGGATTAAATATGACCCAGTAAGAAATAGTTACTTCTTCCCTTTCCGCAACTTTTTTGGAGAGCCTGCATACTGATTTCACTGACTGTGTGGCTCAAACCTCATTTGAATTCACCTTTTTCTGGAACAAAGGCCATACCGATGTGGCGCTGTGAACTTGTATTTATGCACCGTTTATGCTCCCCCCGCCAAACAGTGTTAACAAATCTGAATTCTATCACAGTAGAAATGCATAGCAGCAGCACCAGTTGGTCATAGCCCCAGTGGACAGCTTGCGCAGCCAGAATGCCCATCATGAGCAGAATGGATAAACTGCTGTCGTCGTCCCATGAAATGCTATGAAGCCATGAGAACGAACAGCGAGCACAATGCTGCTCACACCAACCCAGGTCGACCTTTCAAACAGAGCACCCAACTGGATGTCATGTCACACTTTAAATCCCAACACTCGGGTGGCAGAGGCAGGCAGATCTCCAAGTACAAGGCCAGCTGGGTAGAATACGTGACATGTTCCAGGCTAGCCAGGGCTCTATAATGAGACCCTGCCTCAAAAACAGTAATAATAAAATAAAAATAAATTTCAAAAGGCAGCACACATCAAGTGCAGTCAGAAAGTGTGTTCTATGCTTTATAAGTTGTAGAAGGGTCAAAGCCAGGCAAAATTAATCAATGGAAGAGGAATTGGGGTTTACCATTGTGGGAAGGTGCTGGAAGGGACCACCAGGGAAACTTGAAGAAAACAAGTAACTCTAGTGTTTGAGGGGTGTGTGGGATGTGTGTATGTATGTATGTTTCTATATTTGTGCATGTATACGTGATTTCTGCTTCTGAGTGGGCATGTTCAGTATGTGAAAAGTATTGAACAGTTCACTTAATGGCTCATGCATTGACTTTTCTATGTATGTAATATAATACATCAGTAGAAATTGCTTTTAGAAACGAAAGTTTTCTGCTCCCAACCCAACCCCTGTCAAAATGTCATGTATGTGCAATTTTGTTCCATGATTGAAATACCTGGAGTGAATCCACATTTCAACGCCAGGCAGGTTGCGACTCCAGTTACACGCAGATTCATATATAATCCAGCAACCAACAATTTACATTGGGAATGTGTCCCCAGGTCCCCCACCAGTGGGCCCTGGACATCACCTGGCTACTTAATCGGGAATGCCAGTGTAATACCAAGAGGAACTTGAGGCCCAGGGAAATAATCCCACTGATAGGAATCTAGAGCTCTCATCTGCTCCCTATCTATTGGTCTTGCTGAGAAGTGTTTTGAGTCCCTTTTGTATTCTGTTTTCCCTTCTAAAATTTCCTGTAAACACACAAGGGACTGAGGCAGGAGGATCAGAAGTTCAAAGTTAGTCTCGCCACCTAGCAAATTCAAGGCCAGCCTGAGCTACAGGACACTGACTCAAAAAGCTAAAGGGGAACCAGTCTATGCCTTTAATCCCAGCAGAGGCAGGGATTAAAGACAGGTAAATTTACGGCCAGCCTGGTCTACATAGTGAATTCCAGGGCAGTCAGGACTACACAGAGGGTCCCTGTCTCAAAAAAAAAAAAGCCAAGAGGTAAAGTAGGAGGGGGAGGGGGAGATAAAAGGAAGAGAAAAAAGTGTTTTCTCTCCCAAGATGAGTGTCAGTTATAGTCATACCGTTCTCCTGCTGAGAGCAGGACTCTGCATCCTGCAGCATTTGTGATCTTCTCTCAGAAGATTTCACTGCCGCACCCCCTGGTGGCAGTCTCTGTCCTAGCATGACGACCACCCAGCAGACGCCATCAGATGGGCATCTACATGCATATCTCTCTCTCTCTCTCTCTCTCTCTCTCTCTCTCTCTCTCTCTCTCTCTCTCTCTCTCTCTCTCTCTCTCTCTCTCTCTCTCTCTCTCTCTCTCTCACCATATGCCTCCCATTCCCTTTCGTGAACTTTTGCTTCTCTCTGGGTCCCAACCCCCTTCTAACCAGTCTTACAGATCTCTCATTCTCTCTCAGTTCAGCCTTACTTGTTCCATGTCGTGTTTGACTGGTCTCTGACAAGTGAAGAAGAGAAGAGCTTCAAGTGTAACTCCTCTTGAGTAATAGTTCATACAAGTAGCATCCAATGCCTTAATCCAAAGAGAAATTGCTGCTCCGTGGTAAACGTCAATATCTTCTTGTCCTGGAATCCCAGAGCCACACAATAAGGCTGCGTCAGTGTGGACTGGTAGCAAGCGACAGAAACAGACCCCAAGGAACTTACAGCAAGGACAGTAGTGCGTGCGCGCGTGTACGTGCGTGTGCGTGCGTGCGCGCGCGTGTGTGTGTGCACGCGTGTGTGGGTTTAGGCAGAGTGGGAGAAGCAGTACAATGAGCCGTTGTAGGAATGGCCTGCTAAGGAAGTCATCTTTGCCCCACGGTAATGTAACCTCCGCAGTACTCTGCTCAAAAGTCCAAATCCTCAAAGGGGGCTGGGGGTGGCTGGTGCTCAGTCATAGAATCCTTACCTAGCATACAAGTAACTTTATTCCAGCTCCAGTGCCAAATCAACTGGACATGGCGGTGCATGCCTGTAATCAGAGCACTTGGGTGGTGGAAAAAAAGAGAATAAGAAATTCAAGGTTATCCTCTGCTATGTATGGAGTTCAAGGCCAGCCTGGGCTACTTGGGATCCTGTTTCAAAAAGAAAAAGAAAAGTCACAGAAGGTGCTGTGGTCAGGGAGCTACCCCTGCCTAGGGTAAACAAGCACCCGAGAAGCCATTTACAAAGTGGGCAAGCTAGCTCTGCCCCATCAAAGTCCACCACCTAGATCCCATCATGCAAAAGCTGGAATTGAGACCTTGTCCATTCTAGCCAGAAGACCAGGCTGAGTGATTGCCTCACGACAAAGGAGATGCCACCTTCCGTTCTCTTCAGCAACAAGAAACCAGGTGGCCTTTGAATCTGCTTTCAAATGAAAAGCAGCAACCATAAGTGCTATCACAGAAGCCAAACAGTGCCGTTACTGTGCGTTAGTTTACTGTGGAGAAAATGAGGGCGAGCCGAGAAGCGCTCCTCTCACACGCTGTGAATCAGAACAGTACACTTCTGGCCAAACGTGTCTCCACAAAAGACTGCAGTGAACACAGCAATTCTTTATCTTTTTTTTTTCTTCCTGATGAAGGGACTGCCTGGCTCCAGGCGTGCGGTGAGGGCTATGGGTGAAACATACAGTTATCAGTCTGGGAGAAAGTACCATGAGGTTACATGGTTTAGAAAAAAGAAAGATAGTCAGATAGATAAGGAAGCACAGCCCCTTGCCCTGTGGGTCAACACTCATGACTCTCTGTTTGAAGGAACTGTTACAAAACAACCTCCCTTTAAAAGGAGAGCCCAGCGACCAGAGTAAGTGAGCCATTCTGTGAAGCAGACCACACGGTGGGATCGGGATTGCTGGCTGCCGTCTGTAGTCCTGGAAACCAGCCACACGGACTGAATCAAATCCCAGACGCTGGGCCTCAGCTCAGATTTCTAAATAGCAACACAGTCAACGGACCAGACAAGAGGAGGTATTTAAGTGAAATAGCATCTCCTTGCCTCATTTCTTCTTGTACTTTTTCCTACATCTTTCTGATGAAACGGAGTTTTGATTAATTTTCTTGACAATTTTGGGTACTTTGAATAATGTCTAGCAACAAAATTATGACTGAAGCCAGATCTATGGGTCCTTCATCATTTCTTTGCTTATTTGGCTGCCATCAATCTATGGTAGATGTACAATGTATGGTAATGTACAAGGACATTTTCCCAATTAAGGTCCCATGCATGGTTTCCAGGGTCATGAAGCAGACACAGCTATCTTTGTGGGGTGGCGTTTCCATTCAAGCACACACTCTAATCAAATAAGAAATGGTACCCTCTCTCCTCCTCCTCTCCGCCCACACTGATCTTGAGGAGAACAAAAGAGAAAGAATGGAAGGCCTGCGTAAAATGAAGGCACTGAAGAAACTGACTCACAGGTCTCTTCTCTCTTTGCTGGCCAGAGGGAAGGTCAGACCTTTGAACAAAATGAGTGATTTAAGTACTAATGTTAGATGAGAGTAGAAATGCTTTTAAAATATACTTAAGTGTGTGTGTGTGTGTGTGTGTGTGTGTGTGTGTGTAGTGGTGGTGGTGGTGGTACATATCTGTAATCCCAGCTACTCAGGAGGTAGAGGAAGAAGGATTAAAAAAAATTCCTGGCTGCCCTTGCCCGATCTTTGTGAGTTCAAGGCCAGCCTGGTCTACAAGAGCTAGTTCCAGGATAGGCTCCAAAGCACAGAGAAACCCTGTCTCGAAAAACCAAAAAAAAAAAAAATGGAGAAAAAATTTAAAGAGACCCTGTTTCAAAGAAAGAAAGGTCACATCACAAAGGAGGCTGAGGTCATGAGCTCTTTACCTAGGTAAACAGATACCCTGACCAACAGTTTACAAGGTAAACTTAAAGCTGGGTCTGCCCCATCAAAGTCCACGACCTAGATCCCATCATGCAAATGGTGGACTCGAGGGCTTATCCATTCCAGGCGATGTACCAGCTCAAACAATTGACAACAAACATGACGACCGCGTGAAGGCCAGAGACCAACTCTGTGGGGTAGGTTCTCTCCTTCCACCTTTATGTCAGCTCCAGGGACCAAACTCAGACTGCCAGGCTTGGCAGCAAGGGCCTTTACACGCTGAGTCATCTCTCCAGCTGGACATTCCAAAACTAAAACTGGGTCTTTTTTCTCGTATTTATTAAATGTTGTGATTGACTAGGGATTGGTTAGGGTCTTGTGCATGTCACCATATATCATGCCCTCTTTTTTAACCTTATTTTGAAAAATTGAATGTAAGGTCTCACTACGTTAACTAGGCTGATCTTGAACTCACTCTGTCCTCTTCCTGAATAGCTCCCCTGCAGGTTTCTCACTGTAAATTGTCCTGTGATAGAATGTGGAAGCCACGCACACCCCTAACACCTAGGCAGCATACGTCAAGTTTGTTAGGAAACTTACAGTTAGAGAAGCAGCAAGACGCAGCTGATTTCTAGTCTCCCCTCATTATCCCGTGGAGAAGCATGCTGGAATCCCGCTGGGCCAGAGTCGGCTCCTGTTCTCCAGTTCAGGGCGTTTCCCACCTACCTCTGTTCTACTTTGCATCTGTAGGGGTGGAGCCGGGAGCTTCTGGTTGAGGAAAAGTTCTTCTGGTGTAAAGAGAGCCTCCAGAGCTCTATTAGGGGAGGTGTCACACCGAGGGCGCTTTTAGTGAGTTATTTCCAGGGGTGAACTGGCTTCTTAATGAAATCCCAAAGGGGGTTGCAGGGGTGGGGGTGAGACTTTGCATCTCTAGGTTTATCTTAACTCAGTATCAAGAAGAATGTGTCCTATGTTTTGCGCTCTGAGGGATTTGTGCATTGCCTGTCAACTCTTAATGTTTTACAACAGTGGTTTTCTTTTTAAAGTTTATGTCTATGAATGTATTGCCTGCTTGTTCTGTACGCATACCCTGCGCATGCCTGGCGCCCACAGTGGCGGGTCCTCCGGAACTTGAGTTAAGGATGGTTGCAAGCTATCATGTGAATGCTGGGATCTAAACCCAGGGCCTCTGCAAGAGCAACGAATGCTCTTAGCTACTGAGCTATCTCTCCAGGCTCCCCCCACCCCATCAGTAATTCTTGAAAGACTTTGGGGTGAAGTTAAGGGCAGAATCACAACAAATGAAGGTAGTGGCATTCAATCTTGAATGTCCAGTAGAACTGTTAAAACATGGCAATGACTAGGTTTTGACCGAGAGATTGTAATTTCATTGGTTTGAGGCTCAGCCTGACCTCCAGGAGCTCTGAGAGTTTACCAGTTACTTTTCTGTTGCTGTAATCAGCTACCATAACCAAACTCATCCTAAGGAAGCTTTATTCAGGCTTATGACTGCAGAAGAGTAGATGTCCACAATGGCAGGGAAGGCTTGGCAGCAGGAACAGGAAGCAGAGAGATCACACCTAAAGCACACCTGGGAAGGAGATAGTGCCAACTGCAAGTAGAACGGAGTCTATAAGCCCTCAAAGCCCTCCCCCAGTGACCTACATACGTCCTCTAGCAAGGCATGCACTCTGCAAGTTCCAAACTTCCCAAACAGCAGGGAAATGGACCTGGGTTCTCTGCTATCACTGAGTCATCTCTCCGGCCCTTCCAACTTACTTTTGGAGACAGGGTCACTCACTAAACGGGGAGCTCAGTGACTAGGAAAGGCCCCACCTCCAGCATCGAGGTTGTCGACAGATGTGTGGCACTATGCCTAGCTTTTACAGAGGTGCTGAGGACAGGAATACAGGTCTTCACAATTGTACAAGAAGCACTTTGCCCACTGACTCACCTTCCCAGCCCGATAAGCCTGTCTTTTGATAAGGTGAAGACAGACTAAACAGATCTCTGGAGACGGAGGTCAGATAGCCCTCATCCTGTGGTTGGGGGGGGAAGGGCAAACAGGAAGCACCTGAGCGCAAATCTTCATCCAGAAGACACTATTTTACCAAGATAGAACTTTAAGATGTATCCACTTTACTGCATTTAGTTCTCAACAAGAGAAGAGTGAAATCTCAACTCTGTGACTATTAAATGTGAAAGGGTTGTATCAAACCAGAACTGCTGGTGCACGCCTAAAACACAGCACTCAGGAGCCTGAGGCAGGGGGATCACTGTGCAGTCAAGGCCAGCCTGGGCTACAGAGTGAGACCTTGCCTCCAAAATAAAGGGCTTACAACAATGAAATAATCACTTAACACAGTTTTTAAAAGTGAAAAGTCTTAGACAGGTGTGGTGACACAAGCCTTTAATCCCAGCACTCAAGAGGCAGAAGCAGGTGGATCTCTGTGAGTTTGAGGCCAGCCTGCTCTACAGAATGAGTTCCAGGACAGCCAGGCTACACAGAGAAACCCTGTATCAAAAAACAAAACAAAAAGGTGAAAAGTCTTTAACCTATGCTATATATACACACGAACATACACAAACACACACACACACACACACACACACGGTGGTGGTGGCAGTAAAGGTGCTTGCCACCAAGCCTGACCACCAGTATGATTCCTGGAATTCACATGGTAGAAAGAGAGAACTGAGTCTCACACTTTGTCCTCTTCTGACCTCCACACACATGTGCAATAATAAATAAATGTTATTTGTGAACTTTCAATTGTATATAAATTGTATATTTTAATATAGCCAGAAATCCAGTTACCCTCCTGAGCTTGGAAAAAGGACTATGTAGGATCCACTTCCCCACTCCTCAGCTCCTAGGTAAGAATCACTTGTGTCTGGTTTTCCGAGACAAGGTTTCTCTATGTAGTCCTGGCTGTCCTGGAACTCTGTAGACCAGGTTATCCTTGGACTCTCAGATCCACCTGCTTCTGCCTGGCTCACCAGCTAGCCACGGTCTGATCTTGCAGAAAAGTAACTTTCCTGGAAGAGTCACTGTTTCTGTGTCCTTTGACCTCTGTATGTCTGAGGTATCTGTTGCAGCAGCTAATCATGAAGTTTGTGTTTCTCTACTCGTTGCCTTTTCCTGCTATTCTGCAGCTCTTGAGATTTGAAGGGAATAGCTCTTTTAAAAAAAAATCCAATCCTTTATGTTCTCTGACCTTTACAAATATCCCCAACTAAGCTCAAAGCCTGGCCCTAGTGTTTAATCAGGAAATGAATGTCAGTCACCACCTTAGAACCCCCCAAAGATGCCGTTATTCTGACTTCCTTCCATGGACAACATCTGCAGCCTTTCCCTGAGTAATAAGTAACACTAGCCTCTGGAGAGGCCCTAGGAAGGATCGTTGCCTCCGTTCCTTGGGAATTTACAGGAAGGGGCTGTCTATGAGAGCTCAGGAAATCAACGTTGCCACTCAGAGACCTGATTTGAATTGAAAAGGAATTTCCACGGCACGGAATCAAATTTATCCAAGAGAATCTCAGAGTATTGAAACAGCTGAAAGATGATTCTTTAAACAAAGACCCAGGGCTGGAGAGACGGCTTGCTTGCTTGAGAGCACTTGCAGCTCTTGCAGAGGGTTCAGTTTCAATGCCCAGCCATCTGCAACTCCAGTTCCAGGGAATCTGGGACTGATGCCCTCTGTGGGTACCAACTACTCACGTAAATACAAATCCACAACCAGGCAAAACACTGATATGCAGAAAATCAAAATAAATAAACCTTCAAATAAAAACGCCAAAGCCCTCCCAGGCAGTGGTGGCACACACCTTTAATCCCAGCACTCAGGAGGCAAAAGCAGGCAGAGCTCTGTGAGTTCGAGGCCACCCTGGTCTACAGAGCGAGTTCTAGAACAGTCAGAGCTACTCAGAGAATCCCTATCTCAAGAGTCATTCCAGATGAGCCAAGCCAGGACTGTCCAGCAAATCTTTCTGCAGTGATGGACCTGTTGTCTATTTGTGCTATATATACATCACAGTACCTATTAGCTATAGTAGCCGAGAACTTAGCATCGGGGCAGCATAACTGAGGAACTGACTTTTAAGTTGTATCTAAACACATAATAGCCCCAGGTGGCAACTGTAGTGACCATGGCAGCTCTTCCTGGTAATTATAGCTGGCATTGTAGGTGATATACTGTGTTTTAGTTTTGAGGGGTTTTTTTTCCCCTTCACAGCAGAGGAGAGTCTGGGTTATATCTGGCTTTGTTTTTTACATTTTTGAGTAATGCCTTTTTTCTCCTCAGTATAGCAGGGCCATAAGAAGTTGGTTATAATGTCCCTGAAGGTGCTACTGGCAGGTTTTGAACTAACTTTTAGGTTTACACTAATTCTTCAGGGAAGTTTTTAATAGGTTTTTTTTTTTTTTGGTTTTTCGAGACAGGGTTTCTCTGTGGCTTTGGAGCATGTCCTGGAACTAGCTCTGTAGACCAGGCTGGTCTCGAACTCACAGAGATCCGCCTGCCTCTGCCTCCCGAGTGCTGGGATTAAAGGCGTGCGCCACCACCGCCCGGCCAGTTTTTAATAGTTTAATAGAACTGTATGGTTTGGGGTTTTAATGCTCTACTGGGGATTGAACCTCCTTCACCAGTAAAAGAGTGATAACGATTCTTTGTAAACCAGACTCAAAGTCAGGCTCCTAAAACGTCTCCTAGGCCTTAAGCAGTCCTGATACTTGAATTGACCCACAGCCTCTGCCCCTTGATATCCAATCGCCCTCAGTGCTTGGC
Organism: Microtus pennsylvanicus; assembly: GCF_037038515.1. Taxonomy (NCBI): domain Eukaryota; kingdom Metazoa; phylum Chordata; class Mammalia; order Rodentia; family Cricetidae; genus Microtus; species Microtus pennsylvanicus. Next base: position 122,217,893 of record NC_134601.1, on the reverse strand, counting down.
CCAGTTCCCCATTCTACACTACCCACCTCTGCCTACAAGCCCATGCTGTCAGATCTTCAGCAAAAATCTGATTGGCTTACATCCGACTTTGGTTTCTGTTGCTGTGATGGACACAAAGACTGAAGGGTCTCTGGCCAGCTTGAGCATGTTGAGCATGGTCCTGGCAGGCTTTGCCCTTCTTCCCAATTTACAAAGAGACTACACTCCTAAAGCTGGCCACAAAGGTCTATTTCCTTATTTGGTTACTTCCTTGTCCAGCTATGAAGTCCAGCAACCAAAAGCCCCCTATGGCTCACCTAATTAACACGCACACTTAAAATTAAATATCTCATCCTAACAGGGGTTTCCCCCTTCACCTTTATAAACTGCCTTTTGCCTATGTGCCACATGCCACATCCGTCTCCTCTCTGTCCAGAGGCAGTCCTTTGTCCTCTGGGACAAATACCCTTGCCCCTTTCCCTTGTTCCCTTCCCCTTCTTCCTTGTCCTTATCTCTTGTCTTTGTCCCTTATCCCTGCCCTCTGTCCCTCTGGGGTAAATAAACTGCTCAGAACTTTGTCCCAGGAACCCTGAGCTGGACACAGATAGTTTTCCTTAAATGGCCAAATCCAATTTGGGGAGGAAAGGATTTATTTCATCTTGTAGGTTACAGTCCATGGTTGAAGGAAGTCAGGGCAGGAACTTGAAGCAGAAACTGTGGAGAAATGCTGCTTACTGGCTTGCTCCCATGCTCACATCAGCTCCCATTCACACACAGCCCAGGCCTAAGGCTAATACTGCCCCCCCCCATGGGCTGAGTCTTCCTACAGCAATTGAAACCGAGAAAAGACCCCATAGATGCATACACAGGCCAATCTGACAGTTCTTCAACGGAAACTCCCTTTTCCCAGGTGTGTCAAAACTGAAAGACCCTCAGAGAGGACCTTTTCCTCCAATGAAGTCCCCAGAACAAGGACACTCGGAGTCCAGACCACAGGATGCAATTAGCAAGAGGTTTATTGAGTAAACACAGGTACCTGTGGGCAGCAAGTCTTTCGGAGGACTTGCACGCCTGCAGACTGGGGGGAGGTCTTTTTATAGGGAAGAGCAAAAAGCAAGTTTACAGAAGCAAAAGCGTGGTTATCGGTCGACCGGAATGAGGCGGGGGCATGAATGGTTTCCTCTCTCAGCATGGATGTTTGGCAATAGTCATCCTGTTCCTATCTCATAGATATCCTGTTTTGCAGTCAACCTGCTTTGTTAATGTCCTATCTTATTGACATCCTGCCTTGCAGTCTTCCTATCTCATAGACATCCTGCTCTCTCAAGCACATGGAATGTTCTTATGAGAGCAGGCTGGCTGCTGATCCGGAGAATTTTTTTTAAAGCAAACAGGACGTTCACCCGGGAGCATGCTAGCTGCGGGTTTTGAGGAGGGGGTCTGTAGGGTCTTTCAAAAACAACAGTCAAGACATTGATGTTTTGTCGAACACAAATAATTTCTGAGAGCTTCACATCAAATGGGGCTATTTTCTGAGAGTAACGGACCATAGCAAAAACCAAGACTTCTAGACTGGGTAGAGTGGCATACCGTCATAGTCTCAGCACTTGGAGAGCAAGAGGATTATCCTGAGTTTGAGGCCAACCTTGACCACATAGTGAGTTCTAAGCCAGGCTAGACTACAGAGCGAGATTCTGTATTAAACCAAACCAAAACCAAGATTCTTTTGTAATCATACCCTGATATTAACATAATCCAAAGCAAAACTAATCAGGCATCCCCTATCCTGACCAGCATGAGTCGCTTGCCCTCTCTCTCCTAAGGTTAAATCTATTCCATTCATCACAGAAGCACCCTGCTTTCTGAAGGTACCCAGTGCACAGAACAGGAGAGTTTGCTTCCAGAAATCTTTCCCCCAAAGTGTTTTGGAATTGGAGGTTGACAAAGGAGACCGCCACATTCTCTAGTTCCATCACCACTAGTTTGAATGAATCCTTGCAGGCTAACAGTATGCACAGGTGAATTCAGGATGCTCATGACTAATGAATGTTTATTACTTTCGTTCATTCATCTGATGCAAGCAACAGAGCAATGCTTGTTAGACTAATTGCTGCCTTTTATTTATTTAGAGAGGGTTTCACTATGTAACCCTGGCTAGTCCTGAACTTGTGGACAGTCTCCTAATGAAGGAACAAAACAAACTCCATTTTGTGCTAGGCCCTCTGGAGTGCTTGTATTATAGGCCACCACGTTCAACCATTTTTATTTTCTATTGATGAGTTAGTCTTTTAAAAAAATGCTTATTATTACCGGTCGCCACTCATAATTTATTTTATTGTTCTGGTGGGGGTTTTTATTTTTATTTATTCAGGGAGGCGAGTATCGCATTCAGCCTTTTTAAAGAGCTTGACTCAGGCTGGCTTCGAACTCGAGATCCTCCTGTCCCAGTTTTTATTTTTCAGCATTTGCCTACTGGCGTCCATCACCACGGTCCACCTGCTTTTGTTTTGTTCGTCTGTTTTACTGTTTTGACGGAAAGTAAAGAGAATAAGTTGGAGGGACTGTCAGCAAACTTTGCCACTGGAAAAACGGCAGCTGGGTTAGCTTCACTACGGGCCTCAGCCCCTCCCTCGGGGCACAGCTAGGAGCCCGCCCCCCACCGCTCCGGATCGCTCTGCGCATGCGCTATTTCCCAGGCGCGTCAGCGGCGGGTTCCAAGCCCGCGTTCCCGCGCGGGAATGTTTAGGGCTGGTGGGAGTTACGTCATCCGGCCCCGAGACCCGGAAGTTCCCTCCGGAGGCGGCTCCTGCACTTCCTGCGGCGCTGAGGACGTTAGGGCGGCGAGCGCGGTTTTTGGTGACTGGCCTACCGCCTTTTCCGTTAGCTCGGCCCCCCGCTGAAGGGCTAACTCCGGTTTCCAGTGGAAGCCCATCCCCGCTCGCAGAGGCGCTCCGGCGCGCCCTCTGCCCGGGCGGCTCTAAGGTTGAATTCCCTCCTCCCTTTTAGCTAGGTAGCTAAGGTCGCTCGGACGCCATTACTCGTCCTTAGGTCTCAGGGACGTCCCCCGGGGGTGGATTTCTTCAGGCTTTGTTTAGTATTCAACCCCACCCACCGGAGTCTCTGGGCCGGCCTGGTCCTCTCGCTCTCCCTTGCCCTGGATCCTTAGGCGGCTGCGGCTGCGGCTGCGTAAAACGGTAAAACGTAGCAACGCCCCTGCCGGCGACTCCCCCCCCCCCCCCCCCCCCCGTTCTCCTGTTCCCTCAGGGCCAAGGCCTTTCTGGAAAGCTCGACTGTTAGGTTTAACCTAGTGCTAGAAGGTTCGATTTTCTCTGTCGCTCTTGAGAGAGATTTAAAGACTTAAAGGATGGGTTACTGCTGGTTTGTTCCCTAAGCTTCTGGAAATTTTCACTGTGAGCATTCCTGGCGTTTTTTCTTCGCGTTTAGGCTATTTTAGTGCAGATGTGTGTACGCCCATCCCATAATAATTCCATACTTCCAAGCGTGTAATTACATCCAGGCAACACATTCTAGGACCCTACTCTTACTGTAAAAGCTTATATATGTCCGCGCATGCACACACACACACATATATATACACATACATACATACATACATATATATATATTTTTTTTCGAGACAGGGTTTCTCCATAGCTTTTGGTTCCTGTCCTGGAACTAGCTCTTGTAGACCAGGCTGGCCTCGAACTCACAGAGATCCGCCTGTCTCTGCCTCCCTAGTGCTGGGATTAAAGGTGTGCGCCGCCACCGCCCGGCTTTATATTTGTATGTATATATGTGTATACACATACTCAAGCGTTAACAGTAAAAATGTATAAGCATTATACTTGAATCATATGTTCTGGGACTGAACTCCAACTGACAAGAAATTTGATCTGAATTAGAATGTGTTATAAATGTAAAGCACATCAGAGTTTTTGAAAATTATTAACACACAAAAATTAAAACACCTGTTGATATCAGATTTTGAAAGGACAGTATTGGGGTGTGACCTGGGTGTAGCTCAGTGGTAGAGCACATTTTAGTGTGCACAAGACAGGTTTGGTCCCTAGCATCCCATTTCTCTAAAGGAAAAAATATTTTAGATATACTGGGCCAAGTAAAATTATAATTAATTCCATCAGTTTTCTAACACGATTGTTATCCGATTTGAAAAATTGTTTTTGTGACTTGAAATCTTTCTGTGGAACAGGATTGCTCTAAGAAAGGCATTAACAATGTCCTGTGCCAAATACACACTGCCCATTTTCTGCTTTGAAACAGGGTCTCTTGTGAGTCACCACACGGGCTTTAGGGCTTTATGTCATGCTGAGGGGCAAACTCTGGCCCCTGTGCTTGCTAGGTAAGCACTCTACAAACTTAGCCTCATCTTCAGCACTACCATTCCTCCCTTTCCCCCATGCTTGCCTGGAAGCCAGAGTTCAATTTAGATGTCTTTCTCAATTACTGTCCCTCCCACTTGGTTTTTGAGATTTTGAGATAGGCTGTCTCTGAACCTGAAAGTCACCAGTTCCACTAGACTGGCCAGTGAACTCCAAAGAGTCACGTATCTCTCCCTTCCCATTGCTAGAATTGCAGGCGTGCACCATGAGCCTAGCTTTTTATGTGGATGTGGGGATCCAGACCCAGGTCCCCATGGCACAGCAAGCAGTTTACCTACTGAGCCCTCTCCCCAGTCCCAGCCGTGTATTGTATTATATTTACTGTATGTAGATAGATGTGTGGGTGTGTGCACATGAGGGCCAGTGCCACTGGGAACCAGAGGCATCAGATTTTCCAGAAGCCGGGGTTACAAAAGCAGTCGTGAGTCATCACACGTAGGTGCTGGAAACTGAACTCGGGTCCTCTGCAAGAGCCGTACACACTCAACTGCTTAGCCATTACTCCAGCTCCATTCAGTATTTGCTGTCTGTTGTGCTTTCTACAAAAGTAGCTGAGTTGAAAAGTCCCCGTGCCAGAAGTCTAAAGTGTTTCCTATCTGTCCTTTTACAGACAGTATTTGCTGACCTCCTGTCCTGGAACAACATCTGGTATGGTACATATTAAATCTTTTAAAAACTGGTTTTTAGGGGGGGCTGAAGAGATGGCTCAGAGGTTAAGAACATTGGCTGTTCTTCCAGAGGTCCTCAGTTCAATTTCCAGCAATCTCATGGTGGCTCACAACCATCTGTAATGAGATCTGGTGCCGTTTTCTGGCATCCAAGCATACATGCAGGCAGAATATTGTATACATAATAAAAAGATTTATAAAAAATGGTTTTTATCTCACTATAAACTCATGCTGTCTGGAATTGACAACCCTCCTGTCTTAGCCTCCTGAATGCTAGGAATGTGTGTTCCAGTATGCCTGGAAAAATTACTTATTTTAAAATTACCTTTATTGTGTGTGAATGTATATGTATCATGTTGTCCATGTAGAAGTCAGAGGACAACTTGTCATTTCTCTTCTTCTGCTGTGTTCTAGGGATTGAACACACATGGTCAGGCTTGGTGGTAAGAACTTTTACTCACTGAGCCTTCTTGCCAACCCCCAGCAAATTTTTAAACTTTCTATTGTAAATTCATATCATTGTCAGTCCCTTTATAAAGATTAAGCCCGTCATTAAAACTGTTTCATTTAAATCATGCAGTGGTAGCCCACACCTTTAATCTCACACTAGGGAGGCAGAGGCTGGTGGATCTCTGTTAGTTCAAGGCCAGCCTGGTCTACAGAGCTAGCTCCAGGACAGCCAGAAGTGCTACACACAGAAACCCTGTCTGGGGCGTTCCAGAAAAAGGGACTATCTCATTTAATTTGAATACTAATCCAAGGTGGCAGAGTCACCCCATTTTGAAGAGGTACAGGATGATCAGTAAACTTAGTCAGCTTGTTAATACTCCCTCACTTCCAGGAACTAGACTTTTTTCAGCATCCATATCCAAGAGATTGCTAAGACCTACCTGATTAGCCCACAGTGGACACCATTTTTAATGGCTTTTTAAATCTAGGATTTTAAAATTTTTTGTTACCATATAGAATGGTAGGGTTTTTTTTTTTGTTGTTGTTGTTGTTGTTTGGTTGGTTTGGTTTGGTTTGGTTTGGTTTGGTTTGGTTTGGTTTGGTTTGGTTTGTGGTCTTGGGGGAGTTGTTTGTTTTGGTTTTGGTTTGATTTGGTTTTTCGAGACAGGGTTTCTCTATAGCCTTGGCCTTCCTAAAACTCCCACTGTAGACCAGGCTGGCCTCGAACTCAGAGAGATCACCTGCCTCTGCCTCCCAAGTGCTGAGATTAAAGGTGTGCACCACCACCACCCAGCTCAGAATAGGTTTTCTATGGCATTTTTATTTGTAGAAGTTACTATATTTTATTCTAATTTATCTCCATCACCCACTACCTCTCCATGTTCTCTTCCCCCTCTGATGGATTCCCTTACCCTCATTTCCCCTGCCCTCTTCTCATTATCCCCTTTCTAGTTTTATGATAGAAAATTTTTGAATGATTTTATTAAAGAACAGGAATTGAGGTGGACTTTGTCTTCCAGGACTTACATACAGTACATGAGTACAAGCAAGTTGCTATATAGTGACTAGAATTGAAGCTCACACGCTGAAAAGAGAGGAAGCATCCTGGACGCTTTGTCACTTGTTTAACAGAAGAAAGAATCTCGTAAACTCTTCGGAAGCTGTGGTCAAGGGAATAAAAGAGGTACTACTTCTTTGTGGGAACTGTAGAAAAAAATGTTCTTAAATATGGTAAACATGAGAACACTGTAGTGATTTTGTGTTTTTCACAGATTTTCTGTTGTTAGATGAAATTTACCTCCCAGACTTATTGTGCAAATTGAGGTAACCTGAGCGTGAATAGCGTCGTAGACTTGCTCAGTAAATGTTCATTGCCTCCTACTGTTAAGAGGTAAGTATTCGAGAATATCAGGAATTGTATGCATTTCGACATTTACTACATTACAATCATAAAAGGTTCTAATTTGAATTGTACACCGCAGTGTTTTAAATGGGTTCTTATATAATAGGACTTACCTAACAAAGTCTGAAGTTAGAGAGGTTCTGTGTATTCAGTCCAGGAGCAAGACTACAACTCTTTTTGGAACTAATGGCAGCCTGTTGGTGAAGTGGGTTAGAGGGGTCAGTTCTTGTGTGTGGTTTAAATCAGAATTGGCTGGAGAACTGAACAAATGCCCAAGTCCTCCACTGATACCAGGTACACAGATATACTTGCAAGCGGGCAAAATACCCATACATGTAAAATTATAAAAAAAGAAAATAATTTTCTTCAAACTTAAAAAAAGACCCCACAATAGGGGAATTTTACAACTACATTTATATGGCATGTGAATTTGCATAAAGGAAATACCGGTATTCTTATTTTTCACAACTTTTCTCTAAATTTAAAAGTATTTCCAAATAAAGAATAAGTGGGTCATCTGGATGTGACTCTGTTTTTCCAACAGCTCAAATGTCAGCACATTGTATCCTGCTGACTTTCAGAGTTCACCAGACCTGCTTCCCAACCTGTATTATCTGTTTATTTGCATTGGTTCCAACATTAGTATCCCCATTTCCTTCTTTATATTCAGAAAAATATCAGTACAAAGATTATAAAGGCATTAGGTATATCGGTCTCATAACTGAATATGAGGAGAAAATATCCCAGTGTTTGCTCAGCATTGTCTTATGGTTGCTTACATGAGCATGACTTTATTCCCAATGATTATCAGATTCCACCCAAGATGAACTGATTTTTTTTTTTGAGACAGGGTTCTCATGCATTCCAGGCTAACCTCAAATTTTCTCTGTATCTAAATATTGTGTTAAACTCGTGTTCTTTTAGTCTCCATCCCAAGTGCTGGGATTGCAGGTGTACACATGCTAGGTTCCTGAATAATCTTAATCTAGAAAGATACTGATGTACAATATCTTGTACAGTAGAGGTGGAAAAGTTTAGCTGATATTCTATCAAGTCTTTGAATGTTCTGCTGAAACTTTGCAGTCATTTTTTCCCTTCTGCTATTGAGAATAGAAGTCTTGAAAGTTGACTAGTTCACATTGCTGTATTATCTAATCTGCCACACCCATTTATATCACATTACTCTTTCAGAAAACATCACATGGATAACTGGCAGAAGTGCTAGTTCACACTCCAAGAGCTGCAACTAGTAAAGGCAAACTTAAAAAGATTGAACCATCTTTTTTTCTTTGCAGCTGTGAAGATGTCTGACAAAAAACGTATCATTGCCAAGGCTTCCCTGATTGAGCAGCTGGTGGCTAAAAGGTATTTTGAGGATATTGGCAAACATCTGACTGAACTTGAAATGATATATGTGTCTAAGGAACATCTCCAGGAAACAGAGTTAGTCAGAGCTGTATACAGAGTCCTCAAAAACTGCCCCTCCAGGGCTTTGAAAAGGAAGGCCAAGTGTCTGCTGGCGAAGTGGAGAACTTTCTATAAGAGTACACACCTCAAAACAAAGGAAAGCCTTAAATTACTCCCTCCTAATGTTAATGAAGAAAAACATGCAGCAGTTTCTCAGGAGGTGAGCCAGGATGGGGCATCAGGCTTTAGCTATGATGAGATAGCAGGTCTCTGCAGTTCTCTCTCTAGGCTGGCATCCCAAGATGCTGAAAAAAAGCACGCTGCAGCAGTTGAGTCTGAAAGTAGCATCACTCAAATGGAAATTAATGAAGAATATTTGGGGGATGTTGACCCTGAATCTACTAGCAAGAGCTCAAGTGTGTTACAAGATCCCCTAGTGTCTCTTAGATCTAAATGCGTAGAGCTTCTTTACACAGCATTAGCTAGTTTTTCCACAAATGACATGAAAACTCATTTGTGGCAGAGATTTGCAAGAGAAATTGAAGAGCACATTTTTACCCTTTATTCAAGCAACATCAAAAAATACAAAACTTGTATTCGAAGCAAAGTTGCCAATTTGAACAACCCCAGGAACTCTCATTTACAACAAAGTCTGCTGTTTGGAACCATGTCTACAAGAGAATTTGCTGAAATGACTGTCCTGGACATGGCAAATGAGGAACTGAAGCAGTTGAGAGCTTTCTACACAGAAGCCAGTATTCAGGAACATCACCTTCCCCACACAGTTGACGGCACACAGACAGATAAAATAAAGTGCAAGCGCTGTGAGAAATACAACTGCAAGGTCACTGTAATTGCCAGAGGAACACTTTTCCTTCCAGTTTGGGTGCAGAATTCAAACCCAGATGAACAAATGACCTATGTCATTTGTAATGAATGTGGGGAACAGTGGTACCATAACAACTGGGTGTGCTTGTAATTTGTATATAATCCCTTCAGGGTCATATGTTTTACATGTATAACATGACCCTTTTGTGCTCATTTTTTTATAGAATCTTACCGTTATTTTTTTGTCTGGGATTTTGGTTTGTGAAAGAGCTCACTATGTAGCCAAAGCTGGCCTCGGTCTCTTGAGTGCTGGAATTTTAAGTGTACGCTGTCACACCTGGCTGGGTATACTGTTCTACTCCAGTTCTCGGAACAAGGAACCAGAGTTGTTTGCCAAAGTTAAGGTCATTGTTGCTAAAAGTTGTTTTGGAAGAGTAGAAGACTATCACTCTGTACTTTGTGGCCATTTATAGAGTAGCAATGTAGTACCACATGGCCTAAGAACATGTTAGAGGGACAGACTCTGACCCTATACTCCTTTGACTCCTGATCTGCATCTTGGCAGAATCCCCAGATCATCCTCTGAGATACCTTGAGAAGCACTGATATAGCTACAGGCCTGTGGCTCTCAGGAGTGACTATACATTGGAGTTTACTGGAGAGCATTAAAAGTATACAGGTGCCAAGGGTCAAGCCTAGAATAATTCAGTCTGAACCTATGGCATGGGACCCAGGCATCAACATTGCTCTGGTTATTTCTCAGTTTAAGTTGCAGTTAGAGTTGAGAACTACATATAAATAGTCTCATTTGAACCTTTCTATAGTTCTGAAGAAATGAATGTTATTCTGGAGATATTACAGATGAGGAGAGAGGCCCACAGAGCCTCAGTGACTTAACCAGGTTACATAACTATAGGTAGTCTGCCTCATATTTTTCAGTTTCCTTATGACGCAAGTGTGATGGCTGTAATCCAAATGCTAGGGAGGATGAGGCAGGAGGATTTAAATGAGCTCAGGGGTAGTTTAGATTTTAAAGTCCCTGTCTCAAAAAATATTAAAAAGGCACTGTGGTGATTCAAGTTTGTAATCTTAGCACTGCGAATGCTAAGGCAGAAACCCGTGGTTGAAGCCAGCCTAGGGTTATGTAGAGAAACACTGTCAAAACTAAAGTATTCACAGTCTGAGAATGACTTGATACCGACTTTACAAAAAATCTACTCCTGGAAATGGGCGCTAAGCAAATAGTGTTTGGACCCTCTAAGTTTACATGATTAGAGTTTTATTCTTTTGTCCTTAATTTTCTCATTTTTACATGTCTCTCTTAACCTATGACAAGTTGCACTGTAAGTTAGAATCTGACTTAGAGCTTGCTTTTGCACTTAAATGAGCTGTGCATTTATTTTTTTCTTTGTGTGAGCTCTTCATAAAGTCTTTATGATAACTAGTTTCTTGATGTTAGGAATCTTCATGTCTTCAAAGTCATGTGTGTTAAAATCCTGCTTATATGAAAATGGCACTAGTTGTCAGAGGAAGTTCACTCCCTCAACCTTTGAATTTATCAACATTTATTTACCTACTAACTGAAGAGGAAATCATTCCTCTAAGGCCTTTCTAAACAGTGTTTACTGATTTATATGCTTAAATACAGCAAGCCATTTGTATGATTATGGCTAATTTTCTTCCTTAAAAATGATAGAATGTTATTTGGGGTTTTGATTTTTTAACATGTAAAAAATTTATGCATCCACACAGAAGCTTAAATATGCACTCCTTTTTCAGTTTACCAAGTGCCTAGATAACCATTTTATCTTTTGTTGTTTGCCAGACATGAGTGAGTAGTTTCTGTTTTTATAAGACTGGTACCAACCTGTAGCCTAAGCTAGATTGAAACTCAGACTGGCTAGCCTTAACTTCTGGAGTGCTGTAATTTGGGGTGTAAACCATTTATTGATTTTATCATAATAAAGAGTTTATTTCTTAGCTCCATGTACGTTCACATGTTTTCTTCAGTTACTGTCCTCTAAATACCCAGTATTCCTTCATTGGAATCTG